>NC_141990.1:325855449-326477949 GCF_049901715.1 Pseudonaja textilis
AAGGAGTATAAATCCTTCCATTCCTCACAGTCAGAGATGAAGAAGCTTCTTGGATGAGAAGCAAAACGTCTTCAAAGAAAAACCAGAAAGTCCAGTTGCCTCTTGAAAAAAGCATCTTTGGGTCAAAGAAGTAATACAAGATCAAAAAATGTGAGAGACCTGGCTCCATAGAATCGCCAAGGGTAGGACAAATCTAAATGGATAACACCATCATCAGCGTTCCACAAGATGAGGTTAAGACTAAGAGGAAATACAAGTAGTCCTCGACTTACAACAGTTCATTTAGTGACCATTCAAAGTTACGATGGCACAACTTCCTGCTGGACTTCCGTCGCTGTTGGAGCGAGGTCCGTGACCACTGTGGCTTTGCTTCAAGATCAGCCTGGAATCACACTGTTCATGCAATGATGTGTTTGTAGAAATAAAAAATAAAAAATATATTTAAAGAAAAAAAAGTTACGACAGCCCCCCCAAAAAGTGACTTATGAGCATTCTTCCTAGGTACAACCTCTGTTGCAACACCTTTGATCATGTGATCAAAATTCAGACGGTTGGCCACTGGTTCATACTTCTGACCGTTGCTGTGTCCCAAAATCATGTGTTCCCCTTTCGCAACCTTTTGTCAAGCAAAGTCAATGGGGAAGCCCGATTCATTTGACAACCGGTTTTCTAACTTATCAACTGGATTGGTTTACTTATCAACTATGGGCAAGAAAGGTCATAAAACAGGGCAGAACTCACTTAACAAATTGTCTCCCTTAACAACAGAAATGTTGGGCTCAGTTGTGTTTGTAGATGGAGGACTACCTGTAACATTCACACGAACACAGACCATTTTCTGTCTCTTGACCTTGGCTGTCTCCTGCTCAAGGAAATCGGCTACTCTTCAACTAGAAGCCTTGAAACTGTGAAAATCCTTGGGCTAAGCCTTTTTTTGGTGTCCTCTGGTGGGCTTTGCCATGCATAGAGGGTGTGGGGGCATGCGCATTGCCTTCTGGGTACTGGCATAGGAGCACAAGCATACAAACGCATGCACAATTTTTGGCACCGGAACCCCAAAAGGTTAGCCACCACTGCCCTAAACTACTGACTCTGTGGTTTCTTTCCCAAACCCCAAAAACTTTAACCTTAGACTGTCTACTATTGACCTCACCCCTTTCCTAAGTGGTCTGTAGGGGACGTGCATAAGCGCACCAACGTGCCTACCGTCCCTGTCCTATTGTTTCTTTCATTTTTCTTATATGTATCCATTTCATGTATTCATAACTATGTTTATACTTATACCTGTTATCTTGCAAGTGATTGACAAATCAAATCAAATCAAATAAATAAATAAATAAACAATAAATAAATAAACTTGAGGCTGGTTGTCCAAACTCTCCTTAAAAATCTCCAGTGTTGGACCATCCACAACTTATGGAGGCAACGTGTTTGCTGAACAACCAAGTTCAGCATCACTTAATGTCTGCAGTAGCAAGTAGTCGGAAAATTGGTTGTGACTCATTCAACAACCTCATTGCTTAGCGATGGAAGTTCCAGTCCCAACTGCGGTCATGAGTCGAAGACGACTTGTTGTGGAATAATATGACATTGGTAGATTCCTGCTTTGGAGGCAGTCAATCGGGGGCTGGATTCCCACCCCACATCATGGACCTGGTCAGTTCTGGGAAAGACTAACGACAACGATGGCAACAGCGTTTACTCAAACACAACCAATGTTCTATCACTAAAGCATTGCCTCTCTATCAGTTATGGGAATTAAAAAAAATTTTTTCGTAAAAAACAACAGAATCGGTGGCCTTTTGAAAAAGTTTGAAAACCCCTGATTTAGTTGATACCTTTTCTGGCTTCCTAAAAAGGATGTGAAAGCTGCAGTTGACAGAAGCAATGATGGGTAGCAGTGGGTGCTAATCAAGACACTAAGAAAAAGGGAAAGGGATTTCCAAACTTGACGACTTTAAAACTTGTTGGACTTCAACTCCCAGAATTCCTCAGCCAGCCTTGTTACTATGTTAACATGTTACTATGTTGTTATGTTACTTGTTAAGTCCATAAGCACAACAGAATAACAGAGTTGGAAGGGACCTTGGAGGTCTTCTAGTCCAACCCCTTGCTCAACCAGGAAACCCTGTACTATTTGAGACAAATGGTTATCCAACCTTTTCTTAAAAGCCTCCAGTGTTGGAGCACCCACAATTTCTGGAGAAAGATTGTTCCATTGATTAATTGAAAAGGGAAATTTCTCCTTAGTTCTAAGCTGGTTCTCTCCTTGATTAATTTCCATCCGTTGCTTCTTGTTCTGCCTTCAGGTGCTTTGGAGAATAGCTTGACTCCCTCTTCTTTGTGGCAGTTCCTCAAACGTTGGAAGACTGCTATCATTTCACTCCTAATCTTTCTTTTCATTAAACTAAACATACCCAATTCCTGCAACTGTTCTTCATATGTTTTTGTCTTAATCGTCTTTGTTGCTCTTCTCTGCACTCTTTCTAGAGTCCCAACATCTGGATGCAGTTTTCCAAGCGTGGTCTTACTGAGGCATCATAAAGTGGTATAAACACTTTACATGATCTTGATTCTAGCCCTCTGTCTTAACTTTCCAAGTTTGAAAACCCCTGATCTAGAGTTTGAATGAAGATGCTCTAATCCAGGGGTCTCCAACCTTAGCATCTTTAAGACTTGTGGACTTCAACTCCCAAAATTCCTCAGCCAGCAAAGGAATTCTGGGAATTGAAGTTCACAAGTCTTAAAGTTGCCAAGGTAGGAGACCCCTGCTCTAATCTGGCTGGCCTGGAGTGGATGAGGATATGCAAGGAAGTCAGAGGGTGGGCTTAATTGTGAATGAAGGGGTTAAAATGTAGGTCAGGAGAAAGGAATTGATGCCATTTGAGTTGTTAGGGGTAAATATTAACATAGGAACCCACAGGGTGGTGATGAATGGCACGTTTATGCTCCAATGAATGGTGACAACAGGAGGACCAGTATACATTTTGGGGGATTTTGCAGTATGTTCTGTGCAAAAAAAAACAACCCAGTGAAATTAATCTACCTAACAGCTACAAGCTGAGAGGCTACAGAAAAAGAAATGGCACCATTGAGAGACCCAGGCCTAGTAATATGTACGTATAGGGAGTCCTCGAGTTGCAATCATTCATTTAGTGATCGTTCAAAGTTACAACGGCACTGTAAAAAGTTACTTATGACCATTTTTCACACTTGTAGCATCCTCATGGTCAATTGAACAAAATTTGGATGCTTGGGCAATTGGAATGGATTTCTAATGGTTGCAGTGTCCCTGGGTCTTGTGATCCCCTGTTGCAACCTTCAAAGTCAACGGGGAAGCTGGATTCAGATAATAGATAATCAAAGTTGGAAGGGACCTTGTAGATCATCTAGTCCACCCACCCCCCGCCCAAGTGGGAGACCCTATACCATTTCTGACAGATGGCAGTCCAATCTCTTCTTGAAAGTCTCAAGTGACGATGCTCCCACAATTTCCGAAGGCAACTTCTGTTCCATTGGTTGATTGTTCCCACTGTCAGAAAATTTCTCCTAATCTCTCCTTGTTCATTTTCCACCCATTATTCCTTGACTGGCCTTCAGGTGCCTTGGAAAATAGCTTGACCCCCTCCTCTCTGTGGCATCCCCTCAGATATTGGAGCACTGCTATCATGCTTCCCCTGGTTCTTTTCTTCACTAGACTAGCCAAGCCCAGTTCCTGTAACCGTTCTTCGTATGTTTTAGTCTCCAGTCCCCTAATCATCCTGGTTGCTCTTCTCTGCACTCTTTCTAGAGTCTCAACATCTTTTTTGTAATGTGGTGAACAAAACTGGATGCAGGACTCTAGGTGTGGCCTTACTAAGGCTTTATAGAGTGGTGTTAGTACCTTACTTGATCTCAATTGAATCCTTCTATTAATGCAACTTAGGATGGCATTCACTTAACAACCATGTTACTAACAGAACAACTGCAGTGATTCATTTAACAACTGTGACAAGAACGATCATAAAACGGGGCAGAAGTCACTTCATAATTGTCTCACTGAGCAACAGAAATGTTGGGCACAATAGTGGCCGTGAGTCGAGGACTACCTATACGGGAAAATGAATAAATATTGATCTAAAGATGCGATTCATTTGATCATTTAAGAAAGTGTGAATTAGGATGCTACACAAGTGATACGAGATTCTGGAAGTTGAATGGACCCACTTTTGGTGGGTTCCAGGACTGAATCTTGAGAAATAAAAAGGATCACAAAAGAAAAGGGGAAAGGGGAAAAAATGAGAGATGTGGAAGAGAAAAATTGCTGCAAAAAAAAAAAAGTGAGAGAAAAATATTGTGCAATGGGTACGAAGAAAAACCATGGTTGCAGAAGAATGTAATGTAATTTACAAAAGAGCAAGGACTGTTATGATTATAAGAGGTTAAGAAAACGAAGAGATTTTGAAGAAAACAAAAACTTGTTTTGAAAGTAATTCATAGCAGATAAACGAGAAGAGTTCAGCGAAATAAATAGAAACTTTAAAAATCATGAAACGTTTTAGATAAAACCCCCGGCAGAAGTACGGAAGATATTTGCATGGGGACAATAGTAACAAGTTTGCAGTTTGGGAGATTCAGTTAACAAATGCAATGATTTGCTTAACAAGCACGGCAAAACAAGTTGTAAAATGGGGTGCACCTCACTTAATGACCACCTTGCTTAGCAACAGAAAGTTGGTTCCAATTCTGGTATAAGCAGAATCAACCTTCTAACTGCTTGTACACCACAGCCCTTACAAATTGGTAATTTTCATTTAAGACCATGAAATTAATGTCTTTCAAAAACACAATTTGAAACTGCCTGATGCAAAAAAATTTCCCCCTTTTTGCACTACTAGAAGACGTCTAAGGCCCCTTCCAACTCTTTTATTCAGTTATTCAACAAAATTAGTAGTTCTTTATAAGATTTGAATTCGCATTACATACATTCCTCTAAATGAACGAGATTTCATTTCCTTTAGTGTATATGACTTGTGCTGAAAAAAACATAACTGTAAACTAGCTAATAAAGAGTTCTGAGTTCTGAGCAGTCTTTAATCAAGTAAGCACTAACGGCATTTTTCTCTGTATTTAAGATGCAAAGTCAACCTAAAACAAACCCCACCGTCTTCTTGCACATGCAAGCACATAAATAACCAAGCAGGCATCACAAATACATAGACATAAGCATTCCACTGGCCCTCTATTTTGTTGTTGTTGTCAGTTGTGAAGTTGTGTGTCTGACCCATCACAACCTCATGGACAATGTTCCTCCAGGCCTTCCTATCCTCTATCATCCTCTGACCTCCCACTTGACTGTTTCCTAGTATGATTTGATTGTTGATTGTACCTTATGACTATCATTAAGTGTTGTACGTTATGATTCTTGATTCTTAATGAATGTACTTTTTCTTTATGTATACTGAGAGTATTTACACCAAGACAAATTCCTTGTGTGTCCAATCACACTTGGCCAATAAAGAATTCTATTCTATTCTATTCTATTCTATTCTATTCTATTCTATTCTATTCTATTCTATTCAATGACTCCATCCAGTCATCTCATTCTCTGCTGTCCTATTCTTCTATTGCTCTCAAGCATGAGCCTCTTCTCCAGTGAGTCCTTCCTTCTCATTAGGAGGCCAAAGTATTTGAGTTCCTTCTTCAGGATCTGGCCTTCTAAGGAGCGGGTTGATCTCCTCTAGGACTGACCGGTTTGATCGCCTTTCAGTCCAAGGGACTTGCAGGTGTCTTCTCCAGCACCATAGTTCACAAGCATCAATTCTTGGGCACTCAGCCTTCATTATGGTCCAACTTCCACAGCCATACATTGCAACTGGGAACACCATAGCCTTGACTATACGCACTTTCGTTGGCAGGGTGATGTCTCTGCTTTTTAGTACGCTGTCTAGATTTGCCATAGCTTTCCTCCCCAGGAGCAAGCATCTTTTGATTTCTTGGCTGCAGTCACCATCTGTGGTGATCTTGGAGCCCAGAAATTAAAATCTATCACTAAATAAAATCTGGCCCTCTATTTAGAAACCCCAAATGTGCCCTTGGGGAACTGCCCAGAGGCTTGTATTCTGCCATTCTTCCTTGTTTCGTTTGCATTTCTAAAACATTTAATCCTGAAGAATAATGTGGAAACAAAAGTCAAAAATAAGAGCGTCCGACCAAGCCAAGTTCAAAATAGAACAGACAGCAGGAAACTGCCAGCCTCGACTCTGTTGTGACCACAAGAATAGGTAGCCAGGAAGAGAGAGAGAGAGAGAGACGCTCCCTGAGTTTTACAGCAGAGCAATATATATATATATATGTATATTATATTATATTATATATATATATATATATATATATATATGGCATTCAGCTTTGTTCGGGTATTTTCCCACATCACTGTAGTTGTGCTTTTAAAGTTGTATATATATATAAAAAAAAAACCAGGATGCAGCAAATGGAGCTAAGCTTAGATCCCTTTTCTCAATGATTGTGAGGGTCTGTGGCTGTGTTTGCTTCGAGATTGTTGCTTGGTCCAATTTCTGACGTTAGAAGTTAGGAGGACAACGGTCCTTCGCTTCTTTTTACACACAGGAAGATGATTTGGAAGCCACCAAAGAGAAAGTCCTTTCTCCATGCCTAATGCAGGACTATTGCCTCAGTGGGGTTCTTGATGCTTTCTGAGTTTGGTGGGTTTTTTGCAGACGTTTTATTACCAAACTAGGTAACACCATCAGTGCTACAAGAAAATAGGGTTTGGTCTTATTTTTATATACCAGTAGCTTACTCTATCACCGTTAATGACTCCGGAGTGGTCTTGGTGGGTCTTGAGAAGTCTGTTGTTTACTCTTAGCTTGCTTGTCTGCGTAGGTTGCTCCGCTCTACTGAGTTCCCCATAGCTACTTTATAGAATAGAATTAGAATAGAATAGAATTCTTTATTGGCCAAGTATGATTGGACACACAAGGAATTTCTCTTTGGTGCATAAGCTCTCAGTGTACATAAGGAAAAAATAAAATAAAATACATTCATCAAGAATCATAAGATACAATACTTAGTGATAGTCACAGGTTACTAATAAGCAGTCAAATCATACTAGAGAACAAGTAAACAATATAAATTGTAAAGATCCAAGCGACACGGTTATAGTCATATTGGAAGAGGTAGGGAGTAAAAAGGATGAGAAGAATAATAGTAATACAGTCT
This sequence comes from Pseudonaja textilis, assembly GCF_049901715.1. Lineage (NCBI taxonomy): Eukaryota > Metazoa > Chordata > Lepidosauria > Squamata > Elapidae > Pseudonaja > Pseudonaja textilis. The sequence continues at coordinate 325,862,671 of NC_141990.1, forward strand.
TACCAAATAGTTGGACAGTGTTATGGGAATTAGTTGTTTAGCAGAGTGATTGCATACGGGGAAAAACTGTCCTTGTGTCTAGTTGTGCTGTTGTGCAGTGCCCTATAGCGTCAGTTTGAGGGTAGGAGTTGAAACAATTTATGTCCAGGATGTGTGGGGTCTGTAGATATATTTTTATGGTTGTGACAGTTGGACCTTAAAAAAGGGTAATACAGAAGGCAATTGACTCATTTGAGTTGTGATTCTGGAGAGGGCTCCTGCATATTCCTTGAACAGGAAAAGTGACTAACAATCAAATCTCACTCATTTTGGCCGTGACACGTGGGGGAATTTGCTGGAGAAGGCAATTATGTTTGGAAAAGTTAGCGGTAAAAGGAAACCAAGCTGTCTAAAAACACGGTGGCCAGACACATCAAAGCTGACATCAGCCAGAGCACAGAAAAACTCAAAGAAGTAGTGCAAGATCAGAAGATATGAAAAGACATGACCCATAGAATCGCCAAGAGCCAGAGACAGCTGAATAGCATGTTGGTCTGCTTTAGTAATCCCTTCATAGGGGTATTGTTTATTTGATTGTTGGTCAAGTGTTAATCTTGGCGTTAATTGCGCAATATATATAGCAGGGTGTCAAACTCGATTTCATTGAGGGCTGCATCAGGGTTGGGTTTGGCTTTGGGGTGGCCAGGGTGGGTGTGGCCAGCTTGGCATCATTTGTGTTGGGGGAACCTGTGGCCTGAGCGCTGCCGAGTTCCATTTTCGGCTGTGATGGCCTCCTACAACCCTCTGCCAACAAAAACAGAGTGGCCCTCCTGAGCTCTGTTTTCGCTGGCAGAGGCACTGGCCCTTCGCTGTTTCCAGGGCGATCCTACGGGCCAGATCTAAGCACCCTGGGGGCCAAATCTGGCCCATGGGCCTTGAGTTTGACAGCCCTGCTCTACAGGTAGTCCTCACATAACGGCCACTACTGTGACCACAATTGAGGTTTACTGCCAACTGCTCCACTGACTTGTCAGAAGCCAGTTTTGAACTGCCCCAAAGGTGAACATGTGACAATGAGATGCTGTGACTGCTGTTGTAACTTTGAATGATTGCTAAACAGGGCAGTCATTAAGTGAGGACTGCCTGTATTCCCCTTGACTGGAAGGAGATTGCACCAGGTCTGTTTATCCAAATTGCAAGGTGGGAGGTGCAATGTCAATGTCCTATGATGTAAACAGCCTGAGATTCTGATTGAGACACGTACCTCTCAAATTGTAGATTTGTTTTTAAAATCCCTTGTGAAAGAAGATCAACACACCATGACCCTCTGGATAAATTCTTTGGATATTTAGAATTACCAATTGACAGGAGAAAATCAAAATTTTCTATTACATTTTGTTGCAACTGAGACTTAGTACAGAATTGCTATTTGAAAGAGGGAGTTTTATCCCCCAAGATCCCTCCACTAAAACTGTTTTCTCAACTTGTATAAACTTTTAGGATATACAGGCCTATTGGTACCCCCAGCCTCTTCTGCACTGAGAAATATGTTTTGGCTCAGAAAGGATCAGTTTGAGATAAACTTATCTTACAACAGGAATTATAATTGAACATTTGATAATATAAGACTCTTTTCAAAAAAAAAAAAAGCTTCCTTGGCTATGGTTTCCATACTTTCTATAAACTAGCCATCTTTCTGTGGCTGCTGGAGAACATCTGAACACATGCAGTCCTTTATTCACAATAGTTCATCTAGTGATCATTCAAAGTTACAATGGCACTGAAAAAAGTGACTTATGTCCATTTTTCACACTTGTGACCGCTGCAGCATCTCCATGATCCAGAGGTGGTATTCAGAAAGTTCTGACCAGTTCTGGAGAACCAGAAATGGAAATTTTGAGTAGTTCGGAGAACCGGCAAATACCCCCTCTCGCTGGCTCCGCGCCCATCTCTTCTCCGCCTCCCAAGTCCCAGCTGATTGGCTGGGTCTTCTTTGGTTGCCCTGCACAGGAGAACGGAGCTGGAAAGAAGGTTAGTGAGGTGGGGAGGGAATGGAGATTTTACAGTATTCTTCCCCTGCCACGGCCACCAAGCCACGCTCATAAAACTGGTAGTAAAAATTTTTTGAATCTCACCACTGCCATAATCATGTGATTTACACGTGAATGCTTGACAACTGACTCACATTTATGACAGCTGCAGTGTCCCAGAGTCATGCGACCCCTTTTGCGACCTTCTGAAAAGGCAAGTCAATGTGGAAGCCAGATTCAACTAACAACCGTGTTACTAATTGAATCACTGCATTGAGTCACTTAGCGAGAAAAATCGTAAAATGGAGCAAACTCACTTAACAAATTTCTCACTTAGCAACATCAATTTTGGGCTCAATTGTGGCCCTAAGTTGAGGACTACCTGTAACCACAATTTTCCTGTTCCAGGTTCGTGCATCAGAACCAAGCTAGGGACATCCAGATTCAAATTTATCTTCGTGCTATTGACTATAACTTGACTTGCTATAGGATAAAATCTGGCTGGCCAATTCATGGCTTTGGGTTGTACAGCTGGCTTTAGTCAATAAACTAGGATGTCAATTGATAAAATATTTCTATGGTCTTTTTAGAGTAGCCGACAGAAAGGGAGGGGGGAGCAGTGTGGCAGCTTGGAAACTGAAAGTGCATTCCATAAATGTTTTCCAAGGTAGTAACTAGGTGACTGAAGTTTCTGCCATGCAAAATTCTAACTGGAGAACATGACTGATATGATTCTTGGCTATGGATGTGTCCCATTGGAGAATATGAATTATGATATACCTAGGGGGTGGGAGAAAACCTGGATCAAGGGTGACAATGAATTATGTGTTTCAGAGTCGGCTACAACCAGGCAGTGCTGGACATTTTAACTCTCAATAAATCCTTTTGAAGTTTTGGAAGTTTGGCTTGAGACTCATGATTTAATTGGGGTAATTGCTGGAATCCTGACATAGAACTCCAAATTAATACTTGGCCTTTTGGTGAAGGACATTTAACGGTATATTCACAAGCTCATTGACAATCCAGGTTTAAGATTTTGACTGCAAGCATTTTCTAAATTCATTCTGTACCTTTGAAGCAGATGAAATGCCCCAATATTTGCCGCAATAAACATTTTCCCCAATATTTTCCCCAATATTTATATGTTTATTCACTCCTTCACATACACAAGTTATTTCTCAACCTTGGTAACATGAATATGTGTGGACTTCAGCTCCCAGAATTCCCCAGACAGCTGGCTGGGGAATTCTGGGAGGTGAAGTCCACACATCTTCAAGCTGTTAAGGTTGATAAATGTTAACACACACACACACAAAAACACATACACATCCCTGTCAATTAGCAACCTACACTAAGCAGAACACAATTGTCTGCCTCAATTCTGGCTAATTTCTGGAGTGACAAAGAGTGAAAGTCACAGTTTATTTTAAGGGGGTGCCACAGTTCCCCATTTGCAGTTCCTGTCACAGGCCTTTTGTGCAAAGCAGACAGGGGAACAAATTTAGACAGGCGGGAAAAATTGCATTCTGCCTTCACAAAAGAACAAAAGACCTCTCAAAATCTCATCTCAAGTCTCAACAGATCTACCCTGGAAGGGGGCAGTCTGTCTTCCAGAAAGTTTTAAAAATGCAAAGGAGAAATACTTTGCTTCCCAGAAATATTAGAGCCAGAAAAAGTTTTATTGATTGATTTATTAAATTTATATGCTGCCCATCTCAATATCCAAAGATGCCAGGCTACATCAATGTTCTGAACCAGCAAGCCTCATTTGCTTAAAATATTTGAAAAATCTCACCTCTTCAGTGAAATGAAATAAAGTAAAATAAAATAAATAATAATAATAATAAAAAATCTTAGACCAGTGATGGCTAACCTTTTGGGGTTCCTGTGCCGAAAATTGCATGTGCCAGTACCCAGAAGGCAATGTGTGTGGGCCCCTTCCATGCCCCTTGCACATGCACGCGAGACCCCCCTGCACCCCGTGCATCTCTGCGCATGCACACCGGATACCCGACAATCAGCTGTCAGGCGGGCAGTGCGCATGCATGCGCAGTGTGGCTCTTCTGGGCAACCTCTCACGTGCCGGCAGAAGTGGCTCTGCATGACACTTCCAGCATGCGTGCCATAGGTTCACCATCATGGTCTTAGACTGTCTCACTAGCAATTTTAAAACACAACTCTCCAATTATCAAACAGCAAAGCAATATATCGGACCACAGGGTTTTTTAAATAGTTACAATGTTTTGGTGGTTTTTTAAAAAAACAGCAAGGCCTGAAATTGTATAGTCCAAATCAGAATCAATATTCTTACTTTGTAAGAGACCACTGTCCAATTCAAGATATGCTGGGAACGGTTAATAAGGAATGAGAAGAGATAGTTCTTGACTTACAACAGTTCATTTAGTGATCGTTCAAAGTTACAATGGCACTGAAAAAAGTGACTCATGACTGTTTTTCACACTGCAACATCCCCATGGTCACATCCTGGAATGCTACAACCACCATAAATACATGCCAGTTGACAAGTGGCCATATTTTGATTGTGTGACCATGGGGATGCTGCAAATTAAGTGCAAGAACCTGTCATCTTTTCTCAGTGCTCTTGTAACTTCAAACAGTTGCTAAACAAATGGTTGTAAATCAAGGACTATCTATAATTTAACACTTAATAGATGGACACTTTGCCCATTTAGATGAACGGTACCGAGAAGTTTTCCTAAAAGACAACAATCTTGAAATTGCTTTTACAGGGCTGATGAATTCTGTACCCAACCATGAGACCTAACATCTGAAGTACAGTATGTGATTTACCTAATTAATGAGACTTTACTGCATTTTCAAATTCTATTTGATTGTTTTAACTTGTATGATCTGGTCTTAGACTGTAGTAAACTGTTTATTTGATATCCTAACAATTAGATAAGTTTGCAAACAATTAAAGTTATTCCCAGTTGTTTGTTTGTCTAACTCGGACGAGGGGTGACTATATATTAAATCTAAATAATAATCTAAGGAGGCTAAAAATCCGAAATCCATTTTGAACATCTGGCTGATTGTACAACCTACCTGCCAGTTGTTATACCAAAATCACAAAATCACAAAGTCCTCAGAGCAATACCTAAACGGCTCTTTTGATATCTGGAAATACTGAATTTATTAGGCCTTAACAGCTTAATTGTACAAGAAAAAAACCCAACCCACCCTGCTTGGAAGTAGTTGGGAGAAGAAAACCACAGAACTTTGCTTTTATATATAACTGCAACAAGATTTGTATGCACTGAGATGAGACTTACAGATTCTCACAATGGAGAATGGATGGTGAAGTTTAATGGAACTGGTTAAGATGGCAAAATCAACTACCGCGATTGAATTACCATGTTTCTCATATAATAAGGCCGGGTCTTTTTTTTTTTTGAGCCCCGAAAAAATGGCTAGGTTGTCTTTTGGGGTGACTTAATCTCCCCTTGCATCTTCAGGCGGGCGCGATGGCTTGGATGTTGACCTCGGCGTTGGTGGGGCACTTCGTCGGGGTCAGCGCAGGCAGCACCATATCCGGGTGTGCAACAAAGTACTTCCTAATAGCAAGCCCCCACCATTCCCCCATTTGCATGTTTTAATATAGGCCTTAATTTGGGGGGAGGGGCTTAATTTCATTTCATGCCTATAAAACATGCTGGGACTTCCTATTGGGGGAGGCCGTATTGTTGGAGAAACAGGGTATTAAGTTTCCACCAGTCTGAGATTGCAAATCTAACTTTCCATACATATAACAACTTCCAGTGCGGCACTACCTTGACATGGTTATGGGGCTTGTGTGCTCTGAGGAAAATGGGAGCTAGGTCAGAGGCTCAACCATACTGGACAGGTCTCATCAGGGAAGTCAAACAGTGTCTCTCCCATAAAAAATATGGTGAGAGGTAAATTACAGAAACCCATACCAGATTAACAACGACTGTGCTAGATGTTGGAGTTCCTGAACATCTGCTGAAAAATGGACTACAGGACTCAGGATTGTTGACTGGGCAACTAAGGCCAGCAGCTGCAGAACTATTGGAAGGAAAGGTGTATTTGTACATTGTAAATCTATAGTAAAGCAAGCAAAGGTAGTATCAATTGTAATAGGTGCCTTGGGTGCAGTCCCAAAAGAACTGGAGCACCATTTAAACACTATCAACATTGACAAACTCACCATCTGTCAATTGCAAAAGGCAGCTGTACTCGGAACAGCTTACATCCTGCCACAAATATCTGTAACATCATCAAACATCTACATCTGTTTATCCCAGGACTTGGGAAGGATTTGATAGGCGGACAAAAATGCCAAATCCAGTCTGAACATCTGGCTGACTGTGTGGTGAAATAGATTATCGTGAACCATAATAACAATAATATTGAAGGCCACTGTCTTCTTTGCTTCCTGCTTCCTTTTCATATCTGGAGGCCCAGCAACATGGATTTTTTGGTGATGATGATGGTGTCACATCCCAGAACGTCACTCTTAAATGCATTTGCTAAAGCATTTCAGAAATTATTTATACAGTATTCCTTTTTCATAGCAAAATACAAAAACAAAACAAACTAGCTTCAACAGGGAAAAAAGAGACCAATTATACAGTGAAGGAAAAAAGCTATATATATTATAGCTTATTGTACTAAAATAAACTCAAACTATCCACTATTGACCTCACCCCATTCCTAAGAGGTCTGTAAGGGGTGTGCATAAGTGCACAATCGTGCCTACCGTCCCTGTCCTATTGTCCCCATTTATTCATATCTATTTCCTGTATTCTTACTCGTGTTTATACTTATATCTATTATCTTGTAAGTGATTGACAAATTAAATCAAATCAATAGTAAAGTTAAAATAAATAAAATAATAGTAAGAAAATTTCAATTTGGCCAAAAAGTTTTTGAAGGCCTTTAGCTTATCAGGTTTCCTTATTTATTTAAAATCAGAAAGAGTTTAGCTGCACCTGTTTAGATTAACAAATATTATTATAAAGCTATCAAGAGCTTTAATTCAACTCATTGGAGGCAGTATGTAAAATTTATTGTGTCATTTGGCAAATTTGTTAGACTGAAAAATGTTTGGCTAGCATGCTGGTTGGGGAATTCTGGGAGTTGAAGTCCACACATCTTAAAAGTTGTTGAGAAGAGAAACATTGGTGTAAAATTTCCGTTATTAGAAGATTTCACACTGAAATCCCCCTTAACGTACACACTAATCTTGAAATAATCTTGATTTGATAACATTAGTCTTGCTCTGGTGTTTGTTAAAGCATAATATAGTTATGGCTAAGATGAATTGAAAAAGAAGACACATTTAGTGTGATGTACAATATCCACAGCTCTCTGTTACGATATTTAAATGAAGCGTCCAGTTGTAAAGGCAGTCTATCTCCAATTGTCAAATATGGACAATATTCTCACAAGTAGCGAGTAGCAAAATAAGATATATAAAATTGGAACTGGAAAATCCATAGAACACACTTTTCCCTCCCATAATTCAATATCTCATTTAGTCCTAAATTTATATTAATATTAAATTTATATTAATATGTTTTCGTTGATTTGTCAATGGTCAGGAAATTCCATGGCTGTGCTTGGAGATTTGATCTTTTTTTTCCTCTCTTCTAATTTTCCCCAATTTAGTCACTTAGAACTTTTCAAAAACTGAGCAGTCTATAAATCATAAGAATAAATAAAAGAATATATACAAATATTATGAATTAAAAACACTGAAGCAGACACATCTCTATAATTATCCATTTCAAGGAGAGTTATACAAGCAGACAAGAGACCAGGATATCTTTGTTCCATTTTTTAAAGTTTTTCCCTGTTGAAAATCCATCCAGTTTTTTCCCCTCAGTTTCTGATTTTGTGAACGTGTTCAATTTAATTTGTTGAACATAAGAATTTTTAAATGTACATATGCTTGGAGATTACACTACATTTTAAATATTATTTTCCATGTATATATTGTATCTACCTCTGTGTTTCTATTTATCAGTCAAAAATGGGAATTTTAAAAAAAATACAAATCGTGGTTGTATATATTAGTTCAAAAATGCAAAATAGGCCCAGGTTTGAGTACACACTTCAGCCACAGAAGGTCCTTGGCTGAATTTGGCCAATCCTTTCTTCCTTCTCAGCCCCAACAGCCAATCAGGTGTAGTGAGAAGGTGCTGGACTAGGAGCAGAAAGACCCAGGTTCCAAACCCTCCCTTAGTCACAGAAGCTCATTGGCTGAATTTGGACCAGTCCCTCCCTCCCTCTCAATCCCAAGGCCAATGTGGCTGATTTCCAGTCCAGCCTGCCTTACAGGGTTGTTGCTTGGGGATAAATATTGGATCACATGAAACTCTGGAGAAGATACAAAGCTTAGCTAATAAATAAGATCACCAAAGGGAAATGCAATGTCGCTTCAAGCAAAGCTCATTTTTGGAGGACAACTGGCACAGACATATAGCATTTCAACGGTGCTTCCAGCCCTAAATCCTTGCTTACTCCTAGTCTTATGAATGGATCAGCCCTAATTATAAAACATTTCTTTCTTGGAGAACTAAACATTTTAAAGTAACGGAAGATATTTGATTACAAAAACATTTGAAGAACACCTGGGGGATGCAAAGTCTGGAAGCCATGGGCCAGCCATGGCTTCTCTTTCTAATTCAATCGTGCCATTTCAGGTTCCCAAAAGCCAGCTCCAGCCCCGAAATAAAATCGTTAAATCTTTAAATTAATTCTTACAATAGCTGAAACACCCAAGACTAAAGTTAGCAACCCTGGGAAAGTTTCCATCAATGACAAAGTCCCTCTCCTGAGATTGAAGGTTTTCTGGAAATTAATTTCAGGCAGTGAGGCCAGGGGAGAATTCAGAGTCATAACTCTGTCCATGGGGGGAAAGGCAGGAACTGAACCCGGTCCAAGCAACGGATCTAAATGAGGAAAAAATCCCAGGCACATCACGTGTGAGCTAGTTAGACTCTAAAATTTAGAAGTAGTCCTCAACTTATGACCATACTGGAGCCTGAACATTATGGTCATAAGTTGTGATGGTTGTAAACAGGCCATTGGGTGACCACCTTAATGTCATAAAACATTTTTATGAAGGGTCGTTAAGCAAACACCATAGTCCTAAAGTGACTGTCATGTCATTAAGCAAACCCATTGTTTGCTATGGGGCATTTTTTTTTTATAAAAATGGGAAGCAAATGATGATTTTTGTAAAAATATCACAAATGATCGCACAACTATGGGACGTTGCAAATGGCCTGGGGACCAGATGGCGAAATTCCATGGCGGAGGTGGCTATTCAATTGATGGTAAACTCTGCCTCCCCACTTCTGGGTCTCTGTTCTCCACCCATCCATCTTTTTGTTTATCATAAATGTCAACTCCTAAAATATTTCTATGGTTTTTTTAGAGTTGCCAACAGAAAGGGAGGGGTGAAAGGGGTTTGAAAGAGCAGTGTGGCAGCTTGGAAATCGAAAGTGCATTCCATAAATAGTAACTAGGTGACTGAAGTTTCTGCCGCACAAATATCTAACTGGGGAACATGATTGATGACTCTTGGCTATGGATGTGTCCCATAGGAGAATATGAATTACGATACACCCAGGGGTGGGGGGAAAACCAGGGTCAAGGGTGACAATGAATTCTGTGTCTCAGAGTTGGCTACACCCAGGCAGTGCCGGACATGTTAATTCCCAATAAATCCTTTTGAAGTTTTGGAAGTCTGGCTTGAGACTCATGATTTAATTGGGGTAACTCTGGAATCCTGACAGCATAGCTGACTCTCATAATTCACCATCATTACCGGGACAATATTAATGTATTATTCTCACCGTGTTCGTTTGTCATTGTGTGTTTATTGTCCTGTTATTTTATTTCTGATCTGTTCTGTTTACACTCTTTTCATTTTCCTTTTTATTATTTTAAACCACTTAGAGTAGCCCCATGGCAAGATAAATGGCAAATAACTTATTACGAATAATAATAATAATAATAATAATAATAATAATAATAATAATAATAATAATAATAATAGCCATAATTGTGAGCTGATTACCAAGTCCCCAAAGTGAAGTCATATGATTGTAGAGGATGGCTGGGAGCAACTGGCCGTCGGAACTTCTTAACTGGGTTGTAAATACCTTTTGGGAGTTCCAGTATAACTTTGTACGGTCGCTAAGCAACCGGTGGTAAGTTGAACATTACTTATATCAAATTCTCTTCAAACAGAATCTTGAGATATAGTATGATTTTGAGGGAGAGACAATTGAAGGCAGTAGCCCCCGTGGTATAAAATTCTTCTAGAGTTTTCTTGTCCACAGTTTTAATATCACCCCAGGGCCTGACATGGATCTTTGAATTTTAATGTACTTATTATTGAATTTATGTCCTCCTGCCTTTCTATCTATTCAACACTTACAACTCTTTATTTTGGAACTTATATTTATACATGCATGCATTTAATATATTTATACTTGCTTATCCATCTTGTCTGGATTCTAAAAAAAAACTAATTTAGAAATGATGGAGATGTAAAAATGCATCACTTTAAATATATATTTATATCTCTTTACTTAAAAGCTACAATTGTTTCTGATACTTTGGGGATTTCACAATAATAATTTTAGGAGAAGGTATTGGTGTTGAAGAATATGAGTTTGTGATTTTTGGAGAAACAAACTGCTCTCTGGTCAAAACATAATGTTGCTTATTGGCTTCAGTGGGTTCATGGACTGTCCTACTGACAGTTTTAGTGGATCATCCAATAACATTAAAGGACCTCAAAGAAGTCAAAATAAACGAACAGAAAATTATATTGACTAATAGTACTGATAGCCTAGACTAGTGGTTCTCAACCTTTTCTTCACCACGGACTCCCTTTAAATACCTTTTGTAGCCACAGACCGTGGCCACAGACACACTCTCCCAAGACATAACTCAAGATTTAAAGATTAAAAAAAATTAAATCATAACATTTTTTCAAGCCTTTGTGGTCCTCCTATGACATTGCAGCCCGCAAGGCGTGTTCTGCTTAGCGTAGGTTGCTAATTGACAGGTGTGTGTGTGTGTGTGTTAACATTTTTCAACCTTAACAGCTTGAAGGTGAGTGGACTTCACTTCCCAGAATTCCCCAGCCAACCTTGTGGTCTAGACGAATCCAAGGTGATCCATTCATTCCTAGTGATTGTTAAGGTGGTTGCACGCTCCTCCATGCCCATACTACTGGTAGTTCTCAATTTATAACCATTCACTTAATAATCCTTTAAAATTCAGATAAGCTATTTACAGCCTGTCCTTGAAATTATAGCAATAGCACTTAGACCTATACCTTAGACCTATATACAGTGCTTTACAGCCCTCTCTAAGTGGTTTACAAAGTCAGCATATTGCCCCCGGACAATCTTGGTCCTCATTTTATCGACCTGGGAAGAATGGAAGGCTGAGTCAACCTTATTATGACTCCACAACCCCCTGGACTTCCTGCTCATCAGCATCTATTTGGCTAAAGTAGTGCTTATTATAGTGTGTTCCAAACTTTTTTCCCCAGCACTATACAAAAGATACAGGTAGTTCTTGGCTTACGACTCAATGGAGCCTGGAATTTTAGTCGCAAATTGTTGTGATTGTGTAAGTCAAATACCCACATCAGCATCACCCTTCCAATCTAGAAATTCCTCAAATCTTTGGTTAAAATTTATTCATTTTCCTTGCTGGCTGAGGAATTCTGGGAATCGAAGTCCATCTTAAGCCTGCCAAGGCTGAGAAACACTATTCTATGGTACTCCTTTTCTAGTCTATCCCAGTTGTTTTCCAATGGGTGGGATTTTTTCATTCTCCCCCTAAAAAGTTTTTCTTTTCTCAATGACAAAATGTGAGATTGTATATTGATCTTGAACACTGATTATATTTCTTATTTCAAAGATCGTGGGAGGGGAAAAAAACCCGTTGTACTCAATAAAACCTTTTAAAACAGGATACCAAGAAGAGAACCTATCAAGATACATCTGAATTTCTTTTCTTAGTTCAGAGAGCACGTTCCCACTCTATGAAAATGCAATTTAAAACTGGCTTGCTACCAGTCCAAAGTTGTGGAATCTGCATACTAGCATTTATTTTCGGTGTCAGGTTTAACTCGGAAAGATACGAAAATCAGAACAGAAAAATCTGCCTCAGAAAATGAGCAAAGGTTATTTCCTCTTCGCTGGATTGTTACTTCTCTCACATTATATATACCCAAACACTGAGTTCAAAATAAAAAGATTCGTGTTTGAAAACTCCATTTTCTGGAAGACACAAACGCCAACGGTCTGCCATGACACCTCAGACGTATATTTATATACATAACCATCACACAATTCCCTTTTGGAGTAAACAATTGTATGCCTGGTGCCCCAAAGGAGTAAGAAAGAATAAGCCAAATAAATTAAAGATGAAATAATTAAAAAGACACTGGGCAAAATCCAGTTCACCCCAACACTATCCACTTGTGCTTCTGTTGCAATACTTCATTGCTTCTACTTACAGGCTTTATACTTTTCATTTTAAATATTCACTTCTCTCTTTTTGAAGATCTAACCATGATATTCAGAGGCCTTCTTCCCTTCCTCTGGTCCCTTTGTTTTTCCTTCATTCTTTCAATCTTCCTTCATTCTTTCTATAACAACTCAAGCATAATTTATACTGGTACTCTCTCTATCCGATCCTCATTCATTTAACTGTACATCCTCACAGAGTCATGCTAGGAATGAGATGGCCAATTTCTAAGTTTGATACATAAATAAAATAAATTCAGCACCCATTAATTATTGGTCTCTCTGCTGGTTGCTTTATCATGTGTACTTCTTAAGTATTCCACTGCCACTGCATTCAATTTAATTTTGATTTCTCCCATCGTGTCCAGTTCTTACTTCCATTAAAAAAAAGAAAATACTCCCTTTTCTATACAGCCATTCTGGCTTCTTTCAATATACATTCCTTGCCATGGAACATATAGTTTCTAGCAGTATTTGCACATCTGAATTTCTTTTCATTCATTTTCCCCATCTTTAACAAAAAAGTTTCTAAGATACCTACAATCCTTGAGGTCAAGTTAGAAGCGCGCTTGTGCTGTTGCAGCCATTATTGTTTCTCAGCTTGCCAACGAACTAGTGGGGAGGGAAGGGGGAAATGGAATATGGGCTCCCAAAATGAAGAAGACAAGCCATGAGGACCAAGGACACTCCAGCAGGTGTTTGCCAAACCCCAAAGACATTTTCTCATAACAATACCGTGACATTTAATTGGACAATGTGACCTGCACTAATGGTGGGGGAGAGAACTCTAATTAGGTGAATTGTGTAGGAATTAGCTAGAGCTGGTTTTGCTTTCATCGGTGCCAAAATGATGTACTCAATAAGGTTTTGCATTCAGAGATTGGATCATCTCGATCGTGCTTGCTTGTTTGGGTTTCTCAGTCTAAAATTTGACGCTCGACTTACAGCCATTCATCTAGTGAATGTTCAAAGTTATAACAGCACTGAAAAAAGTGACTTACAACCAGTCCTCGTATTTACAACTATCGCAGCATCTCCACAGCCATGTGATCAAATTTTGCTTGGCAACTGGCATATATTTATGACAGTTGCAGTGTCCCAGGGTCATATGATTGCTACTTGCAACCTTCCCAGGCTTATGACATAGAAAGTCAATGGGAGAAACTCGAGTTACTTCATGACCATGTAATTTGCTCAACAACTGCACTGATTCGCTTAACATCTATGGCAAAAAAGGTCATAAAATCAGGCACTACTCACTAAACCGCCTTGCTTAGAGATGGAATATATGGCCTTGCTTGCAGTCGTAAGCCGAGGACTACCTATACGTTAATTCATTTATTTGATCTTGTTTTTCATCATTTCTAAATAACCAGCAAATGTTCCCTGCATTCTCCCTATCAAGCATAACTATTTTGAATGTTGATATATTTATTTTCAGGTCAATATACCTTGTGGTTTCATACAATCTAAACATTTGTTGTAAATATGAATCCTTTATATTCTAGATTCAAACTTGGACCAATCACTTTCTCTCTCAACCCGATCCAAGAGTTGCTTTTATGGGAAAATTAGAAGGCAGGAGTATTAGATACGTTTCTCATCTTATTTATAAAAAATAATAAAGGCGGGATTAAAAAAAACTTTAAAAATATGTATAATAAACATGTACCCCAGTTTTCAAATTCAGGATTAAAACCTCAACGCCTAGGATGTTGCAAAAAGTTTCTCCTATTTTAAAATGGCTGCAATCAATATCATGAAATAAAATGTTCTACTTTGCAAAGGACATGAACTACAGGATCTTCATCCTTTCCCAGAAAGGAACATCAAACAAAATTGATAATATAATAGTATGATAAACTGGGCACAACTGTATCATTTCAGTCACTGCATAAGGATTTGTGGAGACAGAATATTTTAGAGAGGTAAATGGTAGGAAATTCAGGACTTCTCCATGCAGTGCATACCTAAAACTATGGAACTCACCAGCACAAGATCTACAAACTTGGAACAACTCTAAAGGGAAATTAGAGAAAAATCATGGCTACAAGTTGTTGTGGTTAGAAATTACATCAAAGTGGAGGCCAAGAATACTTCTGCTCCCAATTCCTAGTTAAGGAATTATGGCTTCGCAAAAGTACCACGCTGGGCCAGAATAAAATACCTTCCTTCCTTCCTTCCTTCCTTCCTTCCTTCCTTCCTTCCTTCATTTTATATTTCATGTATCTGAATCACATACCTGACTCAAAGAGGGATTCTGGCTAGAATAAAACATCAATATATAAAACAGTACATGAAAATTAAAATTTTAATAAATCTAATTTTAGAATTAATTTAAAAAAAAAACTATAAAAGTTTTTAAAGTGGAAAGAATAATTAAACCCTGTTAAAATTAGACGATAAAGGTGAAGAGAGGGCTTGCATGGCACCAACCCACCCCGTGTGCTTCTTTGGGGCCCCCACGCAAAGCCTCAGAGCCATGTTTTAACTCTCTTTCGGAAGGCTAGGAGAGCGGGGGCCTGCCTCACTTCTGGGGGGAAATTATTCAGCAGAAAAGGCTTTCTTCCTAGATCTCTGCTGTATAGATCAATGCTTGTCAAACCTGGGCAAATTACCCAAAATTGGGAAAAAGTAGGTTTTTTTCTTTGGGTTAACGACCTATGAACAATTAGGCATCACAGAAGGGAAATTTACAATTGCCCTGTGTACTAAATATACATTTGAAAATCTCAAAAAGTATGAAGTACTCAAAATGAAGACGAAAATTGATGAAACTATCCAAGGTAACTTGTTAAAATGACATAAAGATCATTCCACAATATTATTTTCATAATGTAGGTGGTCCTCAAGTTAAAAACATTCCTTCAGCGGCCATTCAAAATTACAACCGTGTTCAAAAAGATGACGTTTACAAAGTTTGCTACGACTTCCTAATAAGCGGTTTTGTATAATGAAGGAAAAAAATTGGGTAAGTAACTGGTATAGGTTTTGGGTTGGATCCAGTACAGATCTTCTTGATCTAAATCTGTCATTGCCTGATGGATTCCACGTGTCTTGCCCAGAATGAAGAATTTAAGCCATGCTTGTTTAACTAGGAATAATTTGCACCAAGTCTGGGAAACTAAGAATGATACTTACATAATTTAATAATTAAGCCCTCATATCCCCCTCTAAGATATTGAGTCTGCTTATATGGTTATTGAAAATTAGATTCCGAACAGAGAACTCCCTTCAAGAAGATAGTGGTAATAATATAATTGCAACGGAAACAATATATTATATTCAAGGGTATGAAGGTTATATTGCCTATAGTTGAGGGAATCTGGTTTTTTGTAAAACTCATGAATTATTGATCACCAATAGGCATTATACTAATACAAGACTCTTAAATATACAGTATGATTTGAATTCAAGAAATCTCACTGAATTTGGCACGAGACTGAAAAAAAACAAACTGCCTATTGCTCAAAATCACTTCATATATCATAAACAGTCTTTAATGAACAAGTACAGTTAACTTGTATTAAGCTATTATTCCACACTGCAACTAATAGGGCTGGGAATCATTGTATATTGGCTTATTTATTAAATATATGCACTTCCGCACTGAGAAATTATCACAATTGTCATATTATTAGGGGACACTGGGAAAGTGTCCCTAACCAAATTATAGAGGCAATCATGCAACTTTTTTTGACTGGTTTTAGCAAAATGCCCGCTTTTTATTTTTTTATATTTCCGCTTTTATTGCATTTTAAGCCACACATTTCCAATAGTCATTTCCGATAATGAGATGAACGGTATATAAATTTTGTAAATAAATAAATATCAAACTTCTAGCATTCCTGATTTCTTGTTTTTTCCCCCCACTCATAATCCTTTCCTACTGGAACAATACATTTACCAGACACTGATTATCTTTTTTTTTAAATTAACCCTGTAGAAATGCTTATATTCATATTTATAGGATTTATATTTACAGAAGCTGGCCTTTTGCTGGTGAATAAAAATAAACTTTCCCGCACCGTTTTAAAGATCCACTCCTGAAGATTTATTTTCAGAGTCCCATCCAACAATAAATTCCCTGTTTGCATCGGATCCTAAACAAGACTGTCTTTGTAAAGATACTACTGAAACATTCTATAATATTTGACAGGCGTTTTATTGGAATGGTTTTTTTATCTTTTTATTTTTTGAACAGCATTCTCTTCCGTTTATCCTTTTTTCTCTCTCTCTGCTGCGCTGATATTTTTATCTTTCGGTAAGTCAGAAACCGTTATCCAATTCTGGGATCCCTTCCTTTTTTTCCCATTGTGATGAACTTGTGGCTGACCAAAAACAGAGTAATCCACTTCTTTTTCTACCTCTTCAATAGTTACAAAAATTAGGAGGGGGGGCAAGCAATGATAGGGAGGGGAACGTCAAGCTTTCAAACCCCCTTTCCCAAAGCAAATTCCCCTAACATGCCCCCCCTTCTTAATTCTTTACGGATTATCCTCCCGGATGGTTTACCTTTTGCACACCTGCGCTCAGGTGAGTTGCTGCTCGCGTTTTCAGCACGAAACTCCCTCCTTCAGCAGCAAACGCTCTGCCCAAACCCCGTCGCCAGTGCCGGGTAGACTTCTCTTTTGACAAACAGCATTGCTAATTTTGCAAACTGTTAATTGCAGAGCGCTAAGAGAAAACGAAACAAAAAATATATTATATATTTTTGCAAAGCGCATTAAAAGTTCCTGCCCGGGCAATTCAGCGCCGGACTTCGGGGTTAAACAGTTCGGCCCGGACTGGAAAAGATGCTCTTTTGCATAGCGGCACCTCCTACTCCTTCCTCACTGGCTCTGCCGCGACGGGGATTAATTAATAGATTACATTGGGAAAATGAAGTTAGCTAGAGACTTTACGGACCGCCCCAAACATGATGGCTTCTGGCCCCGCCCACAACGTGGTAGCTTTTTAATTTTTAATTTATTTTTTAAAGGCAAAACCATTTGTGGTCGGTTTGAAGGCTGGAGTTTCATTCTCACGTGCACGTATCGGAAATGAGGTGTTTCTAAAAGCTCTTTGATACTCTCTTCATACTCTACATAAATGGCCTCTGTGATGATATTAAGAGCAACTGCGTTCTCTTCGCTGATGATGTAAAGCTGTTCAACACCACCGACAATACTGCTACCCTTCAAAAAGATCTCGACTATGTATCAGAATGGTCAAACAAATGGCAACTTCAAATCTCAACAAATAAATACTCTGTCCTACATATTGGCAAAAAAAAACAAAACACCAGAAAATAAAATACAGGCTGAATAGTCAAGACCTTGTTGATTATCCAAACTCCATCAAGGATCTTGGAATACTCATCTCTAATGATCTAAGTGCTAGAGCCCACTGTAACTACATAGCCAAAAAAGCATTAAGAGTTGTTAACCTAATCTTACATAGCTTTTTCTCTGATAATATCACCCTACTAACTAGAGCATACAAAACATTTGCTAGACCAATAATCGAATACAGCTCATCAGTCTGGAACCCACATTATGTATCTGATATTAATACAGTTGAGAAAGTCCAGAAATATTTCACAAGAAGAGTTCTCTACTCCACTACTCGTTGCAGAATGCCTTATGCCACCAGACTTGAAACTCTAGACCTAGAAAATCTAGAACTATGCCACCTTCTAAGTATAGTATATAAAATTATACATTGCAATGTCCTGTCAATGAATACTTCAGTTTCAACCATAACAACAAAAGAGCACACAATAGATGCAAACTCAAGGTTAACTGCACCAAACTTGATTGCAGGAAATACGACTTCAGCAACAGAGTAGTCAATGTCTGGAATACTCTACCTGACCCTGTGGTTTCTTCCCCAAACCCCCAAAACTTTAACCTTACACTGTCTACTATTGACCTCACCCCTTTCCTAAGAGGCCTGTAGGGGTGAGCATAAGCACACCAACATGCCTACCGTCCCTGTCCTATTGTTTCTTTTTATTTTTCTTATATGTATCCATTTCATGTATTCATAACTATGTTTATACTTATACCTATTATCTTGTAAGCGATTGACAAATCAAATAAATAAATGAATAAATAAAACAGCTCAAGCACAGCGCAATCTAAAGGTTAACATTTTATCTTGCATCGAAAGCTGCTGTAATGAAAAAAAAATGTGATAAAATTGCTAATGTAATGGAAGAGTACAATAATCCCTTGCATGTTATGGTGTTTATTTCATTTGATGCGTGTAGCGTTATTAAATTCATACCAGGGAATTCTCCTCTTATTTATTTGTTTGTCATTTTTAGAAATAATTCAAGGCCAAAAAAATGCCTTAATACTCCTTCGTCCTCCTATTTTTCCCCACAACCCTGTGAGGTGGGTTTGGCTAAGAGAGACTGACTTGCCCAGAGGTGGTATTCAGCAGATTCTGACCAGTTCTGGAGAACTGGTAGTGGAAATTTTGAGGAGTTTGGAGAACTGGCAAATACCACCTCTGACTGGCCCCACCCCCATCTCTTCTCTGCCACCCCAAGTCCCAGCTGATTGGCTGGGTCTTCTTTGGTTGCCCTGCACAGGAGAATGGAGCTGGAAAGCAGGTTAGTGGGGTGGGGAGAGAATGGGGATTTTGCAGTAACTTTCCCCTGCCATGCTCACCAAGCCACACCCACCAAGTCATGCCACACCTACCAAGCCACACCCACAGAACCGATAGTAAAAATTTTGAATCCCACCACTGGACTCGCCCAAAGTCACCCAGCTGGCTTTCACATCTAAAATAGAACTAGAACTCACATTTTCTTGGTGATTGGCCCAAAATCACCCCAAGTTGGCTTTTGTGGCCAAGGTGGGACAAGAACTCGCTGTCTCCCAGTTCTAACCTGGTATCTTAACCATTATACCAAACGGACTGTATTTTTCCTCCTAATAGCCCTGTAAGGTAGGTTGAACTAAGAGACCTAAAGCTACTCCTGGGGCCTTCGAGAGACAACAGTGACACAGTTGAATTATATTTGCACAATGGGGTAAGCTTGTGTGGCTTGAAGTTACTTTTTGTGGCTGATTATGTTATCTGAATTGGGACCGCAGGATTAACGCCGGCTTGAGCACACAGCACAAATGCAGGAAATAGATTGATTCACTCATCTGTACGGGTAATCCTCAAGTTACGACCACAATTGAGCCCCACATTTATGTTGCTAAGTGAGTTTGCCCCATTTTACAACTTTTCTTGCCACAGTTGTTAAGTGAATCATTGCATTTGTTAAGTTAGTAACACGGTTGTTAAGTGAATCTGGTTTGCCCATTGATTTTGCTTGTCAGAAGGTCCCAAAAGTTGATCACATGACCCCAGGACCCTGCAACCCTCATAAATATGAGCCAGTGTCCGAATTTTGTTCATGTGACTTGGGGATGTTGCAAGGGTCGTAAGTGTGAAAAATGGCCATCAGTCACTTTTTTTCAGTGCCGTTGCAACTTTGAATGGTCACTACATGACTGATTGTAACCCGAGAACTACCTGTATGTTGCTTGGATGACATCCTGTATGCGTAAAGGATGGGAGTGGTAACAAGCATCGGAAGACAGAGAAACATTTATTTTTTTTATGTTTTATTTATTTATTTATTTATTTTTGTCAAGCGATTATAAGATAACAGTTATAAGTATAAACATAGTTATGAATACATGAAATGGATACATGTAAGAAAAATAAAAAGAATCAATAGGACAGGGGGGGTAGGCACGTTGGTGGGGAAGAAATCACAGGGTCAGGTAGTGTATTCCAAATATTGACCACTCTGTTGCTGAAGTCGTATTTCCTGCAATCAAGTTTGGTGCAGTTTATCTTGAGTTTGTATCTATTGTGCGCTCTTGTATTGTTATGGTTGAAGCTGAAGTATTCATTGACAGGTAGGACATTGCAATGTATAATTTTATGTACTATACTTAGATCGGACCGAAGGCGACGTAGTTCTAGATTTTCTAGGTCTAAAATTTCAAGTCTGGTGGCATAAGGTATCTGCAATGAGTAGAGGAGTGGAGAACTCTTCTTGTGAAATATTTCTGGACTTTCTCAACTCTACTGGTATCAGATATGTAATGTGGGTTCCAGACTGATGAGCTGTATTCAAGTATTGGTCTAGCAAATATTTTGCATGCTCTAGTTAGTAGTGTGATATTATCAGAGAAAAAGCTATGTAGGATTAAATTAACAACTCTTAATGCCTTTTTGGCTATGTAGTTACAGTGGGAAAAATGTTTAAAAGGAAAGAAAGTTTTAAAAACCCAGCTTTGAAAATACAGATAATCCTCAATTTTATAACCATTGTCTTACTGACTTTTCAAAGTTACGATGCCAGTGAAAAAAACTGACTTACGACCAGTCCTTGGACTTACAACTATTGCAGCACCCCTGCAGTCACAAAATTCAGGCTCCAGGCAGCCAGTATAGATATAGGATGGGTGCAGAGTCTCAGTGTCTCGTGATGCCATTTGCGATCTTCCTAACAAACTTCCAACAAGCAAAGTCAATGCGGGAAGCTGAGTTTGCTTAATGACTGCGTGCCATCACAGTAGTTTGCTTAGTGACCATGGCAAAGAAGGTTGTAAAACTGGACACAGTTTACTTAATAACTGCCTTGCTTAGCAATAAATGTTCCAGTCCAGATTGCGGCCATTAAGTCGATTACCTGTAATAATAATTTTAAAGAACATGAACATGTTTGTACATTATAAAACGTTGGGTACTTATATGGGATGGGAACAGAATATCCTGGAAAAGGGCTTTTTTTTTGATGCCAGGCATGCTGAATAAACCAAAATCAAATTCTAATTAACATCACCAATTTAAAAAAAACAGTACGTTCAGAGCACAAGTTTTTGAGTGCGGCAGTCTCATTGCAGTGTTTTCTGTCCAATTGTGCTTTATTTTATCCCATATTTAATGTAAACTTGCTAAAGTCTTTTACATTAATTTAAACAATCTTGGGCAGTTTAGTTTGCCATCAGTTATTTGAGTTATTTGTCTTTTAATTCTTTATCTGCTGTAAACTACATTGGAAATAACAGATTAAAGCAGGGTATAAGTTCACGGATTGTACCATCCCCATAGTCCTTTAAACAGTCATAAAGATAAAGAAAGGTTCAACATACAGAGTGGAATTTACAGTCTAGGTCTAGGATATACAACTACAAGTATGTATTTAAATATCTCAGGGTAAAAATCAATGGGGGTAAAATTGCTTGATTATAGAGGGTGTTTCAGAAATGCTGAGTTTCTCTTGGTGTAGTATTCTATTATTAATGAACTCCTCTGATTCAAAAAAAACAATACCACCCTAATCCACGATTTCTAAAACTTGGCAATTTTAAGACACATGGATTTCTGGGAGTTAAATACTGAATGTTGAACTCTGTATGTCTTAAAGTTGTCAAGTTTGGGAAACACTGCCCTAATCCAACAATACCAGCTGTTCCATTTGCAATATAGGTAGTCCTTGATTTTCAATTATAACGGAGCTCAGAATTTTACCTGAAAGTCATAACAGTTGTAAATTGGGGCACCCATGTGACCAGATGTGATTTTATGACTTTTTTGTGGTGATTATTAAGTAAACATGGAAGCCCTTAAGTAAATCCAGGTATCCCCTATGGGTGTTTTTTCATGGCAATCAGCCCAAAGGAAATTGCAAAAAAATTTATAAATTTCATTTATAAAATGAAATTTTTATAAATTTCATGGGACCATAGTATTCTGCAACCAGCTCTAAAAGTTAGCTAGCTGCCAAGTACACCAAATGCAGTCAGATGACCCATAAGGTATGTACAATTGTCTGAAATCTGGAACCAGATTGTAAGTAGCTTTTGGAAGGTCTGTCATAATTTCGAACAGTTGCTAAACGACCAGTTGTTAAACAAGAGCTACAGGTAAGTAGAATAAAAATAGAATAGAATAGAATAGAATAGAATAGAATAGAATAGAATAGAATAGAATAGAATAGAATTCTTTATTGGCCAAGTGCGATTGGACACACAAGGCATTTGTCTTGGTGCAAATGCTCTCAGTATACATAAAAAGAAAAGATACATTCATCAAGAGTCAAGAATCATAAGGTACAACACTTAATAATAGTCACAGGGTACAATAAGCAATCCAATCATACTAGGAAACAATATAAATTGTAAGGATACAAGTGATAAAGTGAGTCATACAGTCACAAGTGGGAGGGGATGGGTGATAAGGAGCGATGAGAGGATTAATAGTAATAGTAGTGCAGACTTTGTAAATAGTTGGACAGTATTCAGGGAATTATTTGTTTAGCAGAGTGATGGCAGAAGTTTGTGTCTGTCTTGTTGGGTTGCAGAACCAAACCACATAGTTATAGAGGTACAGATGACAGACTTATACATGATTTACCATCACAATTGAGCCCAAAATTTCCATTGGTAAATCATCAAGTGAGTTTTGCCTCATGTTATGACCTTTCTTGCCACTTATCACATGACCCCAGGACACTGCAACCATCATAAATATATGCCTGTGGTCAAACAGCTAAATTTTAATCATGCAACCATACGGATGCTGCAGCTGGTGTAAGTGTGAAAAATGGTCAGAAGTCACTTTTTTTAGTGGCATTGTAACTGCGAATGGTCAGTAAATGAATGTTTTTTAAGTGGAAGACTACCTTTATTTATAATTTCAACAATTTGTTCCATTTAAATTAATATTTTTTATAACTGTTTCTCCCCTCTGGTGCAACAATAATGCTTATTAATTAAAAATAAAATGACTTTGTTTCTTTCCCACAAAACCAGGAAATCAAAGTAAAGGAGACATAGGCTTCTGGTCAGCTTTTATTTGGAGATGATCCATTTAGCCATAGTAGCTAATGAACAGTGATAGCTTTAATAAAGAATATAAGAAAGAGTTTTAGACAATGTGCAAATGTATACACTCACACCCAGCCTGCCTTCTTAGAGGAATGAAGCCTCATAGAAAGCATACAAATATACACAGAACATTTAACATACTTAACTTGGTTAATTCTCCCATTTTCTGAGTTTGTAAAATACATTAACCAGGAATTAGAAAAAAATAGTTAAGGCTCCAAAACACCATATGGCATAAAAATAAAATCACAGTAAATATTAATTTTATATGTTGTTGAAATAAATCTGCTCAATTGTTGCCTGACCTGGCTAATGGTGTTGTGTGAACTTAGTCTGGCATATTCAAAGCAGTGTGAGTGGCACACTGCATTTCCCCCCACCCCCCCTCCTTCCAAGCAGATATACCCTGTTAGGATTTCAACAAGTCAAGAATCTCTTTTAAATCTCAGAATTTTCCCCTGGATTTTTCTGCAATTCCTTAACATTATATGAAGCGAAGTCCAGAATGCAGGAAATCTTAACCCTCTGAGAACCAAAGCACTTTAATCCTACTTCGCTTTTCAACTCAGCTCAAAAGTCCCCATATTTGAACCTCCATCTATATATATGTGGTACATAACGGGCTGAATTTATATAAGCCGGACTAAAACGTGGTTGTGTTGTTTGCTGTTCCGGGTATGCTGAGGAAGTTACTCTGCCATTGGTTTAGAAGGTTTGTGTGAAACGGGCCGTTATATCAAGTGACATGAGTGTGTCATGAGTGTGTACATTTCCAACTGATATCCAGACTTGTTCGAAGTTTCCTCTTACTGGTTGTAAATTTTTGCAGCTTGTCTGAATGAATAACACAGAGGAGGTGTTTTCTCTCCTTTCCGCTTTTGATCATAGGTACGCACAGCCGCCTGCTCTCCCTGATAGATTCCTGAGTGGCTGACGGATCCCACTACCCTTGGAGAACAAGAGAGCCAGATTCCCTGGAGGAAAATGTGTGTTTACAAGAGCTGGAAAGGAAACTGATGCAACCACCAGCCTCAGGTTACATGTGAGTTGATGGCAAAGCACCAGAAGGGCTATGAGAGTCTAGATGAGGTCAGGCCCCCTCCCCTCTCTTGACCCCCACCCCCACCCCACCCCAGGTAGGCTAAGAAATCCTAGGCTGCTTCTCTTGTTTCTATGTTCAGCAAAATCCAGGATAAGATTTCCGGTCCTAGGATTAAAAGCTAAAGATTTTATCCTGATGATGGAACCGAGTGGTTTTTATGGGTGACCTTAAATATAAAAATACAACCCTCATTTTTCCCGACCTCTTGCTGGGGAAAACCAGGATTTTAAATTTGGACTGGATCCTGAGAAACCCAAGTTTAAATCCTCAAAAAAGCTCATTGAGCATGTAATCTAAATAGGCATTGGTTCTATGTAGCTGTGCGCCATGTATGGAACTGTAAACCATAAACCTTCACCAGGATTGTCTTAGATTGTCTTAGTTTTTCAAGTTGTTAAATTTCTGTTTATGTCATCAGTGATAGCATCTACCCAACCTGCCTCTGTTGGCCTTTATCCATCCATCCACCCCTCTCTCCTTCCTTCCTTCCCTCCCTCCCTCCCACCCACCATCCATCCATCCATCCAACCATCCATCCATCCATCCATCCAGTTTATATGGCCAGCCTTCTCAAACAAGTGATTTGAGGTGGTTCAAAACAATTTTAAAAGAATGGTTTTTTTAAAAAAAAAACTAGCAAAGAAAAAAAAATCCAGCCCAAAATGCAAAATAAATAGTTATCCAGCAGTCGAGAGAAAAACAACCACAAAAAAGCACCAATAGAAATGCAATACAAATATTTTCAATAAAACTAATTCCCAGAGGAATGTTGATCAACAGGGTCGGATGAGTGACAGGAAAAGCTTTCTTCCTTGGAATCCTGCATTCAGTTTTGGTCGCCATGATGTAAAAAAGATGTTGAAACTCCAAAAAGAGTGCAGAGAAGAGCAACAAAGAGGATTAGGGGACTGGAGACTAAAACATGTAAAGAATCGTTGCTGGAATTTGGTAATGTCTAGTTTAATTAAAAGAAGGACTGGGGTGACATGATAGCAGTGTTTCAGTATCTCAGGGGCTGCCACAAAGAAGAGGGAGAGCCAAGCTATTCTCCAAAGCATCTGAGGGCAGGAAAAGAAGCAACGGATGGAAACTCATCAAGGAGAGAAACTATCTAGAACTAAGGAGGAATTTCCTGACAGTGAGAACAATTAACCAGTGGAACAACTTGCCTCCAGAAGTTGTGAATGCTCCAACACTGGAAGTTTTTAAAAAGATGTTGGATAACCGTTTGTCTGAAGTGGTGTAGGGTTTCCTGCCTAAGCAGGGGGCTGGACTAGAAGACCTCCAAGGTCCCTTCCAACACTGTTATTCTAAAAAAAAAAAAAAGAGAGAGAAGGCAGAATTTCTATTGTTAAAGAAGGCAGTTATTAAAGGAGTCACACCCCATTTTATGATAGCTGTTAAGTAAATCATTTGGTAAGTGAATCAAGCATTTGTCCAAATGAATTTTCCCCTTGACTTTCCCTGTCACAAGCCGATTACGAAAGTTCCAAATGGCATCACATGACCCTATATAAATATATGCAGAAAGTTAATATCAGACTTCAGAGTAACGCACCCATTGAAAGTAGAACTACAAGGCAGGTGGATGTTTATTGGATACGTCATATCGGCACAACCGGTGAAAACCAACTCTAAAAGTTCCAGCAGCTTTCACCTAATTAAAAGAATGAAACTCCTCCCCTTCCTGGTGTCACCGGTCACATTGCCAATGAATAGGGCTGGCAGGCTCCTCTCCTCCTTCACCATCCACCTGTTAGCAATGACCTTGGTTCCCACAGGAAAACCTTTTTATTTTGACTCTTAGCTGGGCTATCTACTTCCGCCCTTCCTTCCCTCTCTGAGGCTTCGTGGCAACTGTGAGGCGGCACAAGATGGCTTCAGCCAGGCTCCCTTCAGAGTTGACAGCTGGTTTTCCCAACGGCCCGGATTTGGATCATGCGACTGTGGGAATCGAAAGTACAAGAACTGGTTGTAAGTCACTTTTTTTCAGAGCTGTCTAACTTTGAACAATCCCTTAGGGCAGTGATGGCTAAACCTTTTTGGTGCCGAGGGCCCAAAGCGTGAGTACAACCACAAAATGCAATGCAAGCGTCCCCCCGTGCATGTACCCTGGCTCCCCACGCACATCCCTGTGCATGCGCCCTGCCCCTCCCTTGCCCATTTTTGGATTCCAGGTTTGGTGTAGGAGGCCTTCAGGCGCAAAACGGGGCACGGGGGGGCTCGCACAGCGTTACCACGCCCCGTTTTGGCTTTCAGGTTGGTGTAGGAGGCCTTCCAGGTCCAAAACAGGGTCCAGGGAGGGGCAATACAATGCGAGTGCCCCCCGCACATGCATCCTACCCCACCCCTGAACATGCACGTGCATGTCCCCACATGCGCCCCGCGCATGCATGGCAGAGACCCAAAAACCAGCTGCCCAGCAGATGGGGCTTTGCTTCTTTGCATGGCCCAATTGGTGGCATGCTGTGGACTGATGTCAGTCCACGGACCGCAGGTTGGAGACCCCTGCCTTAAGGAATGATTGTAAATCGAGGACTACCTCTTTCAAGATAAATTGTATGTCCAAATTATCTAAACCAGTGTTCCTCAACCTCATATTTATTTTATTTATTTTATTTATTTATTTTGTCAAGCAATCATAAGATAACAGGTATAAGTATAAACATAGTTATGGATACATGAAATAGATAGAAATAGATATAAGAAAAATAAAAAAGAAACAATAGGACAGGGACAGTAGGCATGTTGGTGCGCTTATGCACGCCCCTACAGGCCTCTTAGGAAAGGGGTGAGGTCGATAGTAGACAATCTAAGGTTAAAGTTTTGGGGGTTTGGGGAAGAAACCACAGAATCAGGTAGAGTATACCTTGGCAACTTTAAGACGTGTGTACTTCAACTCTCCATGGCGGGCTGCGGAATTCTGGGAGTTCTAAAACACGTCTTAAAATTGATAAGGTTGAGAAACATTATGTGAACTATAGCTTCATGATTATCCAGTTCCAGCTAGTATCCCGAATCGGCTTCATCTCATGGTGAATGGCATGTGGCACAACATATTGTAAAAACCCTGCCAATTACTCCCTTGACTGGTACTGTAGGATGTACAAATCTCAGGAGGCAGATTGGTATGAAGAGCCCAGACAGAATCGTGTGCCAAAGACAACGGTATTTTTTCCGGAATTAGCGTCTCCATTTCCCTGGGGTGGAAGAAACCCAGCTTATACCGTACCACCAACGCAAGAGACGGAATTGGTATCCATGGGCGCTTTCGTGTTGACGCAAGGGTCTGGTTTTCTTCCTGTGCTGGGGTGGAGGACGGTTATTGGAAAGAGCAAAGCTGGGATCAACTGGATAGAAGAAGACTATCCAGGCCTGAGGATATCCACATTCAAAAAGAGGATAGCAGACTGGTATATTTTGGCCAGGCTGCAGTGTTGCAAATTTAGGAATACGGTAATATAATTAAAGTGGAAATGCAGGGCGGTAATCTCACCCCAGTGGGAAAAAGAGTTTCTGAGCCAGCTTTGTGCCTGCTTTTTAATGCCTTCCCAGGGACCGAACATAGGAATTCCTAGTGCTTGATTTGTTAAGCCGAATATTTCCCATTTCATCACCGTCTGTGTAATCAGAAACCCCCAGCTATAAATACAGGATTAACTGTCCGTTTCTAAATTGAATGGATGTTGTCTTGCTAGTTATCCTTACCAAGTATTGAAGAAAAACATAAATGCGGATTACAACATTTTCCTGTGCCAAATTGAAATTTTGCTCTCCTATTGCAGACCTATCCAGTTGTTAAGATGCACCAGGTGTCTATGGAGATTCTCAATCATCCAGGTCATGGTTGTCCCAAAGGTGTTTTTCCAAAAGGCAACTGGGCTTTCTTGGGTTTTTTTTTTCCTTGAAAATATTTCGCTTTTCAGATAACAGATAATCAGAGTTGGAAGGGAACTTGTAGGTCATCTAGTCCAGCGGTCGCCAACCTTTTGAACATCAGAGACCACCAAACTCATAATTTTAAACCTTGCGGACCACTAATATGAATTTTGACTGATGGGGGCTGCAGGAAAAAAGTCTGCAGGAAAATTCCCCACCCCGTTTTCCTACCGATCGATCATTCTTTATTTGGGATCGCAGGATACCATCTCCAGCTCTGTTCTCAGGGGGAAAGAGAGAGAGAGAGACTTTTGGCTTCATGCAAGGAAAGCAGCAGAAGTCTCTCCCCCAAACTCCGCCAGAAATGAATCTTTGCCGGTGCAGCCTCTTGGAGCAGGATGCCAGGCAGGGTCCCAAAGACTCATTTCTGGCAGACTTTGGGGGAGAGAAAAAAAGACTTTTGCTGCTTTCCTTGTCTGCAGCCAAAAGCAGAAGAATAAAGAAGCAGAAAGAAGCAGCCAGGTGGCCAGGCGAGGTGCGTGGGGCAAGTTCCCTCCCTGGTCTTTCCCTCCTCCCCTCACTACCTTGTGTTCCCGTGGGCCATGTGGGCGGCGCAGCGTTGTGTTCCCGTGCAGTCTGGATTAATTGCTTTGGGGGGATGCTTTGGGGGTGACATTTCTCTGTGGACCACCAAAATTTTCTCGTGGACCACCAGTGGTCCCCGGCCCAATGGTTGGTGACCACTGATCTAGCCCAAGCAGGAGACCCTACATCATTTCTGACAGATGGCAGTCCAATCTCTTCGTGAAAGTCTCAAGTAATGACGCTCCCACAACTTCTGAGGGCAAGCAGTTCCATTGGTTGATTGTTCTCATTGTCAGAAAGGTTCTCCTTATTTCAGGTTGAAATTGTTCAGTTTCCATCCATTATTCCTTGTCTGGCCTACAGGTGCCTTGGAAAATAGCTTGACCCCTTCCTCTCTGTGGCAGCCCCTCAAATATTGGAAGACTGCTTTCATGTATCCCTTGGTCCTTCTCTTCACTAGACTAGCCAAGCCCAGTTCCTGTAATCGTTCTTCATATATTTTAGCCTCCAGTCCCCTAATCATCCTGGTTGCTCTTCTCTGCACTTTTTCTAGAGTCTCAACATCTTTTTTATAATGTGGTTTTCATCCAAGAAGCTTCTCCAGTTCAGTTCAAGGGGAGAAAAAAAGCAAGTAAGTCCTGTTGCCTTTTGAGATGCACCAAGAAGATTTGAGAAAAATATTTGGGACTTTGATGTTATATATGCTGATGGCAGCAAGATTTACTTTGTGCTTAAAAATGGAAAGACACTTTGACTCCCACAATGGACGAATGGCTGCAGAAGTTGATGGAGTTAGCAGAGATGGCCAAATTGACGGATCTGATTAAAGAAAAGAACACAATTAATTTTGTTTCTACCTGGAAACCACTTTAGGATTTTGTGCTTGAGGTGGGGAAAAAAATGAAACCTTGATTTTGAGTTTTGAAGACTAGGTAGGTTTGTTGTTACAGAAGTGGCTGTTTTATATTATTCTACAAAAGTAAAAAGTTGAGGTTTTATGTTATTACTTTATTCTTCTGCACCAAAAGGAATTGGAAGTCAACTCGTTTTCTTTCTTTTTCCATTCTGCCCCACACTTTTCCCTCCCTTGTTTTCCCATTATTTTCAGTTGTAATTTTGTATTTTATATTGTATTTTGATAAACTAATAAAATTTTGATTTTTTTTGAGATTCTGTTTATATAAAGCACCACAGAACAAACAAAAGGTACAGTCACCATGTGCTTTACTGCTCAACTATATAACAGTTACAGGAAACTCTACTCAGAACAAAAGAGCATAGAGTATATAGTTATACTATAGATCCAAACTTGTAAATACTGCCACCTACTGGGTGAATACTCCTGTAGTTGTTGCATAGAAATGCATTCTAAAGATGGATTCCAACAGAGAAAACCCTCAATTTATGACCTCAATTGAGATCAGATTTCCACTGCAAAGCAAGGCAAGTGAATTACACCTGATTTTACTTTTTTTGCCAC
Organism: Pseudonaja textilis; assembly: GCF_049901715.1. Classification (NCBI taxonomy): domain Eukaryota; kingdom Metazoa; phylum Chordata; class Lepidosauria; order Squamata; family Elapidae; genus Pseudonaja; species Pseudonaja textilis. The sequence goes on from NC_141990.1 coordinate 325,893,165, forward strand.
AGCTAAGTGAATCACTGCAGTTGTTAAGTTAATCATGCAGTTGTTAAGCAAATCCAACTCACCGCACACACACACCCCCTCCTGATTTTGTTTCTCGGAAGGTTGCAATGATCACATGACCCCAGGGCACTGCAACCATCATGATAACCTGGGGGTGCCATACCGATCATAAATGTGAAGTTTGGTTGTAAGTCACTTTCTTCAATACTGTTGTAACCTTGAATAGCCACTAAACAAATAGTTGTAGGTCAAGAACTACTTGTAAACCTGTCTAAAGAAGGACACAACAAGACTGTCATAGAATGTCCAGTTACAGAGAATACACCTTGTCGTATATCTCATACGAACAAATGACGCGAGTCAGTGACTTGGTTCAGCTCGTTTATTGGGGTCAAAACACAAGTGGGGACTGGGGGAAAAAGCTGCGGTTTAAATATACTTTCTGCCGGGCGCTGCGGCCAATCGGGTCGTTTGAATTGCCCGCGATCGGCTCAGCCAATCGCGGCCAATTCTCCACGACCAATCAGTGTTCCGCACTCAGCCAATCCGGTGGCTGTGCGCTTTAGCCAATCCGGGCTGCCGGTTCCCGAGTATGTAAATGTTCGTACAGAACACCCCTCCCCTCTTGGATCGGTCCTACATGACGTAGTCCCGTAAGTAGGCGGGGCTCCGTACTTCCCGGCCGGACCTGCGCAGGTCAGTCTTGTCTTGGCTGTCGGAGGGTTCGGTTGGGCTTCCTGTCGCTCTCCGCCTGGATGCCGGGTTCGTTTGGCGGCACGAGTCGGGCCTCTTGCCGCGGCTCCCTCCTGGCCTCTCCGGGCTGGTCGAGCTGCTGGCTTCGCTGTTCCCGCTCGGGCTTCCCGGGCTGGTTGAGCTGGCTTGGCTGCTCCCGCTCGGGGTCCCGGGGCTGGTTGAGCTGGCTCGGCTGCTCCTTCCCGGCGAGGCTTCGATCGGGTCGCTCTCCGGTTCTTCAGGCGGTGAGTACTGCTGGTTTCTTTTTTGGTGGGTTTGTTCTTTGGGGTCTTCCCTCCCCTCTTGGTTGGTGTCTTGCCGGTTTCCTTCTGTACCTGGTGTCTGCGTGTCGGTTGTATTTCCCGCGGTGGTTCTTGATCTCAGTTGGTTGATGTGGCGTTTCCATGCTCGTCCGTCAGCTGTTTGGAGGCGGTACGAGAGTGGGCCTGTTGCTTGGGTGATCGTTGCTGGTATCCATAGGGGGTCTCCGGTGAGGTTTCTTGCGTAGACCTTGTCTCCCGGTTCGAATGTTCTGTGTTTGCTGGTGGAGTCAGGAGGTCTTTCTGGGTTGTATGTGGGGTGCAGGCGGTCGAGCGGAGATCGTAGTTTCCTTCCCATTAGTAGCTCCGCTGGGCTCTTGTTCGTTGTGGTACTCGGGGTTATGTGTTGAATTAGGAGCATCCGATTTATCTTGTCCTGTATGTCGCCGGTTTCGATCTTTTGGATGGTCTTTTTTGTAAATTGGACCATTTTCTCCGCCCTACCGTTCGCCGCCGGGTGCGCCGGTGCTGTTAATGCGTGTCGGATTCCTCGTTCTGCTAGGAATTTCTCGAACGGTAGTGCGGTGAACTGGGGCCCGTTGTCCGATACGATGACATCTGGGAGGCCGTGGGTTGCGAAGAGTTTGCTGAGTTCTCTGATGACGGAGTCTGTAGTGGTCGTCTTCATGTTGCTTACCTCCAGCCAGTTTGAGTAAGCGTCTACGGTTACCAGGAAGGTGTGTCCTCTGGTTGGTCCCGCGAAATCTACGTGGATCCGGGACCATGGACCCCTGGGGGTTTCCCACTCTCGGCTTGGGGCGGCGGGGGGGTTTGGTCTTGATTCCTGGCACTGCTTGCAGGAGGCTACCCAGGCTTCGATCTCCTTGTCCATCCCTGGCCACCAGGCGTGGCTTCTGGCCAGGGCTTTTGTCCTAACGATGCCGGGGTGCCCTTCGTGCAGCATGCTTAGGACTTTTTTTTGTAATTTTTCCGGAATTACGACCCTGTCCCCCCACAATAAACAACCTTTTTGTGTTGACAGCTCTGTTTGTCGGCTCCGGTAAGCTTTGAACTCGCTGTCTTCGTCTTCTTCCGGCCAGCCTTTCCCCACCCATCTCAGGACCTGCGCCAGACGTCTGTCTTTATTGGTTGCTAGGGCAATGTCTGACGCGGTCAGGGGTAGGTTGGGTAAGGTCTCGATGCTCAGGGTAGACGTGGTTGGTGCTGGGTCGTCGTCCAGGGTTGGCAACGGTGTGCGGCTGAGGGCGTCTGCGTGCGGAATTGTTTTGCCGGGGCGGTGGATTAGCCGGTAATTATAGGCGGCAAGAAATTCGGACCACCTTGTCATCCTTGGGGAGAGGATGATTGGTGTGGCCCGGTCTCCTGCCAGTATTCCCAGCAGTGGTTTGTGGTCCGTGATTATGGTGAAGGTCCTGCCGTAAAGGTATTCGTGGAATTTCTTTACGGCCGCGACGATGGCCAGAGCCTCCTTATCCAGTTGGCTGTAGTTTCGTTCGGGTTTTGAAAGGGTCCTCGAGAAAAAAGCGATGGGTGCTTCTTTTCCGTCGGCGAGGGTGTGGCTGAGGATGGCTCCTACTCCGAAGGGGGATGCGTCGCACGTTACCGTGATGGGGAGTGTCTCGCTGTACTGGATGAGGACAGCGTCTGATGTGAGAAGGTCCTTGGTTCTGTTGAAGGCGTCCTCTTCTCGTCTCCCCCACGTCCAGGTGGCTGCCTTGTCGAGCAGCCTATGCAACGGCTCCGCCGCGGTCGCCTTTTGGGGCAGGAAAACATTGTAGAAATTGATTAACCCCAGGAACGCTTGTAATTCCGTTTTGTTTCGGGGCTTCGGGGCTTCTTTGATGGCTTTTATTTTGCCCTCGGTGGGGTGGATTCCATGCTGATCTAGTAAATACCCCAGGAACTCGACCCGTGTCGTGTGCAGTTGGCACTTCTCTCTCTTAACCTTGAGCCCCGCGTTTTGGAATCTCCTCAGTACTTCCCGTAGGCGGTCCTCTAATTGTTTCTGGTCAGCCCCGGCTACCAACACATCGTCAAAGTACGGCACCACCCCTTTTATGCCCCGGAGGAGTCTTTCCATTAGGCTTTGAAATACCCCCGGGGCTACGCTGACTCCGAATTGGAGCCTCTTGCAGCGGAAGGCCCCCCGGTGTGTAACTATTGTCTGTGCTTCGGCGGTTTCCTCGTCTACCGGCAATTGCTGATAGGCTTGTGCCAGGTCGAGTTTGGCGAAGACCCTGCCCCCTCCCAGTGAGTGCAAGAGGTGTTGTACTACTGGGACGGGGTAGGCGCTTTGTTGTAGCGCGCGGTTTAGGGTGGCCTTATAGTCCCCGCAGATTCTCACCGACCCGTCTGGCTTTATCGGGGTGACTATGGGGGTCTCCCATCGGGCATGGTCTGTGGCCTCGAGGACTCCCTGCTCGATGAGCTTGTTTAATTGCTCATCGATTTTGGGTCGGAGAGCGAAAGGTACTCGCCTGGGTTTGAGGCGGATGGGCGCAATGGTGGGGTCTAGGCTGAACGATATTGGGGGGCCCCGGTACTTGCCTAGATTCCCGTCGAAGACCTCCTGGAAGTCGCGCACGAGCTGTTCCTCCCAGTCCGCCTCGGCGACGTGGTTGGTGCCGGTCACTTCTAGTCCCAGCGGCGCAAACCATTGCAGTCCCAATAGGCTGGGGCGGTCTCGCTCGACGACTGTCAGCGGAAGTATCTCGGTGCGCCCTTTAAAGGTGATTTTGAAATGCCCGGTCCCCACCACGGGGATGCGATTCCCCTGGTAATCCTTAAGAATGAGCGTTTGGCTCTCCAGCTCGTGCCGCTTCATGGAAGGTACTAGTCGCTTAATTTCCCGCCATGCGACCATGGACAGGTACGACCCGGAGTCGACCTCCATTTTGCAGGGGCGGTCCTCGATCTCGACCTCCACGTGGATCTTCCAGCTGTCCCAGTTGGAGGAATGGCCGACGATGACCGTTTGGTGGGTGTCCTCACGCTGGCGGCCTTCGTGTAAACGGCGATTCCTCGCTTCCCGGCTCCAGCGGCTCTCACCGTCCCGATCGCGGTTTCTCGGTGGGGTGTTGTTGCGCCTGGTGGTGTCGCGTCTTCGAGGGGTTGTGTCTCGGTGGCGGGGGCTGTGGTTCCTCTTTAGGCGGCAGACCTTTGCGAGGTGTCCCCGTTTGTCGCAATGGCGGCAGATCGCGTCTAAAAAACGGCATTCTGACCTTGGATGCTCACCCCCGCAGCCGGCACACTGGAACTTTGATCTTCGGTTCCGTGGCTCGCGCCGGTCGCGCCCCGTCTGCAGGCGATGGACATCTTCCTCGTCATCTTCCGAGCTTGAGGAGGACTCGAGGTCGCCGTGGTGCGTGGAGGTGGCTGTTCGGTAGTTGTCGTCGGTCGCGGCTGCGGTGGTCCGTTCTGCGGTGCCGGTTTGCTTCAGTTGGGCTGCGGATCTCCGGGTTGCTTCCGCCGCCGTGGCTTCTGCGAGGGCATCAGCGAGGGAGATGTCGCCCTTTGCCATGATCCGGCTTTGCAGGACGGGATCCCGGAGGCCGAGGACGACGCGGTCCCTCAGGGCCTCGTCTAGATCGGTAAACCCGCATAGCCCTCCGAGGTCCCTGAGCTCTGCCACAAACTTACTGACGCTCTCACCCTGCTTCTGGTCGCGGCGATAGAATTCGTGCCGACGAATGAGGGTGGGCACAGCGGGCGCGTAGTGGCTCCTCAGCAGGGGTTCGAGATCGGCCCAGTCCATGATCTTCACATCGATCGGCTTGGCGAGGGCTTTTGCCATTTTGAAGACCGCGGGGCCGCAGTGTGTGAGAAAGACGGCCCGTTTCCTCTGTCCGTTCGCGTCTTTGAGATTGCTGCTCTCTAAGAACATGAGGAATCGGTCGATGTAAGATTCCCATTCTTCAGTAGCGGCGTTGAAAGGAGCGGGTGGCACGTTGCCGCTGGCCATGTTGCCAGTTGCGGTTCCGTGGGCCACGTGCGGTGTGGGATTTGCTAGTATCCCATCCTCGTCGCCAGTGTCGTATATCTCATACGAACAAATGACGCGAGTCAGTGACTTGGTTCAGCTCGTTTATTGGGGTCAAAACACAAGTGGGGACTGGGGGAAAAAGCTGCGGTTTAAATATACTTTCTGCCGGGCGCTGCGGCCAATCGGGTCGTTTTGAATTGCCCGCGATCGGCTCAGCCAATCGCGGCCAATTCTCCACGACCAATCAGTGTTCCGCACTCAGCCAATCCGGTGGCTGTGCGCTTTAGCCAATCCGGGCTGCCGGTTCCCGAGTATGTAAATGTTCGTACAGAACACACCTTGTACTCAATTCATAGCATAGCCAACTAGACATGAATAAGATTGCGGTCTTCAGCTAGCACTTTGGTTCTGAAAGTACTGGGTTTCAGTAGTATCTATATTTATCCTTTTTTCTTTCTGCTTTTCTGCTCAAAGTTTGACAAAGAAAGCAAAAAAGGACAATGTATTTTTGTCTGCTTCATTGCACAGAAATGAGGGGTGGGCACATTAGGAGAAAGGTGAAAATCACTCAGTTTAAGTGTGTGTGATAAAAGAGGAAGGCATAAGAATGAAGGGTGTGGCTTTGTGTACAAAGAAGCACTAGTCAAATGAAGTTCATTGGGTGGGTTGGATCATAAAGAGAGAATAATAAGATTCAAAGTGCAGCCTCAAAAGGAAGAATGAGCTGGTCGAGACCGAGAAAATTGTGGTTAGATGAACTGGCCAAGTTCCTCAGAAGAGAGGTGAGAAGAACAACAGGAAACGTACGGAAGCCTGGAGAGAAAGATCGGCAGAGAGTAAATGGTGGTGGTGTAAACTCGATTTAGCTAGATTTATCATTTCCCTGTTTTGCGATTGCTGTGCTTTGCATAACGATTGCATTCCAAGAAAGAAACGAATAAAACACTACCCCAAAAAAGAGAAGTGTGTGTGTGTGTGTATGTGATTGGGTGCGCAGTATTATCAACGGGCCCTTTGAAGTAGTTTATGACAATTTTTTTTCTCCTTAACAACTTTAAGATGTATGGACATGCCTGGGGAATTCTGGGAGTTGAAGTCCACACATCAAGATGTTGTGGAACCACAATATATGAGAGAGAGAGAGAGAGATAGTCAGCCTATATATATATTGTCAGCTTCTGGTGTTTACTTCTGATTCCCAGCAAAAGAAATCCAAGGGTGGGATTCAAAAATGAACCGGTTGCTGGGTAGGCATGCCATGGTGGGCATAGCCTACCAGAACTTCCTGTTTCCGGCCCACCATGGCCATGCCCTACCAGAACTTCCTGTTTCCGGCTTCCAGTGGGCCTCCAGAAAAGCCTCCTCCTGCCCTATTCACTTAACAACCATATGACTAACCATAAGACTAACCCAACAACTGCAGTGACTCACTTAACAACAGTGGCAAGAAAGGTTGTAAAATATGGCAAAACTCTCTTGTCTCACCGAGCCACAGAAATTGTGGGCTCGATTGGGGTTGTACGTTGAAGACTTACCAGGATATGAGCCATGGTGGTGGCACTGGTTAGAATGCGGTACTGCAGGGTATTTCTGCTGACTGCTGGATGCCTGCAACTTGGCAGTTCGAATCCCACCAGGCTCAAGGTTGACTCAGACCTCCATCCTCCCAAGGTGGATAAAATGAGGACCCAGATTGTTGGGGGCAAGAGGCTGACTCTGTAAACTGCTTAGAGAGGGCTGCAAAGCACTATAAAGTGGTATATAAGTCTAAGTGCTATTGCTATAAGCCCCAATTAGAAGCTTCCGTACATTGGTAGCATTAAAGGGCAGAAGTCCCCAAACTTGGCAACTTTAAGACTTGTGGACCTCACCTCCCAGAATTCTCCAGCTTGTCGACTTCAACTCCCAGAATTCTCCATTCAACTCCCAGAATTCTCCATTCAACTCCCAGAATTCTCCAGCCATTCTGGGAGTTGAATGGAGAATTCTGGGAGTTGAATGGAGAATTCTGGGAGTTGAAGTCCACAAGTCTTAAAGTTGCTAAGTTTGGAGACCCCTGGGCTAGAAGAATAAATCCCATCTTCTCCGGGCAGCACAAACTTAATGAAAGCTGAGCGGAGCTTTCATTGGGAACCGCAGCTCCAAGGCCTATTTTTGCATCGTTGTAGTCGCATCCCGGGGCTCGAAGCTCTCACCGACTCAAAGCAAGCCACGATCGGATTTGTTTCAGCGCGCTGCCGCCTTTGAGCGCTTCGACGCATTTAATAAACCGGATTTATAGCGGCGGAGCCGGAGGGTAGGGTTTTCCTGCCTAAAGCAGGGCGGGTTGGACTAGATGACCTCCAAGGTCCCTTCCGACTCTCGTTCTTCTGTATTCTGATGAAGCCAACGATAGGAACCAGCCAAAGGCTCAATTTGGACCGGGGCGGCCGGCGGCGAGAAGGAGAACACCCTCAGCCCCCTTCTAGGCGGGCAGTCGCTCACTTGGGCCGCGCCCCCTTCCCTCTCCAAAAGCGCCGCCTCGACGCAACTTTTGACGGAAGTTTTAAGCCCGGACTTTCCTTTCTTCTTTCTCATCCCGGAGCCGTCCCGGCCTCATGCTCTCCCAATACGGACATCGCGCCTTGGGCGCGCTGATGCTCTTGGGCACCGCCTCGGGTTTGGTAGCCGTGCTGGCCTCGATGCTGCTCTTCCAGATCCAAGGATCCGCCCACGTCAACTACCAGCTGCCCGGGAGGGTCTTCAATCGCCTGAACCAGAGCTCGGCCGCCCTGGCCTCGCTCAGCTTAGTGCTCAGCCTGAGCTGCCTGCTCCTGAGCCTCCTGCACGGCTACTGCGGCGCCGAGCGATGCGCGGCCTCGGGGGCGCGCTGGGCAGCGAGAGGTGCGTATACCTGGGAGCGGGGTGGGGGTGGGGAGAGTGTGGGAGCCTCGGACGGGGGTCCCGGCCTGCTCTCTTCTCCGACGGATCCCGCGAAGCGATGGAAGGTCCCCTATCAAAACGATGGGGGGGGGGTGTCGCGGAGGCTTTTCTCGAGAGTAGCACTTTCGAAACTGGGTTTGAACGGAGGGGCGGGGGAGGCACTTAGTTGGCGCTGAGGATGCAACCTGGGTTTAACTTCCTGCGCTGAGATGTATTGCTTTGCTGAGAGAGGAGTAGACCTTTGGATAGGCTGTCAATCAAGATACTAACGACCTTCGAATTCTACTTATTTATTTTTATTTATTTATTTATTTTGATTTGTCTTACGAGATTACAGGTATAAGTATAGACATAGTTATGGGTACATATAAGAAAGATAAAAAAGAAACAATAGGACAGGGATGGTAGGCACGATTGGTGCGCTTATGCACGACCCCTACAGACCTCTTAGGAAAGTGGGGTGAGATCAATAGTAGACAGTCTTAAGGTTAAAGTTTTTGGGGTTTGGGGAAGAAACCATTTTTTACTTGATACTTGATCAGATCTAACAAAGGCTTGGGAGTCACCCAGAGCTGGTTATCAAATGGGTGACTACAGCAATAGCACTTAGACTTATATACCACTTCACAGTGCTCTCTACGAGAGAACAATGTGGGTCCTCATTTTACCCACCTCGGAAGGATGGAAGGCTGAGTCAACCTTGAGCCTGGTAGGATTCGAACTGCCAAATTACAGGCAGCTGGCTGTCAGCAGAAGTAGTTTGCAGTACTGCACTCTAACCACTGCACCACCAAGGCTATATATAAATGTTTCAAATAAATACGTAACAAAGAGAAAGAACACAAGACAAGGGTGAAATCAAGATTTTTGGGGCATTAGTCCAATGGTGGAGAATATATCTAGTTTATGATTGTTCTGTGGGTTGACTTGGTCATTTTCTTGCACCTGTTTCTTTAGCTGCCTAGAGATACCGATTTTTCCATCTTGACAGCTTTAAGATGTGTGGACTCCAATTCCCAGAATTCTGCAGTGAACAAGCTGGTTGGGGAATTCTGGGAATTGAAGTCCACGCATCTTAAAATGGCTGAAGTTGAGAAACACCACTATAGGGAATCGATCCAAAGGTGAACCAAATTAAGCAGAGATCTTATTCTGTCGCCTTTTGGGCTTGACATAATTTTTTCTTTTGGCTTTGATTCTGATTTTGAGCTAAGTCACACAATAGTTGGGCTCATATCATATACCGATTCAGGGTTAAAAAAAAACCCAGAGCGTTTGTGTTTACATTAAATCCTGTACCTAAACAAAGGAACCTGAGTAGGGCTTACTATAATAGTCTGATTCACAAAACATGTTGAACTACAATCCAGGTTTGGCTAGTCTAACGTGTGCAAACCCATGAAGGTTCTGGGATGCTTGTAGCTCATATTTACATACTTCCAAGGTCGACAAAAATTTATTAAAACTGAAACAGAATCCTAGGGAAATAATTTTTGTACAAGCTTCCCATTCTAGAGTTTTGCTTCACATCAGTCTTGAGGCATTGATCACGTTATTGTGCAAAGTGCAATACACACCAACCACATGCATGTGTCAGCCTTTCTAAAGTGAAATTCCATTTTAATGAGCTATTTTGGAATCCAGCCTACTGGCATTTACTCTATTCATTATGCTTTCATCTCAGCTCCTCCATTTTTCCTAAGTTGCTGTGGTGATTCTGAATTAGCACTTCAGATGTTCTTTCTGGATTCCACTTCATTCCTCATCTCCCTTCCCTTCTCTCTCTGTTCTATAATCCACGTTAAATTTGTTTCCTTTCCCTCTTCTTCCTTCTCATTTTCCCTTTCCCCTTCCCTTCCTTTCCCTCCTTCCCATTTTCCATTTCCCCTTTCCGTCTTCCCTTCCTCCTTTTCCTTTCCTTTCCCTCTCCCTCCTTCTCATTTTCCCTTTCCTTTCCCTCTTCCTTCCTTTCCCCATTTTCCATTTCCCCTTTCCATTCCTTCCCTTACTCCTTCCCATTTTCCATTTCCCCTTTCCTTCCTCCTTTTCCCTTCCTTCCAATTTCCCCTTTCCTTTCCCCTTTCCCTTCCCTTCTTCCATTTCCCCTTCCCGTCCCTTCTTCTTCTTTCCTTCCTTTTTTTCTTTCCCTCCTCCCTTCCCATTTTCCCTTTTCCTCTTTCCTTTTTTTTCTTTCCCTCCTCCCTTCCCATTTTCCCTTTTCCTCTTTCCTTTTTTTCCTTTCCCTCCTCCCTCCTCTCTCCCATTTTCCCTTTCCTTCCCTTTCTCCCTTTCCTATTTCCTCCCTCTTTCTCTTTCCTTCCTTCCCATTTTTCTTTTCCTTTCCCTTCCCTCTTTCTATGCCTGCCAAGGAGGGCAACGGGATGGAAATCCTCCTGCAATTGACAAAACAAGACTCAATTATTTAGGACATAAAAATACAGGCAGTGACTTCATTTCCCCTCCCTCCCTCCCCATCCCTTGGACTCCCTGTGAAGATGAAGTTTTAACTCTGGTAACCACAACTGCTCCTTTCCCACCAAAAATCCACATTCTTGCTCCCCGGTAACTGCTTGAATTCCTGCATGTTGAAGAGAACGGCAACAAAACTCCAACCAAACAACAACTTGGCCTAAAGAAAGAGTTTGGAAGAGCCTTTTCATTAAAAGAAATGGGTCAGACATTAATAAAAAGTGATCTGTTTCTGGATTTGAGCTGAAGCCCCCTGCCCTTCCCAAAACAAAGGAGTTATTTCACCCATGGATAGTGTTGACGGCTTGGTTCCTCAAATCTTTGGCAGATTCAACACATTGCGTTATGCGCTGTTCACATTTTGCCGACGGCAATCGAATCTGCAGTACAAGGAGTCCTTGTTTTAAGACCTCAATTGGGACTGGAGCTTCTGTCGCTAAGCGAGGTGGTGGTTGTGTGAGTTGCACTCAATTTTACAACTTTTTCGCCATGGTCATTAACCAAATCATGGTTGCTAAGTGGATCACCCGGGTGTTAAGCAAATCTGACTCTTGACTTTGCTTGTTAAAAAGTCAGCTGGGAAGGTCATCAATATGGAACACATGACCCTTGGATGCTGCAACCATCGTAAATACAGGCCGGTTTCCAAGGGCGGACACTTTGATCACATGACCATGGCTTTCCTGCTGTTAAGGGTGAAAAAACAGTTGTAAGTCACTTTTTTCAGTGCTGTTAACTTTGAACAGTCCCTAATGAAAGTTGGTATATTGAGGACTCTCTGTGTTTTAGAGCAACCAGTGGGGTGGGGACCACTGGTGGTCTGCGAGAAAATTTTGCTGATCCACAGAGAAATGTCACCCCCAAAGCACCTCCCCAAAGCAATTAATCCAGGCTGCGCGGGAACACAAGGCTGCGCCACCCACATGGTCTGCGGGAACACAAGGTAGTGAGGGGAAGAGGGCGAGGGCAAGGAGGGAACTTGCCCCACTCGCCCCACACACCTTGCATGGCCACCAGGCTACTTCTTTCCGCTTCTTTCTTCTTTTGCTTTTGGCTGCACACAAGGAAAGCAGCAAAAGTCTTTCTTTCTCTCCCCCAAAGTCCACCAGAAATGAGTCTTTGGGACCCTGCACGGTATCCTGCTCCAAGAGGCTGCACCGGCAAAGACTCATTTCTGGCGGACTTTGGGGGAAAGAAAGAAAGATTTCTGCAGCTTCTGCTGCTTTCCTTGCATGAAGCCAAAAGTCTCTCTCTCTCTCTCTCCCCTGAAAACAGAGCTGGAGATGGTATCCTGCGATCCCACATAAAGAATGATCAATCGGTAGGAAAACGGGGTACGGAATTTTCCTGCAGCCACCATCAGTCAAAATTCATATTAGTGGTCTGTGGGATTTAAAATTATGAGTTTGGTGGTCCCTGAGGTCCAAAAGGTTGGCGACCACTGTTTTAGAGCAAAATGTAACTTCACCAGCATTACAGCAGGTTTGCACGTGAGGTGTTTGGATCGGGGATCTTTTTAGGAATATAAGTCACCTAACAGCTATTTGGGTTAGAAATATATAAACCAGGATAAACATTTTAGTACTATATCTTTAAGGGAATGCAAGAGCATGCAATTGGGTGTGGTTTCTCAAACAGCCATAAGATGGAGCCAGAAACCTGGGTTGTTTAGTCTGAGTCTCAGAAGAGTGTAAGTGTATCTTTGTTTCCTTCTGTTGTTTCCTTCCTTCTATTGCCGTTGCTCCATTTCTTCTAATTGACTGATAGTACTGGATTTAATGTAAGTCTGATACTGAACTGTTTTTTGACACTGGACTTTGATATTTGGATTATCCCTGGATTGAAAAAATGACTGATTTATCTGTGAATGACTTTTGGACTGCTTATCTTGCTTAAACCTTTCTGGAAGTAAAAACCTACATTTACTGTACAGTGTATCTGTGTACTGTGTGTGTATTATTCAAACACTACTCTCAAATACGTCTCCCTGTTTGCGCTCATTCTCCTAACGGGGAATTACCTCAACAGATCTGTCTACTTTGCAGACCAAAGTAATAAAAAATATATTGTTCTTATGTTACAGAGGTGACTGGTTCCTGCTGGAGAGTCGAAAAGTGAGACATGTAGCTGTTGGTGTGTTTTGCTGTGCGGTTTTAGCCTACCTAGCAGGTGAGTATTTTCTCCCTTCCCTTTCTGGCTTCCCTGGTTTATCTTTTCCTAGAAGAAATGTTCAAAAAACGGTTCGAAAGTTATGTTTGGGTTAAGGAAATAAAATTTCCCATACCTATGACTCCTGAAATATTGAGAACCATCCTTTAAAAACAAATTAAGACACAAAGGAATAGTATGGAGAGAAGTTACAAAAACATCCAATCTATTTTATTTTGTAATTATCTATGGCAAGGGTCGGCAACCTATAGCTCTAGAGGTGCATGGGGCTCTTTCATCCCTCTGCTGCAGCTCCCTGTTACCGGTTGGCACTATAATTTGTGCATGCGCGCGTGATCCTCCCCCCCTGCCACTCCCTTACCTGCACTGCACCTCCCAGCTGATTTTTGGCCTGTTTGAGTCCTTTTTCAGCCTCCCAGAGGCTCGAGGGAAGCCTCTGCAGCATTTGTAGGTCAAAAAATGGGCCCGTTTCATTACTTCTGGTATTTCTGGAAATACAGGAAGTGACGAAATGGGCTTGGTTTTCGGCCTACAAAGGCTGCAGAGGCTTCCCTCGAGCTTCTGGGAGGCTGAAAAAGGACTCAAACGGGCCAAAAATCAGCTGGGGGTGCGCGCATGCGCAGTGAGGTAAGTTTGTCTGGGGCTCACGTGCCCGCACAAATGGCTCTGCGTACCACCTGTGGCATGCGTGCCATAGGTTCACCATCATGGGTATAGGCCAAGCCTTTTTCAGCATGCTAATGGAGCGTACAATTGCAAGTCAGTGTGTCAGTGTGTCATCTAGTTCTCAGCATCTTGCGTGAACACATGATACTTGTTTGATACCCAGAGGTGCTATTCAACCAGTTTGGACCAGTTCTGACAGACAGGTAGTAGAAATTTTGATCAGTTCAGAGAACTGGCAAATACTACCTCTGACTGGCTCCACCCCTCATCCCCCACCATTTCCTGTTCTATGTTCCATTGATTTTTAGCTCAGCTGATTCGCACGGCAGAGCGAATTGCCACACCTCAGCTGAGCTAAAAAACAGCTCACGTCATAGAGAGGGATCTTTGAGTTCTGCATGCACAAAGCAACGTTTCAGTGCTGCGTGCGCGAGAGAAGCGATTTTTGAGTGAAGCGTGCATGCGCAAAGCACACAGAACCAGTAGCGTGCAATTTGGAATCCCACCACTGTTGATACCCAATTCCTTTGTAGGCTGTTTTAAGCTTTGGTGGTTGTTAACATTTTCACCTTCTCTCTCTGCCGCCCTCCAGCCCTCTCCACCTACGTGACGATGGCATTTCAGAGAGAAACAGGAATTACCTGTGCTTGTATCTTCTCCTCTGGGGTCGTCGTCTTGATCATTACGGTGATCCATGTGCTCATCCGGGCTTCTAAAGCCACGCAGCGGAGCGTGTCGCACAATCTTTACGAGAACGACTCGGCCCAGAGCGGCGAAACGCCAGCCGTCGTTCCTCCTAGCGATGCTCCAAAAATGGCCTCTTCGCAGTCACGTCTGGAAATCCACCCGGAGGTTTCATACTTGTCCTACATGGAACAGAAGTCCCACCAGACCACTCCAGCGAGCAGCACCAATGTCACATCCGTGGACGGCATTGCAGCGACCCTGGAGAAAGAGGGCTGTAGTAGCATCCCCAGGATGCACCGGACACTTTTGGCAGAGTCTGGCCTTCTGCTGAGCCACGGAATGAGGCAGGAAAAAGTCCTGTCTCGCAAACCAGCGGGATCAGGCAAAGATTCGACCTTAGTGTGAAATCTCAGAAAGGATCCCAGGGATCTTCAACCTCCAGATGACCCCTGCTTGGAAGGAACACTTATATAGCTTGATTGCTTCACATGCTTTCTCATTCACTCGTAAGTGGGGAACAATTGTATTGTCAACTCATAAAACATTCCTATGTGTCTCTCCACACACCCCAGGTGTTGGGGAGTGACTGGAGGGGCCGGGACCCAGGACCCCAGTAATATCGATTTATGATGAGAGTTGGCTTGCTATTTTCCATTCATCCCCCTCCCTGATTCTCAAACAAACTTCAAAGGATTTATTAGAGGCTTCATACAGGGCAGTGCCAGTATGTCGCCTCTAATAAATCCTTTGAAGTGTTTTGAAGTTTGGCTTGAGAATCATGATTTAATTAGGGCAATTGCTGGAATCTTGACATGTATTTAGATTCCCTTTTAAAAGGAGATTAGGGTCAGCCTCACTGGGTAGAGCAGACCAGAAAATCAGCTCCTCTTCTGACCAAGGCTTCCTGAGGCTGTAATTAAGCACAAGAGTCCAAACAACTCTTGTTTTATTTCAGCGCTGGGAATTATGCTCATTCCCAGCCTGTAATGAGTCCCAAACAGTCCCTCGAGACAAGCACCCACCTTTCTCTCCTTTGAATGGCTGCCAACAACTAAAGTGCTAAATTAACTGTAAAAAACCAACCGAAGTACAAAGTTCACAGAGCTTCAAGATTTAATCCGAACAGAGCAAACGACTTTGCTTCCTGCAAAGGTTTCTCTACCTTTGCACCTCCTTTATATCTTAGGGGAGGGGCAATCATCTTCAAGCCTTACTCCCAAGTCACCCCTTTTGTCTTAGCTGCTCTTGCTTCTAGCATCTCTGCGCACGCACACACTGGGAACAGGCTCCCCTTGTTCCTCTGCCTTGCTGCTGCCAGACTCTGGAGGCTCCAGAGGCAGCACCCCACTCCCAGATGGTCCTGGCCCCATCTTTGCATCGGATGCAGGACCCTAATCCGAGTACTCCCCAGACTCCTGGACTGGTCCCCGTTCTTCCCCACTGTCTGATTCCTCTGCCGTCTGCACAGGCTGCCAGCGAACCACAACTCCACCAGAAGACCTAAACTACATATTATTGAGATAGGCTACAATAATAAAATCTTGCAAGCCCTGATTTTGCTGTGCAGGTAGTCCTCGACTTACAACAGTTCTGTAAGAAATAAGATTTCTGTAAAAGACAGAGCAATCATAACTAGCTTTTATATAACCTAAGAATCTTTAATGAAATACTAAGCAAGATATTTTGTAAGAATGTTCTCTGTATTACAATAACAAGACTATTTTGCACATTCTAGTCAGATAGCTTGCAGGTCAAGGAAGATAGTTGGCGGGTCAAGTTGTCCAGTTGTCATGTTAACATTAATACTGTTGACAATAGTTGGATGTGCCAAGAGGATGGAGATTACTGGAAGTGAGTAGGTATTGGAATGGAATTGCTGGGAAAATTCAGATTCGGGATAATGTCAGCGTTCCAGAAAACCTCCACTCCAACAAATAACTCCGAAACAGACATCCTCTCCAGGGTTCTTTTTATTAGAGTAGTAAACGGGCACCTCTGGGAAATCCAGAATCTGAAAGTTCTGGGTTTCCTTGCAATGAGTAAAAAATTACAAATCCACCCCCTGCACCCATCATTGCTTCACATGCCCCATGGCAACTAAAAGACCAATGGAGTGTCGGCTGGCTGTCAGGGCTCCAACAAATCCACCCCATTCAAATCATAAGTCTCTAGCCACATCTCTCAGAGTAAAAAAAAAAGGGGGGATTTATCAGAAGTGGCCATGTTGGTGTTAGCTGGGTGCAGCCGACACCACAAAAACATCATTCATTTCCCCCTTGACCCTGGTCTTCCCCCCCACAGGATGTATATTCTCCAATGGGACACATCCCTATTCAAGAGTCATCAATCATGCTCTCCAATAATATTCTTGCGTGCCAACAGCTTTGGACTGCCAAGGTGATTATCTGAGGCATTTGAGGAATGAACTGCTTTCCCCCACTCCCCTTCTGCTGGCAACCTTTGAATGGGGTGGATTTGTTGGAGCCAATCACCATCCGTCCCAACTTGAGATGTCCCCTCACCCAGGTGCAGAATAACATGACCTTGACTTAGAAGAAGAATGCTATTATGCCTAACCACATACACTCCAAGAAATTTCCCCCCTCCAATTTTCCCAGGCTCAAGAATGTGGCAGTGTGGAAGCTTCTGGTGCTAATATGGCTTCCAAAGCTGACAGGAAAATTATACAATCAGAAGTCAACCAATGATAAGAACAGGCAGTAACGGGCTAGAGTCTTGAAACAGTATTTAACCATCATTTATTCCTATGGAAGATGTCTTCTGTGGCTCCACCTATGAGCACAGAGGTCCCTTTTGCAAAAGCTAAATAATAAAGTTCTTTATTATTGTTCAAGAGTCTCCTGGTAATTTCACACTTAAAGGTTTAATTTGTTATAATTATTACAAGTTCATTTAATGACCGTTCAAAGTTATAATGGCACTGGAAAAAATGACTGACGACCGCTTTTCACATTACAACCATCGCAGCATCCCCGTGATCAAAATTCAGATGCTTGGCAATTTACTCATGTTTATGAGGTTGCAGTGCCCAGGGGTCACGCAATCACTTCTGTGACCATCTGACAAGCAAAGTCAATGGGGAAGCCAAATGTCAACTCATAAAACATTTTGTATACACGTTTTATAGTTGGCAACAGAAAGTGTGTGTGTGGGGGAGTTTCAAAGGCCAAGCGGCAGTGTGGAATCTAATGTACATTCCATTCATATTTTCTTCAGAGACTGATTAGATGACTGAAGCTTCTGCCATGTAAAAATCTAATTGGAGAGCATGATTGATGACTCTGGGCTATGGACGTGTTTTGTTGGATAATACACCCAGAGGTGCGGGGGAAAGCAGAATCAAGGGTGACAGTGAATTACGTATCTCAGAGTTGGCTACGTCCAGGTTAATGCCGGACATAGAATGTTACCTTCAAGTAAATCTTTTTTAGTTTTGGGAGTGTGGCTCGAGGCTCATGATTTAATTGGAGTAACTGCCGGAATCCTGACACCAGAAACATTTAATAAACTGCAATATTTCACTTAACAACCTGTGGTAAGAAGGGCAGTAAAATGGGTCAAAACTCACGTAACAAGTGTCTCACTCAGCAACAGAAAATCTGAGCTCCATTTGTGGTGGTATGTCGAGGACTAACTGTATTTCCCCTCCTTGGATCAGGGAGGTGTTTGCATGAACCGTTTCCGAATATTATCTTGATTCCTAGGACCTAAAGAACATTTTTTACTTCTTTACCAAGGTTCTTGTATATTTCTATCTAGGGCACCCCACTTACTCTCAGCAATTAGAAAAATTCACATATTACAGATAGTTTGAGTCTCTTAAGAGTGTCTATGTAGATCATCCACATTTGATGGCCGAAAGGAGATTTTTTATTTTAATAAGGGAAGAATTAATGGGAAAACAGCTATTGCTTTTAAACCCTGATGCAGCAGGAATGAATCTAAAGGGCTGGTTAAGTGTAAGAAAGGATATTTTACTAACCAACCCCCGTACTCTAATGCACGCTGCAAACCAGCACCAAGAAAGGCTGCTACTGAATATGGAGGCTTCCTTTAATGATCCTGTTACCTCCAACACAACTCTGTTCGACTAAGATTAGCTGCCATCCATTATTAGATACTGTACCAGTGGTGGTATTCTACCGGTTCAGCCCAGTTCTACTGAGCCGGTAGTGCCGATGAGCAGCGGAGACTCAACTGGTTCTCTGTGCTGCGCTGCTGTTGGGTCCACTTGCTTGGCCGGGCTCCCATACTGACCGTTATTCCCTGTTTTTGAAGCGCAGCTGCTTTGCGCAGCACAACCGAATGCTGCTTGGCAGGTCCTGAAGCGACAGGGAGAGTGCAGAAGGTGAGCTGGAACACCTCTGCGCCTGCGCAAACGCTTCTGTGCCTATGCAAAGTGCACATTTGGCACATGTGTGCACGTGTGCAAAGTGTGCCCACCAAGCCCTGCCCACTGAAACGGTGGTAAAAATCTTTGAATCCCACCACTGTACTACACTTAAATTGTTCATAGGGGCTACCAGAAAGAGGCCATTTGTCTGGATTCACACTAATAAGAGGAAGTGTTAAATTTAGGTTTTACTGGCAAAGGGAGACTAGCAGGGGTGGGATTCAAATTTTTTAACAACTGGTTCTGTGGGTGTGGCTTGGTTGGTGGGCATGGCCAACTCAACATCACTCACATCGAGGCACGCATCTCCTCGCCTGGCTTCTCGTGACTGAGGGGATGCTGCAACAGTCGTAAGTGTGAAAAATGGTCATAAGTCACTTTTTTCAGTCCCATTGTAACTTTGAATGGTCACTCCACACAAGAAAAGTGTGGAGGGGAAAATCACTCCAGAGAAGTTCCTGAGACAGGAAGTCTAGTCCTGCCAAGAATGTAATAAGGGGTTAACAGAGAGGCAGCTTCTGTAAGCAACACCAGAATGTTTCCTTCCTGCCTTCCTTACAGGATTAGGCCAATAATTTCTTCTAACAACCGGTTCTCCGAACTGCTTAAAATGTTAACAACCGGTTCTAGCGAATAGGGGAAAACCTATAGAATCCCACCCCTGGAGACTAGTATAGATCTATTTCAAGCTATTTAGCTCTGATTAGCTAGCCGTATCCTTGTAGGATTCGAACCCAGGCTGCTTGCATATTAGATGTATTGATCTCTAAGTGTCAAACTTGATTTCATTGAGGGCCACATCAGGGTTGTGTTTGACCTCAAGGGGGGGTGGGGGGTGAGCATGGCCAGGGTGGGCGTCACCAGCTCAAGGTCACTTGTGTCAGGAGTCCTGAGCACTCTGCCAGTGAAAACGGAGCTCGGGAGGGCCCCACATGGCTCTCCTGAGCTCCATTTTCACTGGCAGAGGGTTGCTGGAGGTCATCGCAGCTGATAATGGAGCTCGGGAAGGCAGCGCAGGGCTCTCCCAAACTCCGTTTTCACTGGCAGAGGCACTGCAGGCCGGTCCTTTGCTGTTTCCAAAATGGCCCCTCAGGCCAGATCTAAGCATTCCAAGGGCTGGATTCAGCCCCCAGGCCTTGAGTTTGACAGCCCTGCTCTAAGCCATGGGTTCTCCTCCCTTTGTCAGCTATATCAGGGCAGAGATTTTTTTTTCTCCGGTCTACCAGGGTAACCAGGCGAAAATGGAAGCTCTGTCCCATAATTGGGTAGACCAGGTTGCCCTAGTAGATCGGTCCCACCGGAGAAAAAACAGCAAAAGGAAGGTTAGTTGTATAGATCAGGAGTCCCCAATCGTACCGGGCTCCGGAATTGGTGGGTGAACATGCACGCATTAAGCTGCACTTGTGAATGTGGCAGATCCAAAACCATACCCTCTCCCCCACCCCCCTCTGCTGCCTCTGCCGGTGTGTCGAGCTGGAAAAGTTGGAGACCACCAGTATAGATAGTCCTCAACTTATGACTGCAATCGAGCCCAGAATTACGGTTGTAAGTTGAGGCACTACATGGCCAGACATGATTTTTTAAAATATGTTTGTAGTGGTGGTGTTCAAGAGAATCCATTTTACCCAATGGGCTTCCCCCCACTTTTTTTGCCAGAAACTGGAAGTCCTGGAAAGCAGCAAAATTTGTAAAAAAAAAAAAAAAAAAATCATGGTCACGTGAGAGTGGGATGCTGCAAAGGTGAGCTGGTTGCCAAGCGTACAAAATACGATCACATCACCACAAGGGTGTGTGTGGGTGAAGCTGTCCCTAATTTATTGCATCCTATGACTATCATTAAGTGTCGTACCTTATCATTCTTGACTCTTGACCAAAGTTATCTTTTCTTTTATGTACACAGAGCATTTGCACCAAGACAAATTCCTTGTGTGTCCAATCACGCTTGGCCAATAAAAGAATTCTATTCTATTCTACTTCAAAACCAGGATACAAGTAGTTTCAGGGAGTCTGTTGTAGCTTTGAACTTGAGGATTATCTGTAACTGAATTGGATAAATTTTCGGATTACAGTGAAGATGGAACTCCAACATCAGATCAGGCGTGGAATTCAGCCAATTCGGGCTGGTTCAGGCGAACTAGATGTTAAATGTACATCCGGTTCACCGAACCACTAGTTGAACCAACCGGCTGGCCCCGCTCAATCCCACCCCGTGGGAGTCTGCACGTGGTCCATTTTGAATGCAGGTAAGTGTAGGGCCCATGTGGAGGCTCTGGAAGGGCGAAAAATGGCCCTCCTGAAAGTTCCAGAAGTCTGGAAACGGGCCTGTTTCTGGCTTCCAGAGGGCTTCTGGAGCCCAGGAGAGGCCATTTTCGCCCTCCCAGAAGCCTGAGGGAAGCCTCCGGACTCTGGGGAGGATGAAAAATGGTCCTCCCGGAAGTTCTGGTAGGCCACGCTCACCATGGCCATGCCCACTCAGCAACCAAGCAGAGACAACCGGTTGTTGGGATTTTTGAATCCCACCCCTGCATCGGATCATTTTGTGAATCCGTTCTGGTGCCATACCGAAAGCTGTAACGATTAGGATTCAGGAGAGCCAAAGTCTGTAACACAAACCTCACCTCAAGTCATGAATTACATGCCTTTAGTGATTTAGTCAGAACCATTACACATAAGCAAGAAACGGAATGTGGGCGTGTCCAAGGAGAGACACGGGCCGGCATAGGCAAACGACAGTCAAAAGTTCAACAGAATTTTCCACTTCAGGTGCAGCAAGAGAGAAAATTCAGCCTCGTAATAATGGCTGAAAAACATTATTTGGACTTACCCTGCAAAATTCCTAAAGGTAAAACGTCAGCAGAATATTTTGAAAAAAACTTTCCTTAACCCGAACCCTAAAAAACCCCAGTGAGTATGCGGTGTAAATAATGAGGACGTAAATGACGCTTCGCTCAAATTCCTTCGGCTGTTGCTGAAAAAGGAACATGATCTCACAATTCCAAGTCCTGGGAGGTCACCTGATCTAAATGGACACTTGTTCCTTGGCTATGGTTGGCATTTATACATTTTGAGGGGTGGGGAGGAAAGATAAGAGCTGGGGTGGGTAGGAAGCTGTCACAAGTATTTTGGACATTCCCCCCTTAGATTTGGGGGAGGGTTTTTCCTTTTAATTACATTCATCCAACTTCGGGGATTCCTACGCTTTCGCTGTGTTGTGATCCCCACTTTCAAAAGGGTGAGAGAGATTTTCATCCCTTGGAGGTCAGAGGGGGCTCTGGAGACCTTGAAAAGTTGATGGAGGGCGGGGCGGAGGCATTGATGCAGTCCTTGAGATAGCTGGGCTCTGACCAGAGACACAAGTAAGGTCTGGCAAACTCTCTCCCTTCATACAGAACCAGAAACCCACTGGAATCAGCGGGAGAAGAGTTGTGTGCTAAGGATCCAACTTGGGGTGAGGTTGGTCCCTGCAGCACAAGCGACTGGCTGCATTCCTAGTTAAAACATCGTCACCGTTCTGAAATCTATTATATGTATTTATCCGACAGGAAAAAAACTAAGCCTTAAGTTTTATTGAGCTTGAACTGGGAGGAGCTGAATTAGAATTAGATTGGTTATAAAACAGGGGGAAGCGTTCAAGGGTTTGTCTCTTTTAACCTTCCCTGAGTAGGGCAGGGTGGTAGAGGTCATCTTAAATCTTAAGATTGCCTGCAGGAGATGGCAAAAATCTACCTTGACTGTGAGAACAGAAGGAAAAGCACTTGGGAATCCGTGAAAAGGGAAAGAGAAGAGAAGATGGGAGCGGGTAGAACTGGGAGAAGAAGAGCCAGCTAGTAAGAAGGCACAACATTTGTTTTGCAAGTAGAAGTCGTCCTCGGTCCAAAATCTGAGATTTCCAAATAGAACTGGCACATCCATCCAACTGTTTAACTTGATATAATGGGATTCCATGTATTCTTTCCTCTACCCGTCTCACCCCAGATGACACAACAAGAAAGATCTTGCCTGCAGTGTTGGAAACTAAGTACTGCTAACATATGTTCTTTGCTTGTAGTATGCTTTGTTTAAATTAAAAATAATGTTAAAAAAAAAGATTAAACTTGAGAGACTGGTTAATATAAATGTGTCTTGGTTGCGTTGGTGTGTGGAGGGGCTTCCTCTTGGCATCCATAAATAGAGGGGAGGGCCATGAAGTTTTCCCAGATCAGGTTCTCCAGAGCTACCTCCGTGCAGAATTCAACCGATCTTTTACGGCAATGGCGTGTCTGAGGAGCCCTTCGATGTTCTTGAAATACATGCTACTGTCCTTCATATTCTTGATGGCACTGGAGAGGAGAGAAAGCACCTGGTTAGAAGTACAAGAGTTGGGGAAAGAGGGGATCAAGAGTGTCCCAGCCTCAGAAATCCAGGAATAGGGACAGAGAGAAGAGTATTTCTTGTAGGGCAGGGGTCCCCAATCACCGGTCCACGGACCGGTACCGGTCCGTGGAACAATTTCTACTGGGCCGCTGGTTTGCTGGGCACCGCCATCTTGTTTTGATGAAAAAGTGCTTCCGGTGAGCTTTTCCGGGTAGAAAGTGGCGTTTGGGTGCTGAAAGAATCCTCGCGCCTTAGCTTCATCGGGGCGGCTTCGAACAAAACTAAGGCGCGAGGATTCTTTCAGCATGCATGGCAAGGCAAGCCGAGCGACCGTCGTGAAGCCGTCGCGAAGCCCATCGACACAGGTACAAAGGAGGAGTTGAAGGTGGCGGGGAGAAGCGGGGGACGGCTGGCTGGCTGGTTGCTCGGCTTGCCTTGCCATGCGTGCTGATGCTGGTACCGGGCCGTGGATGATTTTGTGATGCTGGTACCAGGCCGCAGCACAAAAAAGGTTGGGGACCACTGTTGTAGGGGGTGCAACGGTTAAGTAAAGGTAAAGGCTTTCCCGCACGTGCGTGCTAGTCATTTCTGGCTCTGTTTCTAAGCTCAAGAGCCAGCACTGTCCAAAGACGTCTCTGTGGTCATGTGGCCAGCATGACTTAATGCCGAAGGTGCATGGAACGCTGTTGCCTTCCCACCAAAAGGGTCCCTATTTTTCTACTTGCATTTTCTAACCTGTTTTCGAACTGCCAGGTTGGCAGAAGCTGGGACAAGGAATGGGTGCTCACTCCGTTACACGGTGCTAGGGATTCGAACCGCTGAACTGCCGACCTTTCCGATCAACCAGCTCAGCGTCTTAGCCACTGAGCCACCACATCCCTATGTGCAATGGTTAGAATGGTGCAATGGTTAGAATGGTTAAAAACCAGTTTTTAAGGGCAGTCACCTGCAGGCATATTCCACGGTGTAAATGGCTCCTTGACTCTGCTCTTCCCAGCTCTGCATGTCAGCCTGCAAAGAGAAAGGACAGCTGATCTTTTGCCAGATAGAGAGAAGCACAAGAGCCCTGGTGTTAGAATGCAGTATTACAGGCCAATTCACTGCCAGGAGTTCGATCCTGACTGGCTCAAGGCTGACTCAGTCTTTCATCATTTCCACATCAGTCAAAAGAGGCCCCAGATTGTTGGGGGCAATATGCTGGCTCTGTAAAATCATTTAGAGAGGGCTGTAAAGTACTGTGAAGTGGTATCTAAGTCTGCTATATTATTTATAATATCTTTATTGCTATAAAACTTTCCTGCACTTTCTTTTTTTTTTAACTTTTGAGTTTTCACAAAGAGAAAAAAAATACAAATAAAACATCTTTTTTGAAAGTAGCGTAATCCCAGGTTACATTTCTTCATACAGACACAAATTCAGGTTCATGCTCATTTTTATATTCTATTCCATATCTTATTACTATTTTACATTTTCTGCATAGCTTCTCCCCTCTTTTAATTTTCTCAATTTTATTTTAATTATCTCAATTCAAATCATTGTATTTATATTTTTTGTCTGTCCTGTTGCAATTATCTATTATCTTTTCTCATTAAACAAATTTTTTCCTGTAGTTACTGATTGGAGTATGACGCCTTTATATCTTTCCCCTAAAGTTGTAACATTCAATATAATACATAACTTCCATTCGGATTCTGCTTGGTACATTCTTAAACTACACACTGTATTCTTAAAAAAAGAAAAAATATATAAATGTATATAATTAAAACAACATTCCATTCCAATTCAATTCTATCATTAATATTAATATTCATTAAAGTCTTAACATCTTTAACATTACTTTTCAATTAAATATCATACTTCTATGGGAACAATTATAAGCTTTCCATAGTTAATTCCTCCCCCTCTTCACTTATATTTTATAAAACATTAACTAATTAAAATATTCCCATTCCTTCCTAATTCAATTTTCTCATTTATTTTATTTCACTTATTTTATTCACAAACATTTCACTAAATTACACTAACTATTTTATCCCTCATTTTAATCATACGTTGTTTCCAATTTTCTAAAGTTATTTCTATTACTAATATAACAATACAATCTTATGTACCTTTACAGAATCCCTTTTTCAGTTAGATTTTCACCCATTATCTCTAAATAGGTCCTGTTTCTCTATATCTTGCTCTGGTCCTTTGTAACTTCTTTTCCTTTCCTTCTTCCCTCTCTTCTTCTCTCTCCCCTTTTTATCCCCTTGTCTCTGTACCTCTATTTCTCTCTTCTGTATTCCCCTTTTCTGTTGCTTTCCAGTATTATACTAATTTTTCGAAATATTTTTCTTTTCTTTGGTTGTTTTTTTAAGTCTTAAATTCCCCATTCTCTTTCCTCCCTTTCCTTTTTCTTCCCCACATAAAATTGCTTGTTCATTAAAGATGGCTTCTTCTTTGTCCCAGTCTTCTTGTTTTGCAGTCGTTTCTTGTTGTTTCTCATAGTTCCAAATCTCCATTTCTAAGAATTGAAAAACGAAGCCAAAAGAACCCTTCCCTTCTTGTGCATCTTCTTTGTACTTTTTAAGTTCCATTTTCAATTCATCCAGAAGTGGTGCCATTGTATAAATTTTTAAACAACCACCCGATTGATTTTAGTCATTCAAATATAATAACCAAGAATCCAAAGATCACCAAATAATCCAAATACATGCAAGCTGTTTCTTTTTTGCTCTTTTTTTTCACTTTCTCTTCCTGGGGTTACTATTTAGTTGCAAAGTTTCAGTTAAAATGTATCTTTTAGAAGTCTTGTTGAAGTTTTACTGTAGATTCTTTTTAATTCCAGGCACTTCCGGTTTGAAGGGCTTCGGCGACAGACAGAAATCTGCGATCGTGCGTGGCTTCTGTCTGGGCTCGCTGCTGGAGTGCCCCGAGCTGGCTGGTTTCAGGGCTAAGCCACCCCGTAGAGGTGGTGAAGAGGGGGGAGACTGCCAGCAGGGTGAGGAGAGCCGCATCTCTCCTCCTCAGCTGGCCATTACTCCCTTTCCCGAAGGCGGTTGCAGCGGTGGTCAGAAATGGCCACCACAATGGAGAACTCGACCAGAAAAGAACGTGCAGGAGGAAGATAAGAAGTGAAAGTTTTGGCTGACCAGGTTAAATTGTAAAAGCAACAACTAAGGTACCCTGGAATTTAAACTTACAAAAAATAACATCGCTCCCAAAGAAGAGCTGGAAGCAGCGAAGGCAAGTGAAAAGGGAAAGGTTTGGCTTTTTTTTTTCTTCTCGCTCCTTCCCTATACTGACAGCTAAGAGACTTAAATAAGAAATCGGAAAAATCCGCTTTGACATCAATAGGCAATTAAGCTGAAAATAAAACAAAATGCCAAAGGGATAATAAAGATTTCTGGACTTTAAAATTTTTCTTTTTCAAAAGCAGGAAGGGAGAGAAAAAGAATAAGGGCAGGATCTGGAAGAGGGAGGAGATTTCCTGCACTTTCTGTTACCCTTTGTGTCCTGTGCAGACATGCAAAATGAAAAAAAAAGGGATTTACTTCTGATCATTTTTCTCTTAAGCTTTTGACTTTTATAGAATATGTACATATTTGTCACACTACAAGTAAACTTTGATTTACAACTATTTGTTTAGAGAGCATTCAAAATTACAACGGGGTGATTTATGACCAGTTCTTGCACTTACAACCTTCAGAGCATCTCCAAGATGACATGATTAAAATTCAAGCGCTTGGCAACCAGTATATATTTACCCTGGTGGGGGAAGCCGGATTGATTTGCTTAACAACCATGGGGAAAAGGTCATAAAATCAGGTGCGACTCACTTAAAAACCACCTTGTTTAGCCTCAGAAATCCTGGTCCCAATTATGGTTGTTGAGAACTACCTGTATACTCTTTTCAAGTCAACCACATTATGCAAAGCATGGAAGAAGAGCAGATATGATGGCTTTGGTCAAGCAAGGGATTCACTTTTTTTAAAAAAAAAAGAGTCACCTTTTCTCATGTTCTATTTACGTGCCATCCGTTTTCCACATTAGTTCACACAACCCTTTTCTCGTTGCTTTGAAGGATGGAAGAATACAGCTAAGTCCTTGACTTATAACAACAATTGAGCCCGACATTTCTGTTGCTAAGGGAGACATTTGTGAAGTGAATTTTGCCTTATTTTACGACCCTACTTGCCACAGTTATTAAGTGAGTCACTGCAGCTGATAACTAAGTAACCCATGGTTGTTAAGTGAATCTGGCTTCCCCATTGACTTTGCTTGTCAGAAGGTCAGAAAAGATGATCACATGACCCAGGATGCTGCAACCACCCTAAGTATGAATCAGGTGCCAAGCATCTGAATTTTGATCACGTGACCATGGAGATGCTGCTACAGTTGTAAGTGTGAACAATGGTCATAGGTCACTTTATTGCTGTTGTAACTCTGAATGGTCATTAAGTAAACTGTTGCAAGTTGAGGACTACCTGTAATTTCTTCCCATCACTGTTTAGTTAATGCTGAATAAGAGAATTAACAATGCAGTTAAGTAACAAGGACATATTCAAAAGAGAGCAAAGGGCAACCAAGAGGGCAAAGAGAAGTAGTGAAGATATAGCTTTCTCTAATATAATTATCCAGAAGGAAATTATTCCCTTCCCAAAATGCAGCTTCTTAAGGTAAGTAATTTTTGAGTTTCTCCCAAAGGAGGTCTTGAAACTGGACGATAAAGAAGCAGCACTTTATTGTCATTGTACAAATACAATGAAACTGTGGATGCACCCCAGCAACTGTTCGCAATACAATAAAACCAAAGCACTTAAAAATGAAGATAAGAAAAACAGAGTACCCACATCTCCATTTGCAATTTGAGAGTACAATATCTACGAAGATGTGAAATCTCAACACCCCATTCAGATGTGTAATAACATATTACAGTACAATCCATCTCTTGTGTATTATACTTGGCAAAGCGTCACAGTCAGTGTTGGATGTATATTTTGTGTATATTCGTAGATATTGAAACTGGATGGAGTCGATATATACAGTTGCATCCCAAACAATTCTGAAGTGATCCATAACTACTTAACCAATAGGGTGTGAAAGGATGAACTTAGAACTTAGAATAACTTTATTGTCACTTTGAATATATATTAATTGGCATACATTAAAATGAAATTTTATTGCATGCAGGTCTCAAAGGGTCACTACCTCCAATATGCAGCCCATGGTGACCTGTTGCTTCTCAATCTGGTGTAATCTATTTTTCAGGAGTACCCTAATTACTGACTCTTTCAAAGAAGATGGTAGTGTTCCCTCTCTCATAGGGGCACTTTACCACATTCTTCCTAGCAATGTAACAAACACAAACTGATAAAAGCCCAGATAGATATACTCAGGACTTAAAGACCAGTAATCCTCCATTACAGAAAATGCTCTGGAGACTTCAATTAGCAGATATGCATAAGCATACTCCTCATAGTTGCCTCTACATTAGCCTGATACTTTGCACACTGAAAACTAACGTATCATGGAAAAAGTGTCCAATTTCCCTTTTCCCAATATACTACTTTTCTGGCTGTGAGGAATTACAAATTATTAAACATCTGAGCTCCTAAGTTCTGTCTGTAGCAGAATTAGGTTTATTATAGACTATTTCTAGGAATGATACTACATCCATTCTCATTTACAGTTCAGATCACAGCTTACTTTGTGCTCAGCCAGTTCTGGGAGAGAGCGCCTGACATGTTCTTGAAGTCGATACAATGCAACAGAAGGTTCATTGGCCAGGACATACATGCTTTCTGTAAACTTGTCAGTCACTATAAGAAGAAAAGAAAGGATATTTTTTCCTCAGAGCTTTGCTTCCACACCAGGAGAAAAAATAAGGGTTCAAATAATACATGTCATAACTTCAAGCCACCAATACAAGAAAGGGATGTTTAGGCTTTGAGAAAATTCCAAAGTATAAAAACTAACCAGGAAAAAAGTTAAGGTAGTTGGCAGTCTAAAAAAAGACAACTGCTTCAAAATGATAGATGAACATTGGTGCAAAAGGAGAGAAATGAAACTGGAAAACAGACTAAGAATTCAGGAGGCTGATGATGAATGTGACTCTTTCCTACTTCAGTTTTTATGGTTTGTTGCACAGTCAGGCAGATATTCAGACTGGATTTGGCATTTTTGTTACCCTATTGAGTCCTTCCCAAGGACCTGGGATAGGCAGATGTGGATGTTTGATGGTCTTAGAGGTATCATTACAGCATATAAGCTGTATCATTATTACATTTATATCCTGATTTTTATATATAATTTAAAGTGACAAACATATTTAAAATTGTATTTTTATCTGCTTTTTAAAAATAAATAATGGAAGGCGGGAAACACAGCTAATGCTCCTGCCTCCTATTTTTCCCACAACAACCTTGTGAGGAAGGTTGGGCTGACAGAGAATAAATGGCCCAAACTCACCCAGTCACCAACCCAAATTTAGCTAGAATTCTCAATACTATTATGATTAAAATGTATCTTTAAGCTTAGGTCAAATTAATGTGGCCCAATCCCTTTATGCTCACAGTGAACCAGTGAGGAAGTTAGGCGCAGAGACTACAACTGAACAGTTGAGAACCGAGTTTCCAGCATGCTCTTTTCAAAGGTTAAAATACTAATTGGAGGAGTAAATCCGGCTCATTCTAGATGATTTTATTTCTGGAGAAACATGCAGTCTTTCAAGCTGCATCTTCAGTCTTAAAACAAAAGGTTTAGGTCAAGCTCAACTGCTGGGAACTTAGGACACAGAATAATACAGTGGGAAGGGACCTCAGAGGCTTCTAGTCCAACCCTCTGCTCAAGCAGGACACCCTATAGCATTTCACACACGGTTGTCTAATCTCTTTGAAAGCCTCCAGTGATGGAGCACCCCACAACTTCTGAAGTTATTCCATTGGTTGACTGCTTTCACCATCAGGAAATTTCTCCTTAGCTCTACTTGTTTCTTTCCTTCTTGGCCACAACAGCTTCTTGGCAACAACACAACAGTTAGCTTGCTATTGCCATTCTCCACTCTCAGGTCAGCCTACTTTTCTGGAATTACTGAGTGGTCTCCTATCCACGCCTTAGCCAGCTGCAACACAGCATAGGTTGGATGAGAACGCATGCGCAGAGTCAGACCAGTAAAAATGAAAGCTCTCATTCAATGCAACAGAACTCCCCTGTCCTATTTCTAGCTTGGGGAGAAGATGCCTGATCTATACTGAAACGGAGCCATTTTTTTCAATATTAAAATTAAAAACTGTTGGTATTCCACCCGATTGGCAGAAATTGTCATGGCATGGATCCCGCAGGCCAGTTTTACTTTTGCTCCACTAATACCTAAAATCTTAACCCAGAGGGTCGCAGAGAGAATAAGCACCCTTTTCTCCATTCTTCCCCGGACTTATTTTAGTGTAACATAACCCGGAAGTAGCCGTCATTGTTACCCTTTTTCACTTTCAGCTGCATTTCAGCCTCCTCCATGATACCGAACAGAGCCCGACCCGGCGTGAGAAAAAGCGGACCGCAGAGCTGGGGCGGAATTCCAGCCGAGCAGCAACTTCCGGAAAGCTGGGTGCATCGTCAGAAACGTACCTGTGTGGAAACACCGCCCGAGGAGAAAGGTTCTTATTGGGTTTTTTTTTTTAAATTAAAACGTTGCGGAAAATGTACCGTTTCTTTCATCCGTCAGGATTTGTTGATTTATTGGATGCCCGGATTTCCCGTGCCGGGGTTCAGGCCTAAAAAGATGACAAGGCTTATAAGAGAGCGTTTCCCTTTCCAGATGAATGGATGTCACCAATCCCTAAGTACTTAATGTACTCTTTTTTGCTTCTATTGTATTCAATGAGTCTCTCTACCATGGTCAGTGGATTCTGGAAATAAATCCCGCTGCGCTCAGTAGAGGAACGTCTTCCAGAAACCATGGAATGTTCTTCTAAAGATTTTATTTTTTTAAATGTTTGGTCTGTTCCTGTGTTTTCAGTTTTTGTATTTATTGTTTTTATGCTATATCGATTTTAGTGTGGTTTTATTTATGATATTTCTTATATGCCAGCTGAGGAATTCTTGCACTTGAAAGCCATATATTTTTAAAGTTGCTATGGCTGAGAAACACTGTTTTACTGTACAGAATTGGTTGTTTTGTCTGGGGCCTCCCAAAATGAGAACATTTATGCTGTGTTTGCACGTGCTGAGCATGGAAAATTGAAGACTTATTTAGGCTTCATTCTGTCTTAGGTTGGATTAGAAACACCCCTTGTTTGGTTAGTTTGACATTGGATTATCCATACTCAAAAAATGGATTAAAAATAGTAGCCAAACTTCTTGAACATGTTTTGTGAATGTAATCTTATAGAAAGTAATGGAACTGTTTTGCAAGCAAGGAATGGGCTTTGAAAGAAAAATATGGGCCAGTACGATCACTTTTATTTCAAATTTGTTAACTCTTTAAACAATTTTTTAAAAAATGATTGAAACGTGTCCCATGGTTTTAGGGGGTTAGTTTTAGATGAATTTTCTAAGCCAAAGGAAGAGAAGAGAGAAAAGGAAGGGAAAGAGGGAGGGAGGGAGGAAGGAAGGAAGGAAAAAAAAGAAGGGCATGGAAAAGAAAAAAAAAGAGAAAAAAAATGCAATATCTTATTTTGTCCAACATTGTTTTGGGATCGTTTTTAGCTTCCTTAGCTATTCTTTAGCCAAGGAAATCAAGCCAGCCCCAGATATCTTATATTTATTTTTAATAGCTGCATCGCAATCTAAAATTTTACAAGCGAACATCGGGAGTTCCTGAAATTGCCAGGGAAGAATTCATTTTTTGCTTGATGAGAGTCGAGAGCCCTTTACTTTGGGTTTAAAAACCAACAAAAGAGCGGTCCCTTTAAGGCTCAACATTTGGGAGGAAAGCAGCTCCGCCCCCTTCTGGCACATAATAGGCGGAGTGTTCGGGTGGGTGGCGCCAATTCCGTCGGTTCATTCATAAAATTCCGTAAAGTCCCGGGAATCCCTTAAAGGGCCCACCAGGCAGATGTTTTTTTAAAAAACAACAACAACCAGAGATTCAGATGCATTGTGGGAAGAGAAAGTTATTTTCACTTTGCATCAGAGAGGGCTGCAGGGTTGTTTGTTAACGTTACTTCCTGTCGAAGCTGGGATTGCAGACGATCATGCTATGATCATTCGGTGTCTGTCCTTCTAAACCTGGTTCAAGAAGTCTCAGGAAAGGAAAGGTGAGTTAAGAATTGCATCTTCAAACCAAGTTGCTCCTGTTTGAAATTGCTTCACTGCTTCCACTTTGGCCATTGTTAATCCATAGCTGGTTATGTATTCATCCATTAGCTCAGGGTTTCTCAACCATGGCCACTTTAAGAGGGGTGGACTTCAACTCCCAGAATTCCCCTTGAAAACTGGGGAATTCTGGGAGTTGAAGTCCACCCCTCTTAAAGTGTCCAAGATTGAGAAACACTGCATTAACTAATTGTGGTTCTATCCTACCAGGTATGCTGGTTCTATCCTGCCAGGTATGCCCCTCCGAGCTTCCGAGCCAGCCCATGCCATTCAGTGTTATCACTTCACTTTCAGAGTGTGTCAACACACCTGCAGACACAAGAACAACGCTGCAATTCTAAAATGATCCAAGGCACCGGCCGGAGGGATCCTGAAGTTTCAGCTAGTGACAGAAAAGATGAAGATGACGATGACACGATAATAAATCTGCAGTTGTTTCCATATTCAGAAGCTGGGGATGATTCAAATGGTACGTTCAAGTCCGAATGGAGGGAATTCTGAGCGGAAGGTTAGATATGAGAGGATAACTGCAGCAGAAATCAGCTTCCAAAAATCTGTTGTTTTTTTTCAGAGTAAAAATGGAAGTTTCTCAGTCTTATGATCCAGGTAGTCCTCGACTTATGACCACAATCAAGCCCAAAATTTCTGTTGTTAAGCAAGACAGGTTAAGTGAATTTTGCCCCATTTTACAGTTAAGTGAATCACTAGTTGTTAAGTTAGTAACATGGTTGTTAAGCGAATCTGGCTTCCCCACTGATTTTGCTTGCCAAAAGGTCGCAAAAGGGGGTCATGTGACCCTGAGACGCAACCGTCATAAATAGGGGCCAGTTGCCAAACAGCTGAATTTTGATCATGTGACCGCGGGGATGCTGCAAAAGTTGTAAATGTGAAAAATGGCCACAAGTCATTTTTTTCAGTGCTGTTGTAACTTTGAATGGTCATTAAGTGAATATAACTCAAGGACTACCTGTATTCAAGTTAAATTAGGAATTATGAAAATGCTGAGTAGTGGAATACTGTCCTTAATTTAAACTGCAATCCTGTACACACTGAAAAATAAACCTCATTTAATAATAAAAAAAATTAGATAGCTTAACGTTAGAACTAAAGGAACGAGATACTTCAGAATTCTAAGAAATATGGAAAAAATTTATAATTGGAGGGATATGAAAGGAAGTAAAAAAATGTAAAATAGAAATTAAAGAGTTTATACTACAATAAAATTCCTAAGATCGGAATGAATATGAAGATCTACAATGCAAAGATGTATATAGATATGTGTGTGTGTGTATGTTATATTGTTTGATGATATTCTGATATAACAATGTAAAGACTGCTGATATATGTCAAAAGATCACTATGTTCAAATGTTTTTAAAATTTAATTTTCAATAAAAAAATAATAAAAAATAAATCCCATATAATTCAGTAAAGATTTTATAACTCTTGAGAGCATTTCAGTGCCTTATATATAAATATAAAGAGGAAAAATGCAGATGTCACCCAGATGGGAAGTTTCTGTGCTCTGTATTCGGCCAAAAGATCAAAGAATAGTTCATTTGTTGAATCTTTTCCGGCCCACGGAGTAAATGTGCCCAGTTTAAATTGTACATAAAAAGTGGAAGGCAGATCTGCAAAAATGGTGAATTCTTCACTATGAATCATTTTTATTTTTATTTTTATATAAAATACAAAGAAGAAAAGAAAATAAGAAATTAAGGGAGGGAAAGTAAACAGGGGGAAAGGGGGTGTGAGATACAAGAGATTTAAAAAAGCAAAAAGTTGAGGTTGGAGTGTGTTTATCTTGTACTAGGAAGAGTTGGAAGAAAAATTCTTTAATTTAAATTTTTTATTTAAAATTTTTGGTTAATTCTTAACCAGATTGGCATTAATTTAATGCCTTCTTTTTCTCCTATTTGTTTGTTACTTAGAGCAGGGCCATAGTCAAAAAAGGCAAGATGGCCACCACAGTAGCATGGCTGCCCACATAAACAGGCAAAGCTTCCATGGCTCTGTGGTAGCCATTTTGACTTTTTTGTGTGCACTCTGTGGATATTCCTGCCTTAGGGTTTATCTTGGAGGACCTCAACTGGACTTCTAAAGCAAGGCTACAACTCAGCGAGCCAAGGGAATCTTGCTGATGGTGGTGAATTCAATAGAGCTAAAGATTCATTGTTCTCTTCCTTTCATTTCTCAAAATGCAGATGGGATCCTGAAGCGTTCCAGCACTCTGACAAATCGCCAGCGTGGCAATGAAGTGTCTGCCTTGCCGGCCACTTTGGATAGTGAGTTTTTTTCAAAAGGAAAACCTTTTTAGGTTGTGTCAGTCCAGCACAGTCAGCTGTCAAAAATTAAGCACAGAGAGGGGAAAACCTGTTGAAGTGGAAGACCAATAGGCCAAAGGCATTCAAATGTTATTTTAAATATTGTATCTGAGAAAGAATGGGAGAAGTTGTATTTATTTGTTACAAATGTTAGGGATTCATAGTTGTTCATAAACCTCAGGGCAGCCCACAGTCCATGCAAGTACACATATATAAAGCAACACAGCTCATCAACATGAAACTCCAAAATCATAGAATGTAAGGCTTGGCAGGGATCTTGGAGGTCATCTAGCCTATCCCCTTGTTAGTGCAGGAGTGCACTGCAGTCACTCTAACCAAATACATTCAAAAATGAAAGATTGATTTCTAAAACTTTTTTTTCACTTTAAGTTGCAGCTTTCATCTTGCTGTTACACTACTGTTTATTTATTTCTGTTAAACACATAGTTTCTTGGAAGAAAGAAAAATGTCTTTTTTCCCTCTTGTTCTGAAAATCTGCTAGGCTTTTGCCAGTATTTGGTTCATTGAATTCATTAACTAATTCAAATAGGGGTGAATCACGCTGGGACAATTCATTTGTTGTTGTCTTTTGAACATTTCATGGTTCAAATCAGGTCTGATTTAGAGATTAGGTCCAAATCAATTGATATGAATTAATTTGAATGTTGCAAGAGAAATGGAGCCAATTTTAGTCTCTTAATAATAAAATATATGCTATATAAGTCACTGGATGAAAAATACAGTTTCCTTATAATCAAGCTTTTGTGTTCATTGTTCTTTGAGTCAAATTTTGGTCAAATGGGTTTGTCAAGGTAATGTAGGTAATATAGCACTTACTGTATTTTTTGGACTATAAGATGCACCCACCCACCCACCCCCCAAAAAAGTGGGTGGAAATGTCTGTGAGTCTTATAGAAGGAATACAGCTCTGTTTTTGGCCTCCTGAACCCTCTGTGTGTTCCGTTTGTGCTTTCTCCGACATCAGGGAGGTCGAAAAGTGGATGTGTGGTGGGTTTGGGAGGCCAAAAATGAGCTCCTTTTTGGCCTGCAGAGTATTTCTGGATGCCAGGGAGGGCAAAAACAGGACACACAGAGGATTTGGGAGGCCCAAAACAGGCCCATTTTGGGCCTGCAGAGTGCTTCTGTGGATGCCAGGGAGGGAAAAAACAGGACACGCAGAGGCAAACATTTTTTTTTTCTTGTTTTCCTCCTCTAAACCTAGGTGTGTCTTATAGTCAGAAGAATACGGTAGCGCCTTACTCACCCACTGAAATCCGTATAAAATTACATAATATATAAACTTACTTGAATTAGCAACTCTATGCCTCAGTAAATCTGAAATGTGCTTGATTGTTATAAAGATATCTCAAGTTGCATTATGTGGAACGGCTCATTCATATTTATTAATTTATTAACATTTTAAACCACCCTTAAGCTGTCTTGATCGTCTTCCCTTTTCATTTTCCAGCTCTGTCCATTCACCAGCTTGCAGCTCAGGGTGAACTGAACCTGTTAAAGGAAAACCTCCGAAAAGGTGAGCCATGAAATTTCTCAGTTTCTCATTCTTCTGCCAGAAAGTCTTAGTTTGCTCATTCTTCTAAAGTTGCTTAATTTGAACAACTTTTAAGAATTGTGGACTTCAATACCCTGAATTCCCCAGACAGACATGCTGGCTGAGGAATTCTAGGAGTTGAAGTCCACACCTCTTAAAGTCGCTCTGTTTGCAAAACACTATACTACAGCAGTGTTTCTTAAACTTTCTATCAGAACCCAGAAGGTTCCTGATAGTGAGAAGTGAGAAGCTCTTTTAAAAATTATGGAGGACCCCAAAAGAATTTTTATTTGTATGAGTTACATTCGCTGTATTAAAAATTAAAACCAACGCATTTGTTATTGCTACAGTCTCATGTTTGATCAATGGAATTTTAATATTTTGTTATTTTTATAATATAGGCTGGCAAATAATTTTGATTTTGAGCACTCCTTGAGGACCCCCTGACAGTTTTAGGGCCATACTTTTAGAAGCATCGTGCTAGAAAGAAATACAGCCTGGAGATTTTCCACTCAGTAAATTTTTCTCCAAAACATGGATTTCAGTCAGGCCCCACTGACCACTTCATCCCTTTTACAGGTGAGAACCTACTGAACAAGCCAGATGAGCGAGGATTTACCCCTCTGATGTGGGCCTCGGCTTTTGGAGAGATTGAAACCGTCCGCAGCATGCTAGAATGGGTATGAAAGCTTGCCTAGAGACAATGGCCTTAGAAAGCCAATATTTCTGGCATCAGTTTTGAGCGTTCTCTAAATCAGGGGTCTCCAAACGTGGCAACTTTAAGATTTGTGGACTTCAACTCCCAGAATTCCTCCTCCAGTCATGTTAGCTCAGGAATTCTGGGAGTTGAAGTCCACAAGTCTTAAAGTTGCCAAGGTTGGGCTGGCTGAGGAATTCTGGGAGTTGAAGTCCACAAATCTTAAAGTTGCCAAGGTTGGAGGCCCTTGCTCTAAATCTTTCTTACTCTCCGTAGGGTGCAGATCCCCACATCCTCGCTAAGGAGCGAGAGAGTGCCTTGTCTCTCGCCAGCACAGGAGGATACACAGGCATTGTCACCTTGCTGTTGGAGAAGGCCGTGGACATCAACACCTATGATTGGGTAACTGTCTGTGGTACTGAGGGAGGAGAGCTGAAGTGATCCAGTAAGATAGAATGATTGATGGGTCAAAAGCCATGGAGACATCTGTAGGGCCAGCTCTGCTTGATCCAACCACGAATCATCCACAAAAGCCATTAGTGGCTTTGGTACCCTTCTCCAGGTTCGGACCTGGATGGAAGAACGTTGAGAGGTTATCTGCTTCCTCTTCAGTTCTTTGTGATTGCAAGTCCGCCATCTTTTCAGCAACCTTCTCTAAAATGGGGAGATGGGAGATAGGATGTGGGTTGTCTAAATTTCTGCCTCTTTGTCTCTTTTCTCTTGGAAGATTAACTGGACAACAGTTTTGGATACCGTCCCAGAGTTGGAATGTGTTTGGGGTCAGCATAACATAATTTACGGGGACTTGTAATTTAACTCAGAATTGCCGTGATGTTATTTTGGATTAAAACTGCCCCTTTTCTCGCCCCAATCCGGACAGGTTCCTTAAATTGACTTGATCACCCAACCTCTTTTTTCCTAGCTCCTAAAATCCAAACAAGCTGAACATTCAGTCTCTCCTATATTCCTATTTTGTTAATTATTTTGATTCTAGTTGATTTTTCTCCCCAAAAACATTATATACCTGCCCTATTCATTATCACAACAATCCTGCAAGATAATAAGATGCTATAATTGAGATCAGAGGTGTGGCTGAAAGGGGATTTGAATTACAGTACAACCTAACTTTAAAATTTGAATCTTGCCTTGTTGAGCCCTATTATCTTCTGTAGAGGCTGGACTCCAAGTCCCATTGTCCCATTAGGCCATGGGGATTATGGGACCTGTTCCAACCCCTGTGGAGCAAACCAGGTGAAAGAATCTAAGTGCAGGTGCCCTCTTGATCAAAAGGCATTTAGAAAGGAGAGCTATGATTCTTAGACACGTTTCTCAGCTCTGGGAACTTGATGCATGGACTTCAATTTCTCAGAATGACTGGCTGGAGAATTCTGGGGATTCAAGTCCACTCATCTTAAAATCCCCAAGGTTGAGAAACACCGTCTTTATAGTTTTGGAGATGAGATGATGGACTGGGGGGTGGGAGAGAAATTACCGTGGCTAAGAGGGGAGTTCTCTTAACCCTAATAATTCTAAATCTCTCAATTTCCCTAGCCAACATGATTAAAAGTTCCATGATTAGATATTTTGAATATTGGCCCCCTCAACTGCATTGAAATGTGGCCCAGGGTAAGGATTGGTGAGGTAGAAATTTCCCTAGCCAAAAGTAGCACCAATCTTCTCACAACCACTCCCCCTCCAAATAAAAATAATCTGGACAACTGTGGCTTAACCTTATCAACCATCTTTACAGAATGGTGGGACTCCACTGCTTTACGCTGTACGGGGTAATCACGTGAAATGCGTTGAGGCCTTGTTAGGTAAGTCAAACATACCTGCTATGCTTGATCTTCTAAACCCTCCATGCCAGAATACTTTTTTCCAATGGGGGAGGAGGGGGAAGGCAACCTTTTGGTAGCTTTTAAATTATTCCCAGGTTTAAGCATTTTGTTTTTCATGTACACTACAGATTATAAAACATTGACTGTGATTCCATCCAAAGATGGCAGAACACCGGAGTATCAGTTTGGGGCAATTGGCTCCATCAAAATTTTATGACCCAGTCAGGAGGAATTCCAGGAGATAACAATAGTAATAGGTCCCTTGGGTGCAATCCCAAAAAGATCTGGAGCATCCCTTGAACATCATTGGCATTGACAAAATCATCATGAGTCAATTGCAAAAGGCAGCTTGGAATAGCTTCTATCCTGTGACGATGCCTTTAACACCATCAAAGAACACCTGTCTAGCCCAGATTCCTAGGAAGGACTCAAGCGAACTAAAATGCCAAATCCAGGCTAAACATCTGGCTGATTGTGCAACCAACTATAATAATAATACAGATAGTCCTCAACTTACAACAGTTCATTTAGTGATCGTTTGAAGTTACAGCATTGAAAAAAGTGACTTACAACTGTTTTTCCTGCTTACAACTGTTGCAGCATCCCCCATGGTCATGTGATCAAAATTTGGACACTTGGCAACTGACTTATATTTATGACTGTTGCCGTGTCCCAGGTCACCATTTGTAACCTTCTGACAAGAAAAGTCAATGGGGAAGCTAGGTTCACTTGATAACTGCAGTGATTCACTGGACTGTGGCAAGAAAAATGGTAAAATGGACAAAAGTCACTTAACCGATGTCTTGCTTAGCAACAGAAATTTTGGGCTAAATTGTGGTCGTTAAGTTGAGCACTACCTGTATTTGGGAACCTGCAAGTTACCCTTTCCTGGGTTAATGGAAGCAGATTTCAGTCCTTTTAAGCCTCAGCTACAATGTTTTTCCTAGTCTTTTAAGTTGCCACAAAATCCTTCCCAAACTTTGGCTGCAGGGAAGTCCACAATCTATGAGGGCTATCCACAAAATAGATTATGGTTTCGTCTGTAGCAAGAAGTGGCGGAGCTAGTGCGGCCATCTTTGGTCTGTGCGTCCGCCGCTCAGTCTGCATCTAGTCGTGCTAGTGGGAGGTTCGTATCATTGCCTGTTATTTCACAGCAAACGTTTGAAATGTGTGCTGCAATTGAAAATCCCGAGAGTTGTGAGGTACGATCAGTGATAAGGTTTCTGTTGGCAAAAAAACATAAACCGATTGAAATTTTTCGGCAACTGTGTGAAGTGTACGCGGACAACATCATCACTGAAGGTGGAGTGCACCAATGGCGCATTAAGTATAAAAATGGCCGAACTACAGCACTCGAGAAGTCCTGAATGCTTTCGCTTGGTGCAAGATCGGGGCTGTAGGGTGGATGAGGAAAAATCTCCCACTCGTATATGATCATTCATTGTAATTATTTCTGAGTTTTAGCTTGTTATGATGACGTGGGGACTCATAACCCATCCAATTTTTGCTCTGTGTTTTCAGCCCGCGGCGCAGACCTTACCACCGAAGCAGATTCTGGCTATACTCCAATGGACCTCGCGGTGGCTTTGGGTCATAAAAAGGGTAAGTTTGAGAGGGGGGAATTATTTCATAGTAGCCCCACTGTTCTGAACTAGGCCTAGACCATGAAGCAAACTCCTCGGCCTGATAAAAATCCCTTTTATTTAGATTAAAGGGAATTCCTCTCCAGCAAAGTCCCGGCAAACAGTCTTTCATGAGATTTCACAACTACATACCTTTATCGGGCTTGGAGAGTTACCAGGCCGATATCTTCCAAACGCCACACTGTAGCAGAAATTACTTAGCAAGAAGTCAGGAACAGATCTTCACCTAATGAATTGAACTGATTGTCTCCTGGAAACACCACTCCCCTTTCGCTCCTCTTTTATTCTCTATGGCCATTCACCGTCCATCTGAGCTTTTACTCCTGAGTCAACCCTTGTTCCTTAATTGTTCCCTTCTTCTGGCAGCTCTGTGCAAGCGCACATCAGGAACAGACTCCAACTGTTTTTTTGCCCCACTGATCTCCGACTCTGAAGGCAGCTGATAACTGTCGGATGGCCTTGGCCCCATTTCTGCCTCCAATGCAGAGCACTCATCAGAGCCTTCCCCAGACTCCAGGACTGGCCTGTGTTCCTCCACAACCTCCTCACTGTCCGAGTCACAACACCCAACTTCCCAGACAGGCAAACCAAGCCACAGTTTTTTCTTGGCAGACTTATTACCTTGTAGCACATTCACATCCCATTTTGATAAAAACACAAAAGATAAAAAATACAAAATATGAAACAAACTCTAAAATATGATCAACGTATGTCTAGATAACGATCTTTGGCCTTGTTTATCACAGCCAGGAAATCAGCGAAGTCTCCATTACAAGCTGACTTTGCTTGGCAGAATTATAGCCTCTTGTTATCTTGCAGGATTGTTGTGATAATGAATACAGGCAAGTATATAATGCTTTTGAGGAGAAAAGTCAACTAGAATCGAAATAATTAACAAAATAGGAATATAGGAGAGGCTGGATGTTCAGCTCTTTTGGATTTTAGGAGCTAGGAAAAAAAAGAAGTTAGGCTCATACAACACACCTGATCAAATCAATTTAAGGAACCTGTCAGGATTGGAGCAAGAAAAGGGGCAGTTTTAATGCAAAATAACTAGGTAACATAATCAGCCAGATTTTCTTGTACTATTCTTCTTAGTTTATGAATGTCTTGTGTGCCAGTGTGGTTGTGTGATTGGTTGTTTGTTTTGAGTTGTTTGTGTGATTGGTTGGTTGTTTGGAGTTATATTTAAATTCTGAGCAGTTGATTGGTTCTCTTGTTGATTGGCCATTCGAATGGCTAAGGAGAATAGGACAAAAACGTACTTGCTGATGATGTAACCTAGTCTGGTAAGGAGACGTTCAGAAATTAAGCTGAAACAAGCTTTTGAAAACAAATCACTGCCAAAAGTGATGACTACTTTTCCCAACAGTAAAAAATTCTTTGCTTTCCAGTCCAGCAAGTGATTGAAAAACACATTCTCAAGTTATTGCGGAACAAGGAAAGAAATGACAAAAGAGAAGAGTCCAAGTGATGAATAGCTCCGTTTTCTCCTCCGGAATCGAAGAAGTGGATGGAAGTGGGTCTTTGAGACAGGCACCTTCCATGCCAGCCTACAGAGATGGTGCAGAACTGGGCATTTTCAGACAACAGGGTACAGAAAGAAGCACCTGAGTTTTTCCAAAAGAAACTCTGCCTTCTTGAACAGTGGGTTACAGGATCCCGATATCAAGCCTACTTTCTTCTCAAGGAATTGCTAATTTACCTGCTCCTGCAGATTTATGGAAACTTCTCCCGAATGCCATACCAGACATTTTTGGGGCTTGGGGGTGGGGGAGGAAACTGTGTTGAGCAGAACCTTCCTTTGGGTCAGGAGCCTCCAAACTTAGCAACTTTTTAAAGAATTGTCCTCCCAGAATTCCTCAGCCAGCGTGGTCAAGCTGAGGAATTCTGGGAATTGAAGTCCACAAGTCTTAAAGTTGCTAAGTTTGGAGACCCCTGTTTTTAAGTTATACAAAAATCTTCTTTTGTTCTAACATGTGTTGCAGAAGAGGTGGGGGGGGGGAGTAATGCTGTTTCCTCAGTTGCTGGGTGTGAATCAGGGTTGGGTCAAGAGACGCTGACTGAAAAACTTTCACAAGACCGAAGAGAATATTTTTGTTTAACAGAAATAAATATTTATATATATATATCTATGTATATGTAACAGGCTTGTTCAGTGATTTTCATTTTCAAATCGGCTGCTTCGGATCTGGTTTTTAACATTTTACTCCTGGTCTTTCTCATCTCCACGAACGCATCCGATTTAGGCTTGCATGTAAAGGTAGCCTTCGAATTGCAACAACGGGGACCAGAATTTCTAAGCACTTTTTAATTGTTCTCTTCTTAAAGACCTCCAGTGATGGAGCACCCACAACTTCGGAAGGCAAGCAGTTTCACTGGTTGATTGTTCTCACGGTCAGGAAATTCCCAAGTTGCAGGTTGCTTCTCTCCTTGAGTAGTTTCCATCCATTGCTTCCTGTCCTGCTTTCAGGTGCTTTAGAAAATAGGTTCACCCTCTCTTCTTTGTGGCAGCCCCTGAGATACTGGAGCATTGCTAACACGTCCCCCCAGGTCCCTCTTTTCTACACAAATTTAACAGATAATCAGAGTTGGAAGGGACCTTGTAGGTCATCTAGTCCAACCCTCCGCCCTACACCATTTCTGACAGGGGTTCAGGCCAGTCCACCGGCTTCACAAATCCTTCAGCTTCTCGCTCCTTCTCTATCAAAGTTTCTGCCCAAGGATGTCAAGGTGGTAGACGATAATTCGTCCAAAGAAATCCGAGCTGTTTTGAAAAGTTATTTTCAGTTTATCCAGCGGTTCTGCTTTGAACGGGAAGCTGTAGAAGAAGCAGGAGTTAAGGAACAGGAGGTGTCTAATAGAAATAGAGTAGAAATAGAACCCCCCAAAATAATAACACAACTGGGGATGAAGATCCTTTATGGGGGGGGTTACACAATGTACCTAAAATTATTTATTACGGCAATGCATCTATAATGTGCACAGCAATAGCATTTAGACTTATATGCCGCTTCATAGTGCTTTACAGCCTTCTCTAAGCAGTTTACAGAGTTGGCATCTTGTCCCCAACCAGGGATGGGATTCAAAAAAGTTTACTACCAGTTCTGTGGACGTGGCTTAGTGGGTGTGAGCTTGGTGGGTGTGGCAGGGGAAGGATACTGCAAAATCCCCATTCCCTCCCCACCCCACTAACCTGCTTTCCAGCTCTGTTCTCCTGTGCAGGGCAACCAAAGGAGACCCAGCCAATTCAGCTGAGATTCAGGAGGCAGCGAATAGATGGGGGCAGGGCCAGTCAGAGGTGATATTTGCTGGTTCTCCAAACTACTCAAAATTTCCGTTATCGGTTCTCCAGAACTGGTTGGAATCTGCTGAATACCACCTCTGCCCCCAACCATCTGGGTCCTCATTTACTGACCTCGTAAGGATGGCAGGCTGAGTCAACCTTGAGCTGGTGAGGATCAAACTGCTGGCAGTGAGCAGAGTCAGCCTGCAATACTGCATTCTAACCACAGGGTGGCAAAGGCTTAATTTACTGAATAACTCATCTACAGGGCAGGGAGGAACGTTCACACATTGGGTAAACTAGCATGTGGATAGAAAAGGTTGTGTGAACGCAGGGAGAGATGCCGGAAGAACAA
The DNA here is from genome assembly GCF_049901715.1 of Pseudonaja textilis. Classification (NCBI taxonomy): domain Eukaryota; kingdom Metazoa; phylum Chordata; class Lepidosauria; order Squamata; family Elapidae; genus Pseudonaja; species Pseudonaja textilis. Next base: position 325,936,831 of record NC_141990.1, read on the forward strand.
AATAGGAAACAAAGCGGCAATCAAACCAGAAAACCCTGCAGAGTTGTATATGAGCCATAGATCCACACATTTTGTTATTTCAGTTCTTGGCGTTCTGAATTAGTTGGTAAAGGATATCTGGAGAGAATTGTTATCTTCAGGGTAGAATTCAGCAACAGTCGAGAGAGCAGCTCCTTTCCGGCCACCTTTGGAAGTTTGAATGCAGAAAAAGATTTGCAGTTGGGAAAATATTCGGGAAGTGTTTCTCACTGGTATTATCAGGCACCTCACATTTCACAATGAAAAGAAATTGGAAAGAGAAAGTACTGAGGAAGAGATGGTACAGGCAGCCCTCCATTCACAACTGGTTGTTTCGTGACTGTTCCGAGTTATGACAGATCTCCCTGGGGTTACTTACGACAGTTCAGACGTTCTAACAGCCGAGTCTCCATAATGTGACCAGTGTTTATAGCCACTTGCAGCATCCCATAGTTATCTAACTGGATTTTATTTCCGGTTTTGCTAAAAACTCATTTACTTCCAGTTTTCGGCAAAATTGGCTAACAGCAAACCATTGGTTTGCTTGAGAACTGGAGGGTTCACTTAATAACCACTGGAAAAGTAATAATCCTGAAAGTTTGGTCACATGGATGACTTGATTTGTGACCATCAGGCTTACAACCATGATAGATAAGCTCCATTATGGTTGCTGAGCACTTCTTGTATTGCAAGATGACTTCTAGCCACTGCCTGGTTCCAGCCAATCACCCTATACCTGTTAGATGTAATAAGCTACGATCGGCAAGCCAACTAGTTGGCTGAATTCATCAAAATAGTATGTCTATTTCATTGGTGTTTAAAAAATCAAACTCACCTAAACAAATCTGATCAGATTGAGCCATGGATGTGTCATGACCCTTTCGGAATCTGATTCGGAGGGGGAGGCCAAGCAGCTGACAGGGAGTGGGAATGTGGCTCCATTGGCTGTGGAAGAAACTGGGGAAGGGCAAAGTCCAGCTGGGCAGAGCAGGGGAGAGGTAGAGCAAGGGAGAGGGAATTCGGAGGAAAACCCAGGCCCACCTCCTCTTCATCCTAGGGCACGCAGGGAGGAATGGAGAAGGGAGCAACGTGAGTTGCGTGGCTTATGGGGGAGGAAAGGGCCTTAATTCCCTTCGTTTAGCTGCAGCTGGGAACACAGTGTTTAAAAAGGGAAGCTGCGCACAGCAATTTGTTGAGAGCAAATTGTGAATTATCTGGTATTGTCGAGGCTTATCTGTGTTCCTGGCGTCTTCCTAACTGTCTGTGTTTTCCTGGCCTTTCAAGTCTGCAATTCCTTCTCCTGCCCCGTCAAGTTAATTACTGCAGCATGGTTTGTTTGGATTTTTAGTTACAGTTTGTATGTACTTTGTTTACGGACTGAAATTCCTCCATTTAAAGGCTGTTCCTGAGAGAGTTTTTCTCCAGCCAAAGGTAACCTGGACATTGGGGGCAAAGTTGGAGATAATAAAGGGACTCTTCTTGCTTATTTGACTGTGTTGCCTTTGTGCCACACCCCGGGTCATCACAGGATGCTTCTACAGACTGGACTACAGAATTTAAGCCATCGCCAGTTTAAGAGATATCATGGTCTAAGTCAGGGGTGTCAAACTTAATTTCACTGAGGGCCACATCAGGGCTGGGCATCGGGGGCATCGGGAGGGTGAGTGGGTGTGGCTGGCGTGGGCATGGCCAGCTCAACTTCACTCGTTTTCGGCTGCAATGCCTCCTGCAGCCCTCTGCCAGTGAAAATGGAGCCCGGGGAAGCCTGCAAGCTCCATTTTCGCTGGTAGAGGGCTGCAGGAGGCATTGTGGCCAAAAATGAGTGGTGTTGAGCTGGCACTGTGGGCTGTTCCTTCTGTCAGCTTGGAAGCCATTTTTTTCTTTGAGGCTTCTGGGCTGCCACATTCAGTGCCTGGGAATTTGGGAGGGGGGATTTCAAGGAGCGGTGGAAGATTACCCACAACAACATTCCTTTCTCAGAAAGTCAAGGCCATGTTACCTTGCACCGGGGAGTGACTGGGCGTAGTCTCCAGTTGGAACGAAGTGAGGATTGGACAATGTGATGGACAGTTGGTTGCAGGGGTTGGATTTTGGGTTTTCCTTGGGGTTAGGGAAAACCCAGAACTCTCAGATTTGGGTTTTCCCCAGATGTGCCAATATGACATCTCTAATAAAGTGGATCTTTGGGAAGACGATATTCTCGGAGCCTCGTTCCTTGGAGGTTGTTACTTGGAATCCTGACACCTTCGGGGTTTCCATAGAAGCCCCGTGGGCCAGATCTAAGCACCGGCCCGCATGCCTTGAGTTTGATACCTCTGATTTAAGTGAACATAAACAAGGTACCAAGGGACCTCTCTGGTCTCCAACCTGGCCAATATCTTAAGGCCCTGATGGAGAACCTATGGCATGCGTGCCACAGATCGCACGCAGATCCATTTGTGTGGGCACGTGAGCCCCAGCCAAGCTTACCTGCATTGCGCATGCACGCACCTCACAGCTGATTTTCAGCCCAGTTGAGGCCTTTTTCACCCTCCTGGAGGCTCAAGGGAAGCCAGAAATACCAGAAGTGCCCGTTTTCAGCCTCCGGAGAGCCTCTGGAGCCTGAGGTCGTTTTCCCCCTTCCAGGGGCTCAAGAGAAGCCTCTGCAGCCCTTGGAGGCCAAAAAACAGGCCCATTTTGGCACTTCCGATAAGCTGGGAAGTGCGCGCATGCACAGTGCAGGTAAGGGGGGGGGGTTGTGCGCACATGCACAGGGGGGAGCGGGGCTCATTGCATTGTGGGTGCCGACATGCACGCGCTATCTTCCCACAGAAGTGGTACCTATTTATCTACTCGCATTTGCATGCTTTCAAATTGCAAGGAGCTGAGGGAAGTAATAGGAGCTCACCCCGTTGTGCAGCGCTCAGGTCTCAAACCCAGCCTCAGTTTTGCTGCTTAACGCCATCACGTTAAATGCATTTAAATATTTAAAATACACACACACACACCTCTGTTTCTCAGATAGAAAAAGACTGAGCAAGGGCATGCATTTTTAACTGCGGGTGAGTTTTTTTTTACCTTGCAGAATTAATTTTTGGCTTGCAAAGCCCCCCTGGAACTGAATCTGAATTTGAGACGCCTGGACAGTCTGAGGAAATTCCATTGTCAGCCACTGGATGGCACCCTAATATAGCAAAAAGAGGAGATCACCAGCTTAAGATAAATTCAAATAAATAGAAAAATACAGAAGGGCAAATATTATGAAAATAAAAAGATTTCTGTCCAAGATTTCTCTCTCTCTCTCTCTCCCTCCCTCCCTCCTCCCTCTCTCTTACCCCCTCCCTCCCACACAATGGCAGCTGCACCAGTCTAATGTAGTGTTTTTCACCCTTGGCAACCTTTAAGGTGTGTGGACTCCAACTCCCAGAATTCCCCAGTTTTTCCCCCCTCCAGCAATTCCCCAATTGGGGCCAGCCATTCACTCACACATTAGCCCATCTCACAGGAGGGTTGTTGTAGGGAAAATGAGAGGCGAGGAATATTAGGTATGTTTACCACCTTGAGTAACTTATACAAAATAATAAAGGTGGGATAAAAAAAAATCTAATAAACAAACATTGGCCCAGCTCGCAAATGAGTTGTAAGGTTCACAAGAAGTGTTGGTGAATGCTCCAGGCAAAAGTAGGATGTTACTTATCGGACGTCACCTGGTCTGAGTTCCAACTAGTTTCCTCATTTCTGTCAAACATGTACTTCTTTCCAAATTGCTTCACCTCTCGGTTGAGAACAGAGCTCACCCTAATAAGAATGCAGAAAATAACAAGGAAGAGTGAAGGAGTGAAGTTTCTTTTCCAAATTTCAGCGTAAAAGCTAACCAGTAGCAGAGAAATTTTGCACTTTTAATTACAGAATAAGAGAACTGGAAGGGACCCTGAAGGTCTTCTAGTCCAACACCCTGCTCAAGCAGGAAACCCTATTCTCGTGATGGCATGCCACAGGTGGCACGCACAGCCATTTGTGCTGCCATGCAAGCTGCAGGAAAACTTAACTCGCTGCACACGTGCGTGCCTCACAGCCGATTTTCTGCTGGTTTGAGGCCTTTTTCAGCCTCCCAGAGGCTTGAGAAAGGCTTCTGCAGGCTTCTGCGAGTTTTGTAGGCCGAAAACTAGCTCCGTTTCGTCATTTGCGGTATTTTCAGAGAAACAGGAAGTGACAAAACAGGGCTAGATTTTGGCCTACAAAGCTTGTAGAAGCCTGCAGAAGCCTTCCCCAAGCCTTTGGGAGGCCGAAAAAGGCCTCAAACTGGCCGAAAATCAGCTGTGAGGCACAGTGCAGATAAGGGGACAGTGGGGATTGCGCGCGCATGCATAGGGGATGTAGGGGGGCGTGCATTGCCTTCTGGGTGCTGGCATGTGAGCGCAAGCGTGCAAGCGTGTGCACAATTTTTGGCACAGGAGCCCAAAAAGGTTAGCCGCCACTACCCTATATCATTTCAGACAAATGGTTGTCCAATCTCTTCTTGAAAACCTCCAGCAATGCAGCACCCAAAACTTCTAGAGGCAAGCCATTCTGCTGATTAATAGTACTGAGAGGGAATTTCTCCATACAGATAGTCCTCGACTTACAACAGTTTGTTTAGTGACCATTTGCAGTTCCAACAGCACCGAAAAAATGACCATTATGACCATTTTTACACACTTGGATGACTGCTACAGCATAGTCACATGATCAGATGCTTGGCAACTGGTTCTCATTTATGGCGGCTGCAGTGTCCCAGGGTCATGTGATCAGCTTTTGCGACCTTCTGATTGGCAAAGTCAATGGGAAAGCCAGGTTGACTGAACAACTGTGTTACTCAACTTAATAACTGCGGCAGGAAAGGTTGTAAAATGGGGCAAAACTCACTTAACAACTGTTTTGCTTAGCAACAGGATTTTGGGGTCCAATTGTGGTTGTAAGTCAAGGACTACTAGGTTCGATCTCTCTCTGATAAGATTTCATCTGTTGTTCTTGGTCCTTTCAAAAATGAAAATCCAAAGATACACTCACCTGCTTATGGTTTCAGGGCAAATTAGGGAAGCCACGGCCATGTCTTTTGTTTCCGGTCAGATAAAACAGAGGTCAGACGATGCCAAATAGAACAGTATGCGTGCACATTCGTGTGTTCTTCCAATGACTATAGTCGATTACTTTGATTAAAGAAGAATCAGAACAGAATGAATTAGGGATCAGTCTTTTCAGAGGATTCTTAGAACTAACACACATTCAGATCTTCAGCACTGTAGATCTATGCTCCTCACCTTTGGCAGCTTTGAAGATGAGTGGACTTCAATTCCCAGAATTCCCCAGCTGGCTGTGGAATTCTGGGAGCTGAAGTCAACCCATCTTCAAGTTGCCATGGTTGAGTAACATTGCTCTAGACCAGGGGTGTAAAACTCGCAGCATCAAGCCGGCACCACGTGACATATTGCGTCTTTTTTCCCTTTCGCTAAACCAGAGGTGGGCGTGGCCAGCATGACACATCTGCCCAGCGGGCCGTGAGTTTGACACCCCTACTCTAGACTACTTATATAGCTCCTCTCTTTTCTGGCCTTCCAAATTAAGTCCAAATCCTGCCTGTTGGTTTTGATTGGTCATACTATGAATTTATAATCCATTGACTCCACATTTGAACTGACTATGGTTTATCTTTTATTGACTTTTAACTTTGTTAGCTGCCCAGGGTTGCTGTAGTGAAATGAACCGAAATGGATCAAAATAAAGATAAAAATAAAGTTACACTCAAACAGGGAACCACAATTAAGTGAACAATGGTTTTAAGGTAGAAACTGGACTAAGGATGAGTTATCGTGTAATTATTAGAACCATAGTTTAAACATGGTGACTTCTTTCAAGATTTAACAACAAACCCTCAATGAGTTCAAACCTATAACTGGTTGTTTATTCAAGCAATAAAGGATTAGAATCGAGTTGGAAGAGACCTTGGAGGTCTTCTAGTCCAACCCTCTGCTCAGGCTGGAAAACCCTATACAATTTCAGAAAAATGGCTGTCCAATCTTTTCTTAAAAACTTTCAGTGTTGGAGCATCCACAACTTTTGGAGGCAAGTTGTTCTACTGATTGACTGTTCTGTCAGAAATTTCTCCTTAGTTCTAGGTTGCTCCTCTCCTTGACTAGTTTCCATCCGTTGCTTCTTGTCCTGCCTTCAGGTGCTCTGGAAAATAGCTTGACTCCCTCTTCTTGTGACAATCCCTGAGATATTGGAAGACTGCTATCATGTCATCCCAGTCCTTCTTTTCATCAGACTAGATATACCCAGTTCCAGCAACCGTTCCTTATATATTTTAGCCTTCAGTCCCCTAATCATCTCTGTTGCTCTTCTCTGCACTTTTTCTAAAGTTTCAACATATTTTTTTACATTGTGGCAACCGAAACTGGATGTAGTATTCCAAGTATGGCCTTACCATTAAGCAGATTTTAATGGGATAATTGCCATTTTATAGATGTATTAACTGTAATTCTAGACCTACTATGTGATCTAGTAATTAAGGCACCAAGACAGAAACTGGGAGATTGTGAGTTCTAGTTCTGCCTTTGGCATAAAAGCTGACTGGGTGACTTTGGACTAGGCACTCTCAGCCCAATCCACCTCACAGGGTTGTTGTTGTGGGGAAAACAGAAAGATGAAGGAATATTAGCTTAATAGGCTGCCTTGAGTTTTTATAAAAATAATAAAGGCAAGACACAATAAGTAAATAAATACATGAATAAAATTAATTGAAGCCATTAGAAAGCAATAGAAAGAAGGATCCATGCTGGGCTCACTGAAGGATGAACTATTCAAAATATAGCGCAAACAGAACTATCAACAGTAACAATAAAAACGACTTGATTTTATCTGTAGAATTATATCAGGTTTTTATTTTAACTGCTGGTTTCCCCATTTTCTCTCAGTTCTATTTTTTTTAAAGTCACCCTACTTAAAGATTATTTGCAACACAATGTGTCCTAGAATATTGTTACAGTAATTCAAAGAGTATTTTAATTAAAGTAGTTAAAAAGAGTCAAATTCCACAGGGTCTCAGATAACAGATAATCAGAGTTGGAAGGGTCATCTAGTCCAACCCCCTGCCCAAGCAGGAGACCCTACACCATTTCTGACAAATGGCAGTCCAATCTCTTCTGGAAAGTCTCAAGTGATGACATGTGAACTCACATGTGGTTATAGATAGTTTACTGAATTAAATCAAAAGTAACTGGGTTTATACATCCTGGTAAGCTCTAAACCATGGTGTACAAAGCTGCAGCAGCTGCTCTTATACAACACACTAACGCCAGCATCAAACTAATCATACTGTGGATTAGAAGAATCTCTGGGCCTCACCAATAATGCAGGCTCTTCATTTTCTATAGTTTCTGTTCTCTATATGTCTGAACTTCAGTTCCCAGAATTCCCCATCTAACTCTCTGCTAAGGATTCTGGGAATTGAAGTCCACACAAATGCCTAGAATGCCCAGGTCAGGGGTCTTCAAACTTGACAGCTTTAAGACTTATGGATTTCAACTCCCAGAATTCCTCCTCCAGTCATGTTAGCTCAGGAATTCTGGGAGTTGAAGTCCACAAATCTTAAACTTGCCAAGTTTAAAGAGCATTGGTCTAGGTAGAGAAAGACTTATTTTAAATCTCTTGATTTCTGAAGCCATCCACCTATTATATTTAGCCTTACAATTAAGCTATGGTTAAAAACATTGATTTTTAATTAGGCTTTAAACTGAATTAACATTTTAATTAAAAGATTAACACTTTAATGGCTAAACATCTATAAACATTAGGTTTTAACATTAGTACAATCTCATTGTACACGTTGTGCATTGACAATAAAGGATTATTAGTATTAGTGTTATTAAGTATGAAGAGTCACAATCTTTACCAAATTTTACTCCCAGGAAATCTTTTTCCCCTCTGCCAAGCTCTGTTTTCCAGGAGACCTGCTTTAACTTACTTAATTGGTTTCTAAGCTATCTTTGAAGATAAAAAAATCGTCCTAGTACAGTTAGTCCTGAACTTACAACCACAACTGAACTCAAAATTTATGTTGTTCAGTGAGAAATTTGTTAAATGAGTTTTACCCCATTTTACGACTTTTCTCACATTTGTTAAGTGCAGGGGGTCTTCAAACTTGACAGCTTTAAGACTTGCGGACTTCAACTCCCAGAATTCCTCCTCCAGTCATGTTAGCGCAGGAATTCTGGGAGTTGAAGTCCGCAAGTCTTAAACTTGCCAAGTTTGGAGACCTCTGGACTAAGCAATTGCATGCACAAAAGGCAAAAGAGCAGGGGCCAGGGAAAACGTTGGCAACCGGCTTTTCCTACTGACCTGCAAATTTGGCAGAGCGGAGCAGACAACGATACACCCCTTTTTCTATGTATATTTCTTATTCTCTCCCATCCAGGCAGAAGAAAAAAGCCACAGAAGCAGGAACAGAAGCAAAGAGCAGCAGAAATTCGCCTCGTGCCACTCACACTTCCGGTTTCCTGCAGCCCTGGAAAATCTTAAAGAGACACGACCGAAAAAGACCTGCCAATAAATAAAAAAATTGTAATCCACTAGGTGGAGGTAGCAGCGCAGCGGAGAGAAAATCAGGACAGGATATTTAAAACGGACTTAACAGAGTTGGAAGGGATCTTGTAGGCCATCTAGTCCAACCCGCTTCCCAAGCAAAGAGATCCTGACAGAGGGCAGTCAAGCCTCTTCTTAGGTAGCAGTTAACAACCATGCAAAATTGCAGAATAAATTTCCAGGAGGTTTAAAGGAAAAGCTCAACCTTGTTAGGCAGTGAGATTCTTTTTTTTTTTTTGCAAAAGGAGAAAAATTACACAAAGTAACAGTAATAGTACAGGTAGTCCTCAACTTATGACCATGATTAAACCCCAAGTTTTTGTTGCTAAGGGAGACATTTGTTAAATGACTTTTACCTCACATTACAACCTTTCTTGCCACAGTTTTTAAGTGAATCACTGGTGCTGTTAAGTTAGTAACACACCTGTGCAGTGAATCTGGCTTCCTTGTTGACTTCGCTTGTCAGAAGGTCGCAAAAGGGGATTGCATGACCCCAAGACATGTCATAAATATGAGTCAGTTCCCAAAAGCATCTGATTTTTGATCACGTGAGCATGGGGATTGTTAGGAATGTAAGTCACCTAACAGGTATTTGGGTTGAAAATATATAAACCAGGATAAACATTTTAAAACTGTATCTTTAAGAGAATCCTAAAATTGTAATTGGGTGTGGTTTCTCAAACAGCCATAAGATGGAGCCAGAAACCTGGGTCGTTTTAGTCTTAGTCTCAGAAGAAGTCTCAGTGAGTCTCTGTTTCCTTCTGTTGGAGAATATTGCCGTTCCTTCTAATTGACTGATATTTCTGGATTCGATGTAAGTCCGATACTGAATGTTTTTGATACTGGATGAAAATTGACTGATTTTACCTGTGAACGACTTTGGACTGCTTGTTTTTGAACTTTGCTTAAACCTTTCTGGAAGTAAAAACCTACATTTACTGTACGTGTATCTGTGTGCTGTGTGTGTATTATTCAAACACTGCTCTCAATACGTCTCCCTGTATGTGCTCATTCTCCTAATGGGGAATTACCTCAACAGGGATAATGCAACAATTGCAAGTGTCAAAAATGGTCATAAGTCACTTTTTCAGGGTCATTTTAATTTTGAATGGACACTAAGTGAACTGTTGTAAGCCGGGGACCCGTCTATATAATAAATGATAAATATAATTATATCTTACCTGAATAACTTTTATCCATCCCTCAAGCTATCTTTGGTCTCTTTTAGCAGCCCCATCCAACAGGAATGAAAAACTGCTGGTGACCTTCTACCGCTGCACCATAGAGAGTATCTTAACTTACTGTACCTCTGTATGGTTTGCCAATTGCACAGTGGCTGATAGGAAAGCAGTCCAGAGGGTTAATGTCATTGCCCAGAAGATCATTGGTTGCCTCCTGCTACCTTAAGAAAGTTCAAAACATTCTCAAAGATCCATCTCATCCTAGGCACCCTCTTTTTTTTTTGAACTATTACCATCTGGCAGACAGTACAGGATAATAAAAACAAGGACAAATAGGCTGAAAACAGTTTCTATCCCAGGGCAGTAACTCTATTGAATTCTACTGTATAGTGCAATATTAATGCAACATCAGGGGTTTTCAATTCAATGTATAGAATGTGAAGGATGTGTGTTTCTGTTTATTTTCAGTCATAATGTACACTGAAGATGGTATTTAATTTCGTTGTATGAGGTGCAATGGCAATGTAGGAAGTTATCACCCACCGCTCTCCTAGAAAAATGAAATATCCTAGGAAATATTAAAAAGGCAGAATATTTCCCCTAAAAAGAGTAGAAACTCAGAAGCAAAAACTCACTTCAGAAGCAGAAACTCAGCCTGCCCACCTTTGATAACGGGCCATTACTCTGGCCTAGCCTAGCCTATTTTACATAACAAAGATCTCCAAAGCCCTTTCATTACATCATCACCCAGCAAGGCTCAACCAAGCCTGGGACTCAGGACAGCCCCTGCATGGCCCCATGGGAGTCTGACAACCAATCAGAATACAAGCTCAAATTCAAATCCCAACAGAGGGTATAAAACCCAGGCACACTCAGCATCTCAGCCCTTCCTTCTTTTCCTTCATCTTGAAGCATGTGATCATCCTTTTCACTTTGGAGCTCCAAGCCACATGATCCTGCCCACCATTAAACCATCTTTCCAAAAAGCCTCCCTGTTTCCAGTCTCTTCCTCCCCACTTGGAACTGAACCCAGAAGGATATTTCTTCCAATAACAATAAAGTAGACTAAACTAAATTTCTGACTCATATCTGGTTTGTGTACAAACTCCTGTTCCAAAATTGCTTTTTACTAGAACGATTGTCAGGTCAGAGATCCTCCCATCATACACCTGCATATTTAATTTCGGCTTCCTTCATGGAGAAATCGCATTTGCAAATTGCACGCTGTGAGTTCTGCAGCCCATTTTTACCGAAAGGCAGGAGGGGCTGTTTGGAATGTGTATTTCAAGCCTGCAGCTTTGAGAAGCGTTTCCTCTGCCTCTTCAATTCGAGCAATTAAAAAAAAACCAGATAGGGCAAGAAAAAAGAGGCTACAGAATTGAACCTCGGGGCACCCCCATATCACTCTCCTCCCTGGTTTGATGAGGAATTGCTGAAGAGCCCTCGGATACCATTTTCAAGCTAGCCCTGGGTCTCCTTAATTGTCATGCCATCCAACCCCACTTGCAAATTGAACTCCGTCATATCTGAAAAGAGCCACATTATTCCATTTCGTGCTCAAGTATTTCTCATTAGAGAATTCACAACATGAACGCAGGACATATCTTGTCTAATTATTTTTTTAAAAATATGCCCTTCCGGACCAAATAGTCCCCTTGTATCTCTACTTAGGCATGGCTCATCTCTAGCTCAGGAAATTAGCTTTGTGACTTTCCTAAATCCTACATTGACTTAGAGGGGAGGGAGTACAAACCCCACATTTTGGGGAGCTTCCTGCTTTTTGTGATGTGAACAGTTTTCCTGCAGAGATTTATTTATCTTTCTTTATCGAGCAAATGTAAACATGTCTATTAACATGTATGAATATCTTAAGTTTATATTTATTGAGCAAATCTGCATGTTACTATTAATACGTATTAATACCTTAAATGTATATTTATTAAGCAAATTTACATGTTTCTATTAATATGTATTAATTCCTTAAATGGATACCTCTTCAGCAAATTTGCATATTTCTATTGAGATGTATTAATATTTTAAATTTATATTTATTGAGCAAATTGATATATCTTTATAGAGATCAGGCTGGCTCCCTCTTTGCAGTTCTTTTAGAAACTTTTGAAGACTAAGCTATTTCAGAGGCTGGAATAGAATAAAATGGAATAGAACAGTTCTACAGTCCCGCCTTAAGCATGGAAGCTGATTGGATGACTTTGGGTCAATCTCCAGGAAACTGTGAGTTCTAGTCCAACCTTAGATATGAAAACCAACTGGGTGACTTTGGGCCAGTCACCAGGAGACTGTGAGTTCTTATCCCTCTTTAGGCACAAAGCCAGCTGGTTGATTTGGGGACATTCCCTTTCTCTCTGCCCCCAGACCTGGGAAGGAGGCAATGGCAAACCACTTTTGAAAAGCCTTGCCAAAGAAAAATGTAAAGATTTGCCCAAATAGTTGCCAGGAGCCAACACTGACTCAAAGACATAATCCCCTCTACACACACACATACCTGCTGTCAGGATTCCAGAGTTACCCCAATTAAATCATGAGTCTCAAGCCAGACTTCCAAAACTTCAAAAGGATTTATTGGGAGTTAACATGTCCGGCACTGCCTGGGTGTAGCCAACTCTGAGACACAGAATTCATTGTCACCCTTGACCCTGGTTTTCCCTCACCCCCTGGGTGTATTTTAATTCATATTCTCCAATTGGACACATCCATAGCCAAGAATCACCAGTCATGCTCTCCAGTTAGAATTTTGCGCGGCAGCATCTTCAGTCACCTAGTTACTATCTTTGAAAACTATTTATGGAATGCACTTTTGGTCTCCAAACTGCTGCACTGCTCCCCCTTCCTTTCTGTTGGCAACTCTAAAAAGACCATAGAAATATTTTATGAGTTGACACCTGCACACAAATCCAGAACGATCCTGCCTGTTCAATTCTTGGCTCAACTAAACTGATGTAGCTCAAAGCTGACCAAACCACCTGACTTCCATGGAGAGGCTGCACTTTTAGAGTGTCTGCATGTGACAGGTGTGTCGCCAAATGGTGACTGACAGGACACCAGTGACTCCCACACCTTCCTTTGCAACGGCCAGAAATCTTACTGGGCCAACTTTAAGTAGCCCTCACATCATAGCGTCAAATGCTTCAGCAGGTCCTTTCTTAAAAACAAGCAGTAAAAAAAAAAAGATGTTAAGCATCAAAAAGAGCCAATGTACCGATTTTATTTTATTTTTTGTAGTGACATGGAACAAGGGACCGAACACCTAACACTCTGACCCTCTGTGGTTGCAACCATGTCCCTCTGTCATCATCAAGGCCCCTGCATTCTTTCTTTGCCTGCTGAAAATACGGGAAAATACAATTTCTTTTCCTCCCTGCTGCAAAAAGCTAGCCCTTGGCATAGAGTCTTTCTCGATTTGCGTGAAATGTTTTGTGCAACCTTCATTTGCATTCTTCTTTTGCACTCTGTGTTGATATGCAACATAATCAATTTGCAAAATTCTAAAAAGATTAAAGAGAGTTCACAAAAATAGATGCTCTATTTACACATTCCCCTCCCTTGTGGGCTGGGGACGAGGCTAATAAGGGTGATGTTGGATGAATTCTAACTCCCTCAATTCCAGAACCGTACAGTGGAGCCTCGGGTTGCAACCGTAATCCGTTCCTGGACTTCTGGTTGTGACCCGATTTGGTCGTGCCCGGAAGCGCGACCGATTGCGCATGCGTGCAGTCAAAAAAGTTGGCGCCGAAGGGGAAAATAGGCGTGGAAAGGGAATCTTTCTGCAATGACTTTGTTCGCCACCCAATTTTTGAAACATGACCCCATTCAAAAATTGGGTGGATTTTTTGTTCGCCACCCGATTTGGTTGTGAACAGGAGTGTTTGCGAAAGAGGTGATATTCAACAGGTTCTGACCAGTTCTGGAGAACCGGTAGTGGAAATTTTGAATAGTTCGGAGAACCAGCAAATCCCACTTCTGACTGGCCCCGCCAACCCCCTCTCTTCTCTGCCTCCCATTGAGTCCCAGCTGATCGGCTGGGTCTTCTTTGGTTGCCCTGCACAGGAGAACGGAACTGGAAAGCAGGTTAGTGGGGTGGGGAGGGTATGGGGATTTTTCAGTATCCTTCCCCTGCCACGCCCACCAAGCCACACTCACAGAACTGGTAGTAAAATTTTTTGAATCCCACCACTGGTTCGCGACCTGAGGTTCCGCTGTATTACAATTAGGAATACAAGCTCCCAGGGAGTCCTCGATTTAGAAATGTCCCTTTAACGACCATTTGAAGTTACAGTGGTACTGAAAAATGTTATTTACGACTGGTCCTCCTCATACTTACAACTATCTCAGCATCCCCCATGGTCATGCAATCAAAATTTGGTTATGACAGATACAGATAGTCCTCGACTTACAACAGTTTCTCTGGTGACTGCTCAAAGTTACAATAGCACAGAAAAAAGTGACTTATGACCATTTTTCACCCTTCGACCACTGCAGCATCCCCGTGGTCATGTGATTTACATTCAAATGCTTGACAACTGACTCACCTTTATGACGGTTGCAGCTGTCCTGGAGTCGCGTGATTCCCCTATGCGACCGTCTGACAAACAAAGCCAACGGGGAAACCAGATTCACGTAACAACCGTGTTGCTCATTTAAGAACTGCAGTGATTCACTTAACAACGGTGGTGAGAAAATGGGGCAAACTCATTTAACAAATTTCTCACCTTAACAAGATACGTTTTGGGCTCAGTTGTGGTCATGAGTTGAGGACTACCTGTATTTACAAGGGTTGCAGCCTCCAAAATGGTCATTTAATCACTATTTGAAACCTTCCCAGCCAGCTTCCACCAGGCATAGTCAAGTGGGGAAGCTGGATTTGCTTAACAATGGCTTGATTCACTGAATAACTGCAGTGATCACTTAACAACCATAGCAAAAAAAAAAAAGGTTGTAATATTGGAAGCAACTCATTTAATACCACCACTAGTAGACAATCACTTAAATATGAGCCAGCCATATTCGGCAGCAGCCAAAAGAGCTAATGCAATTCTAGGTTGCATTAACAGAGGGATACAATCGAGATCAAGTGAGGTACTAATACTACTCTATAAAGCCTTATTAAGACCACACTTAGAATACTGCATCCAGTTTTGTTCACCACACTATAAAAAAGACTCTAGAAAAAAGACTCTAGAAAAAATACAGAGAAGAGCAACCAGGATGATTAGGGGACTGGAGACTAAAACATATGAAGAACGGTTACAGGAACCGGGCCTGGCTAGTCTAGAGAAGAGAAGGACCAGGGGAGACATGAGAGGAGTCTTCCAATATTTGAGGGGCTGCCACAGAGAGGAAGAGATCAAGCTATTTTGCAAAGCATCCAAAGGCCAGACAAGGAGCAATGGATGGAAACTGAACAAGGAGAGATTCAACCTGGAAATAAGGAGAATTTTTTCTGACAGTGAGAACAATCAACCCATGGAACAGAAGTTGCCTTCGGAAGTTGTGGGAGCTTCGTCCCTGGAGGCTTTCAAGAAGAGACTTGTCAGAAATGGTAGAGGGTCTCCAGCTTGAGCAAGGGGTTGGACTAGATGACCTGCAAGGTCCCTTCCAACTCTTTTATTCTGTGTTCTAAACCACGCTCAGCAACAAAACCATTCCAACTTATGACTATAAGTTGGCTGGTTTCATTCTAGTCATATGTCAAAGACTATTGCAATTCTTCCACAAAAACAAAACAAAGAAAGCACTCCTGTTGCGATAAACCTGCAATTGAAAGCCTCCAACAACAACAACAACCACCAAAAAAACCACATGCATCAGAGACTGAAAGCATGGTAGCTTCCATTACAATTTTTTTGCAACTTTTTGGAATGAAACCTGGAGCCGAGGAAGGGCAGCTATGGTGAACTTTCAGGGGAAACACCTGCTTTGTGTAGAGAAGGACTCCAGGCCTTGGTATCCCCTGCAGGGTTGCAAACTTGGACCCTGAAATACCCGTTGTTCATCCATCCTGGATATATTTGGCTGAATGGACCAATGATCCGTTCACTTATAGCCGCTTCCTGGGTTCTCCTCATTCTTTAACACACCCATTTTGGTTAAACAAAACAAGAAAGGAGAGATTGTCCAAATCCAGCAGGATCCATTGCAAATGGCCTTTTTCTCTCTACCGTAAAGGGCTAATAGCTATTTCTTCAAAGAACGCTGCCTTTTCTTCCCTGTCTTTAATAGTGGTAATTAAAGATGGGGGTGTTATTTTTGCTTGCGTTGTCTGTCGTTCTTCATTGTCTGTGTTGGCTTGACCCTCCTTGAAAACAGCTTTTTCCATCAGCAAGTAGGGACAGTGGCAAACAGGAAGAAAAATGACAGTATAACACAACAGGGTAAGAATCTGCTGAGCATAAATCAAAAATAAAATTGAAAACGGATGGGTTTTTTTCCCCCTCATTGTTCATATTCAATCATCTGGCAACTTTCACAGACAGCTCAGATAAATTAAAATTTCCCATTATTGTATTGGTTTTTTGGCATCTTTTCAACTGAATCTTGAAGCTTCTTGCTTTCTCTTTGATATTCTGGTTTACTTTGTATTCTTTTCCTGCTTTGAAAGTTTAATAACTTCATGATTTATACAGACAAGTTAGGGTTTGCTGGGCAGATTGGAAAAAAAAATACAAACGATATTACTACTAGTACTAAAAATATCTAAGAAGACCAGACTATGTATATCAATCCTTCCAGTTTAAGACAAGCCCCCCCTGTAGATTCTGAGCTCTAAAAAACGATGGAAGAAAACATTTCCTTTTATTTTTGGAAATAAGCAGAAGGTCTTTTCTTCAATCCAATCCAATTATCAACCCCTATGAAGAAAAAAAATGAGAAGAGATGACTAACATTAGGTTCCAATCAAGGTTTCTACGTGAGTCAGTTTTCCTTTCTTCGAAAGAGTGGCCTTTGTCTTTTAAGTGTGTTCAATCACATTGGGCCAATAAAAGGATTCTATTCTAAACGCAGATGGACAGTTGAATCCACCCCAAGGATAAAACACCCAGACACAAACTGAGCAACATGGTATGTGCAGTACAATGGAGTGAGCCATGTGCAGGTCTGTATATTGGGGAAACAAAACAACCACTTCAATAAATGCCTGGCACAACATAGGAGAACAAACCCATAAGGACAAGATTCAGCAGTCCATCTGCATTTAAAAGACACAGGCCACTCTTACCGCTGGTTTGAAAGAGGGGTCAAAGAGGCCATCCTAGATCAAAACTGAACAGCCCTGTCTCAAGCGAGGGAGAGGGATACTATATCACCTGTCTCAAGTCTACAACGCAATCCTTTCAGCTCCACACCCGTTTGTACCACTCAGGTGACCCTGAGGACACAGACAAACCTGCAAGTCACCATGATGACTCTTTAAAAGAATGCAAATGACCAGCTGTCTGCAAGGAGTATAAATCCTTTCATTCCCCATCATTCAATCAGAGCTGAAGAAGATTCTTGGATGAGAAGTGAAATGTCTTCAAAGAAAAACCAGAAAGTCCAGTTGCCTCTTGAAAAAGCACCTTTGGGACATCTAATGCGCTGGGTCCTTCCTGTTAAATAAGATCATCCAACGGAATCCAGCAATCCTTGGTTATGGTACCTGCCTTAGATATAGGCGTTTCTGTAAGGCAGGCATCCACAACAGAGGAGATGCAATTGCTGGATTCCATTAGAAGCCTCCTCCGGCACTGATGTCTTCATTTGGAATACATGTGAATCTGGTAATAGTTGGTCTTCAATAGGTTTATTTCTCTTGTCTATGAAGATTCTCAGTCATCCAGGTCATGGTTGTTCCAAAGGTGCTGTTGGAATTTAAAATCTACCTCTCGCCTAGAAAATTGAAATATCCTAGGAAATATTAAAAAGGCAGAATATTTCCCCTAAAAAGAGTAGAAACTCAGAAGCAGAAACTCAGCTCCCCCCCCCCGGTCTTTGCTAACGGGCCATTACTCTGGCCTAGGCCAGCCTATTTTACATAACAAAGATCTCCAGATAGAGCTATAATAGGAATTGCCCAAAGCCCTTTCATTACATCATCACCCAGCAAAGCTCAACCAAGCCTGGGACTCAGGACAGCCTAGAGTTGCCCCTGCATGGCCTTATGGGAGTCTGACAACCAATCAGAATACAAGCTCAAATTCAAATCCCAACAGAGTGCATAAAACCTAGGCGCTTTCAGCACCTCTGTCCTTCCTTCTTTGGAGCTCCAAGCCATGTGGTCCTGTCCACCATTAAACCATCTTTCCAAACAGCCTCCATGTTTCCAATGTCTTTTCTGCCACTTGGAACTGAACCCAGAAGGATATTTCTTCCAACAGAGCTTTTTCAAGAGGCAACTAGACTTCCTTTGTTTTTCTTTGAAGACATTTTGCTTCTCATCCAAGAAGATCAGAGCTGAAGCTTCTTGGATGAGAAGCGAAACATCTTCAAAGAACAACAAGAAAGCCCAGTTACCTCTTGAAAAAAGCACCTTTGAGACATTATTTCTATTGTTTGTTATTCTATGAGTTATTTTGTTTAGACTTTGTTTTAAACCATCCAGGATTGCCTTTTATAAGTTGGGCAGCTGTGTAAATCAATTAAAGGAGAGGAAGGGAGAGAGGGAAAAGAAAAACAGGAAGGAAGGAAGGAGGAAAGGAAGGAAGGAAGGAAGGAAGGAAGGAAGGACTACAGAGAGTTTTAGTATTATTCCTTTCTGTTTTCTATTTGTTTTATTGTTTACCTAAGTTGTATGCCACCTCGACTTTCTTTGACAGTCGAGTCAGCTGATTCATTGGAAGCATCTGTTACAAAAATATTTCAATAAAGAGAAAAAGGAAACAGCAATAAAAAAACAATTCTTACTTTAAGATTTAGAGGTTTATTTCATGAGCAATTTGGAACATGAATAGCCATCATAACACAACTTGTATAAATAACTCTTTGCAATGAGGTCCACTGACATGGCTGAGTCCAGCAAGGAGTAGCCATGGCTAACCAACAAATAAATAAAATTAAAAATGAGGGAACCTTTTGTCCCTCTTAAGTAATCTAATCTTCTCCTTTAGCCACCTGCCCGGGTTCGTTTTCCATTTATTTTCCTTATTATGGAGTTGAAATATCCTTCTGGGTTCAGTTCCAAGTGGGGGGAAAAGACACTAGAAACATGGAGACTGTTTGGAAAAATTGTTTAATGGTGGACTGGACCAAGTGGCTTGGAGCTCCAAAGTGAAAAGGACGATCACATACTTCAAGATGTTGGGTGAAGGAAAAGAAGAAGGGGTAAGATGCTGACAAACCCTTAGTTATATACCCTCTGTTGGGCCCACCTTAGTGTTTCCTGTTCCTGTGCAACAAATGTATCCCAATTGGCTGTCAGACTCCCAGGGGTGGGGGTCTTAGCTAACTTTGTGGGCTTTGTCTGGACCAGGGGCCTCCAACCTTTTGGACCTCAAGGACCACCAAACTCATAATTTTTAATCCCAGGGACCACTAACTGGTTCTGTGGGCGTGGCCTAATTTGTGGGTGTGGCTTGGTGGTCATGTGACTGGCTGGGCATGACTTGTATGTAAATATTATAAATATTTATATAAATATTGAATATTTTATAAAAAAGAGCAACCTTTACCCCAAATCGGGCAAAACAGGCAGGCAGATTGAGTTGCTCACAGAATCACAGATTCATTCAGAGATCTACCTATCTGCCTTTGGCTAGCTCAGTCTGTCACATAAAATTTGCTCGCAAGCAAACTCATAAAATTTGTTTGCAAGCAAACTCACAAAATTAACTCACAACACACCATGTATGTAAATATTGATTTTTTTTACAAAAAAGAGCAATTTTTACCCAAAATCAGGCAAAGCAGGCAGATTGAGTTGCTCACAGAATCATTCAGTGATCTATCTATCAGCCATCGGCTAGCTCAGTCTCTCAAGTTTGCTTGCTGTGAGTCTGCACTGACTTTGCTTGCAACCAGACCTTCAGTCCTAAGGGAGGTTCGGCAGAACCGAAGATCTAAAGATTAGCTAGAAAGCAAGAAATCCAACCATTTCCTGCTTCCTAGCTAATCTAAATCTCCCGGCACAGCAGAACAGATGATGGTCGGAAAAAGGAAAAATAGCAATTTTAGCAGGCAAGTTTGCCAGGTAAGGAGTGAGTGGGTGAGGAGCGTTCCTGCGGGCCATGTGGATGGCGCAGCCTTGTGTTTCTGCGCAGCCTGGATTAATTGCTTTGGGGGTGCGTGTGCTCTGGGGTTGAGATTTCTCTGCGGACCCCCAAAATTTTCTCAAGGCCTACCAGTGGGCCGTGGCCCACCGGTTGGCGACCGCTGTCCTAGGATATTACATTTTTCTAGGAGAGGGGTGGGTGCTAACTTCCTACGATGGATTTGCCAATTTTCCCCTTCCTAAGTCCCTGTCCTCCGTGTTCAATTTGAATGCCAACTTCCTCCCCCCTTGCCCCCAGAGCCCTCGGATGGCAGACCTTCTGATCACTCTCTTCTGCCAGCCCTGAAAACAGCTGTTGGCCTTCTGCACCAACGCATCAGTTCACAAGGACAATATAACACAGAGACCTTGTAAAAAAACAGCGACGGTGCAATTGTTCGGCATCTAACCTCAACCTAACTCGTGAATCCCTTTGAGATTTCCTTCTTCTCCGGCTTGCTGTGATCCCAGCCAAAACTGCCTCTAGCTAGCAGGCAGCCAAGGCTGATTTTTTGGGGGGGTGGAGTGGGGGGAAGATGCTGAAGAGAACAACAGATTTCATCTGCGGGGACAACAGATCCAAGGGAGCTGAAAGCCCACGGAGAAAAAAAAAGCAAAAATAGCCCGAAGCTGTAGCTTTTTTGAACCTACAGGCAGTGACTTTTCCTGCCACCCTTGCTCAGAAATTTACAATTTCATTCTAAGGAAGGAAAGTTGATTTCATCACTTCCAAATAAAGAAGGCAGTTCTTGACCAAAAGTGATTACCTTAAAGCGGTCCTCGACTTACAACCAGGACAGGACCACATGGCTTGGAGCTCCAAAGTGAAAAGGATGATCACATGCTTCAAGATGTTAGGTGGAGGAAAAGAAGGGGCAAGATAGCAATAGCACTTAGACTTATATACTGCTTTTATAGTACTTTACAGCCTTCTGGGTCCTCATTTTACTCACCTCGGAAGGTTGGAAGGCCGACTCAACCTTGAGCCTGGTGGGATTCGATCTGCCAAATTGCAGTAGGAGTAGCTTGCAGTACTGCACTCTAACCACTGTGCCACCGAGGCTCCTTATGATGCTGAGAGACCCTTAGTTTTATACGCTCTGTTGGGCCCCACTTTAGCGTTTCCTGTTCCTGTGCAAGAAATGCATCCCATTGGCTGTCAGACTCCCAGGGGCGGGGGTTTAGCTAACTTTGTAGGCTTTGTCTGGACCACATGGCTTCACCTGAATGCTGGTTGAGGCAATCTTCCCAGGCCTTTGAGATAGGTAGAGGCCTTTGTTATGTAGAATACTCTGGCCCGGGCCTTAGTGGCCCGCCCATTAACAAAGTTGTGGGGTGGGGGGGTGAGCTTATGTCTCTCTGTGTTTCTACTTTTAGGAGAAATATTCTGCCTTTTAAATATTTCCTAGGATATTTCATTTTTCTAGGAGAGGGGTGGGTGATAACTTCCTACGGTTTGCAGATGCGGCTCCACATCTGGAAAGGGTCACCTTTTTTTCTGACTAGTCTGATCGTTGAACAACTCAAGGATCAGACACTGAGAATGCAGAGGGGCTGGGGGTGGGTGGGTAGGCAGAGCCCAGATCCTGGCACGGCTACTCCAACTGAATGGCCTCCACCACGACAAGCCCACCTCTGTCTTACGCCCAGCCTCCCTCAGCCTCCCTGCCCGGATATGGGAAATCAATTGACATAGCTAATTAACTCTGAGGAAGCATTGAGCATTGTTCCTCGTAAGGCAGCATCTTGGCACAGCGGCCGGTGCAATGGCTGCATTCAGAAGACATAATGCAACCCAGTGTTCTTGCTGCCAGAGGAATAAATGGGCTCATCAACTCATGCCTATTGAAAGGGCCTTCAGTCTTTCCTTTCCTTGTCCGTAATCACCAGCTTGCCTGGAGGGGTGGGGTGGGGGTGGGTGGGAAGATAAGGAAACTGGGATGGAGCCATGGGAAAGGGAAGATGGGCGCATGCTTCTTAAAAGTGGGAATCTTTGGGGGCCAAGAGGTGTTAGTTTCGGGTGGAGTATAATATCTAAAATCAAAAGGTGCATTAACAGAGGGATACGGTCAAGATCAAGTGAGGTACTAATAATACCACTCTATGAAGCTTTAGTAAGACCACATCTAGAGTACTACATCCAGTTTTTGGTCACCACACTATAAAAAGATGTTGAGAATCTAAGTGCAGAGAAGAGCAACCAGGATGATGAGGGGACTGGAGGCTAAAACATACAATGAACGGTTCTAGGAACTGGGCTTGGCTAGTCTAGGGAAAAGAAGGACCAGGGGAGACATGATAACAGTCTTCCAATATTTGAGGGGCTGCCATAGAGATGAAGGGGGCACCTCAGACAAGCTATTTTCCAAGGCACCTGAAGGACAGACAAGGAACAATGGATGGAAACTAAACAAGGAGTTGCACCATGCTCTGGTTCAGCCTCTCATTGCTCAAACTTAACAGAGAGATTCAACCTGGAAATATGGAGAAACTTTCTGACAGTGAGAACAATCAACCAATGGAACAGATGTTGCCTTCGGACGTTGTGGGAGCTTCATCACAGGAAGCTTTCAAAAAGAGACTGGGCTGCCATTTGTCAGAAATGGTGTAGTGTAGGGTCTCCTGCTTGGGTGGAGGGGTTGGACTAGATGACCTACAAGGTCCCTTCCAACTCTGTTATTCTGTATGTGTCATCTTTACCTTGCAATAATGACAAATAACTGTAGCTCTGGTATGAGGTAGAGGTTCATTCTTCAAGCTTGTGGATTGGTTTCTGAACATTTGATTACCAGGCTGGGTAACAATTTCACTAAAGACACTACTTAGCCTGCTAACAAAATGTTTGGAAACCAACCCACAAGCTCAGGGAATGGACTTCTACCTACATCTTTATCTTGTACTTTGCATTGTACGAAGGGTCACTCTATTGGGTGATCACGGCTTATTGGGAACGGGGCCATGCAAGCGGCGGGCCAGCATGCAAGTGTGCAAAGCTCCATTTGTGCCATTTGTGGGCACGCACATGAAACCATTAGGGACTGCTGTTCTAAATTCAACAGACAAATAGTAATAGAATAGAATAGAATTGTATTTCAGTGTGGAGAAAAGCAAAATTTTACATTTAGGAAGGAGAAATCAAAGGTCTAAGTACAGGTTAGGTGAGACCTGGCTCAATATGAGCCAGTAGTGTGCAGCAGCAGCCCAAAAAGCTAATACAATTCTGGGTTGTATAAACAGAGGCATAGAATCCACATCAGGTGAAATATTTAGTACAGCTTTATAAAACCCTAGTAAGACCATACCTGGAATATGCAACCAATTTTGGTCACCATGCTAC
Organism: Pseudonaja textilis; assembly: GCF_049901715.1. Classification (NCBI taxonomy): domain Eukaryota; kingdom Metazoa; phylum Chordata; class Lepidosauria; order Squamata; family Elapidae; genus Pseudonaja; species Pseudonaja textilis. The sequence continues at coordinate 325,960,208 of NC_141990.1, forward strand.
AAAAAGAGATGTTGAGACCTTGGAAAAAGATCAGAGAAGAGCAACTAAGATGATCAAAGACCTGGAGACGAAAACATATGAAGAACAACTGCAGGATTCGGACTTGGCTAGTCTAAAGAAAAGAAGAGTTAGGGGTATCATGATAGCAGCATTCCAGTATTTGATGGGCTGCCACAAAGAAGAGGGGGTCAAATTATTCTACAAATCACCAGAGGGTGGGAGAAAGAAACAATGGTTGGAAACTAATAAAAAAGAGAAGCAATATGGAATTAAGGAGAAACTTACTTAACGGTGAGGACAATTAACCAGTGGAACAGCTTGCTTTCAGAAGCTATGGGTGCTCCAACACTGGAGGTTTTTAAGGGGACACTAGACAACTACTTATCTGAAATGCTATAGGTTCTCCTGCTTGAGCAGAGGGCTGGACTAGAAGACCTCCAAGGTCCCTTCCAGCTCTATTCTATTTTAGAACAGAATAGAGTAGAGTAGAGTAGAATCGAATGAAATCGAATTGAATAGATCTTGGTAATGGGAAGAGGCACTTTCAACTCTCACTGAGTTTATTAAAGCAGAGTCTTTTTGAATGTTTTCAAATGATTCTTCCCAGATTTTTTGCCACCTGGGCTGAGTTGCTCTTTACAAGATCAATTACCTGCAAATTCCTCTTCCCTTTCTCAGTTGTTTACATCTAATCAGCCTTCCTTCCTATCTCTTGTGTCCCTGTGGAACAGCCAACAACAGGTTGCACACATTCATTCTCAAGAGGTAGGTTTTCTGGCAGAATTCTTTTTAACCTAAGGTAAAATCACGGCGCGTTAAAAATTTATTCCATTGAAGTCTGCGTTCTCTGCACAATGAAAATATTGTATCTTTGACCAGAAATTCATTCATTTGGCTGGCTGAGGAATTGTGAGAGTTGAAGTCCACAAGTCTTAAAGTTGCCAAGGTTAGAGACCATCGCACGTAGCCCTCAATTTACTATCATAATTGAGCCAGCAATTATGGTCATAGGACATTGCATTTGTTAAGCGGGTCACCATGCTTGTGACTGTTTTTGCAGCGGTTGTTAATCAAACATAATGGTCATTAAGTGAATCTGTTTCATCCAATGGGTTAGGGAAGTAAAACGCCAGCAGCTAGCAGAAAAACATCACGGCCACATGATCTGGGGACACCGCAAACAGCCATAAAGGTTGTCACGTGACCCTGTGTGTGTGAGGGCTGTTGTAACTTTGAAATCAGGTCATAAATACCTTTGGGAGGTCCATCATAACTTTGGGCGGTCGCTAAGTGACTGGTCATTAAGTGAGGACGGCTTGTACTTTGGCTGAGTTGCCAGCTTGTGAGAAAACAGGGATAATTGACTTCCCTGGTATCTTTTTCCTTCTCCTTCATTAGCAAGGTCAGCGAGATGTTTTTCAAATAGACCAGAGTGGACCTCTTGGGAAATGGATGGGATTCTGTGAAATGCCGAGAAAAAAATCCAGTTCGCTCCAATTTTTTTTTTTAGCTCTGGAGCTTTGCCTCTTGATCAGGGGGTCTGGTAATTAAAAAAAACAACAACAACTGATAGATTCTATGGCTGTAAAGTTTGAGAACTCAAGATCACATGATGTGATAGTAACACTTTATAATGCCTTGGTCAGACCACACTTGGAATATGCATCCCGTTTTGGTTGTCAAGATATAAAAAACGTGTTGAGACTGTAGAAAGAGTGCAGAGAAGAGCCACAAGGATGATTAGGGGAGCGAAAGCTAAAACATTTAAAGAAAGGTTGCTGGAATTGGGTATGTCTAGTAGTTTAATGAAAAGGAGGACTAGGGATGACATGACAGCAGTGTTCCAATATCTCAGGGGTTGTCACAAAGAGCCTGTTCTCCACAGCACCTGAAGGCAGGACAAGAAGTAATGGATGGAAACTAATAAGGGAGAGAACCAATCTAGAACTAAGGAGAGATTTCCTGACAATGAGATGGCTTGCCTCCAGAAACTGTCCATACTGCAACACTGGAGGTTTTTAAGAAGAGACTGGGCAACCATTTCTCTAAAATAATATAGAATCTCCTGTTTGAGTAGGGGGTTGGACTAGAAGACCTCCAAGGTCCCGTCCAACCAAGGGTGGGATTCAACCGGTTTGGACCAGTTAGGGTGGACCGGATGTTAAGTTTTCACCTGGTTGGCCAAACCGGTAATTCAACCGAACGGCTGGCCCTGCCCCCCCACCCTCAGGAGTCTCCACGCAGCCCATTTTCAATGCAGATGAGTGGAGGGTCCGCGCAGAGGCTCTGGGAAGGGTAAAAACGGGCCTTCCCGAAGTCTGGAAACAGACCTGTTTCTGGACTCCAGAGCCTGGGGGAGGCCATTTTTGCCCTCCCAGAGGCCAAGGAAAAGCCTCCAAACCCTTGGGAGGGTGAAAAACAGCCCTCCCGGAAGTACTGGAAGTCCAGAAATGGGCCTCTTTACAGCCTCCAGAGCCTGGAGGAGGCCATTTTCCCCCTCCCAAAGGCCCGGGGGAAGCCTCTGGACTCTTGTGAGGGTGAAAAATGGCCCTCCCAGAAGTTCCAGTAGGCCACACCCACCCGGCAACCGGGCAACGAACCGGTTGCTGGCAGGGGTGGGATTCAAATTTTTTTAACAACTGGTTCTGTGGGCGTGGCTTAGGTGGTAGGCGTGGCTTGGTGGTCATGTGACTGGGTGGGCATGGCTTGTGGTCATGTGACTGGGTGGGTGTGGCCAACTCAATATCACTCACATGGAGCCACGCATCTCCTCTCCTGGCCTCTCATGACTGGGGATGCTGCAACAGTCGTAACTTTGAAAAAAGGTCATAAGTCACTTTTTTCAGTGCCATTGTAACTTTGAATGGTCACTCCACACAAGCAAAGTACCAGCAAAGGAGGGGAAAAAAACTCCAGAGAAGTTTCTGAGACAGGAAGTCTAGTCCTGCCAAGAATGTAACAAGGGTTAACGGAGAGGCAGTTTCTGTAAGCAACACCAGAATGTTTCCTTCCCGCCTTCCTTACAGGATTAGGCCAGTAATTTCTTCTAACAACTGGTTCTCCGAACTGCTTAGAATGTTAACAACCGGTTCTAGCGAATCGGTGTGAACTGGTAGAATCCCACCCCTGGTTGCTGGGATTTTTGAATCCCACCCCTGCTTCCAACTCTTATTTTGTTTGTTTCTGTACTGTTGATTTAAATTATTTCTGAACCAGCAGGTCTTTGCATTCATAAGCACATGGTCATTGTACCACACAGATTGCCATTGTGAGTCTTGTGTAGAAATCCAGTTTCGGTAGATTTGGCGTCTCGCCCTCCGACTGGATGATCTGGATTTCATGGCTTCAGTCCTAGGCTGAACTCCTGGCAGACTTTGCTGAAGTTAAAGCTTCAAGTTTTGGACATGCCAAAGAGTCTGTGGGCGATAAAAATAAATGAATGATTTATTATTTTGGAAAATCTTTTTCCCCCCGAAGCATATGATCCAATCAGAGGAATTATGTAAATTATTTACAACAGTTGTCTCTTTTGTGCGGATGTGCTTTCATGGAGAAAGCCCTGATTAAAATCCAATTAAATGATTTCCTTTTAAACCTGCAACTCAATTTAATTGTCTTATTAAGCAATTAATAAATGTCTCTGGACTTATTTCTGTACAAAATTCCCCATCCTCTATTTTTCCACTTCATAATATTAATGATATACACTTATTAATACCAACTCCTTGGAAGTCTCACCATGCAGACTCTTAACCACTGAAGGATAGATTTACTCACAGCTCTTAAACTGTGAGTTAAAAAGAACCTGGATATTTGGTGGTAGTTTACCTGTAAATGCCACATGCCCAGAGGAAAGAAACTTTGACTGGGAGCCACCCAGTGTTGGTTAAAAGATAAGCAGCTATATCAAGGGTCTTCAAACTTGGCAAGTTTAAGACTTGTGGACTTCAATTCCCAGAATTCCTGAGCTAACATGACTGGTGGAGGAATTCTGGGAGTTGAAGTCCACAAGACTTAAAGCTGTCAAGTTTGAAGACCCTTGAGCTATATAAATGTTTTAAATAAATAAATAAAACACCGTATTCAAGCACTTCACCCAGGCTTGATACAGGAAAAAATATCTGGAAAAGACCAAATTTGGGGTGCTTTATAAACGTAGATGAGTATTTCTCAACTTCATACACTTTTAAGATGTGAACTACAACTCCCAGAATTCCCAAGACCACAGGCTAGGGATTTCTGGGAATGGAAGTCCACACATCTTAAAGTCTGCTCGTTTTTACCACTATGATTCTCCTGCCAATTAGTTCTAATATTGCCCACTGTCCATTTTACTTCATGTTATTTCATATGCCCTATCTTCTACGATCAGCAAGCCCTGAGGGTGTTTAACAAATACCAAATAACTGATAAAATTCGGATTAAAATTAAAAAACAAAGTAACTACCATATTAAAATATTCTAATGGTGCCTTTCTTGAAACAATAGGCCTTGCTTATGATCACTCACTCCTTGGCCCTGTTTGGATTACTGCAATGTGCTCTATATGGGGCTGCCCTTGAAGACTATCTGGAAATGTCAACCAGTCCAGAATGCAGCAGCATGGACAGCAATGGGGGAATCCTAGGTTTGTCAGTGTAACACCTGTGTTGTGTGGACTGCACTGACTTTCAGTTCCTTTGTGGGTACTGGAAGAAATACCCTTCTGGGTTCAGTTTCAAGCGAGGAAAAAGACACTGGAAACATGGAAGCCGTTTGGGAAGATGGTTTATTGATGAGTAGGATGGGTTCCTGGGCAGAAAAAGGAAAAGTTGCTGGAAGTCCTGGGTTTTATACCCTCTCTGGCTTTGAACTTCCTGGGGCACAGGAAATTGCTGGTTGCTGTCAGAGGTCACAGCTAGCTTTATAGGTCATCTGTGTGCTAAGTTTGGTTGAAACTTGCTGGTTGGTGCAATGAAGGGCAATGAAATGGCTCTGCCTGAAGTAGGTAGATCTTTGTTATGTAGAATAGACTGGCCCAGGCCTTAATGGCCTATTAGCAAAGGTAGAGGGGCTAAGTTCCTGCCTCTCTTGAGTTTCTACTTCTCTTTTAGGGGAAACATTCTGCCTTTTTAATATATCCTAAAATATTTCATTTTTTTCTAGGAGAGGGGTGGGTTTTAACTTCCAACAGTACGATTCAACGGTGGCCATCACTTTTAAAGCCCTATAGGGCACAAGGCTAAGCTATCTGCAGGACTGCCCATCCCTTCCTGGCAAATAGGAAGGGGAGAAATGGCCGTAGTGACCTATTTTATTTTCTTGGGCTTTAAGATCACTGCAGACTGCAGCCGTGAGATCAAAAGTCGCTTGCTCCTTGGCAGGAAAGCTATGACAAACCTAGACAGCATATTAAAAAGCAGAGATATCACCTTGCCGTGAAGTCAAAGCCGTGGTTTCCCTAGTAGTAATGCATGGCTGTGAGAATTGGACCATAAGGAAAGCTGAGCACTGAAGAATTGATGCTTTTGAACTGTGGTGCTGGAGAAGACGCTTGTCTTCAAGAGTCCCTTGGACTGCAAGGAGATCACATCAGTCAATCCTAAAGGAAACCAACCCTGACTGTCCTTTGGAAGGACAGGTCCTGAAGCTGAAGCTCAGATAACTTTGGCTACAAAATGAGAAGAGAGGGATCATTGGAAAGAGACCCTAATGTTGGGAAAGAAGGAAGGCTAAAGGAGAAGGGGATAGCAGAGGAGGAGATGGTTAGATACAGGGTGGGCTTCAAAAAATTTTAGCAACGGTTTTCAAAATTTGGTTGGAAGAAATGACAAAAGAGCAGATCGAATATAAACCAGAGTCCTTTTTGTTAGGGATCTTTGACAAATAAATATATTAAAAAAGCGAAATACATAACAATACACATTTTAACAACGGCCAGATTAGCCTTCGCCCAATATTGGAAGCAGCCTCAGGTTCCATCAGAGGAAATGATCATTCAAAAAATCTCAAGTTGTGCAGAAATGGACAAACTAACTTTGGCACTAAAAAACAAAGACACCTCAATATATTACAATAGCTGGAACTGCTGGTACAAATGGATTGACCAAAGACAGATTTTACACTATAAGGCAAAAGAAGATAGCAGCAAGATATATAGCAGTGATATACAGATACATGTAAAGATTAGGTGTGTGTATATGGCATAAATTAAGGGTTATGGAGAAAAAAAAGATTTACAAATTGTTGAAGATGAGAATGTTTTAAATTGCTTTCTATTTTTTCTTTCTATTTTCTTCTCTTTCTTTTCTTTTCTTTCATTTGTGTATGTGTTGTTGCTTTGTTCTAATTGTAAAATTAATAAAATTTATTTATTAATTTTTTCTTTTAGCAATGGGTTCTCTGCCCGGTTGCTGGGTGGGTGTGGCTTAGTTGGCCTCCTGCACCACAGCGGGTGGGCTGTTTTTGCCCTCCACGGGCTTTGAGCTAACGGGAGGGCGAAAGCGGCCTCCCCTGGGCTCCAGAGGCCTTCTGGAGGCCGGAAACAGGCCCGTTTCTGCCCTTCCGGAACTTCCAGGATGCCCGTTTTTCGCCCGCCCCAAGCCTCCACCCAGGACCTGGCATCCAAAATGGGCCACGTGGGGACTCCTGGGAGGGGCACGGCGGGGTGGATGGGGCGAGCCAGGGGTGGGATTTGCAGGTTCGCCGGCCTGCGCAGAATCTTAGCTAGAGGATCGCCTGAGCCCCGTGCAAACCCGCAGTAGCCCACCCGTGATTAGATCCATCCATGGAATGAAAATGAATTTGGGGAGATTCCAGGAGACGGTGGAGGACTGTGGGGTGGGCTGCTGTGCTATAGTCCTGGGGTCACCAACCTTTTGGACCTCAGGGACCACCAAACTCATAATTTTAAATCCTGTGAACCAGAGACCCTGGGAAAATCCCCCCAAAAGTCTGCAGGAAAATTCCCCGCCCCGTTTTCCTACCGATTGATCATTCTTTATTTGGGATTGCAGGATAATGTCTCCAGCTCCGTTCTCAGGGGGAGAAAGAAAGAGACTTTTGGCTTCATGCAAGGAAAGCAGCAGAAGCAGCAGAAGAAGTCTGTATTTCTCTCCCCCAAAACTTCTCCAGAAATGAGTCTTTGTGAGACTTGTCATGCTGGTGCAGCCTCTTGGAGCAGGATGCCTTGCAGGGTCCCAAAGTCTCATTTTTGGTGGAGTTTGCAGGAGAAAAAGAAAGACTTTTCTTGCTTTCCTTGCATGTAGCCAAAAGCAGAAGAAGAAAAAAGCGGAAAGAAGCAGTCCAGTGGCCAGGCCAGGTGCGTAGGGTGAGTGGGGCAAGTTCCCCCCCTCTGCCCTTTCCCCCTCCCCTCACTACCTCGTGTTGTTTGCAATGCAAGCGACACAAGCACAGCCATGTGGGCGGCCCAGCCTTGTGTTCCTGCGCAGCCTGGATTAATTGCTTTGGGGGTAACATTTCTCTGCGGACCAGCAAAATTTTCTTGTGGACCACCAGTAGTCTCCGGCCCATTGGTTGGCGACCACTGCTATAGCCCATGGGATTGCAAAGAGTCGGATATGGCTTAGCCACTGAACAACAATACGGACAAGGGCCTAATGAAGACGGAAGACAAGGGGCCTGACCTTTCCACTGTTGGGGGTTCTCATGTCCTCAGGTGACTATCAGTGAACTTCACAGTTCAGCCTTCCCCAATTCAAAAGGGCAGAAGAGACTCTTAGAAAGTTGTTAAATCTTCCCTCCAGGGCTGCCAAGGGCTGAGCATTAAAGCAGGCTTTGGAGAAGCCCCAACAGGATTTAAGTTGAGGTAAGTGGTTTTAAGGGCTTTTCTTCACTACAGCCTTAAGCTCTTTGAGTCATGTTCCTGAACTGGAGGGAACGAAGACCGTTAGACATCCTTCTTCGGATTTCAGCCCCTCTCGCAATTTTGCCCACAGGGATGGTTTGGTGTTTTGCCGGGGACGCCGCTTTCCCACGGCTCCTGCTTGGGGGAATCCTCTGGTTTTTGCCCCTCCCTACCGGCTCTCGGAAAGTGAGCACCAATCGCTTTTCGTTTGGGGGAGGGGGACTTTGAGGATGCCTGGTTTTCATTGATAGACTTTTTTTTAAAGTTTTTATTGGTTTTTAAAAACAAACTTAAACAAACAGAACATAAAAACATCAAGCCATCTTCCATATGTATACATACAGTGTGCCGGTTTGGTTTACAAATTGTTTTGCGCTTCCATTTTGTAGTCTTCAATTACAATTACATTGCATATAATCTCGTATTTTCAATAAAAAATTAAACACCTTAGTATTATTATTGATCAATCATTTGACTATACTTTTACTCATTCATGTTTTTCAAGATAACCATAATTTACTTAATTTGTTTTATAACAGTTCATACTATCATCCCAAATCTATCCTAAAATCATTTTGTAGATATAATAAGAAGTACATCTTTATATATTTATTATTTTCTAAAAGTCTACATATTTCATTACTGTATTTTATTGTCTAACCATTGATAGAATAGATCCCAAATTTTATAAAATTGTTTATCCTCTTGTTCTCTAATTTCAAATGTCAATCTACTCATTTCAGCACATTCCAAGATTTTCTTAATGATTTCCTCCTGTGATGGTGTTTTCTCGTTTTTCCAGTTTTTGGCAAGTACTTCATCATTGATGGACTTTTTGAATAAGCTTCTCTTTGGGGAACATCTCATAGTTGACACCCATCTCTTCTGATGCCTCCTTTTGTGGGAAGGACTTCTGTCAATGTCACTTGGGAAGGTTGGGAGGGAGGGAAGACAGAAGGAGGGAGGGAGAGGGAGGGAGGGAAGGAAGGAAAGGAGGGAGGGAGGGAATGAATGAACAAAGGAAGGGATGGAGCGAGAGGGAGGGAGAAAGGAAGGAAAGGAGGGAGGGAATGAATGAATAAAGGAAGGGATGAAGCGAGAGGGAGGGAGAAAGGAAGGAAAGGAGGGAGGGAGAGGGAGGGAAGGAAGGAAAGGAGGGAGGGAATGAATGAATAAAGGAAGGGATGGAGCGAGAGGGAGGGAAGGAAGGAAAGGAGGGAGGGAATGAATGAATAAAGGAAGGGAGGGAGGGAGAGGGAGGAGAAAGGAAGGAAAGGAGGGAGGAGAAGAGGAAGGAATGAAGAAAGGAGGGAGGGAGAGAAGAAGGGAGGGAGAAAGAGAGGAGGAAGGAGGAAGGAGGGAGGAAGGGAATGAAGAGAGAAAAGGAGGGGGAGGGAATGAAGAGGGGAGGGAGGAAAGGAGGGAGGAAGGGAATGAATGTGAATGAATGAATGAAGAAAGGAGGGAGTGAAAGGAATGAAGACAGAAGGGAGGAAGGAAGGGAGAGAGGGAAGGGAAGGGAAGGGAAGGTGGGAGGCAGGCAGGATTAGTCCTGCAACGTAGACCAGAGGAGAAGCACCACCAGGAGTTCTAGCTCCACTTTTATGGTAAGTTTACATTAACAGAATCTTTCAAGTTGGAAAGTATTTCTCCCCTACTTTCCTTTTGCTTTCTGCAGAAGGGGTGTGTGCGTTCCCCTCTGAAGCATTCCCCACACCCTCCCTCCTTCTGTGGGCTGAGATACCTTTTGCGTGTCAGGGGTCTGTGTTGCAGCTCTCCCTCCTGTCTTTCAAAGCTATTCCTATATATCATTAAAGAAAGGAAGGAAAGAAAGAAAGAAAAAAAAGGAAGGAAACAAGGCAGGAAGGAAACAATTTTTTACATTTTTTTCTGTGATTTTGTATATACAGGTAGTCCTCGACTGACAACCATTCATTTAGTGACCGTTCAAAGTTACAAAAACAATAGCAATAGCAACAGCACTTAGACTTATATACTGCTTCATAGTGCTTTATAGCCCTCTCTAAGCGACTTTACATAGTCAGCCTACTGCCCTCAACAACCTGGGTTCTCATTTTACCAATCTCAGAAGGACGGAAGGCTGAGTCAACCTTGAGCCTGGTGAGGTTCGAACTGCCAAATTGCAGTCAGCCGGCAGTCAGCAGAAGTAGCCTGCAGTACTGCACTCTAACCACTGCGCCACCACAGCTCAACAGCACTGAAAACAATGACTTATGACTGGTCCTTGTACTCAAATCATCCCAGCATCCCCATGGTCACATAATCAAAGTTTAAGTGCTTGGCCACTGGCTTATATTTATGATGACTGAAGTGGTTAGAATGCTGTATTGCAGGCTGACTCTGCCCACAGCCAGGAATTCGAACCTGACCACCTTCCTTCCTTCTGAGGCCAGTAAAAAGAGGACCCAGATTGTAGAGGGCAATATGCTGACAGTTGTAAACCGCTCAGAGAGTGCTGTAAAGCTTTGCTGGCTGGGGAATTCTGGGAGTTGAAGTCCACCAGGCTTTAAGTTGCCAAGGTTGGAGACCCCTGCTGTAAAGCACTATAAAGCGCTATATAAGTCTAAGTGCTAAGTGCAATATCCCGGGGTCACTATTTGTAAGCTTACTAGCTGGCCTCCAACAGGCAAAGTCAAAGGGTGAAGCCGTATTTGCTTAACAACCGTGTGGCTCATTTAACAACTGCAGCAGTGCTCTTAACAAAGGTGCCCCCCGCCCAGCCCCCAAAAGGTCCTAAAATCAGGCGCTACTAATTTAACCATCATCTTGCTTAAGGACAAAAATTGAGGTCCCAATGGTGGTCGTTATTTTAGGACTGCCTGTAAAAGGCAACCAGCAGCCCTCTTGTGAACTTCACACACACACACACACACAAACACAAACACAACAAAAAAAGCCACACAGATGAGCCCAAATACAATTTCAAAATAATGTCGTGGACTTTTTCTAATCCCTGGAGGTTTGGCTGATTTTACATTCTTACATCCTCAATCTGTTGTTTGTTTTATTTAGTTAGACAATTTCTAGAGCGGCTCACTTGCCAACAACAAATTACAACAGGTAAAAATATTTTTTTAAAAAAACAAACCCTAACATTCTTTAATGACTTCCTGAGCTTCGTGCAAGCGACAATTTAGCAGGTATTCAGGGAACTGCTGGTAAGTGTGAAATTTATTTATAATATTTTCCCCGTATGAATCAGTGCCTTCTGATGCTATTATTGGGAACGATCCTGCTGTTGCCAAACTGAGCCTCAGCCAAGGAACTTGCCTTGGCTTTCCCAACAATGCCGTCTGTTCTGGGGCAGACTGGCTTTTTAATCTCAATGCCGTGCATCTAAGCGTTTGGAGTGGGGGTTTCTTAAAGGACTTTCTGTATTTTTCATAAGCAGTGAAATTGGAAAAGGGACTTAATTGGATCCCATACAGAGCTGAGCCACTGTGTGGGCAGCCAGTTAAATTAAATGCATCTAGAAAATGGCTCTCACCCAGTATTCAGCAGGTTCTGACCAATTCTAGAGAACTGGTGATGGAAATTTTGGGTAATTCAGAGCAGTGGTCTCCAACCAGTGGGCCGAGGACCACTGGTGGCCCACGATAAAATTTTGGTGGTCCACAGAGAAATGTCACCCCGCCAAAGCAATTAATCCAGTCTGTGCAGGAACACAAGGCTGCACCGCCCACATGGCCCACGGGAACACAAGGCTTGCGTCGCTTGCATTGTGAACAACATGAGGTAATGAGGGGAGGGGGGAAAGGGCAGAAAGGGGGGAAACTTGCCCCATGCACCTGGCCTGGCCACCGGGCTGCTTCTTTCCACTTCTTTCATCTGCTTTGGGCTGCATGCAAGGAAACATGGATAGATTTTGCTTCCTTCATCTCGCTCAAATTGCCAAAGAGGCTCGACAATAGAAGACACACCCACTGAAACCCGAGCCAAGGCTCAGAATGGCTGGTGTTGAGATGGGTAGCACATATATTTAATAAATAAACAAGGCCCCTCTTTACAACTGTTCAGGAAAGGGATCCACAGGTATTTGTTTTCACGCACCTTTCATCCTTCTCTACTGTTTTTGTGTTTACGCTTCATGTCCATCCCGTTCTCAGGTTCTTTCGATTAAGGTGTAATATTTCACAAGAAGAGTTCTCCACTCCTCTACTCGTTGCAGAATACCTTATGCCACCAGGCTCGAAATACTAGACCTAGAAAATCTAGAACTACGCTGCCTTCGGTCCGATCTAAGTACAGTATATAAAATCATACATTGCAATGTCCTACCTGTCAATGAATACTTCAGCTTCAACCATAACAATACAAGAGCAACACAATGGATACAAACTCAAGGTTAATCGCACCAAACTTGATTGCAGGAAATACGACTTCAGCAACAGAGCGGTCAATGTCTGGAATACTCTACCTGACTCTGTGGTTTCTTTCCCAAACCCCAAAAACTTTAACCTTAGACTGTCTACTATTGACCTCACCCCTTTCCTAAGAGGCCTGTAGGAGGCGTGCATAAGCGCACCAACGTGCCTACGGTCCCTGTCCTATTGTTTCTTTTATTTTTCTTATATGTATCCATGTATTCATAACTATGTTTTTACTTATACCTATTATCTTGTAAGCAATTGACAAAAATAAATAAATAAATAAGTAAGTAAATAAAATAAATAAACATCAGCAACGGCTTCTCTTGACAACTGCCCGGAACTGGGAAGCGGGGGGCACAGCAGATCTAGCTTTTTAAATAAATAATAATAATGAGCCAGGGTACTGCTCTCTTTGAGGACAGTAAGGGGGGATGCTGCAGATCTTTGGCTTGTCACCTGTGGTGGCTTTGATGGAGCAGCTGGCTGCGGGTGATCACAAAGCCGGACAAAAGACAGCCGGTTTTCTGTCCAGATCCGTCCTCAGGAAAGGTCCTTTTTGGCTCCTTTTAGGATGGATCTCTGAGCAGAATGGAAGAGCCGGGGTTAGGGGCTGGAGGGGACAAGAAGTGGGGGATGAATTGATTTTTCCTTCCTCTCTCCATCGCCATGGCAACTTGGCTTTTCTCTGGCAGGAAGTATTTCACTATTTTACTGTAAGAGTTGGAGGCCTTTAGCTAAGGTTGGATTCCTCCCTTGTCAGGTTTAAGCATACCTAATCTGGTGATGTCTAGATACCTGAGTGGCAACTTTTATCCAGTCAAGGACCAGCAAGTTTTACAAAATAGGCACCCCAGGAATCGAATCAAACTGATAGAGTACAATGCCAGCCTGGCAAAGAGTCTCTGTATTCAAAGGGTAACATAAACTACAGTATTAGGATAATGTGTATTATGTAAACTATCCAAGAATAAGTTCAAATGACCACCGTTTGTGGAAAAAAAATGGACAGCACCTGAAACAGAGAAATGAAACAGAATTTGTATAATGAAACTGGAGAATAAATCAGAAATTGGTTCTTGGGATCAGTTAACACCTGATTTTTATTGTGCCAATGTAAGATTTGGCTATTTGGGAAAGAATGAAGGGTTTCAAATCTATCAATTTGTAAGTTTGGTTGAGTGGTTAAGGCTAGAAACCAGGAGACTGTGAGTTCTAGTTCTGCTTTAGGTATGAAAGTCAGCTGACTGACTTTGGGCCAATCACCAGGAGACTGTGAGTTCTAGTCCCGTCTTAGGCATGAAAGCCAGCTGGCTGACTTTGGGCCGATAGCCAGGAGACTGTGAGTTCTAGTCCCGCCTTAGACATGAAAGCCAGCTGGCTTTCTTTGGGCCAATCAACAGCAGATTGTAATTTCTACTCCTGCTTGACTCCTTCTGACTGTCACAGTTTCACTCTGACAAATGGGTATCTGAATAAACAGCCCTCCATTATTTGATTAATAAAGTCTATTTATTTCTATCCATTGTCCCCCATTCTCCAGACACAGGTAAGACCTTCTACCACATCTCTGCTCAGCTCAGGGTTGAGAGATGTATAATTAGGTATCATCTGGTACTGATGTTATTTCATCCCAAACTGATGCATGATGTCCACTAGGAGTTTCTTTGCAGATGTTAAAGAGAAGTAATATAGATCGTTTTTTATCTATATAGGAAATATAGATTACTTTTTTTTTTTTTGCAATGTTTCATCTGGGCAAGAATGATTGATGCATCAGTCATCTAAAGAGCAAGAAGGTGTCCCTTTATAGAAAGGTCTGAATCTTTTGCAGCATGAAGTTCTGGAACGAATGGCTGAATTTCTCCTCCTGAAACAGCAATATGGGAGACTGGAATGCAGGGAAAAACCAAAGCTGAGAAGTAATAAAAGAAATGGACATAGCCTTTTATAACGGATAGCAATGTTTTTCAACTTGATCAACTTTAAGATGCGTGGACTTTCAACTCCCAGAATCCCACTGCTGATAATAACGTTGATCAAGTTGGGAAACAAGGATCTATAGTCTGCAGAGAGTGTTTGGGGGATAATTCCCCTCACTCTTAATTAAACAATAATACAGATCGTCCTTAACTTACAACCGTTTATTTTGGGACTGATGTTATGCTGTAAAAAATGAGATATGATAGGTTCTGTGGAGGTTTGATTAACAACCGTGGCAAAAAGGTTGTTAAATCGGACATGATTCGCTTGATAAGGGCCTTAGCAACCAAAATTCTGGCCTCTGATTGTGGTTATAAGTTGAGGACTACTTGGAGCGCAACTGGGGAAAAGGTGGAATAGAGGAAACACAGAGGGAGCTGAAAGAAATAGCTGGAAAGTGATCCTTGAAAGTTTATGCAGATTCTCAATCATCCAGGCCATGGCTGTCCCAAAAGTTCTTTTCCAGAAGGCCACTGGACATTCTTGATTTTTAACTTGAAAACAATTAGCTTCTCATCCAAGAAGTGAAGAAGCTTCTGGGATGAGAAGTGAAATGTTTTCAAGGGGAAAAAAAACAGAGTTTTTTTAGAGTTGTCAACAGAAAGGGAGGGAGAAAGGGGTTTGAAAGAGCAGTGTGGCAGCTTGGAAATCGAAAGTGCATTCCATAAATAGTTTTTCAAAGATAGTAACCAGGTGACTGAAGTTTCTCCTGGGCAAACATCTCACTGGCGAACATGATTGATGACTCCTGGCTATGGATGTGTCCCATTGGAGAATATGATTTATGATACACCCAGAGGGCGGGGGAAAAACCAGGGTCAAGGGTGACAATGAATTATGTGTCTCAGAGTTGGCTACACCCAGGCAGTGCCGGACATGTTAACTCCCAATAAATCTTTTTGAAGTTTTGGAAGTCTGGCTTGAGACTCATGATTTAATTGGGGTAACTGCCGGAATCTTGAAAAATACCAGATAGTCCAGTTGTCTTTTGAACACACCTTCACGCTGGTCCTTGAAAGGTATGCAGTTGAGAAAGGCATAAAAGTGGCCCCGAGCATGTAGCAAAACGTAATTTTCCGAACTACAGGTGGTCCTCGGCTTACAACCCCAATTCAGCCCAAAATTTATGTTGCTAAATGAAACATTTATTTAAGTGAGTTTTGCCTCATTTTAAGACCTTTCGTGCCACAGCGAACCACTGCAGCTGTTAATTTAGTAACGAGGTTGTGAAGTGAATCTGGCTTCCCCATTTACTAGTCAGAAAGTCACAAAAGGATATCCCATGACCCCCCTGGGACACAGCAACGATCGTAAAGATGAAGCCGTTGCCAAGCCTCTGAATTTGGATCACAAGACTACAGGGAGGCTGCAACAGTTGTTAAGTGTCGAAAAATGGTCATAAGCCCCTTTTTTCAGCACCATTGTAACTTTGAACAGTCACTAAATGAACTGTTGCAAGTCGAGGACTAGCTATATGGCCACCAATCCTTTGGGTTTCACCAATCACTGATAAGATTTCAATGAGAGACCTAAGCGGGAGGTGGGGTGGGAATCAAACATAGCCAAGTTTCTATTAATAGAGCAGGGGTCTCCAGCCTTGGCAGCTTTAAGACTTGCGGACTTCAACTCCCAGAATTCCTCAGCCAGCAAAACGGGCCCATTTCCAGCCTTCTGGAGCCTCTGGGAGGCCCATTTTTCGCCCTCCCTGAGCCTCCATGTGGGCCCTGCACTTTATCTGGCATCCAAACAGGCCATGTGGGGACTCCTGGGAGAGGTGGAGCGGGGTAGACAGGGCCAGTCAGGAATGGGATTTGCCGGCTCACTGAACTGGCCATAAAACTAGCTAAGGATTCGCCTAAACCAGGGCGAACTGCCTGGGAAGGAGAGCTCCAAATTAGAAACAAGGAGAAATTTCCTGTCAGTGAGAATCCCAAAAGTGCTTTTTTTTCCCCCAAAAGGCCACTGAACTTAGTTATTTTCTTGGAAATGTTTTGCTTCTCATCCAAGAAGCTTCTTCAGTTCTGACTGAATGGTGAGGATCTACCTCAGAATTGAAGAAGCTTCTTGGAGGACAAGCGAAACATTTTCAACAAAAGAAAAAAACCCCCCAAAAGTCCAGTTCCTTTTGAAAGGAACTGGATCTTTGGGACAATCATGATCTAAATGATTGAGAATTTCCATGGACAGTGAGAACAATTTATCAGTGGAACAACTTGCTTCCAGAAGTTGTGGAGGTTTTTAAGAAGAGATTGGACAGCCATTTGTCTGGAATGGTTTAGGGTTCCTGCTTGAGCCAGGGGGTGGACTAGAAGACCTCCAAGGTCCCTTCCAACTCTATTAATCTATTCTAAGAGTAAGTCCACTGTAACTTCTAATGGATATTAAGTGAGCAGTCATAAGTCGAGGATTAGCTGTATCACTTCAGTGGAAATATATAGGGGCTAAATGACACCAAATCCTAAATCTGACCATAATTTATTCCCTACTTTTAATTTAATCCCTAATTGTAGCCATAAATTTAACCCGCAATTTGCTGCTCTTATCTGAACATCTGTGCCCTGTTCTACCTGGCAGTTCCCTGTTACTGTTCTTTGCAGCAGGGTTAGCTCTTTTGAGTTTTATGGCCCCAGAATCAAACCAACCATGTTTGCTGTTCTGTTCTTTTATTCTTCTGGAAATGCACTGTGTTCTGTTTTCACTCCTTTTAATAGTAAACCCAGCTAGCGCACGCTAACATGTCTGGGGTAATCAGAAATCTGTCTGCGGAAAAACAAGTTATTGACATGCTCCAGGAAAGCCTACGATTTGCAGAAATATTATAATAATAGAAACGTAATAATAGTAATAAGAATAACACCCGTCTCCGAACAACAGTAAGAATAGAGAATGCTCATTAGTGACAGAATGCTGAATGTCAGCCAGGCAAGAAAAACTAAAAATAAGAGACGCGAGGAAGCAGTGGCTGGCTGGATAGCTGGGAGGAATGCGATTACAGAGGCTATAATGCGATACAGATAGTCCTTGGTTGGAAATTGGAAATTACACTGTGAAAAAAATGACTTATGACTGGTCCTCACTCTTATGACCATTGCAGCATCCTCAGTCACATGATCAAAATCCAAGCACTTGGCATTTGTTATTTATATAGGTAGTGGCAGATGTTTCCCTCTCTGGACACACTGAGAATATATCTGCTAATCAAAACTCCACATTGGTGACAGGAAGGGCATCCGGCCATGAGAATACTCTCTTAGCTCCATTCAGTTGCCCAGACTCCTCCCTGCAAGAGATTATGGGGTCATTAAATGAAGATGATGATGTTATTTATTAAGGTTCCAGCCAATGTCCTGGGGTCAAGTGATCACCACTTGTGACCTCACACCCAATGGGCTTCCGACAAGCAAAATCAAAACAGAAAATTGGATTCGCTTAATGATCACATGATTTATTTATTTGCTAAATTTATATTGCTGCCTATTTGCCCATGGCAACTCGAGGCGGCTTACAGAATGTAAAATCGTATTTAAAATAAAAAAAAAAACAATAAAAACTAATAAAAAGAATCAAATAAATTAATAATATACAATAGAACAAAATCTGAAAAAAAAAAAAAAATCACCACCAATTCCCACCTCCTGCCCCAAGGACAGCAGATCACAGAAGCCATTTTATGGGCTCCATCCCACTCTGGGTTCCCCAGGCCCGCTGGCAGAACCAGGTCTTCAGTGTCTTCTGGAAGAATATCAAGAGAGGAAGCCATTCTAATCTCTGGGGGGATGCTGTTCCAGAAAAGGGAGCCACCACGGAGAAGGCCCTTCTTCTGGGTCCCACCAGGTGTATCTCCCTCAGGGATGGGACCCGCAGCATTCCCTGCCTTCCTGCCAGTGGTGGGATTCAAAAAGTTTTACCACTGGTTCAGTGGGTGTGGCTTGGTGGGCGCACTTTGTGCTCATGCACACACTTTCGTATGTGTGTGACAAATACACACTACACGCATGCACAGAGGTGTTCCAACTCACTTCCTGCAAGCCTGCACGATCCCAGGCGCTTCAGCAGCTGCCGCGCAGCACTCTTCTGTGCCATGCAAAACAGCTGCACTTCAAAAGCAGAGGATAAAGGTCGGAGGTAGGATTCTACCAGTTCGCCCCTATTCGCTAGAACCGGTTGTTAACATTCTAAGCAGTTCAGAGAACCGTTTGTTAGAAGAAATTCCTGGCCTAATCCTGTAAGGAAGGCAGGAAGGAAACATTCTGGTGTTGCTTACAGAAACTGCCTCTCCATTAACCCTTATTACCGTATTTCCCCATGTATAAGCACCCCCTTTGTATAAGCCACCCCCCCAATTTTTGGACTGTGAAGTTTTGAAAAAAATATTTTATTAGAGAAACAAGTTATGAAGAAAGAAAATTTACAAAGAAACAAAATTCGACGTCTAGATCTACAACTTCGGTCATGACGCCGAAAGCGGTGCGGGCGACGCTAGCAATCTACGCATCGGAACGAGAGTAGGAACGAAGCATTCAGGCCGATGCCTAGCGTATGCATTTCTATCGCGTACTCGCACTCGTAATCGTATCGTTTTTCACGTATAAAAAGTGTACCTGCTTTGTATATGCCACCCCCCTACTTTTTGGGCTTGAAAATTTTGGAAAAAAGGGGTGGCTTATACATGGGGAAATACGGTACATCCTCTGTTTCAGGAACTTCTCTGGAGTTTTTTTTTTCCTCCTTTGCTGGTACTTTGCTTGTGTAGAGTGAGCATTCAAAGTTACAATGGCACTGAAAAAAGTGACTTGTGACCATTTTTCACACTTAACGACTGTTGCAGCATCCCCACAGTCATGAGACGCCAGAGGAGGAGATGCGTGCCTCAATGTGAGTGATATTGAGTTGGCCACACCCAGCCAATAACATGACCACCAAGTCATGTCCACCAATTAAGCCACGCCCACAGAACCAGTTGTTAAAAAATTTGAAACCCACCCCTGATAAAGGTGAGTATGGGAGCCTAGGCAGGCGGTGGGCCCAACAGCAGAGCAGTGGAGAGAACTGGTTTGGTGTCCGGTGCTCATTGCCGCTACCGCCTCGGCAGAACCGGGCAGAACCGGTAGGATACCCGACTGCTCCCCACTCTAATGAGTTGATAGATGTGACCAGCTAGAAACGTTCCCTCAGTTAACCTGATCCCAAGCCGTTTACTTAACAACTGCAATGATTTGCTTAACAACTGCCCAAAAAGTTGGGTGCAATTCCCTTAACAATGTTGTATGTTGGTGCAGGTCCGCTTGTGCCTGAATATTAATTTTGGAATTAGAGCAGCAGGTATCATTTGTAATCCTTTAAAGTTCTTTCCATGTATAAGAGACCAACTATTGGGAGAAGAGAGATTACGAAGAAAATAATCCTGGGCTCTGGCTGACAAGGTTTGACATAGCATTTTGGTTTTGTCTTCTTTATCGAAGAGATGAGGGAGAAGGGAGAGGTTTATGTTTTATTTAGAGATGGTGATTAGCTATTAAAACTGGGTTTTTTTTCTTGCTGGGGTGAAGAGAGAGGTTACGTTCCCCCTACCCTTTCTCTTTTCCTTTTTTTATTCCTTCCCCTTTTTCTTTTTGTACCTTTTTCTCTTTGCATTTTTTTTGCAGTTTGCATTGGTTTTTATCCTGATGCATAATTCTGCATAAAATTATGAAACAAAAATTAGTTCCATGTACTAGGCCAGTGGTGGCTAACCTTTTCGTCATTGTGTGCCAAAAGTGCGCACACACGTGCCTGTACCCATAATGCAATGCGCCAAAAGGCAAAAGTCATAACATCAGGTGCGACTTGCTTAACAAACAGCTTGCTTAACAAGGATCCCAACTTCAACCTTTAAAATGAAGTTATAGAGCAGCGATGCTAACTTTTTCAGCACCAAATGCCCAAAGCGCAAGCGTGCGCATCCCCAAAATGCAGGGGTGGGATTCAAATTTTTTAACAACCGGTTCTGTGGGCGTGGCTTGGTGGTCATGTGACTGGGTGGATGTGGTCACTCCACACAAGCAAAGTACCAGCAAAGGAGGGGGAAAAAATTCCTGAGACAGGAAGTCTAGTCCTGCCAAGAATGTTATAAGGGTTAACAGAGAGGCAGTTTCTGTAAGCAACACCAGAATGTTTCCTTCCTGCCTTCCTTACAGGATTAGGCCAGTAATTTCTTCTAACAACCGGTTCTCTGAACTGCTTAGAATGTTAACAACCGGTTCTAGTGAATAGGTGTGAACCAGTAGAATCCCACCCCTGCCAAAATGCAATGAGACCCAAAGACCAGCTGACTGGCAGAACGTGCGCACGCATGCATGGCAGAGCTCAGCTGGGGCGACAGCTCACATGCCCACAGAGAAGGGTCTGTGTGCCACTTGTGGCATACGTGCCATAGGTTCGCCATCATAGTTATAGAGCACTGCACACCAACACAACTAGATGCAAGGACAGGTTTTTCCCGCATGCCATCGCTCTGCTTAAACAACTATCAACACTGTCAAACTATTTACTAAGATTGTATTACTGTTATTCTTCTCATCCTTCCTATTACCTATCTCCTTTCTACTTATGACTATAATCTTGTTGCTTGTATCTTTACGATTTATATTATTTTATTTAGTTCCCTAGTATGATTTTGATTGATTTAGTATCCTACAACTATCACAAAGTGTTCTGTCTTGTGATTCATGATTTCTATTTATGGTGACTATGATCTTGATTTATCCCTTATATCTTTTATGTACACTGAAAGTTTATGCACCAAAGACACATTCCAATCACACTTGGCCAATAAAGAATTCTATTCTATTCCAATTGTGGTTGTAGGTTGAACAGTACCTATTGTAGGAAAATGCCCCCATCTCCAGAATAAAATATTCTGTATTCTTAATATTAAAAAGAGGCAGAATAGAATATTTCCCCTAAAGGAGAAGAAGAAGAAGAGAGGCATCTTCTCAAAGGCAAAAAGCAACCCCAGCCTTTCTGCTATAGGAAAACAGCCTCAATCAGAAGAATGAAGCCAATCTTTAGGAATAGAGATTTTGTATCCCATTCAGAAAGACTGAGCCAATCTATTCATAAGCAAAGAGCAGCCAGAAACTCCAAACAAGTAACACAATAGGCAAGGAGCCAAAGCTGACCAGATTAGCTCAGACAAACAAAACACCTAGGATTTGCATTTCTCCCTTTGCCTGTAGAGCCGGCCATGACCCCTACATGACCCCAGACGAATCTGGCAACAGCCATTAAAATATTAAAGGACATATTCTTGCACAGGAACAGGCATCTCAATCACAAAGCTCCAAAGAATGTATAAAAGCCCACCTATTCTCAACCCTATTTTGTCAGCCACCCCAGCAACATGCTGTTGTTCCCTGTAGTTTCTGGTTCCCACATAAACAGAGACTTCCTTTCCCCAAAAACGTAGCTTGCCTCCAGTTCATTTCTACAACATCCTTCTCCCAGCTTGGAACAGGACCAGATTTTTCTTCCAACTCTATCACGGGAAACACCAATGGCCTTCCTCATTTCCTGGTGGACAGGAGGCTAACACGGATGGTGTCATCTGGATGGCTCATCTGGTGTTGTTCAAAACAATAGGTTTCAAACGGGTGAAATCTTCCACACCATTTATGGGATGGGGCGGATATACCAAGGTAGGAGGCTGGGGAACTCCTTCCAGATGGCTGAGAAGCGATGGTTGATTTGCAGAGGCCAAAGGGCACCCGGTTGTGCGACTCTTCTCATCTGTCAACTCCGATAATTGTTCCTTGGTTTGCATCCAGAAGGGAAGGTGAGCCTTGTGATATGACAGCTCCAGATTCAGAAATTAACTCCAGGAGAGAAAAGGTGATGGGCTGAGGGAGAAGACAGTCCAATTAAAAGTTTTCACGTTCTTCTAAGGGAAAGCAGGAGTCACATATGTGCATGTCGGGGTGAAATCTGAAAGCAGTCAGTCAGTCGGAAAAGAAACTCCGTGTGTAACAGGAATTGTGTGTTTTCAGCCAAGGGCTGTTGAGAATCTAGTGTGATTTTTTTTTTCTTTTGCTGTAGTTGAGGAATACAAGAAGGTCTTGACTTACGACCACAACTGAGCCCAAAATTTCCAGTGCTAAGCGAGACAGTTGTTAAATGACTTTTGACCAGTTTTACAATTATTCTTGCCACTGTTGTTAAGTGAATCACTTCCATTGTTAAGTTAGTAACACGGCTGTTAAGTGAATCTGGCTTCCCCGCTGACTTTGATTGTCAGAAGGTCACAAAAGGGGATCCAGCCCAGGACACTTGCAAACGTCATAAATATGCCAAGTGCCTGAATTTTGATCATGTGACCAAGGAGATGCTGAAATGGTCGTAAAGTGTGAAAAACAGACATAAGTCACTTTTTTCAGTGCCGTCGTAACTTTGAATGGCCACTACAATGAACTGTTGTAAGCTGAGGACTACCTGTAGTACACACAGGCCAAACAGGTTTCAAGGTCATGGACAAGGTTTTACCAGGGGACCGTGGCAAAGAGGGTATTAAAACATTAAGGCAGTTGCAACTCCGTGATTGAGTTATGGCACAGTGGTTAGAATGCAGTACTGCAGGCTACTTCTGCTGACTGCTGGCTGCCAGCAGTTTGACAGCAGTTTGACTCAGCCTCCCATCCTTCCGAAGTGGGTAAAATGAGGACCCAGATTGTTGGGGGCAAGAGGCTGACTCTGTAAACTGCTTAGGGAGGGCTGTGAAGCACTGTGAAGCGGTATATAAGTCTAAATGCTATTGTTAAGAAAAGGATTGGGGGACAAAAGCCGTGGTGGTGCAGTGGTTAGAATGCAGTATTGCAAGGCTAATTCTGCCAGCAGTTCTATTCTCACCAGCTCAAGGTAGACTCAGCCTTCCATCCTTGCGAGGTTGGTGTTCTGACCCAGGCTTCGTCAAACTTAATAAAACACAAACTGAATTTAAAAGTAAAACCTTTTTTAATGCGACGCTGGGAATTACTTGCACTCCCAGCCAAAACTCATGAGACACAGTTCCTTCAGATAAGAGCACGCTTTTCAGTGCTGTCGAATGCTGCCAAGAAACAGAAGGTTAACATTAACCAAACCAAAAACCTAGAAAAAAAATGACCAGAGTACAGAGCTTCACGAAGGACTCGGAGATTGCTGAACTGCTTTGCTTCCTGCAAAGCTCTTCGTCATTGAGGTCTGACTTTTATCCCTTATGGGAGGGGCAATCACCTCCCAGCCTTACTCCTGAGTCACCCCTTCTGCTTCAGCTGCTCTCGCCTTCTAGCAGCTCTGCACACACGCACACTGGGAACAGGCTCCCCTGTGTCATCTGCGTTGCTGCTGCCAGACTCCAGAGGCTCCAAAGGCAGCATCCCACTCTCAGGTAGTCCTGGCCCCATTCCTGCATTGGATGGAGGACCCTCGTCCAAGTCCTTGCTAGACTCCCTGACTGGTTTCCTTTCGTCCTCACTGTCCAATACCTCTGCCATCTGCACCGGCTGCCGACGAACCACAACACTTGGTAGAATGAGGACCCAAAATTGTTGGGGGCAATATGCTGACTCTATAAACCGCTTAGAGAGGGCTGTTAAGCACTGTGAAGCAGTACATAAGTGAAACAGGGGTGGGATTCAAATTTTTTAATAACCGGTTCTGTGGGTGTGGCTTAGTTGGTGGGCGTGCCTTGGTGGTCATGTGACCAGCTGGACATGGTTTGGTGGTCATGCTATTGGCCAACTCAATATCACTCACATCCATGCACACATCTCCTCGCCTGGCCTCTCAGGACTGTGGGGATGCTGCAACAGTCGCAAGTGTGAAAAATGGTCATAGGTCACTTTTTTCAGTGCCATTGTAACTTTGAATGGTCCCTCCACACAAGCAAAGTACCAGCAAAGGAGGGGAAAAAAAAACTCCAGAGAAGTTCCTGAGACAGGAAGTCCAGTCCTGCCAAGAATGTAATAAGGGTCAACAGAGAGGCAGCTTCTGTAAGGAACACCAGAATGTTTCCTTCCTGCCTTCCTTACAGGATTAGTCCAGTAATTTCTTCTAACAACCAGTTATCCAAACTGCTTAGAATGTTAACAACCAGTTCTAGCGAATAGGTGCAAACTGGTAGAATCGCACCCCTGAAGTGAAAGCGCTATTGCTATTGCAGCTTCTTGGGAAAGTTCTGTGCTTCCAAGAATCCCACCACTGCCTTCACAGCAGGTACACATTCCATCACACAATCTGCTGCTCCCCCCATCCCAAGGCCTGACACAGGTAGTCCTTGACTTACACAATTGAGGTCAAACATTTCCATTGCTAGTAAGCATGACAGTTGTGAAGTGAATTGCATCACGTTTTACGACCTTTTTTGGCCACAGTAGCTAAGTGAATCCCT
Source organism: Pseudonaja textilis (assembly GCF_049901715.1). NCBI lineage: Eukaryota > Metazoa > Chordata > Lepidosauria > Squamata > Elapidae > Pseudonaja > Pseudonaja textilis. Next base: position 325,984,827 of record NC_141990.1, read on the forward strand.
GCAGGTCGCTAAGTGAATCACATCGTTGTTAAGCGCACCCGTTTTCCCCCATTGACTTGGCTTGTCAGAAGCCAACTGAGAAGGTTACAAATGGTGATCACATGACTCTGAAACAGCGGAACTGTCTAAATACATGCCAGTTGCCAAGTGCCCAAATTTTGATTGTGTGACCGTGGGGACTCATAGGTGTAAAAATGGGTCATACGTCACTTTTTTCAATGTCTTCGTAACTTCAAATGGTCACTAAGCGAATGGTTGTAAGTTGAGGACTTCCTTTGTCTCCCCTTGTATTGAATGAAAGTAAGGAAAGCCAGAGAGGCTGCAAACCACTGAAAATCAGAATATCCATCTACAAAGCCTGGTCACATCATCACTAAATAAGCACAGGAATATCTGGGTAGCCATCTATTAGATTCTGTAAAGTTCTCTTTTCTTTTAATAGCCGTTTGGAAAACAAGCCTCTTTCATCAAATTGAATGAGAATGGAGAAGGAGAAAAAGGAGGAGGAGAAGGTGAAGAAGAAGGAAGGAAGGGAAAAGGAAAAGAAGAAAGAAGGAAAAGGAGAAGGGGAATAGAATAGAATACTTTATTGACCAAGTGTAGTTGGACACACAAGAAATTTGTCTTGGTGCAAATACTCTCAGTGTACATAAAAGAAACATACCTTCGTCAAGAATCACAAGGTACAACACTTAATGATAGTCATAGGGTACAATAAGCAATCAAATCATACTAGGAAACAGTCAGTATAAATCATAAAGATACAAGCGACAGACAAAGTTACAGTCATACAGTCACAAGTGGGAGGAGATGGGTGATAAGGAGTGATGAGAAGATTAAGCGTAATAGTAATGCAGACTTTGTAAATAGTTGGACAGTGTTGAGGGGATTATTTGTTTAGCAGAGCGATGGCTTTCGGGGGTGGGAAACTGTTCTTGTGGCTAGTTGTTCTGGTGTGCAGTGCTCTATAGCGTCGTTTTGAGGGAAGGAGAAAGAAGAGAAGGCAGAGAAGAAAAGAGGAGAAAGGAGAGAAGAAGAAGGCTGGTCATAAAGTGAGGAAAAAGAGAAAAAGAAGAGAAAGAGAAGGAAGAAGGGGAGCAAAAAAGAGATAGAAGAGAATGAGGAGGAAGAAGAGGAGAGAAAAAAGAGGAGGAAAAGGAAAAAAGGAGAATTAAGAGTAGGAAAATCTCTGTGTGCCATAAGTTCCAACAGTGCTTTGGTTGCCTTTAAAATCTGAAGCTACACCAGGAAATGTCCCAGGCCGAAAAAAAAAAAAAATCAGATCCAGAGAGGATGGATTTCAACACATGGGAGCATCTTTTACAAAGAAGTAACAACCACAAAAACATTGATGGAATAAGACACCATCTAGTGCAAGATGCTATTACTCATTTCCTAGTCAGGACACTTGTTTGCCTGCCTTTGATTCTCCATCACACTTCAGTCGCCACCGCTTGTATTTTATGACAACATCACATCCCTCCTCCCAACACCCTCAACTCTGCTTGCAAATCTCCTTCTTTCTCTCCCTCTTGGGACATAAATCTGCTGTCTTTGTCTCTGCTGCTGAAATCACTTGATATGAACAATAAGGCGGAAATGGGAACTCTCTGTCTTGTAAAGATTTACAGCCTGATTGGGTCTGATGTCCTCGGGAGAAAGCCAGCCAGCTCAGGGCTGGCCAATGGGAATGGGTTTAGCCTGGGGCAGCACCTGCCCCAAGGGTGGGATTGATTCTACCAGTTTGCACCTATTCAATAGAACTGGTTGTTAACCTTGCTAAGTAGTTCAGAAAACCGGTTGTTAGAAGAAATTATTGGCCTAATCCTGTAAGGAAGGCAGGAAGGAAACATTCTGGTGTTGCTTACAGAAACTGCCTCTCCGTTAACCCTTTTTACATTTTGGCAGGAGTGGACTTCCTGTCTCAGGAATGTCTCTGGAGTTTTTTCCCCCTCCTTTGCTGGTACTTTGCTTGTATGGAGTGACCATTCAATATTACAATGGCACTGAAAAAAGTGACTTATGACCATTTTTCACACTCACGACTGTTGCAGCATCCCCACAGTCATGAGAGGCCAGGCGAGGAGATGCGTGCCTCGATGTGAGTGATATTGAGTTGGCCACGCCCAGCCAATAACATGACCATCAAGCCACGGCCACCCAGTAACATGACCACGCCCACCACCTAAGCCACACCCATAGTTAAAAATTTGAATCCCACCCCTGACCTGCCCTCTGGAAGGACACCGCCTGAGATTAGTATGGCTTTCATCTTTGTGATGTTTGGGAAATGGTTAAAAACCTTGTTCTCCTAGGCCAGAGGTAGGGAATTATGGCCCCTTTATGACTTGTGGACTCCAACTCCCAGAATTCCCGAGCCAACATGGCTGGCTCGGGAATTCTGAGAGTTGAAGTCCACAAATCATAAAGGGGCTATAATTCCTCACCTCTGGCTAGTTAGGCCTTGGGCTAAAAATGGTCGTGCAGCTCCCTTGAGTCATTTTGCCTCTGACGTGGAAGTGTTGAATTCCAGGTCAGTGAGGAACCTCTTTTTATTCCTATTTATATATTTTCTTCTTCTTTTTATTGGTAAGCTGCCCAGAGTTATTAAGAAGCCGGGCAGCCTTGAAATTGGATAAATTTAATGAATAGAAAATGAACCAATATTTGGCCTTGCAGGAGTGAAGTCCTAATTTTCTCTTCAGGAATTCCATGTTTTTTCATGGCCCCTTCAGTTCTGTACCTTTGCAAATCTGGTTTAAGTTAGATTTGAGCACCAAAGCAAAGTCCATTAGGAAGCCAGATTCACTTCACAACCGTGTTACTAACTTAAGAACTGCAGCGATTCACCGATCAAGGGTGGTGAAAAAGGTCGTAAAATGAGGCAAAACTCACTTAGCAACCGCCTTTCCCATAGCAACAGAAATTTTGGGCTCAATTGTGGTTGTAAGTTGAAGACTTACTGGATAGTGTTTCACTACAGAAGCATATGACCCAGTGCCACAACAAAGACGGAGAGGCTGCAATTCTGTGTTGTGTTAATCAAGCAATTCTCATCATTTTCTCGATGGGAAATAAAGGCAGCATTCGTTGTTGCATTGTTGTTGCTGTTGCTGTTGTTGTGACAGTTTTGTCCTTCTCTTCTTTTGCTCCTTTAGGCCATCGATTTTCCTGTAAAATTCCGAAGAGGGAGAATCAATCAATCAATCAATCAGAATGGAGTTGAAAGGGACTTTGGAGGTCTTCTAGTCCAACCCCCTGCAAAAGCAGGAGACCCTATACTATTTCAGACAAATGGCTGTCTGGCCTCTTCTTAAAACCCTCCAGTGATGAAGCACTGGCTGTCTCTTTGGTTTTGAAAAATGTCCTGCTCTCCGATGATGAGATACGACTTAAACAAAGGAGAGAATAGCAACACCTCCTAGATCAGAATCTCATTTTATTATAAGTTAGGAGGGAACTTTCCAGCCATTAATTAAAATTAAAAGCAGATACTTCTCCTGGATGGAAATAATGGGCCAACACCCCCTCCTCTCATCTCCCACTCCCCCATAGATAGGTCTCCATCTATGATTGTCAAGTGTTTAAACCTGGGGTATTACACTGCTCAAAAAAATAAAGGGAACACTTACAATGCAATGTAACTCCAAGTCATTCACACTTCTGTGAAATCAACTGACCACTTAGGGAGCAACACTGATTGACAATCAATTTCACATGCTGTTGTGCAAATGGAATAGACAACAGGTGGAAAGCATAGGCAGTTAGCAAGACATCCCCAATAAAGGAGTGGTTCTGCAGGTGGTGACCATAGACCACTTCTCAGTTCCTATGCTTTCTGGCTGGTGGTTTGGTCACTTTTGAAGGCTGGCGGTGCTTTCACTCTAGTGGTAGCATGAGTCGGAGTCTACAACCCACACAAGTGGCTCAGGTAGTGCAGCTCATCCAGGATGGCACATCAATGCGAGCTGTGGCAAGAAGGGTTGCTGTGTCTGTCAGCGTAGTGTCCAGAGCATGGAGGCGCTACCAGGAGACAGTCCAGTACATCAGGAGACATGGAGGAGGCCGTAGGAGGGCAGCAACCCAACATCAGGAGCACTACCTCTGCCTTTGTGCAAGGAGGGACAGGAGGAGAACTGCCAGAGCCCTGCAAAATGACCTCCAGCGGGCCACAAATGTGTATGTGGCTGCTCAAACGGTCAGAAACAGAGTCCATGAGGGTGGTATGAGGGCCCGATGTCCACAGGTGGGGGTTGTGCTTAGAGCCCAACACCGTGCAGGACGTTTGGCATTTGCCAGAGAAACCAAGATTGGCAAATTCGCCACTGGTGCCCTGCGCTCTTCACAGATGAAAGCAGGTTCACACTGAGCACATGTGACAGACATGACAGGGTCTAGAGACGCCATGGAGAACGTTCTGCTGCCTGCAATATCCTTCAACATGACCAGTTTGGCAGTGGGTCAGTAATGGTGTGGGGTGGCATTTCTTTAGGGGGCCGCACAGCCCTCCATGTGCTTGCCAGAGGTAGCCTCACTGCGATTGGGTACCGAGATGAGATCCTCAGACCCCTTGTGAAACCATATGCTGGTGCGGTTGGCACTGGGTTTCTCCAAATGCAAGACAATGCTAGACCTCATGTGGCTGGAGTGTGTCAGCAGTTCCTGCAAGATGAAGGCATTGATGCTATGGACTGGCCCGCCCGTTCCCCAGACCTGAATCCAATGGAGCACATCTGGGACATCATGTCTCGCTCCATCCACCAACGCCACGTTGCACCACAGACTGTCCAGGAGTTGGGGGATGCTTTAGTCCAGGTGTGGGAGGAGATCCCTCAGGAGACCATCCACCACCTCATCAGGCGCATGCCCAGGCGTTGTACGGAGGTCATACAGGCATGTAGAGGCTACACACACTACCGAGCCTCATTTTGACTTGTTTTAAGGACATTACATCAAAGTTGGATCAGCCTGTCGTGTTTTTTTCCACTCTAATTTTGAGTGTAACTCCAAATCCAGACCTCCATGGGTTGCTAAATTTGATTTCCATTGATAATTTTTGTGTGATTTTGTTGTCAGCGCATTCAACTATGCAATGAACAAAGTATTTAATAAGAATATTTCATTGGTTCAGATCAAGGGTGTCTTATTTTTGTGTTCCCTTTATTTTTTTGAGCAGTGTATATCATACAAAGGCAACATCTCCACAAGCAATTAAGCACCTCTCTCTCTCTCTCTCTCCCTCACTCCCCCCACTCTCTATTTCCATGCTTCTTCTGGCCACCCCCTTGTTCCCCCCTTTCTTCTCCCCCTGTCAAGATTAATTGCTATTCCCGGCAAGTCCCAATTGCTAATGAATCCAGTGGCTGAAGAAGGATTTGCATTCATGCCTTAATGATTCGCTTGCAGCTGGGGCTGATTGGGGCCTGGGGCCTTCCTTCCAATGGAGATGCCACTTCTTTCTCCTCCATACCCGGTCCTTTTTCTTACCTCTAACAGGGGAAAAGGCCAACCTGGTCCAGGAACTGGAAGGGGGGAAGCTGAGACAGCAGCGCCTTTGTAAGAACAAAATTCCCTGTTCTTTGCCTAGAATTGGGTAGGAAATTCCAAATGAAAGAGTCACTGCAAATGTTGGCTCAAAGCCTTTTCAAGGCTAAGAAATTCTGGAAAGGTCTGCATTTTCCCCTAAACCTAGAAATATAGGTTGACTTCCCATCATTCAGAAGGTCCTTAAAATTCCTTTCAGCTACAAGTACATTGTAGTCTTCAACTCACAACAGTTCATTTAGTGACTGTTCAAAGTTACAACGCCACTGAAAAAAGGGACCTATGACTGTTTTTCACACTTACAACTGTTGGAAGTTACGATTCCGCTCTCTTTTAGGAAAACAGCCCCCACCCTTTGTCAAGTAGGGCTATTAAAATAGATGAGCCAGCTTACTTTTTTCACACCAAAGGAAGGAGAAAATTACAGGCATGAGATACAGAGAAAAAAACCCTACAAACTAGCTAAGATCCTTTTCCATAGAAATCAAATAGATGGCAAGTTATAAAAACTTGTGAAAAGGAAACCAAAAGGCATGGCAGGAAGGAAACATGATAGCAAACAAACAACTAGAAAGGATCAGGGCCATAAAACCAAGATCCCAGGAAAAGATCCCAATCTCAAAGAGACAGGAACTCAACACAACACAAATCAAAGACTTCAAGGAAAATCAAAGAACCTGAAATGTATAAGAGAGAGGCTGGTTTTCCTACTCACTTATTAGATTAATCCTAGGAATGCTGTGAGATTTCTTTTTACCTGCCTTCCTATTAATACTCCAATTCTGACTTTCAACGCAGCTGACCAAATCATTTTGCATTTCTCCCAGCCGGGAAATTTGAATCCACAAAAGGAAAGAACTTTGCCTATTCCTTAAAGGGCAAGGCTTCTTTTTTCCTTTCCTTATAGTCACACGATCAAAATTCAGAAGCTTGGCAACTAACTCCAATTTTATGATGGTTACAGTGTCCTGGGATCATGTGATCACCTTTTGTGACCTTGTGACAAGCAAAGACAACGGCGAAGCCAGATTCATTCAACAACCATGTTACTAAGTTAACAATGACAGTGATTCACTTAACAACTGTGACAAGGTCATAAAATGGGGCAAAACTCACTTAATAAATGTCCCACTTAGCAACAGAAATTTTGGGTTCAGTTGTGGCCGTAAGTCAAGGTCTACCTGTAGTCTTCAACTTACAATCATTCACTTAGTGTCCCAAAGGTGCTGTTCTGACCCAAACCTTGTTCCAAGGAAACAAACACGAAACGGAGGTAACAGCAAAACTTTTTAATGATTCTTTCCAAATTCTGTTTCTTCCCAGTTAAAAGGCTGTTTCAAACTAATTGTCTCTGATAAGAACGAGCCTTGAAAAGGTCAAGAACACTAGATAAAGTTGCCAAGAAATAGTTCAAACACAAAGAGTCTCCAAACACAAACTAAGAGAGTCCAAACGTCCACAAGGCTTGAGTGCAAAAACTTCTTTGCTTCCTGCAAAGAACTCCGGTTTCTCAGCTGGCTTTTATCTCTTAAGGGAGGGGCCATTACCTTGCAGCCTTACTCCCGAGTCGCCCGTGCTACTGCAGCTGCTCTTTCCTTCGAGCAGCCCTGCGCGCACACGCACTTGGCACAGGCTCCTTGGGGACCTCTTCATCACTGCTGCCAGCCTCCACAATCTCCGAAGGCAGCACTCCACTCCCTGATGGTCCCGGCCCCATCCCTGCATCACACACAGGCCCCTCATCCGAGTCCTCACTCTCCGAGACCTCAGCTGTCCACACCTGCTACCGGTGCACCACAACAGGTTGTCTTCTGAAAGGCTGTTGGACTCTCTCGATTTTTTCCTGGGAAACATTTTGGTTCTCATCCAAGAAGCTTCATTTTGGATGTGGAGTGAAACATTTTCAAGGAACCCCCCCCAAGAAAATCCAGTTGCCTTTTGGAAAACCACCTTTGGGACACCTGTGACCTGGATGATTGAGAATCTCTACAGGTATTAATTTAGTGACCTTTCAATGTTACAATCGCACTGGAAAAATAGTCCTTGCAGTTATAACCATTGCAGCATCTCCATAGTCACGTGATCAAAATTTGGGTGCTTGGGAAACCAGCATGTATTTATGACAGTTGAAGGGATCGTGTAGTCTTCATTTGTGACTGTGCTGTCCCAGCCAGTCTATGGGAATTGGATAGTTACTTAGGAATTATGAGCTGTCGCCTTAAAGGAATGCATCATGGTAAATGTAGTTAAAGGTATCCTGGGAAATGTAGTTCATGTCAGGTGGCCATATCTGTAATCCTGATTGGTCACTAAATTGACCCTAGAGGGGTTGGGGGAGGTTTCCCTCCATTCTTGCCTGGACTCATGAACTGATAGCAGCTTTCGGTCTATCATTACGAGATGGGTTAGGAAATAACCATCTTTTACCTGCAAGGCTGATATACAAAGGATTGGTCATTATAGAAGAACTTCATCACAAATGTGAGTTATGAAGATACCTGATGTACTAATAAATGTGCTTTGCTATGGATGTTTTGTGGAATTTATATATCTGCATCTGCACAGCTACAAATCCACCTCTGTGCATGAGACAGGACAGTGACCTTCCCAGCAGGCTTCCAACAAGAAAACTCAAGGGAGGAAGCCGGATTCGCATAACATCTGTGTGATTTACTTAACAACGACTTCATGATTCACTTCACAACTGTGGCAAAAAGGTCATAACATCAGGTACTACTCACTTAACCATCACCTTGCTTAACAATAGAAACAGAAAGAAATGGAAACACTGAATTGAAAGAGGACTGCAAGAAAAAAAAATATTCTTGAAAAAGATCCACCAGTGAAGTGTTTCTCAATCTTAGCCACTCTAAGATGTGTAGACTTCAACTCCCAGAATTCCCCAGCCAACATGGCTATCTAGGGAATTCTGGGGATTGAGGTTGAAACAGTGCACCGATGCATTCCTGAGGAACAGGTGTAAAAAGCTAGCACCCCACCCCCCCAGAAGAACAAAATATTTTGAGAAACATTAAAAAGGCAGAATATTATATTTCCCTGGATGAGAAACAGACAAACATATTTTTTAGAGGGAGAAAGCAGCCCTCACCCTTTTTAATAGCCCACAGCAAACATCTGCACTTAAGAGATTGATAGCTCTATTCAAAAGCAAATACCCTCACTCAAGAGCCAACACAGGAAAAAGCCATTAAGTCACAATAGAAGTTATTGCATCACCCTCCAAACTTCAACCAAACTTTGCTCAGACAAACACCTAGGGTTTCTACTTTGCCTATAGAGCCAGCTATGATCCCTACATAACCCCTACATGGCCCCATGGGAGTCTGACAGCAACCAATAGAATATATGTTCTTGCACAGGAACAGGAAGCTCAAGTGCAAAGCCCAAAAGAAGGTATAACACGCCCCCCAACACACACACACTCTTAACTCCATGTGGTCAGCTGCCCAGAACCCATCTGGTTCTGCTTCATCATTAAACCATCTTTCCAACCAACCTCCATGTTTCCAGTGTCTTTTTCCTGGCTTGGAACTGAACCAGATGGATATTTCTTCCCACACATGCAATGTAGCAGCGACTTGGAATGCTGCTGACGCCTCCATTCTCCTTACTTGGGTCACATGACCCAAAGTAGCCATGTTCTGCATGGTATATCCTTGGCTTATATTAGCAGCTCAAAGATGGTTAATCAAAATCCTCAATTCTCAGAGGTAGGTGAAAAAGAGGGCAGGGCTCAGACACCTGTAGAGAAGCCATGGGATGCTCTGTAGGAGGTGGAATTAGCGTTCATCCCAAAGAAAGCCGGTTCCTCAGGAGGAGTTTGATCACTCAAGACTGAGCCACCAGCAAATCCAATTCTGCAAATTCAATTGACATTTTGTATAATTCCACTCCAGCAAATTATTCTAACAAAATGCCAGCTGAATCATAAACGGCTGGGATTCCCAGAACAGAAAGTTCATATTGGAGATGCAAATATTGCTCTGTTTCTCACCATTTGCAACCAGATCTCTATGGGCATCTGTGTGTGTGTGTGTGTGTGTGTGTGTGTGTGTGTGTGTGTGTGTGTGAAGAGAGAGAGAGAGAGAGAGAGAGAGAGAGAGAGAGAGAGATTAGCAGCAGGACTCCTCAGGAGCCATAACCAAATACGTGGGGGCTGAAGCATTACCCCCAGTGCAGATGTTTTAGTGCTGACATTTTGTTAGTAGCAAACTGCTGTGGAACATTTGAGCCAGGAATCAAAATGTCAAACAGAGAGGATTTTTCTTATTCCCAAAGTTGAAATATTTCAGGTGTGGGGTCTTTCAAGAGAGTTAGAAGAAACCCTCCCTTAGAAGAAACAAGTTATAATAAGACATTTATTTATAAGCTATTTAGGGCATGCATTAAAACCTTCCCTTTTCTCTGGAGACCTGGCTTTAGATGGTAGCCATCCAAACCTTAGGATCTCTGGCTTTCCTTTGTATGCTCTGCCAGCCCTGTGAGGTAGTCCAGACAAAGAAGCACCAACCGGGGTACTAGCTCTGTCTTTACAGATAATCCTCGATTTATAACTATAATGGTGCTCAAAATTTATGTTGTTAAGTGAGGCATTTGTGAAGTGAATTTTGCCTCATTTTATGACCTTTCTTGTCACACTGCTCACTGAATGACCATGGGGATGCTGCCACGGTTGTAAGTGTGACACATGGTCATAAGTTGCTTTTTTCAGGGCTGTTGTAACTTTGAACGGTCATTAAATGAATCTTGCAAGGCTGAATGTCAAAGTTTTGATTAATGAACCCAACCAATTCAGCACTCAAAAACAAACAGATTTTTCAAAGAACTGTTTTATTGAATAAATCATTTCGGAACGCATGAACTATTTCTTCCGGTTTTAGTACAATTAAATAATAAATAACTCCCTCCCTCATTGTCCCAAGTCACATTGTCCAGTTAGATATTCTGGCATCTCCCTGGCAACTCCTTCCAGTCTCTGGCCAGCACCTGTTGAGATAGATATATTGACAGAGTTGGAAGGGACCTTGTAGGTCATCTAGTCCAACCCCCTGCCCAAGCAGGAGACCTTACACCATTTCTGACAAATGGCAGTCCAACCTCTTCTTGAATGCTCCCACAACTTCTGAAGGCAAGCTGTTCCATTGGCTGATTGTTCTCAATGTCAGAAAAATTTTCCTTATTTCTAGGTTGAATTTCTCCTTGTTCAGTTTCATCCATTATTCCGTGTTTGGCCTTCAGATGCCTTGGAGAGAATAGCTTGACCGCCTTCCTCTCAGTGGCAGCCCCTCAAATATTGGAAGACTGCTATCGTGTCTCCCCTGGTCCTTCTCTTCACTAGACTAGCCAAACCCAATTCCTTGCAACCATTCTTCATATGTTTTAGTCTCCAGTCCTCTAATCATCTTCGTTGCTTTCAAACTCCTGACAACTGAGCATAAAACAAATCGCGTACCCCTAAGCAAGACTTAATTTTGCATTCTTCCAAAATGTAGCTGAATTGTGTCTTTAATTGTGTAGATTTTATGGATGTGGAAAAAAAGGTTGCAACAATATCGGATGAAGCCTCAAAATCAAGGAAGACCAGATCATGTCTGGTCTGACATTCCAACCTCTCCCCTCTCCCGTACCGTGTTGTAAACTGAGAAACAGAAAGATGGCTGTGGCAAGCAATGAGCTATCTGCATTGTAAAATTACATTAGCAGAATCTTGCTAATGACTGAAGACTGAAACTATATCTCCATTACTTTCTTTTTTACTCTCTGGAAAATTAGGGAGGGTCCCTTCTCAAATCCCCCATTTCTTCAGGGAGGCGAAGGAACCTTGTGTATGATGGTTGTCTAGGCTTCCTTCTGCCTCCCAAGGTCATTTGCACAGTGCACAGTTCACTGCATTGTTGGTGATGTTATTACTCCTCCTGCTTCTGCTAGGAAATTACAGTGGAAAAAGTGATTTAGGACTATTATTCACACTTAAGACCGCTGCAGCATCCCCATGATCACATGATCAGAATCCAGATGCTTGGCAAGTAGTTTATAGTTGCCAACTAGTTGAGCCATGGGGGCGCATTGGTTAGAGTGCTGTCCTGCAAGCTAATTCTGCTGCCTGCTGGCTACCTGCAATTTGGCAGTTCAAATCTCAAGGTTGACTCAGCCTCCAATCCTCAAGGAGGACCCAGACTGTTGGGGGCAAGAGGCTGACTCTGTAAACCGCTTAGAGAGGGCTGTAAAGCACTGTAAAGCAGTATATAAGTTTAAGTGCTATTGCTATTGCTAATATTTATTATATTTATGACAATTGCAATGTCCTGGGGTCCTGTGATCAACTTTTGTGATCTTCTGACAAGCAAAGTCAATGAGGAAGGCAGATTCACTTTATAACTGGGTTACTAACTTAACAACTGCAGTGATCACTTAACAACTGTGGGCAAGAAAGGTTGTAACATGAGGCAAAAGTCACTTAACAAATGTCTCACTTAGCAACAACAATTATGGCCTCAACTGTGACCGTAAGTCGAGGACTAACTGTATGTGTAAGCATATGAGGGTACTTCATGTATTTGCTGGATACAGGTACACCACAACTTACGACCACAATTTTGAGTCCAAATTTTCTAAGTTGCTTAAGTGAGACAGTTAAGTGAATTTTGCCCCATTTTGCGACCTTTCTTGCCATAGTTATTAACTGAATCACTACAGTTGTTAAATCAGTAACTGTGGTTGGATTGAAATAACTTAACAATCAGTTCTCTGGCTGAGTAGGCGTGGCCAGTTAATCATGTGACTGAGTGGGTGACATCACTTATCGCAGCCAGCCCCGCCTCCTGACCACTCGCCTCAAAGGCAGAGGAAGGATTCAGCCAGTTGGGGCTAATCCCATCACTGGTTGGCCCCACCCCTGCCCAGTTTTTGACCGGTTTGGAGGCTGTTTCGGGCCATTTTGGGGCCATTTTGGGGCCATTTTTGGCCTGAAAAAATAGTCCAAAAGTGGCCCCAAAACAGCCTGAAAATGGCCTGAAAAACAGCCAAAACCAGGCCATTTGGGGGGGCATTTTTCGGGCAATTCCATAATGATTTTTGGCCCATTTTTGGCCTGAAAAACTGCTCCAAACGGGCTGAAAAACAGCCTGGAAAACAGGCCAAAAAATAAGCGGGGACAGAGGGCGAGCCAGTGATGGGATTGCGCAGAATCTTTTTTTAAATTTGTTTTTATTGTAATTTTCAAAAATACAAATCACATTTATATTTATAACAACGACTTTGCATCAACAAATGCATATATCCCATATATTGTATTATATACACGTCTAAATTAATAATCTCTTAAGATCTCTTATTTTATGTACAATAATCCCTACTGGTTTGCCCGAACTGGTGCGAACCAACAGCAGCCCACCTCTGGTAACACGTTTGTTAAGTGAACCTGTCTTCCCCCATTGGCTTCGCTTGTCAGAACGTCGCCAGAGGGGATCACATGGAATTGCTAACTTCATAAATATGAGTCGGTTGCCAAACTGCCTGAATTTCGATCACGTGTCCATGGAGATGCCGCAACGATTGTAAGTTTGAAAAATGGTCCTAAGTCATTTTTTTTCAATGCCTCTCTAACATTAAATAGTCACTAAATGAACCGCTGTAAATCAAGGACTACTAGTATTTTCTGAATACTGAGCAAGAAGAAGGCTTAGTTAAAGTCCTGCTGAAAGCTCCCCCGTCCCAACTTTCAGAGTTCATTTTATGACTTCGGAGCAGTGTTTATCTTCTAGGGTTTTTTTTTCCTCCTCCCCGGCAGGGATAAAATGATGGAAGATGCCCCATTAAAGTCACCGGGGAGCTCTCAAAATATATAGGAAAACATAAACGAAGTTGGTTATTTATTAGGTGTTTCCAGGCTGCCCACTTGAGGCAACTGACTTGCCAAGCACCTCTTGCAAAGGGAGTTCAAACATGGCGGCCCTTGGGCCGGTGGGGGGGGGGGGGGCTTGAGGAATCCATTTATCTCCTCTCGCTTTCTCGCTTTTCTCTGGCAAACCCAGAAAACACACAAGATCGCTGCCCAGATCCAGACACAACCACACATGCTAAGAAACTAATCTCCTCATAGCCATTTGTCTTCATGAACGAAAGGGCTGGTTGTGAGTTATTGTCTTTTCCTTCTCTCCAACAGTGAGAAATGTCACAGCGCCCACCAGACATCATTGCTTATAGATGGGGATATAATGAGCATCCCCTACTTGTGTGTGAGCACACACACACAGACACACACAAACACACACACACAGACATCTTCCTGGTTTGATGGAAGGAGACCATGACGGAGAAAGGAGGGAACAGCTAAGTTTTGGAAGGCTGAAATTTTGCCGAATGAGGCAGCAAGATGCCGAAAAAAGTTCATTTTCTGCACACCTGCTGAGGTACCTGCCTTGTATAGCCGGTAGCCCTTGTCTTACAACCGGTTGCTTAGTGACTGTTCGAACTTATTATGGGACACCCAAAAGGTACTGACAATCTGGTTCCAAAGTTCCAATGGCTGGATTGGACTCTGCTGCCCTCGCCCCCCACGGTCACATGACTATATTTTGGGGTTTTCGGCAACCAACCACCCTGCATTTACAGCCATTTGCAATTGTCCTTCAGTCGCATGGCTGTGATTTACTGTATTTTTGACAGAAACGGGTCAGTAGATTTCTGGCAAAACATGCCCCATAGCTGTAGCCCATGGGTTTGCTTAACGACCGCAGCATTTGCTTAATGACTGCCACAGAAAAGGGTAAAATTGGGTGTGGTCAATTGGGGACAGATAATAGATAATCAGAGTTGGAAGGGACCTTGTAGGTCATCTAGTCCAACCCCCTTGACAGCCATCAAGACCTAAGACTGAATTTGTGAGCTCGGTTATGGTTGTAAGTCAAGGACAAAGCTAAAGAAAAGTTCCCTGAGGATCAGAGGTGGTATTCAGCAGGGTCTGACCAGTTCTGGAGAACCGGTAGTGGAAATTTTGAGTAGTTCAGAGAACTGGCAAATACCACCTCTGACTGGCCCCACTCCCATCTATTCTTTGCTTCCTGAGTCCCAGCTGATTGGCTGGTTTTCCTTTGGTTGCCCTGCATAGGAGAACAGAGCTGGAAAGCAGGTTAGTGGGGTGGGAAGCAGTGGTGGGATTCAATTTTTTTTACTACCAGTTCTGTAGGTGTGGCTTGATGGGCATGGCAGGGGAAGGATACTATAAAATCCCCATTCACTCCCAACTCCTGGGGGAAGGTTACTGCAAAATCCCCATTCCCTCCCCACCTCACTAACCTGCTCCGTTCTCCTGTGCAGGGCAACAAAAGAAGACCCAGCCAATCAGCTGGGACTCAGGAGGTGGAGAACAGATGGGGGCGGAGCCAGTCAGAGATGGTATTTGCTGGTTCTCTGAACTACTCAAAATGTCTGCTACTGTTTCTCCAGAACTGGTCAGAACCTGCTGAATACCACCTCTGGTGGGGAAGGAATGGAGATATCTCCTTAGTTCTAGATTGGTTCTCTCCTTGATTACTCGCCACACATTGCTTCTTGTCCTGCCTTCAGATGCTTTGGAGAATAGCCCGACTCCCTCTTCTTGGTTGCAACTACTCAAATATTGGAAGACTGCTATTGTGTCACCACTAGTCCTTCTTTTCATTATAGATGTGCCCAGTTCCTGCAATAATTCTTTATATGTTTTAGGTCCAGTCCCCTAATCATCGTTGTTGCTCTTTTCTGCACTTTTATAAAGTCTCAACATCCATTTTTATATTTTGGCACGTGCTTTGGAAAATACTTTGACCTCCCCCCCTTATCTTTGCGGAAGCCCTTCGCGTATTGCAATATTGTTATCACCTCATCCCTGTTCCTCCTCTTCATTAAAGCAGATAAACCCAATTCCTGCAACCGTTCTTCATATGTTTCAGCCTCCAGTCCCCTAATCAACTTCGTTGCTCTTCTCTGCACTCTTTCTAGAGTCTCCACATCTTTTTTATATCGCGGTGACCTTCCTACAGAGCGGTGATCCAGAGATCTCCAATGATCTCTTACACAACTTAGGTGCAGCTTGACGTAAGAAGTGAGAACAATGACACAGAATCACCGAATTTCAGCAAATCCAGCAAGAAAGCTTGGAGCCGATAAAGGAAACTGGGAGGAGCCAGACCATGACAACAACAAATACCCAATGTACCTCCTGACCAAATAGCCTCTCGAGTTGTATCTCTCTCCAAAGCTCCCCTCTCATCCAGAAAGCTCTTTCAGCTTTTCAGTGGTCAAGTCGAACGCTTTCTGAGTACTTGTGTTCCCTTCTCTATAAAGGAAATCGATACTGCCAATGGTAGTCTGAAATGTGGTAAATTACCGGGATTTCGTGGCATTCCTCCAAAATTCCTGATAAACTCAGATTATTAGGGGATCACTTTGCTTTCTGAAAAGATCAATCATTTCGATGATCTCCATTCAAACTGGAGCAACACTCTTTAAAATCCTGTGTGCTGATCCTGATTGTATCTCACTCAATAGTAGTAACTGTCAGAGGGATCTTAGAGTCCCAGTGAACAGTCACATAAATATGACCCACCAGAGTGCTGCAGCTGCCAATAAAAGCCAACAAAGTCCTAGGCTGCGTTAATGGAGGGATAGAATCAAGATCACGTGAAGTGTTAATGCCACTCTATAAAGCCTTAGTGAAGCCACGCTTGGAATACTGCATTCAGTTTTGGTCGCCATGATGTAAAAAAGAGGTTGAGACTCTAGAAAGAGTGCAGAGAAGAGCAACGAAAATGATTAGGGGACCGAAGGGGATGGTATTCTACCGGTTTGGACCGGTTCTATAGAACCGGTTGTTATGATTCTGTGCAGTTCAGAGAACCAGCAAATCATGCCCTTGGCTGGTCCCGCCCCTCTCTACCCACCCCTCCCCTCCCCGCCCAGTCAGTCCTTATCGTGCATGCGCAACATTGCGTGCATGCCTGACATCGCTGACTCTGTTCTCCCCCGCCCAGTCACTCCTTAAGGTATTTCTTTTTCCCCCTCCCGATGATCAGCTGTTCCTATGATCAGCTGCTGCCAGGATCCCCCTCACTGTCTTACTGCTTTGCCCAGGATGCTTCCCTGAGACCCAGGAAGATAAAAAATAGAGGGGGGTGCATGCAGCACCCCACTGCCCCCACCATTTTTTTGCCTTCCTGGGCCCCAGGGAAGCATCCTGGGAGCAAAAGTGCCCCCCCGGAAGCTTCCCTGAGGCCCAAAAGGCCCCAAAATGGGGTGGGGGTTGCTGTCCCCCCAAAAAGAAGAAGCAGCCACACCCACCCAGTCACATGGCCCTGCCCACCTAGGCACACCCACAGAACTGGTTGTTACAAAATTTGAATCCCACCCCTAGCTAAAACATATGAAGAGCAGTCGCAGGAACTGGATAGGTCTAGTCTTATGAAAAGGAGGACAAGGGGAGACATGATAGCAGTCTTCCAGTATCCGAGGGGCTGCCACAAAGAAGAGGGAGTCAAACTATTCTCCAAAGCACCTGAAGGCAGGACAAGAAGCAGTGGATAAAAACTAATCAAGGAGAGAAGCAACTTAGAACTAAGGAGAAATTTCCTGACAGTTAGAACAATTAACCAGTGGAACAGAAGTTGTGGGCGCTCCAACACTGGATGTTTTTAAGAAGAAATTGGACAACGATTTGTCTAAAATGATATAGGGTTTCCTGCCTGAACAAGACTGTTGGACTAGAAGACCTTCAAAGTCCCCTCTAACTCTCTTATTCTATTTCTATCTTCTGAACATGCATCCTTTTTCATTCCACGTTTCTGCCCCTTTAAACATTCCACGTTTCTGGAGTATTTCAACAGCTAATGATCGACTTTAAATAAGTGTTAAGGTTTTAGCTAGACGATTGCATTTATTGTATTTTTAATATCGATGCTTGGGATTTTTGCCATTTACTAAATTTTGTACACACCCTTGAAGAAAATCAGAACAGAGATCGATAAATATAGCCAAAATAGCATCTTCGGAGTCATCCACATTGTTCTGAGTGCACAGAAAAGTAGGGATTTATAGGCTGGTGGTTGTCTCTAGTGAATGTAATAATGGCAGAACCAGATATGAATTTTGGAGGAAACTGAGCAACTTTCTGAATCGAATGTGATCCAGGGGAAACATTATTCTGCTAGGTAGCATCAAGAATGAATGTTTGGGAACAAGATGGGAGAGAACACGCACACAAAAAATGACTGGGTCATTTGAAGACCCAGGGAGTAATAGGTATAAAAGGTAGCCTTACTAATAAAGCTAGCCTTCGCTGCTTATAAAGATGTGATTGAAACCTCCTGTTATTCATATGCATGTATAGAAAAGGAATATATATATAAATTTGATACCACTATAGTGTAAGGCGAAAGATTGAAGGATTAACAGAATAACAAAATAACAGTTGGAAGGGAACTTGGAGGTCATCTAGTCCAAGGGTCATCAACCTTTTGGACCTCAGGAACCACCACACTCATAATTTTAAACCCCATGGACCAGAGACCCTGGGAAAATCCCTCCAAAAGTCTGCAGGAAAATTCCCCACCTCGTTTTTCTACCGATCAATCATTCTTTATTTGGGATTGCAGGATACCATCTCCATCTCTGTTCTCAGGGGACGAGAGAGAGAGAGAGAGAGAGAAAGAGAGAGAATTTGGGCTTCATGCAAGGAAAGCAGCAGAAGTCTTTCTTTCTCTCCCTCAAACTCCGCCAGAAATGAGTCTTTGTGAGACTTGACGTGCCGGCGTAGCCTCTTGGAGCAGGATGCCTTGCAGGGTCCCAAAGACTCATTTCTGGTGCAGTTTGGGGGAGAGAAAGAAAGACTTTTGCTGCTTTCCTTGCGTGCAGCCAAAAGCAGAAGAAGAAAGAAGTAGAAAGAAGCAATCCGGTGGCCAGCCGAGGCGCGTGGGGTGAGTGGAGCAAGTCCCCCCATCTCCACCCTTGCCCTCCTCCCCTCACTACTTCATGTTGTTCACAATGCAAGTGACACAAGCCTTCTGTTCCCACGGGCCATATGGGCAGCACAGCCTGAGCAGCCTGGCTTAATTGCTTTGGGGGTGACATTTCTCTGCGGACCACCACAATTTGCTCTCGCACAACCAATGGTCCCCGGCCCACTGGCTGGCAACCACTGTTCTAGTCCAACCCCACAGTGGTGGGATTCAATTTTTTTTTACTACCGGTTCTATGGATGTGGCTTGGTGCGTGTGGCAGGGGAAGGATACTGTAAAATCTCCATTCTCACCCCACTCCTGGGGGAAGGTTACTGCAAAATTTCCATTCCCTCCCCACCCCACTAACCTGCTTTCCAGCTCCGTTCTCCTGTGCAGGGCAACCAAAGAAGACCCAGACAATCAGATGGGGGCGGGGCCAGTCAGAGGTGGGATTTGCCAGTTCTCCAAACTACTCAAAATGTCCTCCACCGGTTCTCCAGAACTGGTCCGAACCTGCTGAATACCATCTTTGTCTCTGCACAAGGAGGAGACCATATACCATTCTGACAAATACGGGTTCAATATCTTTTCAAAAACCTCCAGTGTTGGAGCATCCACAACTTCTGAAGACAACCCACCCAGGGGTTCATTGTTCTCATTGTCAGGAAATTTCTCCTTAGTTCTAGGCTTCTGCTTTTTAGTGAAGGGTTCAAAGAAGAGGTATAAAATGTGGGGCAGATCAGTTTTTGATAGTATCAAGAATAAATTTGAGGTGGAAACAGACAAAGAAGAAAAGAAAAGAAGGGAAAGGATGTCAGGAGAAAGTAGAAAAATATGCAGAAAGACAACGTACTCATCTTGAATGAAAAATATTACAAGGTTGATCCGCGAGAGACAAGTACTCTTAAGTTTAAAAGAGAGAGAAAAAATAAAGTTATGCTTTCAATGGAAATAAACGGATGTTCTGGAAATGGCTGAAGAGAGCTAAACAAGAGGCCAGATGAATAGGATGAAAAATAACTGTGATCAAATTATTTGGGGTGAAACCCAAGAAGCGATGCTGGGACTCTTTAGTGATTTATATGGAAATGGTAATCATTTGTTAAAGAGTAGGTTTTGAAACAAATGCTTCCAGAATCCAAGAAAAGGTTAAAGAAAAGGAAGACATAGACGCTGTGATAATGTTGAAAATTGGTAATGCTGAGGGCAGGGGTGGGATTCAAATTTTTTAACAACCAGTTCTGTGGGCGTGGCTTAGGTGGTGGGCATGGCTTGGTGATCATGTGACTGGGTGGACGTGGCTTGGTGGTCATGTTATTGGCTGGATGTGGCCAACTCAATATCACTCACATTGAGGCACGCATCTCTTCGTTTGGCTGCAACAGTCGTAAGTGTGAAAAATGGTCATAAGTCACTTTTTTCAGTGCCATTGTAACTTTGAATAGTCACTCCACACAAGCAAACTAGTAGCAAAGGAGGAGAAAAAAACTCCAGACAAGTTCCAGAGACAAGAAGTCTAGTCCTGCCAAGAATGTAATAAGGGTTAACGGAGAGGCAGTTTCTGTAAGCAACGCCAGAATGTTTCCTTCCTGCCTTCCTGACAGGATTAGGCCAGTAATTTCTTCTAACAATCGGTTCTCCGAACTGCTTAGAATATTAACAACCGGTTCTAGCAAATAGGTGTGAACTGGTAGAATCCCACCCCTAGCTGCGGGTGTAGATGATGTAATTTAAGGAAATGGTAAAGTATGAATGTAGTTTGCTTATGGAATGATCACACCATGTTATTTATGCCTCACAATTAGAAATAAGCGGTTTTTGTTCCTTGGACAATTGGAACATATAGCCAGTGAATGTAAACACTATTGGGGGTGGGGGGGAGGCAGGAAATGTAGGGTTAATGCAATAGGTGAATCCATGGAGGAGAGTTTTAAAAGAAATTAAGATGGCTGCCATCATGTGATCACTCTGTCCATTTTGGCATGCATCACAGAGACTATACATGTACAAAAACGAACAGGACTTTAATGAATTGTTCATTTCTGTCATCCTGGCTCTTTGGACCTCTCCTGCAGACAAGCCTAGTTGTGAAGTATGCTTGGGACCGAGTGAAAGAGGGGAGAATCAGTGATGGGATTCAAAAATTTTTACTACTGGTTCTGTGGGCATGGCTTGGTGGGTGTGACAGGGGAAGGATACTGCAAAATTTCCATTCCCTCCCCACTCCTGAGGGAAGGTTAATGCAAAGTCCCCATTCCCTCCCCACCCCACTAACCTGCATTCTAGCTCCGTTCTCCTGTGCAAGGCAACCAAAGAAGACCCAGCCAATCAACTGGGACTTGGGAGGCCGAGAACAGATGGGGGCAGGGCCAGTCAGAGGTGGGATTTGCTGGCTCTCCGAACTGCTCAAATTTTCTGCTACTGGTTCTCCTGTCAGAACCTGCTGAATTACCATCTCTGGGGAGAACGAACCAAATTTGAAAGACTTTATGCAAAATGCAGAATATGTAGTCTGGCTTTTATACTTCAGCGTATTATTTAGGAATGCATGAATGTGGAAAAGAAAGTTCATTGTATGTTTGTGAGTTCTTAGAAAGCATGTGAGGGAATGAACTCAATGTTGCTTGCAGGATTTGATAAAAGCAGTGCAGATAAGCCCTCAATTTAGGAGCATAACTGGGCCCAAAATTTCTGTTGCTAAATGAGGTGGTTGTTAAAAGAGCTGTGTGCCCCATTTTACAAGCTTTCTTGGTACATTTGTTAAGTGAATCATGGCAGATGTTAAGTTAGTAATACCATGGCTAAACGAATTAGGCTTCCCCATGATTTCACTTGTCAGAGGGTCGCAAATAACATGACACTGTGACCGTCATAAATATGAAGTGTCTGAATTTTGATCACATGACCCTGGGGAAATGCTGAAATGGTCGTAAGTGTGAAAAATGGTCATAAGGCACTTTAGGCAGTGCCGTTGTAATGTTGAATGGTCACTAAAGGAACGATTGTAAGCCTACCCGTATAGGATTGTTGGAAGTTAAAACCCACCCTTCTCCTAGGAAAATGAAATATTTTAGGATATACTAAAAAGGCAGAATATTTCCCCTAAAAAGAGAAGTAGAAACTCAGAAACAGAAACTCACCTCAGAAGCAGAAGCTCATCCCCCCGCCCCACTTTTGTTAATGGGTGGGCCATTAAGGCCTGGGCCTGAGTATTCTACATAACAAAGGCCTCTACCCATCTCACCACCTGGCCTGGGAAGATTGCATCAGCCAGCACTCAGGTCCAGACAAAACCTACAAAGTTAGCTAAGACCCCCTCCCCTGGGAGTCTGACAGCCAATTTCTTACACAGGAACAGGAAACACTAAGGTGGGGCCCAACAGAGGGTATAAAATAAAGGGTTTCTCAGCATCTTGCCCCTTCAGCCAACATCTTGAAGCATGTGGTCATCCTTTTCACTTTGGAGCTCCAAGCCATGTGGTCCTGCCCACCATTAAACCATCTTTCCAAACAGCCTCCATGTTTCCAGTGTCTTTTTCCCCACTTGGAACTGAACCCAGAAGGATATTTCTTCCAACAGGATGAAAGTAACCACAGGGAATTCTGGGAGTTGGAAGTCCACACATGAAAAAGTTGCTGGGGCTGAGAAATAAACTCGATTTCATTGAGGGCCGCATCTTGGGGGGCCAGGGCGGGCATGGCTATGGGGGGTATGGCCAGCTTAACAACACTTGTGTCGGCACCTGTGGTGGGCCGAGCATTCTGCCAGTGAAAACGGTCTCCTGAGCTCCATTTTCACTGCAAGAGGGTTGCAGGAGGCCGTCGCAGCCGAAAACGGAGCTCAGGAGCCAGAGGTGGCATTCAGCAGGTTCTGACCAGTTCTGGAGAACCAGTAGTGGAAATTTTGAGTAGTTTTAAGCATACTTCCCCTGCCACACCCACCAAGCCACACCCACAGAGCCTGCAGTAAAATAAATAAATGAATCCCACCACTGTTCGGAGCAGTGGTGGGATTCAAATATTTTTACCACCGGTTCTGTGGGCGTGGCTTGCTGGGCACAATTTGCGCACCTGCACACACACTTTGCGTGCGCATGTGCACCAAATGCTCACTTTGCGCAGGCATAAAGGCCTTCTAAGTCACCTCCTGCAAGCCTGCACTCTCCCGGTCGTTTCAGCAGCTGCCGCGCGGCACTCTTCTGTGCCGCGCAAAGCAGCTGCGCTTCAAATTCAGAGGATAAAGGTGAATATGGGAGCCCAGGTGGGCAGTTGGGCCCAACAGCAGAGCGGTGGAGACAACCAGTTTGGTCTCTGCTGCTCATCGCTGCTACCGGCTTGGGAACCAGGCCGAACCAGTAGAATACCACCATTGGTCAGTCAGGAGCCCGTTTTCACTGGCAGAGGCATCGTAGGCCGGTCCTTCACTATTTTCAGGGTGGCTCCATGAGCCAGATCTAAGCACCCCACAGGAGAGATCTGGACCACGGGCCTTTAGTTTGACACCCCTGTTTGTGGTAAAATTAGAGGCCTGCAAGTCGGGCACAGTTTTTTATATGCAGATGAGGCTCTGCAGATGGCTGAGAATCAGAATGATTTGCAGCAAATGTTAGATAAATTCTATAATGTAATCAGAAGTGCAGATTGGAAAAATAATATATCAAAAGCCCATAGTTGTATTTGACAGGGAAATAGAGTGAACAATTGTTAGGTTGGTTAAAAAAAAATGGAGGAAGTAGATTAATTTGTGTTCCTTGAAATGTTTACTAAAGACAGAAAATGGATGGAGAGATTTTTAAGATGACCCGGAACCGGTAAGAAGAGAGTGGAGAGCATGTGGCCTATTATTTCAGCCAACTACAGATAGTCCTCAACTTACAACCACAGTGGAGGCCAAAATTTAGATTGTTAAGTCAGCTTTGCCCCATTTTTAAATCTTGTTTGCCGCAGTTGTTAAGTGAATCATGGCAGTTACTAAGTTAGTTACACGCTTGATAAGTGAATATTTATTTATTCAGTGCAGTTGTGACTTTGAACTGCCACTAAACGTTGTAAGTTGAGGACTATAAAGATAGACCTAGACTTTCTGGTTGTGCTTCTTATCTGGCAGACAGATAGACCTCAAGTTACAACAGTAATGGAACCTGTCCGTCACAGTCATAACGTGTGATGTCCGGAAAGTGACTTGATCATGTGATGTTATGATTTTTTTTTTTTAGACAGTTGTTAAGCAAGCCACAGTGGTTAAGCAAACTCCACAGTCGTTAAGTGAACCAATGTCTCACTATGAGCCAATTTTGCCGAAAACTGGAAGTCCCAAAGGTGCTTTTTCAGGAGGCAGCTCTTGTTTTTTCTTTCGAAGACATTTTACTTCTCATCCAAGAAGCTTCTTCAGTTTTGACAAGATAGCTGACAGGTAGCTCCTGGTTCCTATAGTCTGCAAATTTTTCCTCTGGAAAACCATTACTATTCCCACACAATTCAAAGAGTGTCCATCCCAAATTGTATACCTAGAGGCCTATAGAGATTCTTAGTCATCCAGGTCATGGTTATCCTAAAGAGGCCTTTTCAGGAGGCAGCTGGACTTTCTGTTTTTTTCTCTTGAAAATGTTTCTCTTCTCATCCAAGAAGCTTCTTCAGTTCTGACAGGATAATGAGGGAATGGGAGGATTTATATCTTCAAAAGACAGAGGTGGTACTCAGCCAGTTCTGACAGGTTCCGGAGAACTGGCAGCGGAAATTTTGAGTAGTTGGGAGAACCAGTAAATACCACCTCTGTTTGGCCCCCATCTATTTGCTGCCTCCCAAGTCCCAGCTGGTCGGAGTCCCAGCTGATCGTCTAGGTCTTATTTTGTTGCCCTGCACAGGAGAACAGAGCTGGAAAGCAGGTTAGTGGAGTGAAGTGGGGAGGAAATGGTGATTTTACAGTATCCTTCCCCTGCCACGCCCACCACGTTACACCCACAGAACTGGTAGTAAAAAAATTTGAATGCCACCAATGTCAAAAGGTCTTCAAAAGAAAAAAACCAGAAAGACCAGTTGTCTCCTGAAAAAACACCTTTGGGACAACCATGACCTGGATGACTGAGAATCTTTACAGAGCCCAAAACTGAAACTTTTAGCGTAATGGTCATAAAATGCAATCAAGTGACTGTGGGATGTTGCAAATGGTCATAAATGTGG
This sequence comes from Pseudonaja textilis, assembly GCF_049901715.1. NCBI lineage: Eukaryota > Metazoa > Chordata > Lepidosauria > Squamata > Elapidae > Pseudonaja > Pseudonaja textilis. The sequence goes on from NC_141990.1 coordinate 326,009,543, forward strand.
CCAAGCACCCACAGTAGGGTCATGTGACTGCAAGAGAGGCAACCTCTTCAAATCTGTGTTATAAGTTCGCCCCAGGTTGGTCTGGCGGAACTTCAAATGGTCATTAAGTGACCTATCATACATGGAGGACTAGCAGTTCTTTGAAGAGCTAACAGTGAGGCCCAGTATGAAAGAATTAAGTTGAGATAGTTCCTTTGGTCCCATCCAAAAAAAAAAAAAAACCAGAAGAATATCAAATTGCATAATTAAGATTAGGAAAGAAGGACCGGGAGTGGGTAGGAAATGAATAAGTTGCAATCCTAAATAGGGTAAATTGAAGTTTCAAGGATGTGACGCAGATTATAGACCTGATGGAAACAAGGAATGGTTGGTAAACTAGACAAAAGGCTGAGTTCTCTGAAAATGGTGTCAATTCAATTGAATTAGATAGTTTTCTTTATGGATGATCTCCTATCTGATTTCTTCAGCTTATTACATCCTACTCCTTGTAGGAGGAAAGCCATGTTAGTCTATGCTGCTTCCAAAAAAAAAAAAACACCTTCAGAAATCTGATAGCACCTTTGCCAACTGGCACTTTTTATTAAAAGGCAACAGCTTTTGTGAGTTGCATAAAATAGCTTTCTGCGTCTGATACCCCTAAAGGAATAGCATAATTGGTAGAGTAGATATTTACTTAAAGAAAGAGAACGGAAGGTGAGTCTGCCTGCTAGCGAGAGGCTTATCTCAGAATGTCCTCTAATTTAAAAGATTGCAGGGAAAAACCCTTTTCTGCCTAAGACTTAGGATCAGGCGGTACTAGTAGTGCTTGGTTTACGAACATAATGGAGCCGGCCCATCAAATGGACTGCCATTTGTCAGAAATGGTGTAGGGTCTCCTGCTTGGGCGGGAGTTTGGACTAGATGACCTACCAGGGCCCTTCCAACTCTGATTATCTGTTATCTGTTATCATGATTGTGAGTTGCGTCGGTTGTAAAGCGTGCCGCCAGAGCTGGTATTCTACAGGTTCTGACCAGTTCTGGAGAACCAGTAGAGGAAATTTTGAATAGTTCGGAGAACCAGCAAATCCCATCTCTGACTGGTCCCGCCCCCATCTATTCTCTGCCTCCCAAGTCCCAGCTGATTGGCTGGGTCTTCTTTGGTTGCCCTGCACAGGAGAACAGAGCGGGAAAGCAGGTTAGAGGAGTGAGGAGGGAATGGAGATTTTGCAGAATCCTTCCTCTGCCATGCCCACCAAGCCACGCCACACTCACCAAACACTCACAGAACCGGTAGTAAAAAAATTTTTAATCCCACCACTGTGTGTCACCCATGTGACCTATCTGATTTTGCGATCTTTTGTGTGGTAGTTGTTAAGTGAACCTTCTGTTCGCTATGGGCCAGTTTTGCAAAAGACAGAAGTAAATGCCAAGTATTAGAAAAAGTATTATAACATGCCGTCATGTGATGCGGGACGCTGCAAATGGCCCTAAATGCAGGGCGGTTACCAAGCATCTAAAAATTGTTCATGTGACCACAGAGGGGCCGTCAGGCTTTGGAACTGGATTATAAGTACCTCTGGGAAGATCCGTTGTAATTTCAAATGGTCACTAAATAAGCAGGGAGGACTAGCTATACCGGGTTTTTTTAAAAAGCCACTTTTCATAAAAGCGGATGTGTTCAGACAAACATTAGACTATCAGCTCAGACAACCACTAGATAGTAGCAAAGAGACACAGAATGTCTTGGCATTCTACTGCCACCTAGCAGTCATCTGTATTTTTGCAGCACAAATTTGTTGCCCTACACAGCATATTTGTTCTGGTTACTGAATGCTTCAATTGTGGAAGTTTACAACAGATGTTAAACTGTAAGCATTGACTTCACAAACAATTAAACCATGCATACATAATTCTAAACAAGACTAATACAGATCAAACTTAACATGCTTTGCCAGCATATCTGCTTGATCCTTACCTAACCCGATTAAATGTGATATGAACAGTTGCTTAGCATGGTATTGGCCTGCTCAAAATTGTGTGCTTTGTCCTAAGATTTATCGTTCAATGAATTCAGGCGAAGAAGGAAAAATAGATTTTTAGGACAGGGGTGTCCAACCTTGGCAACTTTAAGACTTTTGGACTTCAACTCCTAGTCATCAGGAACACAATTCTTCCTGGCTGTTTCTAAAAAGGAGGAAGGTTGAGTTATGGGGCAAATTCCCCAAGTAAGTTTCTTTGGTTTTGATAGATGGAAGAAGAATGAACATTATTTTTTTAAAAAAAGAGAAAAGCAAAGAAAAAGTGTTACAAAACAGATCCAGGCAGAACTGCAGATCCAGGAAAATATATATGCAATGTCTAGAAGCTGTGATGGAATTGTGGGTGGGTGTATACGAAAGGTTTTGCGTATGTGTCTCGGAGAGGATTTTGTGCATTAACCGTTGCACTCTTCCTTCATCTCCCCACCAGGTACTTTAGTTCTTGATACAACGCAAAGATCAGATGAGTTTTTGTACCCTCTGGCTTCTCTTCCTCCGCTTAGAAAAATCAAGAGAGGAAAAAAGAGGATGGGAGAGTCCTTTGGCAGAGGTGGGTTGGGTTTTCATGTCCCCCACCCTGTCTGTCTGTCTGTCTGTCTGTCTCTCTCTCTCTCTCTCTCTGTGTGTGTGTGTGTGTGTGTGTGTGTGAAGGCAGCCTGGAGAACAAAGAGTTTTCAGGCGCATCCTGTAGCCTTTTCTTCAGATCTGGGAATCGGGTTCATTTTTGTCTCTCTTTCTTGATGGATTTCTCTCTCTCTCTCTCTCTCTTTTTTGGGGAAAATGAAAAGCTGCATTGGAATTTAGCGATGTGTTTGCAACCAATGAAATGTTGCAGGGTGGGGAGCGGGTGGGAAGAGAAGTGGGAGGGAGGGATGGACTGATGAACAAAGAGGTGGAAACAAGGCATTCATACAGTAGCGTGTGCTCCTGTGTTATCCTGAATGGGAATGGCAAGGAAGGAAGGAAGGAAGGAAGGAAGGAAGGAAGGAAGGAAGGAAGGAAGGGAGGGGGGGGAAGGGGGAGACAGGGAAGGAAAGACTAAAAGAAGATGAATATTAGGAAGAGGGTGGGAGAAAAAAAGGAAGGAAGGAAGGAAGGAGGAGGGGACGGAGGGGAATGGAGGAGAAGGAGAAGAAGGAGAGAGGGAAGTAAAGACGAAAAGAGAATGAATATTAGGAAGAGGGAGGGTGAAAGAAAGAGAAATGAAGAAAGAAAGGAAGGTAGGTAGGGAAGGAAGAGAAAAGAAAGAAAAGAGAAGGAAAGAAAGAAAGAAAGAAAGAAAGAAAGAAAGAAAGAAAGAAAGAAAGAAAGAAAGAAAGAAAGAAAGAACTTTGTTTTGGGACATAACTGCAGCAAGGTATGCACAAAAATAAGAAATATTTGGCACTACTCACAATGGAGGAATGGTCTGGTGAAGATGACGGAACTTCCTGAAATGGCTAAATTGATTTTATTTTGATCAGAGGAAAGACAATATTGTACCCATGTTTATTGCTGACCAAAATCCCCTTATGGGTTTTTTTGTGTGTAAAACAGAAAAAAAAAATGAAATTATGATTTATAGTTTTGATCATTAGACAGGATAAATTGCAGAGAGAAGTTATGTTTGCAACCGTGGAATAAGAGGTACATTTATAATTGCACTTTTAACTGCTCTAAAGAAGATTGGAAGCTACTTCTTTTGGATTTTTCTCTCTTTCTTCTCTATGTTTTCTTTTATCCCCCTCTTTTCTTGCTTTCCCTTCGATTTCTTTCTTTTACTATTCTTTTTCTTACATCAGATTAGTTTCCGCTAGTTTTTCGTCTTCCTTTTTAAACAGCTCTAATAAAAATGACACCTAGCAAGAAATTAAATCCCAGGGTCAGAGCTGTACTTCAAGTTGCTGCTGCCAAATTGCCATTTTATTTTTTTTTACCGACAGCATCGTGTTAACAGCATCTCCTTTCCCATCATATCAAATTGACTCTCGTTAAATCAAAGGTCATTTTTAGACTGCCATCCTCCCCCAAGTGTGCCATTCAAACACCCCATTGCACCATCACGGACCCCTTCAATTTGCACAGTTTTGACGTTGCGTGTTCCGTTTTGCGATGGCCAGCGGGGGTGGGGGTAGATGATGGGAGGTGTGGGTCGATGTTTTGGGGTAGGGTGGGGGAAGCTAGGCTGTGTGAGATAGAAGACCACCAATAAATTTATACTCACAACGCAAAGACAAGTCTGGTGCACAATTTCAAAGGTTTATTGAAGAAAAAGAAAAAGCAGTTGGAAGGGTGGCCTCCGAGACCCTTCCCAAGTGGATCGAGTACAAGGAGAGCAAGACTCCATATTCAAACAATACATTTACACCCTGCACAAAACATGCCACGCCCAAGAGCCCCCCTACATCACCTTTAGATTCTACATTCTAAGAAGAGGTTACTATAAACTTAAGGGTCAACGTGACATTGTTTCCTGTGTCTTATCTGGTCTCACTGCTGGGCTTTACCTTGGGAGGATGTTCCTTTTCTTATTTACTTTTGCTAGACCAATACTCGAATACAGCTCAACAGTCTGGAACCCGCTTTATGTATTTGATATTAATACAGCTGAGAAAGTCCAGAAATATTTCACAAGAAGAGTTCTCCACTCCTCTACTTGTTGCAGAATGCCTTATGCTTCCAGACTTGAAATTCTAGACCTAGAAAACCTAGAACTACGCCTCCTTCCGTCCGATCTAAGTATAGTATATAAAATTATACAATGCAATGTCCTACCTGTCAATGAGTCCTTCAGCTTCAATCATAACAATACAAGAGCAACACAATAGATACAAACTCAAGATAAACTGCACCAAACTTGATTGCAGGAAATAAGACTTCAGCAACAGAGCGGTCAGTGTCTGGAATACACTACCTGACACTGTGGTTTCTTCCCCAAACCCCAAAAACTTTAACCTTAGACTGTCTACTATTGACCTCACCCCTTTCCTAAGAGGCCTGTAGGAGGCGTGCATAAGCGCACCAACGTGCCTACTGTCCCTGTCCTATTGTTTCTTTTTATTTTTCTTATATGTATCCATTTCATGTATTCATAACTATGTTTATACTTATCCCTGTTATCTTATAATCGCTTGACAAATAAATAAAATTAATAAATAAAATAAAGTAATAATGTATCACGTACTTGCAACTGAACACATTTTAGGTTTTAGGGTGGGGGTTCTATATGCAAGAAGAAAGAGGAAATCAACAGAAAGAGACTAACTTAATCATACTTAAAATCCTACTATAAAGGAGTAACTTATAATACTTTTCTCTCAGTTGGATCAGACAAACAGAGGCCTTTTTCTTGGGTTCACCTGCTCCCTCCTTCCGTCCCCTTTTTCTCTGCTTCTCTATACCATTCGGAGGAGAATGTCTCATCGGCACACAACACACACACACACACACACACACACACACACACACACACACACACGGCTGCACCAGCTTGCACAGAGCTCAATAAATGCCAAGGGAGCACAATAGCCCACCCGAGACTTTCAATGCCACAAAGGGGGCAGGAAACAGATCTCAGCTTGATATGCAAAGGAGTTATAGAATCGGGCGAGGAAGCTAAACCTTCCCTCTATAGGATACAGGACTGCACATCCTATGGAAATGAATCGGGGATGTCTCCCTTCCTAGCGATGCTGCCAAAGACAGGCCAAATGAATCCCTTTCTTTCTTTCCTTCTTTCTTTCTTCCTACCTACCCTTCCCTCCTCCTCGCCCTCCCCCCCCCGCCCCCAGCTTTTGGGTGGCTAAGACAAATCGAGACTTCTGTCTGTACGATGCTGTGTGAATGAGCCCATCTGTGCCCCCGGCAGTGGAAGGGGGAAAGGGGTAATAATAGCCCCACCACCACTTCCCCCTGCCTCTGTGCAATCCTGTATCAGGTCATCTTTTGCTCAGAAGGGGGAGGGGGATCGTTCCCCCCAACCCCCACCCCCGCCCCCCCACCCTGCACCAGATGAAGCAGGTCCTAGAACAGAGCTGGCCAGAATCAGCCCAAGACAGGAATTCAGGAATTGGTTGGCTACAGCTGAATATAAGTTGTCCTTGACTTTCATTTTTTATTTATTTATTTAGTTTAGTTTGTCAAGCAAACATGGACATGAGATATAAACGTATAAGTATAAACAGGTATAAGTATAGATACATAATAAATGAGTATGAACTAAATGGGAACAGTAGGATAGGGATGGTAGGCACGCCGGTGCGCTTATGCACCGGAGGTGGTTATTCGGCAGGTTCTGACCGGTTCTGGAGAAATTTTGAGTAGTTTGGAGAACTGGCAAATCCCACTTCTGACTGGCCATGCCCCCATCTATTCTCTGCCTCCCGAGTCCAGGGCTGATTGTCTGGGTCTTCTTTGGTTGCCCTGCACAAGAGAACTGTGATGACCCGGGGCGTGGCACAAAGCAACAAAGTCACAAAAGTGGGTAAAGTCCCTTTAGTACCTCCAACTTGGCCCCCAAGGTCCAGTTATCGTCGGCTGGAGAAAAAAACTCTCCCAAGAACAGTTTTTAAAGGGAAGAAAGTTAGTCCAAACCCAAAGTACATCTAAATTATAAATAAAAACCAACACAAACCACGCTGCAGCAATTAATGAGAAAGGGCAGGATAAGGAATTGCAGACTTCAAAAGATAACGAAACACACACAGTTGGGAGGATGCCAGAACCCAGATAAGACTTGACAAACGAAGATAATTCACACTTTGCTTTCAGCAAGTTGCTGTGCGCAAACACCCTTTTTAAATCCTGTTTTCCCAGCTGCAGCTAATGAAGGGGATCAGGGCCCTTTCCTCCCCTGTAAGCCACGCAACTCACGTTGCTCCCTTCTCCGTTCCTCCCTGTGTGCCCTAGGATTAAGAGGAGGTGGCCCTGGGTCTTTCTCTGAAGGCCCAGCCAGACTTTGCTCTTCCACAGTTTCTTCCACAGCCACCGGAGCCACACTCCCACTTCCTGTCAGCTGTTTGTTTTCCGCCTCGATTCAGACTCCAACAGGGTCATGACAAGAATGGAGCTGGAAAGCAGGTTAGTGGGGTGGGGAGGGAATGGGGATTTTGCAGTATCCTTCCCCTGCCACGTCCACCAAGCCACGCCCACAGAACCGGTAGTAAAAGTTTTAGAATCCCACCACTGTTATGCACACCCCCTTATAGACCTCTTAGGAAAGGAGTGAGGTCCACGGTAGACAGTTTAAGGTTAAAGTTTTGGTGGGTTGAGGATATAACGGGGGTTTGAGAACTTATGACCCAAATTTATATCATTCAGTGAGACATTTGTTCAGTGAATTTTGCCTCGTTTTATGACCCTTCTTGCCTCCATCGTTAAGTGAATGTCCGCAATTCATCAGTTAGCAGCATGGTTGCGAAGGGAATCTGGCTTCCCCATTGACTTGGCTCGTCAGAAGGTCGCCAAAGGGAGGGATTAGCTGACCTTGGGACACTGCAACCGTCATAAATACGAACCAATGGCCCAGCGCCTAAATATTGATCACATGACCAATGGGGATGCTGCAAAGGTCATCACCGTGAAAAACGTTAGAAGGTCGCAGAAGGGGATCTCAGGGCCACAGGATACTGCGACTGTCTTACATGTGAGTCAGTGGCCAAGCATCGGAAAGTAAATGCTGCGACTGTGGGGATCCTGCAACGGTTGCAGGTGTGAAAAATGGTCATGTCACTTTTTTTTCAGTGCCGTTGTAACTTTGAATGGTTACTAAATGAACTGCCTGAGTAAGGGGTTGAACTAAAGAACCTCCAAGGTCCCTTCCAACTTTGTTATTCTATTCTATTCTATTCTATTCTATTCTATTCTATTCTATTCTATTCTATTCTATTCTATTCTCTAGAACAATTAATCAGTGGAACAACTCGCCTCCAGAAGTTGTAAATCCTACAACACTGGAAGTTTTTAAGAAGAGATTGGACAGCCTTTTGTCTGAAATGATATAGGGTTTCCTGCCTGAGCAGGGGGTTGGACTTGATGATCTCCAAGGTCCCTTCCAATTCTGTTATTCTATCCCATTCCATTCCACTCTACTCTATTCTATCCCATCCTATCCTATTCTATCAACTGTTGTAAGTAGAGGGCTACCTGTACAATCGTTCATTTAACTCCTGCATAAAAAATCAAGCAAAAAAAAAAAGACTCACAACCAGTCCTCATACTTATGACCATTAAAGCATATCCATTTACAATAGTTGCAGCATCCCAGGGTCACGTAATCGCCATTTGTGACTTTCCCAGCCAGCTTCCACAAGCTAAGTCAATAGTGGAATGCCGGATTTGTTTAAAGACTGTGGGCAAAAAATGTTTGTAAAATTGGACCCCGTGGCATGATTAACAACTGCATCACTTAGCAGTGGAAATTCTGGTCCCAGTTGTGGCCGTAAGTCGAGGCCTAGCTAGCTGTAACGGTAGGGTAGCTCCAGACGGGGTATGAAAGCTTTCTGTCTGGGCATCGCTCATGCTTGGCAAGCATTTCTGGCTGGGGAATTCGAGATGCCGAAGTCTCCATGCATCTTAAAAATTGCTGAGGGTGAGAAGCAGTGGTTTAAATAAACACCCTTCGTGAAAGAAAGTAAACACTTCCCAAGGCTGTATGTTCCATTATTAAACAGCTCTTACTTTTTGGATATTCTTTAAAGTCCAGCTAAAATTCCCTTGCAGCTAAAATTTTAGCTGATTAAAATGACAGCAGCCTTCCCATATTTGAGAGGAGCCCCACCTATTCTCCAAAACACCTGAAGGCAGGACAAGAAGCAATGGGTGGAAAATAATCAAGGAGAGAAGCAACCGAGAACTTAGGAGAAATTTCCTGACAGTTAGAACAATCAATCAGTGGAATGACTTGCCACCCAGAAGTTGTGGGTGTCCCCTCACTGGAAGTTTTTAAGAAGAGATTGGGCAACCATGTGTCTGGAATGGTATAGGGAAGGGGTGTCAAGGCCTGCGCCCCCCCGCTCCACGATCTGGCCTGCAGGGTGCTTAGATCTGACCTGCAGGGCTACCCTGGAAACAGTGAAGGACCAGCCCACGGTGCCTCTGCTGTCAACTCATAAAACATTTTATATACACTTTTTATTTGACAACAGAAAGAAGTGTGTGTGTGTGGGGGGGGGAAGTTTCAAAGAGCAGGCGGCAGTGTGGAATCGAAAGTACATTCTATTTATATTTTCTTCAGAGACTGATTAGATGACTGAAGTTTCTGCTGCACACAAAAATCTAATTGGAGAGCATGATTGATGACTCATGGCTCTGGATGTTTTTCGTCGGATGATACACCCAGAGGGGTGGGGGGTGGGGAAAGCAGGATCAAGGATGATAGTGAATTACGTTATCTCAGAGTTGGCTACGCCCAGATTAATGCCAGGCGCAGAATGTTAGCTTCAAATAAATCCTTTTTAATTTTGGGAGTGTGGCTTGAGACTCATGATTTAATTGGAGTAACTGCTGGAATCCTGACATCTGCCAGCGAAAACAGAGCTCCGGAGGGCCCTTCCGAGCTCTGTTTTTGCTGGCAGAGGATTGCAGGAGGCCGTCGCAGCCAAAAACTGAGCTCAGGAGCCCATTTTCTGTGGCAGAGCGCTTGGGCCGCCACAGGCACCCTTGACACAAGTGACATCAAGCTGGTCATGCCCCCTGGCCATGCCCCACACAAGGTGAAACACAACCCTGATGTGGCCCTCAATGAAATCAAGTTTGGCACCGATCGCCAATAAAGAATTCTATTCTATTCTATTCTATTCTATTCTATTCTATTCTATTCTATTCTATTTCTATTTCTACTCTATTTTCTACTCTACTCTACTCTACACTTCAGTTCTATTCTATTCTATTCTATTTTATTCTATTCTATTCTTTTCTGTTCTATTCTATTCTATTCTATTCTACTCTACTCTATTCTATTCTATTTCTATTCTAATTCTAATTCTATTCTATTTCTATTCTATTCTAATCCTATTCTATTCTAATTTCTATTCTAATTCTATTCTATTCTATTCTATTCTATTCTATTCTATTCTATTCTATTCTATTCCATTCCATTCCATTCTAATTCTATTCTAAATTCTATTCTATTCTGTTGGGTCTCCTGTTTGAGCAGGGGGTTAGACTAGAAGACCTCCAAGGTCCCTTCCAACTCTGTTATTCTGTTAAATTTTAACCATTATTCCTTCTCCCGTCTTCTGAACAATTTTGAACAATTCTCCATTTTCCACATAACAGCCTTTCAGGTACCCGAGGAAGAGCTATTGTGTCTTCCCACAAGAAGAATTCTGTTCTCAGATTAAATGTATCCAATTTCTCATGTTATTCTTTAAATTGGTGCTTTATTCAAAATATTGAATTACTCTTGGTGATTTAAACCCCATGCCTTCCAAATAGAATCCCCAGATTCTCCAGGGCTGGAGAAGAATCCAAAAAAACCTCTCTGTGAGTGAACAACATTAAACAAAATTGACGCTCACAGGTTTACTATGGAGGGACAGATATTATTTTTACAAGTATAGGAAGTCCCCAACTTACAACCACAATTGGACTGGAACTACTGTTGTTAAGTGATGCAGTTGTTAAGCGACTCACACCTGATTTTGTGACCTTTTTTGCCATGGTCATTAAGTGAATTGATGCGGTTGTTAAATGAATCATGTGGGTTCCCCGTATTGACTTTGCATGTTGGAAACTGACTGGTCGCAAATGAAAATCATGTAATCCCTGAGACAGGGCAGCTTTCATAAATCCATCCATTTGCCAGGAGTCCAAATTTTGAACACACGACCACAGGGATGCCAGGATGGTCATAAGTGTGAGGACAAGTTGTAAGTCACTCATTTTCAAGGCTGTGGTGGTAACTTTGAATGATTGCTAAGTGAATGGTCCCAAGTGAAGGGCTACCTGGGTGCTTTTCAGTGAGAAGAAGGCATATTGCTTCCTTGTAGACATTTGGGTTTCATCTCTAGTGAAAACAGGCAGAGTCCTTCTGCTTTTGATGCAGTTCGGCCCCAATTGCAAAGGTTGGTAATAGAGGTCCTTATGGTAGATGCAGATTAACAGAGTTGGAAGGGACCTTGTAGGTCATCTAGTCCAACCCCCCACCCAAGCAAAGCTACACCATTTCTGACAGATGGCAGTCCAGTATCTTCTTGAAAGCTTCCGGTGATGAAGCTCCCACAATTTCTGAAGGCAACTTCTGTTCCGTTGGATGATTGTTCTCACTGTCAGAAAGTTTCTCCTTATTTCCAGGTTGAATCTCTCCTTCTTCAGTTTCCATCCATTATTCCTAGACTGGCCTTTGGATGCTTTCGAGAATAGCTTGACCCCCTCCTCTCTGTGGCAGCCCCTCCAATATTGAAAGACTGCTATCCTGTCTCCCCTGGTCCTTCTCTTCACTAGACTAGCCAGGCCCAGTTCCTGTAACCGTTCTTCATATGTTTTGGTCTCCAATCCCCTCATCATCCTGGTTGCATTCAACCTCCTGACAACTGAGCATAAAACAAAATCGCGTACCCCTAAACAAGGCTGAATTTTGCATTCTTCTGAAATGAAGCTGAATTGTGCCTTAAATGTGTAGATTTCGTGGATGTGGGAAAAAAGGCATCAAAAATAATCAGATGAAACCTCAAAACTAAGAGGAAGCTCAGGTGTTCAATTCATGATTTTTCATGGAAAAACGCTCTCTGGCTTCAGGTTGACATATAGTAGTCCTCGACTTACAACCATTACAGATTAGCAGAGTTGGAAGGGACCTTATAGATCATCTAGTCCAACCCCTTATCCAGGCAGGAAACCCTATATCATTTCTGACATTCATTTAGTGGCCATTAGAAGTTTTAATGGCACTGGGAAAAAAGGGACTGATGACCATTTTCCACACTTGCAACCTTTGCAGCTTGGTAGCTGACTCATATTTATGACGGTTGCAGTGTCGTGGGGTCACTGTAATCCTTTTTTGCGACCTTCTGACAAGAAGAGTCAACGGAGGAGATGGATTCACTTTACAACCATGTTACTGCAACTGCAGTGATTCACTGAACAACTGGGGCAAGAAAGGTCATAAAATGGGACAAAACCCAATAACTGTCTCGCTTAGCAACAGAAAGTTTGGGCTCAATTGTGGTCATTAATCGAGGACTATCTGTAGTGGAAAAATCTGGGAAGAGCCAGATTGGAACGCACTATCAGCCATGAACATCCAGTGGGTGGTTTTGGGCCTAGTCCAGGGGTCTCCAACCTTGGCAACTTTAAGACTTGTGGACTTCAACTCCCAGAATTCCTCAGCCACCTTTAAGACACAAGTCTTAAAGTTGCCAAGTTTGGAGACCTCTGGCCTAGTCACTCTCTGCTAGCCTTTCCTCATTTATATGGTTGCTGCGCAGTGGTGGGCTTCAAATAATTTTGCTACCGGTTCTATGGGCATGGCTTGGTGGGCGTGGTGTGGCTTGGTGGGTGTGGCTTGCTGGCTGTGGCCGAGGAAGGATACTGCAAAATCTCCATTCCCACCCCACTCCAGGGGAAGGAAACTGTAAAATCTCCTTTCTCTCCCCACCCCACTAACCTGCTTTCCAGCTCCATTCTCCTGTGCTGGGCAACCAAAGAAGACTCAGCCGAAAAGCTGGGACTCGCGAGGCAGAGAATAGATGGGTGCGGGCCCGGTCAGAGGTGGTATTCCGAATTACTCAAAATTTCCACTACCGGTTCTCCAGAACTGGTCAGAACCTGCTGAATACCATCTCTGTTGCTGTGTTATGGAGATCAAATGAAGTGACATCTGCCTTAAACTCTGAGAGAAAGATGGCAAAACGTTTAACCAACATATAAATGCCTCTTCAAATCCAACAGCTCAAGGCACATTAGGGGCAGCCATAGATTCAGAGGCATTTACAGCTAAAATGGAAGAAAGATATCCAATAGAAATGCTGGCGTCTGGGTTGTAGCAGTGGTGGGATTCAAACATTTTTATTACCAGTTTTGTGGGCGTGACTTGGTGGGCGTGATGTAGTGTTGCTTGGTGGGCGTGGCAGGGGAAGGTTACTGCAAAATCCCCATTCCCTCCCAAGCCCACTAACCTGCTTTCCAGCTCTGTTCTCCTGTGCTGGGCAACCAAAGAAGACTCAGCCGATCAGCTGGGACTCCGGAGGCAGAGAATAGGTGGGGACGGTGCCAGTCAGAGGTGGGATTTGCCAGTTCTCTGAACTACTCAAAATTTCCAATATCAGTTCTCCAGAACTGGTCAGAACAGGCTGAATACCACCTCTGAGTAGTTTCTTAGGTTTACCCAAGGGTGCTTTTTTCAGGAGGCAACCGGACTTTCATGATTTTTCTTTGAAGATGTTTCGCTTCTCATCCAAGAAGCTTCTTCAGCTCTGACTGGATGGTAGGTCAGTCAGAGCTGAAGTCAGAGCTGAAGAAGCTTCTTGGATGAGAAGCGAGACGTCTTCAAAGAAAAACCAAGGAAGTCCAGTTGCATCCTGAAAAAACACCTTTGAAGATAGGTGGGTCATGACCTGGATGACTGAGAATCGCCACGGAGTCTTTTAGGTTTAATTTATTCCAGTCATGAGGACTAGCATAGCACAGCTGGAGGCACAACCCAAACTTCCAGATAAGGAGACTTAGGCAAGGTGTGTGCCATTCTCTTTCTACCTCTCCTCCCCTTATCAATAGAATAGAATAGGAATGGAATGGAATAGAAAATATGGAATGGAATGGAACGGAATGGAATAGAATAGAATAGAATTCTTTATTGGCCAAGTGTGATTAGACACATAAGGAATTTATCTTGGTGCAAATGTTTTCAGTATACATAAAAGAAAAGGTACAACTGCTGTGTCTTCCCTCCCTTTGTCAATCAGCCAGAATACACCTGGAAGGGACCTTAGAGGTCTTCTAGTCCAACCCCCTGTCCAAGCAGGAGACCCTATACCCATTTCAGACAAGTGGCTGTCCAGTCTAGATCTAAAACTATCCCATCTGACCAGTTTTCTAACCATTATGGGATGCACCCATACACTGTTTAAAATAAAATTCTCCCTTGATGGGGGGGAGGAGGAAATAGGAGATCATTGTCTGTGCCAGCTACCCTTCCCCCCTAGATTTACAGCATGGGGGGTGAGCCCACGAGCGCATGCGCCGTTCTTTCTTTCTCTCTCTCTCTCTCTCTCCTCTCCCCCCGCCCCCAACCTTCTTGCCTTGCGATGCCGTTGCGCTCCGTTTTTCTGCCGAGGAGCGAGCGGGCAGGTGGGCAAGGCAGGGCGAGAGCGGGGAGGGTCGGAGAGAGCCGGAGGAAGGGGTTGCATCCTGTCTGGCTCTCCCCACCACCCCCACCCCCCATGGAGAAGCAGGGCGCAGGGAGGGGGCCCTGCCAACCTCTCTGCAGCTGCCCCCGGCTGAATTTGCGCCGGGTGCCCCTTTGTTTCCCAAGCTGCTCGCTGGGATTGGCTGCAGCCCGCCCCCACCAACACCCCCCACTCTCTCTCTCTCCACCCCCTCTTTTGCAGGGGATGCAACTGAGGGCGCTCAGCCCCCTCTGAAGCGGGTCGATCGCCCCCACCCAACCCCTTTTTAATTAAAAAGACCCCCCCTCCCTCCCTCCTCCTTCCTCCGCCTGGAAGCCGGCGGTATTTGAACCCCTGGCGGCGCTCGCCTAGAGGAAGGAAGGGGCTGCTGCTTAACCGCGGTGGAAGCCATGCATTCCTGCAGAGTTTGAAGGCGATTCAGGTAAGGGCTGTTTCTCGGTTCGTTGGCTTTCTCTTGCCTTTGAAAAGGGGGGCAAAAAAGAGAGAGAGAGAGAGAGAGAGAGAGAGAAGAGAAAGAGAGGGAGAGAGAGAGAGAGAAACTTTCAACTTGGGGAGAGAAAATAATGTGTTTTGACTGCCTCTTTTTGCTACCCGCCCGGCTCCTGTTTCTTTCGGCGCATCTCTCGGCTCGTTTTAGAAGTGAGCTTTGTTTTAACCCCGAACCCGGCTGGACTCTCAGGATGCGCCTTTTTTTTCCCTTCCGCGCGATCCTGACAAGGCTCGGCAAGGCGAGCTTTTAAGCGCTCCAGAGCGGAAGAACCATTACAAGAAAACCAAAACCAAAACCGGGATAGGATGATGATTAGAGAGAAGAGAAGGGGAGTCTATTTGGAGGGGGATCTTTTGGGGGAGGGGGGTAGATAAGGGGCTACGTGGGGCGGGGGCGGGCGGTGGGTCGCTTTTTGTTAGGTTTGAACGGTGGATCCCTCTCAAGTCCGTTTCACTGCTTGGAAAGTGACCAGCTGCATTGCCCAGCCCCACAGACCACCTAGGTTTTTTTTCTCTCTCTCTCTTTTTTTCTCCTTAACATTGGGACAAAGAAATGTTTTATTTATTAAAAAAAAAACTAGGCTGCCTTTTACCTTTTTTCCCCCCTGCCCATGGAAAAGAAAAAGCTTTTGGGGGTAAAAGGGAAGGGGGAAAAAGCAGGCAAGGGGGTGAAGAGTTTGAAAGAGAGAGAAGGAAGAGGATCCACCGAAGTACACGAGAGCTGCCGAAATTGGAAGATGGAAGGAAAAGGGGTTTGTTTGTTTTTTAAATGGGTGCCAAATATTTAAATATTTTAGAGCTGCTGTATCGCTGCTGCTGTGGGGCTTTTCCTATGTGGCTGGGGTTGATGGGAACTGTAGTCCGGTGTATCCTGGGAGAGCTGAGATTCGGGAAGGAGGTAGGAAGCACACACCGGTCCCTTTGGGGGAAGTCAGAGGGTGGGGAGAAGGAACGGGAAGCGTGAAGGGAGTCAAACAGGTGAGCTTCCGAACAAGAGGTTTACAAAGACCCCAAAGGGAAGTCAAAAACCTTGAGAGCCGAATCTCCTGGGGTATGAACAGCCAGGAGTGCAGCGCTTACAAGATAAGCAGAAGGGCAGGAGAGAATTCCCATCAAAGTGAGGAGGAGAAAGGAAAAGAAAAGAACTAGTGGAATAATTGATGGATAGATAATTAGACGAACGAACCAATGGTCGAAGAAATTGTCTTAGCTCTGGGTGTTTTGGTGGAGAAGAGAATCCCTTTTGACAGAAGGAAGGCTAAGACCCCTCCAGAGTGTGCAGAGAGTCAGAGTAACACTTGGCCATTATGATTATCCCCATTCTCTTTAATATTTAATTGCGAAATATTTTTTTTTTTAAAAAAAAAATTTCATTAACTAAGGAGCGAGGGCCATCCACTTTCCGCTCAGAAATAAGCTGGAGGGTTTCAACAAGGCTGTAGTTCCATTTCGTGGACACCTTTACGATGTGACGGAATGCTGGCAGTCTTGACGAGAACAATATATCTATCTATCTATCTATCTATCTATCTATCTATCTATCTATCTATCTATCTATCTATATTTAATCCTGGTTGCTACTAAATGGATCTCTGCCGTTCTCCCAGGTTTCTTCCTGGGGTGAGAACAGAAGGCTCCCATCAGAAGGCTTAATTTTGACAATCTATAGAGGTGATACATGGAAAAAAGGGGTGGGAGCGGAAAGGAGGAACAAAGGATGAATCTGCTGAAAAACCAGGGCTTGTGCAGCCAGGGGCCTTTGGCAGAATTTCTACAGGAATTAACCACAGTGGGGTTCAGGGGGGTTTAGTCTGTAAATCAGGATTAAGGGCTCAGCGTTTTTTTTTGAAACCAGTTGTGGTTTCTTCAGTGTCTGAGCAAATGTGGCTGGGCAGGCGATGAACATATATCTTATTGTGTCATATTGGTTGTAACAACACCCATCAATCAGTCAAGCGTACTTTCGTGGATGGTCTGAGCCCAACTAGTTTGGTTGCATTTATGGTTTGTGTGAATCTTGAAAACGGGGATTAAGAGTGAGTCAATGAAACCTGGAAATGGGTATTGTGTGGAAGGAGCCTTTATGTTCTCTGGGGTTTACACCTTAAAGGCGGAATGCTGGCTATACGATATGCCCAGGAGCTCTGGTGCCAAATAAGGTTTGCAAAAAACAAAACAAAACTGCCCAAGCTGGAAGATAAACATAAAAATGGGCTGGTGGATTGTTTGTGTTAAACTAGCTTTGTAGCCCAGGGTGGCAAAAAAGGTGAATCTAGAACTTCAGTGCCTGGAGAAAGTCCGTGAGATTCCGTTTCTCAGCGGTCTAACAATAGCAACACAACGAGGAGACATAATGGAGCAAACTGGGTGATTCAGCAGCTCCCTTTAACTTCTGGTTAACTTTTGATGCAGAAGAAATTCTGGGCTACAGATTTTTTATTTCATTTGGATGGTCTTCTGCAGCCATCTCTGTGGGTTGGAAGTTGTGTGTGTTTGTGTGTGTGTGTATTAAAAACACACCCCGACCTGTCCTTTCTTACCTTATTCAATAATGGTGCAGTTGTGGTTGTTGTGGTTGGAGGGCAAGCATCCTGTTCCCCCCAAGTCCACCCTCAGCTTCTTAGGATGTGTGGAACTTTTAGTCTTAAAAGGATGAGAATGAGGGCCACATGCCTTGGAATTTGAGTTATATATCTTAATCACCCTAAATATGTGCAAGGGTATATGGGATAAGGAGCAAGATCTTTGGTGGGCAGAGGTACTCTTTTTCTGCCAGGAGTATTGTGTTTTGCGTACTTCAAGGCAAAGTTGTAAAAAAAAAAAAAAGGTCCCGGGGGTTGTTGAGGTTAAGCTTCACATGTTGTAAATTGCACGAGATTTCTACATTTCTTTCAGCATCTTTGCAAAATGAAACTTTTTCTGATGCAATACAATGGGACGGTTAGGAAGGGAATATCTCTCGTTCTTTCAAAATTCTGTTCTGTTGCTGCGAATACAGGTAGTCCTTGATTTATGGCCACAATAGAATAGAATAGAATAGAATAGAATAGAATAAAAAATAGAATAGAAAATAGAATATGGAATGGGACGGAATGGAACAAAACAGAACAAAATAGAAAAGAAAGTAGAAAATAGAATAGAATAGAAATTGAGTATGAAACAGAATAGAGTAGAGTAGAGTAGAGTAGAGTAGAATAGAATAGAATAGAATAGAATAGAATAGAATTCTTTATTGGCCAAGTGTGATTGGACACACAAGGAATTTGTCTTGGTGCAAATACTCTCAGTGTACATAAAAGAAAACATACATTTGTCAAGAGTCAAGAATCATCATAATAATAGTCATAGGGTACAAATAAGTAATCCAATCATACTAGGAAACAGTCAGTATAAATCGTAAGGATACAAGTGACAAAGTTACAGTCATACAGTCACAGGTGGGAGGGGATGGGTGATAAAGAGTGATGAGAAGATTAATAGTAATCGTAGTGCAGACTTTGTAAATAGTTGGACAGTGTTGAGGGAATTATTTGTTTAGCAGAGTGATGGCTTTCGGGGGAAAAACTGTCCTTGTGTCTGTCTAGTAGTTCTGGTGTGGAGCCCAAGCTTTCTGCAGCTAAGCAAAGCAGATGTTAAGTGAGGTTTTTGCCCCATTTTGTGACCTTTCTTGCCGCAGCTAAGTGAATCGCTGCCGTCATTAAGTTAGTAAATGGTTGCTAAGCAAATCTGGCTTCCCCGTAGACTTTGCTTATCAGAAGGCTGGCAAATGGCCATTCCACGACACCGTTGTAAATATGAACTAGTTGCCAAGCACATCCAAATTCAGATCACGTCACGACAGAGATGCTGCCATCGTTGTGTGAAAAATGGCCATAAGTCACTTTTGTCAGTGCTGTTGTAACTTCAAATGGTCATTAAATGAACTGTTCTAAGTCAAGGACTGCCTGTATTTTAAAATGTCCGTATGGCACCTGGGGATATAGGTATAGTATCCAAGTGTGTTTCTTCTCATCTATTGCACAAGTGTGAGATTTACCTTTGGGAAGTATTTGTTTGAAAAACTCATTTCCACTAAGAGTGACGGTGTCATGCCCCTGTTGGAATACGATTCCGAGGGAGAGGTGGAACAGCTGACAGGGAGTGGGAGTGTGGCTCCGGTGGCTGTGGAGGAAACTGGGGAAGGGCACAGTCCAGTTGGGCGTTCAGAGGAAGGCCCAGGTCTACCCCATCTTCATCCTAGGGTACGCAGGGAGGAATGGAGAAGGGAGCAACGTGAGTTGCGTGGTTTATGGGGGAGGAAAGGGTCCTGATCCCCTTCATTGGTTGCAGCTGGGAAAACTGTTTAAAAAGGCAAACTACACAAAGCAAAGTGTGAATTATTTTGGTTTGTCAAGTCTTATCTGAGTTCTGGCATCCTCCCAAGTGTGTGGGTTTTGTTATCTTTTGACGTCTTCAATCCCTTATCCTGCCCTGTCTCGTTAATTGTTGCAGTGTGGTTTGTGTTGGTTTTTACTTGTAAGTTATATGTACTTTGGTTTCGGATGGAATTTCTTCCCTTTAAAAACTGTTCTTTGGAGAGTTTTTTCTCCAGCCAATGATAACTGGACATTGGGGGCCAATTTGGAGGAATTAATGGGACTTTACCTACTTTTGTGACTTTGTTGCTTTTGTGCCATGCCCCGGTCATCACAGACAGGTTCCCAGTTTGACCACAGTGTGGTATGAATGAATGAGCCATATTTCAGTCTAATCTACCTCCCAGGGAAAGTTCGGAGGAGAGAAATTTACCATCTTGAATTTTATGGAGGAAAGACAGAATGGTAAAAGATAAGATAGGTGCCCTTTTGATTAGAAATGAATACATTGTTTGCCAACACAAACAGCACCCGCCTTGGGTTAAACAAAATAAAACAATAAAAAAATAAAAATTTTGCTATGCTGAAACAGTATTATTGCAACAACATTGTTCTGTTAATTAGCCCCTAATTGCTGCTTGTTTTCTATATGGCTGTTTGCAAAATTAATTAAAGGAAATAAAAAGCTAAACAAATTTGGGAAGGGAACTACATTTATCAACTGTTACTAGATATAATTGCTACATGAAACCTCTATATCAGATGCTCCAGGGGTGGGATTCAAAAATTTTAACAACCGGTTCTGTGGGCGTGGCTTAGTTGGTGGGCGTGGCTTGGTGGTCATGTTATTGGCTGGGTATGGCCAACTCAATAGCACTCACATCGAGGCGCTTCCCCGCCTGGCCTCTCATGACTGTGGGGATGCTGCAACAGTCGTAAGTGTGAAAAAGGGTCATAAGTCACTTTTTTCAGTGCCATTGTAACTTTGAACGGTCACTCCACACAAGCAAAGTACCAGCAAAGGAAGGGAAAAAAAACTCCAGAGAAGTTCCTGAGACAGGAAGTCTAGTCCTGCCAAGAATGTAATAAGGGTTAACGGAGAGGCAGTTTCTGGAAGCAACATCAGAATGTTTCCTTCCTGCCTTCCTTACAGGATTAGGCCAGTAATTTCTTCTAACAACCGGTTCTCCAAACTGCTTAGAATGTTAACAACCGGTTCTAGTGAATAGGTGCAAACTGGTAGAATCGCACCCCCGAGATGCTCTGTATTTTAATACCACTTTTCTGAAATGGATGGGGATTAAGTACACCTTAGGTGAAAGGAACAAGATTTCAGGCTTAACGGGACGTGGTTACGAGGATCAGAAATGAGACTGTACGCAAACAAGGAAAACATTGGATTCTTAATATGATGACCTGGTTCACACAACCAGCTGAAACATAAATGACTGCACCCCTTCTGAACTTTGTCATGTGTGCATCTAGGCACAACTCTCTCGACAGGACAAATCTTAAACTAATGGAACCCCTATTAATGATCTAGCTCTGAATGAATTCAAAGAGGCAAAGGGCCATCAAGGAATGCTGTGGGAATCGCTGGATAAATTCAGGAAGGTTTTGGCTGCCCACTTTTGGGAGCAGAACTGCAACATTAAGAGATTCTTAAAGGGCTCTTCTTACAGCCTTAAGAATAGTT
The DNA here is from genome assembly GCF_049901715.1 of Pseudonaja textilis. Classification (NCBI taxonomy): domain Eukaryota; kingdom Metazoa; phylum Chordata; class Lepidosauria; order Squamata; family Elapidae; genus Pseudonaja; species Pseudonaja textilis. The sequence goes on from NC_141990.1 coordinate 326,030,427, forward strand.
TAGCTATCGTTGGAAAAAGAGGTCAGGACAGGTAGTCCTCAACTTACAACAGTTCATTTAGTGACCGTTCGAAGTAATGACGGCACTGAAAAAAGTGACATAAGTTTTTAAAACTTATAACTGTTGAAGCATCTTCATGATCATGTGTGATGTCCTGGGGCGTGGCACAAAGGCAACACAGTCAGCAATCAATAAGAGTCCCTCAATTATCTCCAACTTTGCCCTCAATGTCCAGGTTACCTTCTGGCTGGAGAAAAACCCTCCCAGGAACAGCCTTTGACTGCAGAAATTAAGTCCAAAACATGGTCAACACAAACTGTAACTTAAAGTCCAAACAAGCAGGGCAGGAGCAAGAATTTCGGACTTCAGACTTTAAGGCAGGGCAAAACTCACATGGTTGGGAAGACACCAGGAACAAAGATAAGCCAGGACAACACAAGATAAAGTCACATTTGCCCTCCACAGCCTGCCCCATGCATCCTGCCTTTCTTATCAACTGTCTTCCCAGCTGTGGCTAGTGAAGGGAATCAGGGCCCTTTCCTCCCCCATAAGCCACGCAACCCACGTTGCTCTCTTCTCCGTTCCTCCCTGCATGCCCTAGGATGAAGAGGGGGTGAGCCTGGGTCTCTGAACTCCCTCTCCCTTGTTCTACCTCTCCCCTGCTCTGCCTAGCCGGACTCTGCCCTTCCCCAGTTTCCTCCACAGCCAACAGAGCCACACTCCCATTCCCTGTCAGCTGTCTGGCTTCCTCCTCGGATTCAGACTCTGACAGGGGCATGACATGTGATCAAAATTCAGATGTTTGGCAAGTGATGCATATTTATGACGGTTGCAGTGTCCTGGTTCCCTTTTGTGACCTTCTGACAAGCAAAGTCAATGGGGGAACTAGATTCACTTAACAATCATGTTAGTATTGCAGTGATTCACCATTTGTGACCTCCCCAGCTGGCTTCCAACAAGCAAAGTCAGTGGGAAAAGCCAGATTCACAACTGCATGATTCATTTAACAACTGCAGCGATTTGCACAGCAACTGTGGCCAAAGTGGTTGAGAAATGGGGCACAACTCACTTAACAATTGGAAATGGGGCACAACTCAATTAACTGTCTTACTTAGCAATGAAAATGTTGGGCTCACTCACTGTGAGTTTTTTCCCCGTTTGCTCCATTTTACGACCTTTCTTGCCTCGATTGTCTAGTGAATCACTGCAGTTGACAAGTTAGTAAGCCGATTGTTAAGTGTACCTGGCTTCCCGAGATTCACTTTGTGTGTCGGACGATCGCAAAAGGAGACCATGTGACCCTGGGACCCTGCAGCGGTCATAAATACGAACCAGTTGAAGCGCCTGAATTTTGATCAGGTGGCCCTGGGGAATGCTGCAAAGATCACAGCTGTGAAAAACAGCCATAAGACACACTTTTCAGTGCCGTTGTAACTTGAAGCAGTCACTAAATGAAGCATTGTAAGTCGAGGACTACCTGTATTTCGTATTCCCTCCTATCCCCCAAAAATTTCATTTTAATGTATGCCGATCAGTGTACATTCAAAGCAGAGGTGATATTTGGCAGGTTCTGACCAGTTCTGGAGAACCGGTAGCGGAAATTTTGAATAGTTTGGAGAATCAGCAAATCCCACCTCCGACTAGAGATTTTACAGTATCCTTCCCCTGCCATGCCCACCAAGCCACGCCCACAGAACCGGTAGTAAAAAAAAATTGAATCCCACCACTGATTCAAAGTGACAATAAAGTTAATATTCTATTCTATTCTAATTTCTATTCTATTCTATACTATTCTATTCTATGTTCTATTCTATTCTATATTCTATTCTATACTATTCTATTCTATATTCTATTCTATGGAATATTATATTCTATACTATTCTATTCTATATTCTATTCTATTCAATATTCTATTCTATACTATTCTATCCTATATTCTATTCTATTGAATATTATATTCTATACTATTCTATTCTATATTCTATTCTATTCAATATTCTATTCTATACTATCCTATTCTATATTCTATTCTATTCTATTCTATTCTATTCTATTCTATTCTATTCTATATTTCATTCTATTCTATTCAATATTCTATTTATACTATTCTATATTCTATACTATACTATACTATACTATACTACACTACACTACACTACACTACACTACACTACACTATACTATTTTCATTCCATATTCTATTCTATTCCATGTTCTACTCTACTCTACTCTTTGCACAGGTCCAGTGAAAATGGTTTAGAACAGTGTTTCTCAGCCTTGGTAACTTGAAGATGTGTGGATTTCAACTCCCAGAATTCCCCAGCCAACTCTGGCTGGAAGTTAAAGTCCACACATTTTCAAATTGCCAAGATTAGGAAGCACTGATTTAGAAAACAGACTCAGGCTGCATTAGCACAATACAGAGAACCAGGTTGGCTGAAAACCAAGAGACCCCATTCACACAAACATCAACTTGGATTGCCGGTTTCGCGGCTTATACTGGTATGTGAATCCATCAGGTTATTGATCGATGGATCGTGTAAAAGAACCCAGGACATGGTTTAATTCAGTAACCAGGATAAGAAGCTTGGGGCCTGAATGCAGCTGTTGATTGGGAGATTCGGGGGAGGGAGGAAGCCGCTAGTTTGCTTTTGATTACATCATATTTTAAATCTAGATTTCAAATTGCTCATATGCCACAATTAGGCCTAACGCAAAGCTGATATCGCTCTCGATAAGATAGGAGAGAAAATCTGTTGCAACATGGGAAAAAAACCCCAGCCTCTTTCTAGGTTGCCATTTCTTCACCTCTCCAGGTAGTTTTTTTTTTTTAATTATCAGATCCATATTTCTGCTGTTTTGCTCCAGTGCCTGCACTGAGAATAGCTCACTCTCCCAGGTTCATTCTCCCAGTAAGGGTCTTGTTAAAGAGCAAAGGTTCCTACTGTATTTTCATGACCTGTTTCTGTTTTTTTACATTCTGTGTATGAATTTCTGTTGGGACAGATTCAGTCAGCTGGAAGGGACCTTAAAGGTCTTCTAGTCCAACCCCCCTGCATAAGCAGGAGACCCTATACCATTTGAGACAGGTGGCTGTCCAGTCTTTTTTTTTTTTAAAAAAAAAAAACCTCCGGTGATGAAGCACCTATAATTTCTGCTGTTCCACTGGTTAATTGTCTTCAGTGTTAGGAAGTTTCTCCTTAATTCCCAGTTTCTTCTCTCCTTGATTAGTTTCTATCCTTTGTTTCTTGTCTTTCTCTTGTGATGCTTTGGAAAATAAGTTGCCTGAAACAATGTACATCCCTCATCTCTTTGCATTAGGTAAGGTAAATAAGATTAAGATAACCTTTATTGTCATTTTTTTACTGTGAACACACCGGTATGCATTAAAAATGAAATTCTGTTGCCTGCTCTCAAACGAAAGCATATATCTATCCATATACATACATAACACACATATACACCTGCTATATACATACATTTATACCTATACACACACATATATGTGTGTATGTGTGTATGTGTATAGATAGATACAGTAGATAGATAGATACAGTAGACAGACAGACAATCTGAATGTTCTGCTTTGAAGATAGATAGATAGATAGATAGATAGATAGATAGATAGATAGATAGATAGATAGATAGATAGATAGATAGATAGATAGATAGATAGATAGATAGGCAGGCAGGCAGGCAGGCAGGCAGGCAGGCAGGCAGGCAGGCAGGCAGGCAGGCAGGCAGGCAGGGAGAGATGATAGATAGATAGATAGATAGATAGATAGATAGATAGATAGATAGATAGATAGATAGATAGATAGATGATACGCAGGCAGGCAGGCAGGCAGGCAGGCAGGCAGGCAGGCAGGCAGGCAGGCAGGCAGGCAGGCAGGCAGGCAGGCAGGCAGGCAGGCAGTGAGAGAGATAGATAGATAGATAGATAGATAGATAGATAGATAGATAGATAGATAGATAGATAGATAGATAGATAGATAGATAGATAGATAGGCAGGCAGGCAGGCAGGCAGGCAGGCAGGCAGGCAGGCAGGCAGGCAGGCAGGCAGACATTCTGAATGTTCTGCTTTGGATGATATATATACACACACTCACATATACATACACTCACATATACATACACACACATATACATAAACACACACACACACATATATACAGACACATACAGAGAGAGAGAGAGAGAGAGAGAGAGAGAGAGAGAGAGAGAGAAAATCTGGATGTTCTGCTTTGGAGACCCTGAAGCCCCCTCCCAGAAGGTAACAAGGAAAACAGGTCATGAAGAGGATGTGTAGGATCCCAGACAATACTGCAATCCCTGCTCCAGAATCGCTCATATGCCATGTCCTGGGATAGAAGGGAGAGAACTGCCAACAATCTTTTCTGCCATCCTCACCACTCTTCAATCTCAGTGAAGGATTTCTTCTCTGAAATAAATTGCCTGGGGTTTTCACGCATGGCCTCTGAGGACCTGAAGAGGCATAGCTCATTCCATCAAATAGCCCCTCTCCCTTTTAAGCCACCTTTTCCAGGTAACATCTGAGGAGCAAATGCTGAGTAATATAAAATGCGCACCTCTCCCACTGGAGATGCCGATGGGTTGAATGTGACTTCTGGCTCTTTTGTTCTGGTGAAAGCTATTAGCTGGCAAGGAGTCCAGCCACAATTGGGAGCAATTGACTAGAGTATCAGCTGTAGTCACTCAAGGGCAACTGCGGCGTCCCTTTTTGGCGACAAATTCTGGTGGAACAAAATAACATCGACGATGATGAACTGCAACTTTCACTAGGCTGGCATCTGTCACCCTCCAGATGCAGCTGGTCTGCAGCATTTAGAAGCGCCATTCAGCATGGTCAATGTGCAGAGGAATGCTGGGAATTGTAGTCAGGCAGCATCCTAAAGAGCCCGGGTTACCTAAGTACCTGGTCTTAATCAAGCCCATTTTTAAATGTTGAGAAATTCCCAGGTATTCTGTTGTCCACCCCCTTTAGCTTAATGACTGCAGTTCAGTTGAGATTATCTTCTATTCAGCAGAAACATATAGGTGGTCCTCGACTTACAGCAGTCCATTTAGTGCCCTTTGAAATTGTACTGAAAAAAATAACCTATAAGCTATTTTTTCTTATCTATATATATAAAAGTGCAATACCACTCATGCATCATCACAAAATCTCCAGAACTGTAAAGCCTACAAACTTGAAATTTGGCACGTATGTTCCTCTTGGCTTCTAGGTGCTCAGTAAGAAAGGATTTTTCAAAATGACCATCAGAGCATTATTATTTCGTATATTATTATTAACACGCTCTGATGCTAAGGAGTTCTACTCCGCCTCCCCACCTGAAAAGAAATCTCTTCCAAATACAAACACAAGCAGAGGGGAAGAGTTTCAGTTTCAGAGCACCAAGCAGCTTTAGCACAGAACAGTTAAGCTAAGCCACACCCAGGCTCCTTGCTGTCTCCTCCTTGCTCACACAGCAAAGATTGTTTCAGTTTCCAAACAGCCCTCAACTCTCTCATATACTGACAGGACGCTAGCCAGATGAATACCGATGGATGCTGGTAGACAGAGGCACAATTTTCCCCACTTCTTTTCCTCCCCCAAAACTAAGCCCAACCACATAACTTTCGTAGCGATGCACGAGTATCGAGCTAGTGAATTATAAGTGTAATGTTTTTCACACTTACGACCATTTGCAGCATCCCTACGGTCACATTCTCAAAATTCAGGTGCTTGGCAACTGACTCATATTTATGATGGTTGCAGTCTCCCAGGGTCATATGACCCCACCCATTGTGACCGTCTGACAAGCGAAGTCAATGGGGAAGCCAGATTCACTTAACAATCCTGTTATTAATTTAACAGTGATTCACTTAACATCAGTAGCAAGAAAGGTTGTAAAATGGGGGCAAAGTTCACTTAACAAACATTTGATAAGCAACAGAAATTTTGGACTCAATTTTGGTGATAAGTCGAGGACTACATGTATAAATACTTCAGTAGCAGATGCACAAAAAGAATCCTTGACTTATCACCACGAATTTTGGCCACATTTGCAGCAATATTGCCCCGTTTTTCTCTTTCTGGTTCTCCCCAAATGAACCCACAGTGACAAGGATGAAGGGAAAGAGTTGCCGTTGAATGAGAGTAACTCAATGGGCAAAAGCACATAAAGACGCAGTGTGAGTATTGGTTGGTTAAATTTATATTCCACTATTCCTAGAGGAGCTTACGCGTAGAGCTTGTCTTTCTTCTGTTTTTCCCCATGGCAGTCCTTTGAGATAGGCTGAGCCAGGGGTGGGCTTCAAAAATTTTAGCAAGGGGCTCTCTACAGGGGTGGGATTCTACCAGTTCGCACCTATTTGCTAGAACCGGTTGTTAACATTCTAAGCAGTTCGGAGAACCGGTTGTTAGAAGAAATTACTGGCCTAATCCTGTCAGGAAGGCAGGAAGGAAACATTCTGGTGTTGCTTACAGAAACTGCCTCTCCGTTAACCCTTATTACATTCTTGGCAGGACTAGACTTCCTGTCTCAGGAACTTCTCTGGAGTTTTTTTCCCCCTCCTTTGCTGGTACTTTGCTTGTGTGGAGTGACCGTTCAAAGTTATAATGGCACTGAAAAAAGTGACTTATGACCCTTTTTCACACTTACGACTGTTGCAACATCCCCACAGTCATGAGAGGCCAGGCGAGGAGATACATGCCTTGATGTGAGTGATATTGAGTGGGCCATGTCCAGCCAATCACATGACCACCAAGCCACATCCACCCAGTCACATGACCACCAAGCCATGTCCACCATTTAAGCCACGCCCACAGAACCGGTTGTTAAAAAAATTGAATCCCACCCCTGGTTCTCTACCTGGTTGCTGGGTGGGTGTGGCTATGGTGGGTGTGGCCTAGCCAGCCTCCTGCACCACAGTAGCGGGGGTGCATTTATGCCCTCCCCAAGGTCTGGAGGCTTTACCTGAGCCTCCGGAAGGACGAAAACGGCCTTCTTGAACTTCTGGGAGGCCCATTTTTCACCTGCCCCAAACCTCCGCACATGCCCTGCACTTACCTGAATCCAAAACGGGCCACGTGGGGACTCCTGGGAAGGGAGGGGTGGTGTGGGCGGGGCCATGCAGGAGTGGGATTTCGGGCTTCTCCGAACTGTGCAGAATCTTAGCCAGGGGTTCTCCTAAACCCCCACAAACCCCCAGCAGCCCACTCCTGGCCGCTGAGCTAAGCAAGACCGATTGGCCCTAAGTCAGATAGTGGATTTTCAAGGCTAGAATTTTGGCTTCCCCCTTTCTTAGTGCGATATTTTCACCTCTGAACCTCCTTGGCTCTTGAACTGAAAAGGAGGGACTGGCCCAAAATTGCCAGGAGGCTTCTGTAGATGAAGGTTAGGGAGTTTTAGTCCGGGTATCCCTGTTCACAATTCAACCTTTCACCACTATCCCACGCTATCTCTAGTGTTGCAGATTGGCCTAACGTCCCCCAGGAAGTTTATATTGTTCGGTTGGGGGGGTGGGACTAGAAGGTAGGTCTCCCCACTCCTAACAGCACCTTAACCCTATACCCCACAAGTGGAAAGGGAACAAACCTGAGCTAAGAGGGGACACTTACTTATTCCTGCTTTTAAAAGGCTTTTTTTTATTAGGCCTTTGGAGAAAGTAATTCTTACGAGGAAAAAAAAATCCAGTAACTTCTCTCTCGTTCAGGACCTAGGACAGCTCCCGAAAGCTGACGGAGATTTAGCCAATAGAACTCGCTGTAGCATAACGGTTGGACCATTCCTCCCAATCAGGCTGCAGATTCCAAAAGTTTTAGAATTTGCACGGTACTTCTGGTGTGTGTGTGTGTGTGTGTGTGTGTGTGTGTGTGTGTGTGTGTACTAAGTAAGGCATTTTTCTAGTTCCATTCCATAAATAAATAAATAAATAGATCTGGGGACATAGATAGAGTACCGAAGATGCATCATTTCATTCCACGTGTCGTCTCTACCTATCTAATGGGATGCTGTCTTTTGGGAGAAAAGAGCATCCTCGCCACAAGCAGAGCAGGCAGAGATACATTTTTGACTCTTTTTGAGATGAATTTTGGGGTGACGATGGAAAATTCCTGTACATGGGTACCTTAAGGCCAGGGAGGGCTAAACACATCTGTTTCTGATCCAGTAGTGGAAAAGCCAAGAAAAATCACATCTGCAGAATTTGTTGGCATGTTTTTGTGAGGAGTAGGTAGAAATCCAAAACTGAGCTACAGTTGAAGTGGTTGCCTGACTTTATGCTACACTTTCTCTTCAATACTGATGCCTCCACATGTTATGGTTGAACAAGCTTCTGCACCATCAAAAACCAATCTTGATATGATTCTACATGAAAACATGCAAGGTTCTTTTTGTAATGGTAGTTCTAGACTTACAACCATTCATTTAGCGACTGCTCAAAGTTACCATGAAAAAAGTGGTTTAGGACCATACCTCACACTTCTGAGCATTGCAGTATCCTTGAAGCAAACATATACTGGAATAGGATATTCATATTCTAATACAGAAGATTCTTAGAGTGAATATAAAGAATTAAATCAGAAATTTTCTTAATGCAAAAAGATTTGGAATTTTTTTTGGAACTTTGATGTTATATATGTTGACAGCAGCAATATTACTTTATGCACAAAAATGGAAGGATGCTTCAATCCCCACAGTGGAGATGGCTCAATTAATTGCTTTGATGAAAGATAAAAACACAAGTAATTTTGTTTCTAGCTGGAAACTGCTCCTGGACTTTGTGCTTGAGATGGAAAAAAATTGAAACTTTGATTTTACTAATTAGTAAAACTAGTAATTGGTTTTACAAATTAGATAGATCTGTTGTTATAGAAATGGCTATTTTATACTATCATGTAAAAGTAAAAAAATTGAGGTTTGATGTCACTGTCTTCTTCTACTGCACCAAAGGAAGTCAGAAATCAATGTCTTTTCTTTCTGTTTCCCTTCTTTTCTACACTTTTTTCCCCTTTTCCCTCCCCTATTTTTCCTATTATTTGCTTTTGCATTTTTGTATTTTATATTATAAACTAAAATAAAAATGATAATAAAAAGCATTGCAGTATCTTCACAGTCATGTGATCAATATTTGGGTGTTGGCTGAGGAATTCTAGGAGTTGAAGTCCACCCATCTGAAAGTTACCAAGTTTGAAAAACACAGAATAGATTAAATTTCCAGAACTAATTTTTTTTAGAATGAGAATATTTTCACCTCTAGTCAGAGGAGAAATTTATCTGGGAATGGTAGAACAGCCTAATTAAACTATAGAGAATTGAAGGATTTTCCAGCAAGACTTCCAAAGAATTCCATATCTAAAACCCTGGGAAATTGAGAGTCCAGAAAAAAATATCTGGGCCATCAACCAGCCAAGGAATATAAGACTATATTGAGCCAAAGGCATTTAAATTTATATCAGTTTTATGATGAAATTCAATGCAAATGTAAAGTGACTCACCATGATTCAATTTGAACACTTGTTGATTTGCAAGACAGGTTTTCGTTTGATTCTGCCTTTTTTATTGCAAGCCCTCAAATATTTGCTTTGCAATTTATGAAATGTTCAGGGAATTAATGAATTTTGTTTTGGCCCAACAAGATTCCAACTGATTTATTTCCTTGTAAGTAAATCCCGCTGCAACCAGGCCAAATTCCTTCTATGCAAACTGCCCCCCCCCTTTTTTTATTAACTTTTATGTATCCTGATGATCATATGATCATTCTGTCTAAATCCAATCTTTGGACACGAGGACCAAATTTCAGAGGCAAGCTAAAATTTGCAGAAGTAGAAAAATGTTTAGAAAAAAATGGGGAGATGTGGGAGGTAAGAGAGCAAAAGAGAACTCAAATATCTTGCCTTTTATTTAGATAGATAGATGATAGATAGATAGATGATAGATAGATAGATGATAGATAGATAGATAGATAGATAGATAGATAGATAGATAGATAGATAGATAGATAGATAGATAGATAGATAGATAGATAGATAGATAGATAGATAGATAGATAGATAGATGATAGATAATAGATAGATAGATAGATAGACAGAACGGCAGACAGATGGATAGATAGATAGATAGATAGATAGATAGATAGATAGATAGAATTCTTTATTGGCCAAGTGTGATTGGACACACAAGGAATTTGTCTTGGTGCAAATGCTCTCAGTGTACATAAAAGAAAAGGTATATTCATCAAGAATCATAAGGTACAACACTTAATAATAGTCATAGGGTACAATAAGCAATTGAATCATACTAGGAAAGAAGACGAGAGCCAAGAAACTAAGAGAGAATTTGCAGTGTCGTCTTGTCATAACAATGAGGGTTCCAAGAAAATATATCCCAAACCAGTAGAAAGCAAGAAGTTGGTGCATATGAATACTCAAAATAGTTGGGTCTTTCAGGTTTAGACAAAGGATATCTGAAAGGTCAGAAGATTTGAGACGTTTAATGAGAGATTTATTGTGATCAGGGACATTTAAAGAGTCAAGATGGTGGCTGTGTAATTGAAAACATTGATTGTGTTATTAAGGCCAATATATTGACTTTTTTTAAAAAAAAAATCCTGTCTATGGACCTCTCTGAGGCATGAGAAGCATTTTCCTCACTATCAATTAATGTTAGATAAATCAGATCAAACACCACATATTGTGGTGCAATTATATGCTTGAAGTGCCTGTAGGAAGTGGGATCCAAAAATCAAGACTGCAACTGTGTGATCGAAGTCCATTTCTTTTTTTTCCACTTTATTTATTTCATATCCATCTTTTTATTATTTTTATAAATACCCCAAGGTGGAGAAGATATCTAATAAGAGCTGTTGTGGCTCAGTGGTAAGAATGCAGTACTGCAGACTACTTCTGCTGACTTCCGGCTGCCTGAAATTTGGCAGTTCAAATCTCACCACAGACTCAAGGTCGACTCAGCCTTCCATCCTTCTGAGGTCGGTAAAATGGGGACCCAGATTGTTGGGGGCAAGAGGCTGACTCTGTAAAACGCTAAGAGAGGGCTGTAAAGCACTGTGAAACGCTATATAAGTCTAAGGGCTATTGCTATTGCTCATACTCCTTCTATTTTCCCCACAACACAAGCCCTGTAACGTGGGTTGGGGTCAGAGAGAGGCATTGGTCCAAGTCACTCAGCTGGCTTTCACGCCTAAGCAGGACTAGAACTCATGGTCTTCTGGTGATAGGCGCAAAGTCACCCGATGTTGGAAATGATCAGGCTGAACCCAAGAGTTGGGGTCAAAGACATCATCAGTTTGAAATCTCTATGCCAGTGGTAGGATTCAATTTTTTTTTTACTACCGGTTCTGTGGGCGTGGCTTGATGGGCATGGCAGGGGAAGGATACTATAAAAATCTACATTCCCACCCCACTCCAGGGGAAGGATACTGTAAAATCTCCATTCTCTCTCCCACCAGCCAAACAGCTGGGAATTTGGAGGCAGAGAATAGATGGGGGCAGGGCCAGTCAGAGGTGATCTTTGCCGGTTCTCCAAACTACTCAAAATTTCCGTTACTCCAGAACTGGTTAGAACCTGCTGAATACCACCTCTGCTCTATGCCCTCAATAGAGACCTAAGTCCAGCTCCCTCCTTGAAATCTGTTGACTCTTATCTGGTGCCAATTCACCTTAACCATTAATTCAGATTCTTAGATATAGGAAACATGAAATAAACTTGTAGCACTTTTGAACTCTACCTTGGTTTCTGACTTCTTGTACCTGACACCCAGCTGGCTTTCATGCCTATGGCAGGACTAGAACTCACTGTCTCCTGGTTTCTAGCCTGGTGCCTTACCCACCAGACCAAATAGGCTCTCTTTCATGGCAATGTACCTAAAAAAAGAATTGGGCTTCAGTTACATGGTTGGGGTTTCCATTTTGACTTTTTTGACTGCTGTACAGACTGCCTCAGTTCAGAAAAGTAAGATTTCTTCCAATGAACTCTGTGTGTCATCTAAAAAGATACTCCTTTGGTCTTTTTAGCTGCCAGAAAAAGGGAGTGCGGGAAAATAGTGCATTCCTTAAGTGCCTAGATAAACTTCCTGGCAGCCCAAAGTTGTTGGAGCGCAAGGATATTACTGGAGAGCGTGATTGATGACTCTTGGCTATGGATGTGTCCCATTGGACAATACACATCCAGGGGGTGGGGAGAAGACCAGGGTCAAGGGGGAAATGAATGATGTATTTTAGTATCGGCTGCATCCAGCTAACACCAACATGGCCACTTCCAATAAACCAATTTTCTTTTCTCTGAGAGACGAGGCTAGAGACTTATGATTTGAATGGGGGTGGATGTGTTGAAACCTTAAAGGTATCCCTTCTCAAAAATTGTAGCCATCTATTTACCCCAATTGCCAATTTTTGATTGGGCTGGCTGCTTCATTTGATGATGTTTGCTTTTCAGCATGGACGGTTACAATGTGCTACCTTTCTGCAATTTGGTTTCGAAATGCCAGTCTCATCCAAAAAAGGCAGATTGTTCACATTCTCACCATATTGAGAGGAATTGTGGTGAAAAAGGGAGGGGGAAGTAGCCACCCACCCCACAGATGCAAAATATTTTCGAAGAGCAACGGGGAGAATCAGGCATTGTAGGAGGAAACCATGTTAGTCTATGTGGATGTGAATAATCTGGTGGCATCTCTTCCGGCTTGCAATTTTATGGCAAGGTATAATAGCTTATGCCTGTTAATATGCCTTTTAATACAGGTAGTCTTCAATTGAGCCCAACATTTTCTGATGCAAAATGAGACATTTGTTAAATGAATGTTGCCCCATTTTATGACTTTTCTTGCCACAGTTATTGAATGAATCACTTCAGTTATAAGTGGAGTAAGTAACTAAATTAATTTAGACGTGTAAACACCACCTTATTGTTTGAAGAGGTTTTTTTTTAAGGACTTGCCTTTGGGGAAGTATGATTAGAAGAAATGTTTGGTTCATCTGAACACAGTGATGTTCCTGTAACTTAGGTGAATTCACTGAAAGGTCAACTTCTTTGTGGCTTTCAATTATATAGAATAGAATAGAATAGAATAGAATAGAATAGAATAGAATAGAATAGAATAGAATAGAATAGAATAGAATAGAATACTTTAACAGAATACTTTATTGACCAAGTGTGATTGGACACAAAAGGAATTCATCTTTGGTGCTCTCAGTGTACATAAACGAAAACCTACATTCATCAAGAATCATAAGGTATGACAGCTAATGATAGTCATAGGGTACAATAAGCAATCAAAGCATACTAGGAAACCGTCGATAAAAATTGTAAGGATACAAGTGACAAGTTAGTCATACAGTCACAAGTGTGAGGGGATGGGTGATAAGGAGTGATGAGAAGATTAATCGTAGTGCCGACTTCGTAAATAGTTGGACAGTGTTGAGGGAATTATTTGTTTAGCAGAGTGATGGCGTTCAGGAAAAAAACTGTCCTTGTGTCTAGTTGTTCTGATGTGCAGTGCTCTATAGCATCGTTTTGAGGGCAGGAGTTGAAACAGTTTATGTCCGAGATGTGAGGGGTCTGTAGATATTTTCACAGCCCTCTTTTTGACTCGTGCAGTATACAGGTCCTCGAATGAAGGCAGGTTGGTAGTAATTGTTTTTTCTGCAGTCCTAATTACTCTCTGAAGTTTGTGTCTGTCTTGTTGGGTTGCAGAACCAAACCAGACCGTTACAGAGGTGCAGATGACAGACTCAGTAATTCCTCTGTAGAACTGGATCAGCAGCTCCTTGAGAACCTTCACATTCAAGTGCAGCATATCTGATGCTGAAGACAAATGCTGGTTTATCTCTTTCTAAAAGAAGTTGCAAACTCTTTAAAAGGATCTGCCTTTTATTCCAGCGATGGCAGGATTGCAAATCCCTTTACCTCATTGATTTCATCAGTTTGTGAGGGCCACAGACTGTGTTCTGCCCTATTTTCCTTCATGACTACCTTGTGAGGTAGATCATAGGATAATGACCAAATGGACTTTATAGAATAGTGGTTCTTAAACTCACAGTAATTACTCCTAAGGGGGTCAGTGAGGCATATTCTGAAGGTAATGGAGTAATTTGTAATTGTTTTTTGTAAATTAAGGATCTAGTTTGAGCTGAGGGATAGAAACAAGATCACATGAAGTGTTACTATCACTTTATAAGGGCTTGGTAAAACCACGCTTGGAATACAGCATCCAGTTTTGGTTGCCACGATGTAAAAAAGATGTTGAGACTCTAGAAAGAGTTCAGAGAAGAGCAACAAAGACGACTGGAGGCTAAAACATATAAAGAATGGTTGCTGAAACTGGGTATGTCTAGTTTGATGAAAAGAAGGACTAGGGTTGACATGGTAGCAGTGTTTCAATATCTCAGGGGCTGCCACAAAGAAGAGGGAGTCAAGCTATTCTCCAAAGCTCCTGAAGGCTGGATAAGAAGCAATGGGTGGAAACTAATCAAGGAGAGAAGCAACTTAGAACTAAGGAGAAATTTTCCTGACAGTGAAAACCGTTAATCAGTGGAATGACCTGCCTTCGGAGGTTGTGAATGCTCCAACACTGGAAGTTTTTAAGAAGAGATTGAGCAGCTGTTTGTCTGGAATGGTATAGGGTCTCCTGCTTGAGCAGGGGGCTGGACTAGAAGACCTCCAAGGTCCCTTGCCTGTGGAGACTCTCAATCATCCAGCTCATGGTTAATCCAAAGGTGCTTTTCCAGATATCTCCCTGCTATCTGAAGGGAGAATATTCCAGAGTGCAGGGGCTACGGCAGAGAAGACACGTCTCCTGGGTCCTACCACCCAACATTTCTTGGCCGACAAGACCCCACAGCATGCCCAACCTGCCAGCTGAACTGGACAGATTGAAATGACTGGGAGAAGATGATCCCCTTGGATAACCCAGCCTCAAGCCACGTTGCATTCGGTGCCTTTACTCTTCTGAAAGTTTGCTCTGTGCTTTCTTTCCCTAAATATCCCCAGATAGATATGTCCTTTGTAAGCATCGTCTCCTGTCTGGCAATCCTACGTCCTCTCTTGAGTGGCCATCCCCACTGCGACGTCTAGGCAAATGAATCCCACAGATCCTCATGCCCTGCCTGAAGCATGCTTCTGAGTCTTCTCCATTGCTTTCCGGTTCATGGCTCTGTGTCTAGGGACATCCAGAGAGAGGCAAGGAAACTCACCCTGCACAGACTGAGTGGTGGCTGTTATCATTTGCATCTTTACTTATTTGTTTATCACACTCCTTTATTATTTTTTTTACAAATAACTCAAGGCAGCAAACATATCTAACACACCTTACTCCTTCTATTTTCCTTTCAACAACAACCCTATGAGGTGAGATGGGCTGAGGGAGAGGGACTGGCCCAAACTCACCCAGCTGGATTTTATGCCTAAAGTGAGACTAGAACTCACTGTCTCCTGGTGATTGGCCCAAAGTCACCCAGCTGGCTTTCATAGCTAAGGTGGGACTAGAATTGTCAGTCTCCTGATTTTTGGCCCCAAGTCACCCAGCTGGCTTTCACGGCTAAGGTGGGACTGGAACTCATTGTCTCCTGGTGATTGGCCCAG
Source organism: Pseudonaja textilis (assembly GCF_049901715.1). Taxonomy (NCBI): domain Eukaryota; kingdom Metazoa; phylum Chordata; class Lepidosauria; order Squamata; family Elapidae; genus Pseudonaja; species Pseudonaja textilis. The sequence continues at coordinate 326,046,030 of NC_141990.1, forward strand.
TCACCCAGCTGGCTTTCACAGCTAAGGCGGGACTGGAACTCACTGTCTCCTGGTGATTGGCCCAAAGTCACCCAGCTAGCTTTCACAGCTAAGGCGGGACTGGAACTCACTGTCTCCTGGTGATTGGCCCAAAGTCACCCAGCTAGCTTTCACAGCTAAGGCGGGACTGGAACTCACTGTCTCCTGGTGATTGGCCCAAAGTCACCCAGCTGGCTTTCACAGCTAAGGCGGGACTGGAACTCACTGTCTCCTGGTGATTGGCCCAAAGTCACCCAGCTGGCTTTCACAGCTAAGGCGGGACTGGAACTCACTGTCTCCTGGTGATTGGCCCAAAGTCACCCAGCTAGCTTTCACAGCTAAGGCGGGACTGGAACTCACTGTCTCCTGGTGATTGGCCCAAAGTCACCCAGCTAGCTTTCACAGCTAAGGCGGGACTGGAACTCACTGTCTCCTGGTGATTGGCCCAAAGTCACCCAGCTGGCTTTTATGGCTAAGGCAAGACTAGAACTCACCATTTCCTGCTTTCTAGGCTGGTGCCTTAACCACTAGACCAAACTGGCTTGGATTGCAGTCCAGAGCTCATCCCCCATGCTGACAGACTGGGTGGGGTGAGCTTTCAAGACACCAATCTCCAGATCCCAGACAGGAAAAAATCCGGGCTAAGCCGTCCTCTTCCCTTTGGACCCCGGCATGGCTCTAGGGCACAAACGGTTCCTGCCGACATCAAGAGGAAAGACGCAATAGACGTTTGGTGTGGGAGGGAGATGTTAATATCTTGCCAAGATTTAAATTGCATTTTATGTGACGCTAATCCCCCCTCATTAGATTGACATATTCATGTGGTTTATGAATTATTCAAAAGATAACAGATGTGGGGAGGGGGAGGAGAATGGAGACAGCGGTGGGCTTGCCTGTGAAATCTATCTATTCCCCTTGCAGGTTTTATTTTTTGCTAAAAAAACCCGCTGGCTAGCTTAGAATTTTATCGGCCACAAAATGCATCCTTTTCTCTCCAGAAAGCATATTTCCGAGGCTTTGTTTTGGAGTTAGGCAAAGCTTTTCTTTCCTTTTTCTCCTTTGAGGCGGGGGCTTACCGTGCCCCATCCTCAGAAAGGTCAGTGTTGACGAAGAAGGCAAATAGGTTGGAAGTCTTGGATTGGAAACCCGGTTCCTTCTCATTGTGAAAATCTACAGGACTCTGAATCATGTTTTTCAGCCACATGGAAAGGCAGTTGAGCTTCGAAGATTGCTTTCTGATTTTACACCTCTCTCTCCCTCCCTCCCTCCCCCCACAAGCGACAATTTCTGAGAAGCTGCTGAAAAATTGCGTCAAGGAAACAAGCGTGCGTGGGGAATCTCTTTTCTCTCCCTTTCGCTCATTTTATTGTTCTTTCCGTACCTTTTCTTTAAATCGACAGCAGAGAGAGAAGCCGGTGAAATATTCACGTCATCTCAAACAACAGTTTTCAAACCGTACAAAAGCCGCATCTCCATTTGGGGCTCTTGAGAGGTGGCTGGCTGTGGCAGAGGCCAGCGACGCATTGGGTCCAAAGCCTGCCTACAATTCTTCCTTTTTTTCGTAGCCTTTTGGCCGGGATAAGGGGTACAAACACCCTGATGACTGGCTTCTTACCGTAGATAGACCCCCAATGCTCTTCCCAGCTCATGACTCTGCAGGCTGTCCTTGATTTAAGGTAAAGGTAAAGATTCCTCGTGCACATGTGTGCTAGTCGTTTCCGGCTCTAGGGGGCGCTGCTCGTCTCCGATACAAAGCTGAAGAGCCAGCGCTGTCCGAAGACGTCTCCATGGTCATGTGGCCACCATGACTAAACGCCGAAGGCACCTGGAATGTTGTTCCCTTCCCACCCAAGGGGTTCCTATTTTTCTACTTGCATTTTTTTACATGCTTTCAAACTTCAAGGCTGGCAGAAGCTGTGGTGAATAATGGGAGCTCACTCCGTTACATGGAGCTAGGGATTCGAACCGCCGAACCGCCCACCTTCCTGATCGGCAAGCTCAGTGTTTTAGCCACTGAGCCGCTGCTCAGTGACTTACAACAGTTCATTTAGTGACCGTTCCAAGTGACGACGGTACTGAAAAACGGCTCTGAGCTGAAGAAGCGTCTTGGATGAGAAGCAAAACGTCTTCCAAGAAAAAAACCAGAAAGTCCAGTTGCCTTTTGAAAAAAAAATCACCTATGAAGATAGATGGTCCTTGACCTACCACAGTTCGTTTAGTGACCATTCCAAGTTACAACAGCACGGAAAAAAGTAACTTATGACCAGAAGTGGTATTCAGCAGGTTCTGAGCAGTTTTGGAGAACCGGTACTGGAAATTTTGAGTAGTTCGGAGAACCGGCAAATGCCACCTCTAACTGGCCCCGCCCCCATTTATTCTCTGCCTTCCGAGTCCCAGCTGATTGGCTGGATCTCCTTTGGTTGCCCTGCACAGGAGAACAGAGCTGGAAAGCAGGTTAGTGGGGTGGGGAGGGAATGGGGATTTTGCAGTATCCTTCCCCTGCCATGCCCACCAAGCCACGTCCACAAAGCCACGCCCACAGAACCAGTAGTAAACAAATTTGAATCTCACCACTGCCTATGACCATTTTTCACGCTGACAACTGTTGCAGCTTCCCTGTGGTCACGTGATCGTAATTCGGACACCGGGCAACTGGTTCACCCTGATGAAATTTGCAGCGTCCCAGGAGGTCACGTGATCCCCTTTGGGGACCTTCTGACAAGCAAAGTCAACGGAGGAGCCAGATTCACTCCACAACCACGTTACTAACTTAACAACTGCAGCGAGTCACTTAATGCCGGTGGTGAGAAAGGCCTTGAAATGCGGGCGAAATTCACTTAACGCGTGTCTCGCTTAGCCACGGAAATTTTGGCCTCAGCTGCGGTCGTAAGTCGAGGACCACTGGTATTTAATTTTTATTTCTTAAAAAAAATATGAAAAGGATGCTGGGATGTTTGCAAAGAAACCAGCATAATCTGAGTTTCCAGCATTGCCTCCAAGCAGTGCAGAGAAACACGTGGGAGCTTTTAAGAGATAAGAAGGAGAGGAGCCACAGTCCAGGGTCTGCTTTGGAAATGCTCAGATAGAAGGCGAGAGGGGAGATGAGGACGGAGAACATTCTGGACAGCAGGAAAGGAAAGAAACCTCCTTGGCTATTCCATGGGGATAAAAGCAGCTTTTGTGATGAGCCACCCCTTCCTGGACCCTGTTTGAGTGGCAAAATGGCTACTGGTGGAGACCGGACTCTGAGGGAGAGGAGGAACAGCCAACAGGGAGTGGAAGTGTGGCTCCGGAGGTTGTAGAGGAGGCTGGGGAAGGGCAGAGGCCGGCTGGTCAGTCAGAGGAGGACCCAGGTCCATCCCCTCTCCATCCTAGGGAACGCAGGGAGGAAGGGGTAAGGGAAAGATGTGGTCTACTGGGGAGGAGAGGGCCTTGATCCTCTTCATGAGCTGCAGCTGTGACAACTGGATAAGAGGATGGACACGCATGAGGGTGAATGCTGGAAACAAAGCGTGGAAATATCTCCAGTTTATGGTTCCTCTCTGAGTTTGGCGTCCTTCTCAGTGTGTGTTATCTGTGGACGTCCTCCAGCCCTTCTTCTTGTAACTCTTTGTGTGGGAGTTTTTTGTCTTCTGTCAAGAATATTCCAAGCTTGGAAGCAAAGTGAAGGAATAAAAGGGGCTTCACCTGTTTTCTATGACTGTGTTTGTTTTGTATCTTTTGTATCCCACCCTGGGTCATCACAGCCTATCACAAGGACTCACAATTCCAAATGCATCTAGAGCTCTCCAAGGGTTTGAAACTTGAGTAATCATCGCCCTCTTTTAATGACCCCGTAATCCCTTGTGGGGTGGGGTCTGGGCAACTGAATGGAGTTGAGTGTTTACTGGCCAGATGCCCTTCTTGTCGCCAGTGCGGAGTTTTGTTCAGCAGGATATATTCTCATCATGCCCGGAGAGAGAAATATCTGCTTCTATTTAGGATCGAACTCACAGCCTCCTGATTGTTGAGGCGAGAGCTCCACTTCTGGGCCACCGCACTGCACTTGAACCTTGAGTAATAACACGCCAAAAGCCAAGTTAACAATGTCCCTCCCACCCCCGTCTTTCCTTCCCCTCCCCCCAAACAACAGAGGCAGGAGTTTAATAGTCAGAGCAAGAAACGGAGGAACGACCTGCCTTCTCATGGATGGTCAGCCATTCAGAGTCTCGGCTCGAAGGGTGAGATGGGGCGACGTATAAATGTAATAAATAAATAAATAAATGAAGCGGTTGAAAGCGGCGATGGGGCGTTTGCGCCTTCAGACATGCAAGATGGATGTAGAAGCAGAGAGGAAACAGGATGAGGTGAGCTAATTCTTCTTTATTGGGGAGGCTGCATTACCTGCCACCCGTTTCAACCGTTCGATCCGTTAGAGTGGATCCTCCCTCAGGTTCTTTCTCTGACTCTGGGCCCTGCCTCTCTCGCCTGGTTGTTTCCTAGGCAGCGTCTTTTTCTCTTGTTTATCAAGGTTATCTACATTTCCTTCCATTCCCTCCCCCCTTCCCTTTTTCCTTCCTTCCTCCCTTCCCCCTCACGCCCTTCTTTTCTTCCTCCCTCCCTCCCTTCTTCTTCCTTCTTCTTCCTCCTCCCTTTCTTCCTCCCTCCTCCCTTCTTTTCTTCCTCCCTCCCTCCCTCCCCCTTCTTCCTTCCTTCCCCCTTTCTTTCTTCCTCCTCTCCCTCCCTTCTTCTTCCTTCCCCCCTTCCTTTCTTCCTCCCTCCCTTCTTTTCTTCCTCCCTCCCTCCCTTCTTCTTCCTTCCCCCCTTTCTTCCTCCCTCCCTCCCTTTCTTCCTCCCTCCCTCCTTCCCCCCTCCCCTCACTTCCTTTCTTCCTTCCTCTCTCCCTCCCTTCTTTTCTCTCTCCCTCGCTCCCTTCCTTTTTCCTCCCCTCCTTCTTCCCTCCCTCCCCCTCACTTCCTTTCTTCCTTCCTCCCTCCCTCCCTTCTTTTCTCTCTCCCTCCCTCCCTTCCTTTCTTCCTCCCTCCCTCCCTTCTTCCCTCCCACCCCCCTCCCCTCCCTTCCTTTCTTCCTTCCTTCCTCCCTCCCTCCTTTTCTTCCTCCCTCCCTTCCTTTCTTCCTCCCTCCCTCCCTTCCTTCCTTCCTCCCTCTCTCCCTCCCTCCCCTTTCCCTCTCCCCTCAACTGGTTTGCCTCCAGAACAGAGAACCAAATCTAAGAAGACCTCCAGGATCTCACCTGCTCACCCTCCCCTCCCCTCCCCTCCCCTCCTCCTTGCCCCCCGGAAGAGCTGCCGATGGGGTTTAGTCGAGGCCTTCTCTCCATCCTTGTCTGCCGCTTGGAGCAATTGTGGCGTTAAGGATGGAGTCCCCCTTAACAAAGCTGCACCTCTGAAACAGTCCCGCCAGGGGCCTTGTGTTTTCACTGTCCGTGACGTGGAGGAAGGGAAAAATAACAGACGATGCGTGGGGAGAAGAACTGAGTGGGGCTGCTGGAACTGAAAAGTGGGATCCCGTTTTGTCGCAAGCTCCACATCCCTCCTGCCATGCTCCATCTTAAGGTTGGCTTCTACTTCCAGCCTCCTTCCGTCTTTCCTTCCTTCTTTTCTCTCTCCCTCCTTCCATCCATCCATCCTTCCCTCTCTGTTCCTCTCTCCTCTTTCTTTCATTCTTTCTCTTTCTCCTTCCCTCCCTCCTTCCTCTTTCTCTCCTCCCTGCCTCCTTCCTTCCTTTTCTTTCTCCCTCCTTCCTTCCTTCCATCCATCCTCCCTCTCTTTCTTTGTCTCTCTCTCTTCTTCTTTCTTTCTTTCTTTCTTTCTTTCTTTCTTTCTTTCTTTCTTTCTTTCTTTCTTTCTTTCTTTCTTTCTCCGTCCCTCTCTTTCTTTGTTTCTCTCTCCTTTCTTTCTTTCTTTCCTTCCTTCCATCCTTCCCTCTCTTTCTTTGTTTCTCTCTCTCCTCTTTCTTTCATTCTTTCTCTTTCTCCTTCCCTCCCTCCTTCCTCTTTCTCTCCTCCCTGCCTCCTTCCTTCCTTTTCTTTCTCCCTTCTTCCTTCCTTCCATCCATCCTCCCTCTCTTTCTTTGTCTCTCTCTCTCTCTTCTTTCTTTCTTTCTTTCTTTCTTTCTTTCTTTCTTTCTTTCTTTCTTTCTCCTTCCCTCTCTTTCTTTGTTTCTCTCTCCTTTCTTTCTTTCTTTCCTTCCTTCCTTCCATCCTTCCCTCTCTTTCTTTGTTTCTCTCTCTCCTCTTTCTTTCATTCTTTCTTTCTCCTTCCCTCCCTCCTTCCTTCTTTCACTCCTCCCTGTCTCCTTCCTTCCTTTTCCTTCCTTCCTTCCTTCCTTCCTTCCTTCCTTCCTTCCTTCCTTCCTTCCTTCCTTCCTTCCTTCCTTCCTTTCTTTCTTTCTTTCTTTCTTTCTTTCTTTCTTTTCTTTCTCTTCCCTCCCTCCTTCCCTCTCTTTCTCCTTCTCTCTCTTTCTCACTCTGGCTCATTCCCAACCCGTGAGTATTCTTGAGCTTCCAGGCTAATGAAAGCGTTCTGGCGACCTCCAGACCTTGAGGCTGAAGCGAAAGCGGGGGATTTCCATTTTGGAGGAGCTGATAACAGGCTGGAGATGAGCCAAGAGCGGGAGGCTTTTGCCAAAAGACATTGGCACAGCGGGCTCAAAGTGCCGTGTGAAGCCAGGGAGAGAAAGGGCTGCCAATATTCAGTGGCAAAATCATTAAGGTTCAGTGATAGAATTTTGTTTCCTTTCGTTTCTTCTCATCTAAAGGTAGCGATCAGAACAAAAGGTTCTGCTTCCATTGTCAACCTTTCACTTCCCCAGAAACCCTGGAAAAAAAAATATATTCTGGCCTATTGTACCCTTGAAGTTCTCTCATTTGGGAGCTGAAGACGATGTAATGGGCTATCATAAGAAGAGCTTTGAGGAACAGGAGGAAAAGCTACAGCCCAAGACAATGGGCAGATAAGAGAAACCTAGGTCCAGGGCAGAGACGTAATCTGAGAAAGCATCGTAGATTGGACCCTTTCACGTTCTCTTGTATTTAAAGGCAGGGAGGAGGAGGAAGGCATTTTGGGGCTTGGTTATTCTCTATAATAAAAGTAGTACAAGCAGTCGTGACTTACAACCAGGATTGAGCCCAAAATTTTCTGTTGCCAAGTGAGAAATTTGTTAAGTGAGTTTTGCCCCATTTTCCTTGCCCCGTTTTTAAGTGAATCAAAATGCAGTTGTCAAGTGAGTAACAATGGTTGTTAAGTGGCTCCCCATTGGCTTTGCATGTCAGAAGATGGCTGAAGGGGATCTCATGACCACAGGATGCTGCAATCCTCATAAATAGGAACCAGTTGCCCAGCATCCAAATGTAAATTATGTGACCCTGGGGATGCTGCAACGGTTGTAAGTGTGAAAACTGGTCAAAAGTCACTTTTTTTTTTCAGTGCAACTTTGTAACTTTGAACAGTCCCTAAAAGACCACTGTAAGTCGAGGACTACCTGTAATTAAGAAGATAACAGAAAGAACAGAACATTTCATCTCTAGTAACGAACGCCGAGATAAGCAGGGATTAACACCAGACAAACAATCAAGCAGAAAATTGCTCTAATCAAAGAACTATCAAGGAAAAAAAACACCCCCATCAACATCGGCAGGACTAATTACTGTATATAAACAGGGAGTGGACTGACACTCACAAGCACTGATGATGTTATTTAGTTGGATAATGAAACGTCTGCAAGAAAACAACCAAGTTCATAGAATAACAAGGTCCCCGCTAGTATTTATAACTTTGGTTTCCTGGTCTGGTTTACCACAAAAGGTTGACATCAGCCCTTAATTGAGGAGAGGAGTTAAAAGGTACGTAACCGGTAGATGGTTTTATGTTTTGTTTGTCTATGTTTGTTTAAAATAAAATAAAACATTAATAATAAAATAAAGGTAGGAAGGAGAGCAGCCTCCAGGCGAACTCCATCTCCTAATCCACCCATAACATCTCCCCATGTGAGGAAATGGATTGAACCCTTTCGGCCTTGCAGCCAAAATAGCATTACAGCATGCTGAGTGAATTGAGCCTTTGTCATTGGCAAACCATGGCTTAGAGCTTAGCATAATCTTCTCCAACGACAGTGACCTCCAGGTAGCTAGGCGTCAATTCCTAGAATTCCCAACAATGGTATTGCGGGTTAGGGAATTCTGGGAACTGAAGTCCATCCAGCTGGAAAGCATTGGGGCTAAGGAATAAATTAAAGAATAAATAAAGAATACATTCAGCCTGTAGCCAAAGTCTATAAGAGAACGGAGCAATTTTGTTCTGGTTGGAGAACGTCCTTGTTCAAAGAACTGGAAGGGGAGGGACTGAAATCCAGGAGGGTACCATTTGGGACATCTACCAGGAAGGAGATTGATGGATGATAGGTGAGAGAGAGATGGGGAGATGAGTGTGTGTGAGACGGAGAGAGGGAGAGAGGGGCGAGGAAATAGCTGCGTGAATAAACGGATAGATAGACAGGTGGCTGAGTGAATGAATATATGTATATATGAATATATGCAGGGGTGGGGCTGCTTGGGGGTTCACAGAGGTTCAACTTCAAGAGAGCCTCTAGCTAAGATTTTGTGCAGTTTGGAGAACCCCCCAAATCCCACTCCTGGCTGGGCCCACCCCCCCCTCCCCTCCCAGGAGTCCCCATGCGGCCATTTTGGATCAAAGTATAGGGTTAAGGTGCTGTTAGGAGTGGGGAGGCCTACCTTCTGGTTCCCCCCTGAACCACAGAAACTTCCTGGGGGACTTTAGGCCACTAGAGATAGTGTGGGATAGTGGTGAAAGGTGGAATGGTGAACAGGGATACCCAGGCTAAAACTCTCCCTACCCTTCCGCTACAGAAGCCTCCTGGCAATTTTGGGCCAGTGCCTCCCTCTCAGCTCAAGAGCTAAGGAGGTTCAGAGGTGAAAATATTGCACTAAGAAAGGGGAAACTCACAGTCTAGCCTTCATTCGGACATGAAAATTCACTATCTGGACTTGGGGCCAGTCTGTCTTGCTTAACCTCAGCCCAGGGATGGCCTGCGGGAGGTTTGCAGGCCCTAGCTAAGATTCTGCACAGAATCCCACTCCTGGCTGGCCGCACCCACCCTGCCGCTCCCTTCCCAGGAGTCCCCACGGGGCCCATTTTGGATGCAGGTAAGTGCAGGGTGCGCGCGGAGACCCGGGGAAGGCAAAAAACGGGCCTCCCGGAAGTACGGGAAGGCTGGAAAAGGGCTCGTTTCTGATTTCCAAAGAGCCTCCGGAGCCTGGGGAAGGCTGTTTTCGCCCTCCAGGAGGCTCAAGGAAAGCCTCCAGAGCCTGGGAGGGCAAAAACGCCCCCCTCCCACATCCGCCGTGGTGCAGGAGGCCAACCAGGCCACGCCCACTCAGCAACCTGGCAGAGAACCCGTTGCTAAAATGTTTGAAGCCCATCCCTGAATATATGCATGGGTGGATGGATGGATGAGAGAGAGAATGCCTAGACTGGTAAAAAGGCTTCAAGTCATATTTGTTTGAGATCGGAGAAGAAGAAAAAAGGAAGGTTCTGAACTCCAATTCTTAAGGGAACAATTGAAAGACCCGTTTAACCTCAAGAGCAGAAAAAAATGACTCCAGTTAAGAGTTTCCAAATATCTGAAGGGCTGATGACTGTTTTTTTTTTTTTCATTTTCATCAAAGGCAGGGCTAGAAATAATGAGTAGAACTAGTTACTGAGTTGATTTGGGGTACAGATGACATGAAATACATCTAGTCCTTGGCTTACAACCGCAATTGGGCCCAAATTTTCTGTCGCTAAGCAGGACATTGGTTAAGTGAGTTTTGCCCCGTCTTATGACCTTCTTGCCGCAGTTCTTAAGTGAATCACTGCAGTTGTTAAGTTAGCAACACCGTTGTTAAGTGAATCTGGCTTCCCCCATTGACTTTGCTTGTCAGAAGGTTGCCAAAAATGATCACATGACCCCAGGACAGATAACAGATAATCAGAGTTGGAAGGGACCTTGTAGGTCATCTGTTCCAGCTCCCTGTCCAAGCGGGAGACTCTACGCCATTTCTGACAGATGGGAGTCCAATCTCTTGTTGAAAGTCTCAAGTGATGGCGCTCCCACAACTTCCGAGGGCAACATCTGTTCCACTGGTTGATTGTTCTCACTGTCAGAAAGTCTCTCCTTATTTCTAGGTTGAATCTCTCCTTGTTCAGTTTTCATCCATTATTCCTTGTGTGGCCTTCGGGTGCCTTGGAAAATAGCTTGACCCCTTTCTCTCTGTGGCAGCCCCTCAAATACTGGAAGACTGCTATCATGTCTCCCCTGGTCCTTCTCTTCCCTAGACTAGCCAAGCCCAGTTCCTGTAACCATTATTCATATGTTTTAGTCCCCTCATCATCCTGGTTGCCCTTCTCTGCACTTTTTCTCAACCTCTTTTTTATAGTGTAGCGACCAAAACTGGATGCAGTACTCTAGGTGTGAGTACTAAGTACTCTTAGTACTCACTAAGGCTTTATAGAGTGGTATTACTACCTCCCTTTATCTCGATTGTATCCCTCTATTAATGTGATTGCATTAGCTTTTTTGGCTGCTGCTGCATACTCTGGCTCATATTTAGCTGGTTTTCCACTATGACTCCAAGATCCCTCTCACAGTTACTGCTATTGAGTCTGGCTTCACCCAGGACAACCATCATAATTATGGACCAGTTGCCAAGGGTCTGAATTTTGATCACCTGACCATGGGGATGCTATAATGGTCATGTGTAAAGCAGGCATAAGTCACTTTTTCCAGCGCTATTGTAACATTGAATAGTCACTAAATGAATGATTGTAAGTTGAGGACTACTTGTATCATACCACAAGTGTCCCCAATCCCTGGTCTGTGGGATGGCACCAGTTAGCAGCATGCCAGAAACTGGGCCGCGCAAATAAGCAAAACCCATCTAAGGCAGGGGTCTCCAACCTTGGCCCCTTTAAGCCTGGTGGACTTCAACTCCCAGAATTCCCCAGTCAGCAAAGCAACCTTAAATACACAGCAAAACTGGCTGGGGAATTCTGGGAGTTGAAGTCTGCCAGGCCTAAAGTTGCCAAGGTTGGAGACCCTGATCTAAGGAATGCAGGCAGCACACGAAACCCTCCATGGAAAAACCTCTCTCCATGGAATTGATCCCTGGTGCCCAAAAGGTTGGGTGCCACTGTCATAGCAGACAAATCTATCAGCCAAGAAAGTAGGATGCCCTCGTTGGCTGGAGAATCCCTGGAATTGAAGCCCAGCCAAGGCTGAGAAACACTCCTTCAGGAGGCCTTTGCCTCGTCTCTAGCCCAACATACTGTATATGTGATGTTTTGTTCTGGGTTTTCACAATTAAATAGGGATGCGGTGGCTCAGTGGCTAAGACGCTGAGCTTGTCGATCAGAAAGGTCGGAGGTTCCGTGGTTCGAATCCCCTAGCGCCGCGTAACCGAGTGAGCTCCTGTTAGTTGTCCCAGCGTCTGCCAACCTAGCAGTTCGAAAGCATGTGAAAAAAATGCACGTAGAAAAATAGGGACCACCTTTGGTGCAGTGGTGGGATTCAAAAATGTTTACTACTGGTTCTGTGGATGTGGCTTTGCGGGCATGGCTTGGTGAGCGTGGCAAGGAAAGGTTACTGTAAAATCTCCATTCCCTCCCCATCCCACTAACCTGCTTTCCAGCTCTGTTCTCCTGTGCAGGCTAACAAAAACGCAGGCGATCAGCTGGGACTCGGGAGGCAGAGAACAGATGGGGTTGGCGGGGCCAGTCAGAGGTGGTATTGGCCGGTTCTCCAAACTACTCAAAATTTCTGCTACCGGTTCTCCAGAACTGGTCAGAACCTGCTGAATACCCACCTCTGCTTTGTTGGGAAGGTAACAGCATTGCATGTGCCTTTGGCGTTTAGTCATGCCAGCCACATGACCGTGGAGGCGTCTTTGGACAGCGCTGGCTCTTCGGCTTTGTAACGGAGATGAGCACTGCCCACTAGAGCCGGAAAAGCATATGTGCAAGGGGAACCTTTACTTTTACCTATTCTCAACCAAGCCTGAAAAGAGAGAAGTTATTCTGTGTAGCTCCATTGCTGAGCCAACCTATGTAGGTGTAGGTGACCTCCAACACAAGCTTTTAAGTTTCCTCCTGATAACGCTTTCCCTCTATTCTTCTTCTTCCTCCCACCTCCAAGCTGGCCAGCCAATGCGTTGATGGTGATGGGGGTTATTTCAATTTAATTTTATCTATCGGTATATTCTTGGGGAGAAGTCACCTGGGGCTCAGATGCCCGCTGGTTCAGGGCTAATGAAATCTTTCACACACACACACACAGACACACACACAAACAAGACTTCGCTCCTACTGAGAATTGTGTGCCTTGTGCAGTTTTTTTTTTATTCCCGGCACTCAGAAAAAGAACGAAAATGCTAGGCTGCACCTTATTAATCACAGGCTTGACGGTAGAGTCTTTAAACTGGGAGTGGGCCACAGAGAAGGAGGGAAAGATAGTCGCTCAGGCTGAAAATAAATAAATAAAGTGAAGGCTTCCTTGTGTTTTCCACCAGAAAGGTTTTCCAGTTGGCAGGGCTGAGAAAGTGCTTTGCCCATATATTCATATTTTCTATGGTTTAGATTCATAGCAGCTTACACTCTGGTTTAAAACGCCGTTAGCAACACAGCCATCCTGAACACCACAAATCGTTCATCAAAAGATTGCCATTCCTTTGCCAAGACTGGCTGCAACTCTGCACAGGGGGTGAGAAGCACTCCTGAATTTGGGGCTGATTGCTTAAAAGACATGCCAATCAGGACGACCAGGAGTCAGGACGCTTGGCTATAAAGACAGGACCCCTGTCAGTCCTTGATCAGTTGCCTGTGGATTGGATACTAGGCTATGTCGATGGAAATTCTCAGTCATCCAGGTCATGGCTGACTCAAAGGTGCTTTTTTCCTCTCTTTTTTTCTTTTAAAGGCAACTGAACTTTGCTTTTCCTTAAAGAGGTTTCACTTCTCATCCAAGAAGCTTCTTCACTTCTAACTGACTGGTATGGAATGGAAGGACTTATATTCTTTGCAGTCATCTGGCCATTAGTTCTATGAGAGGCGTTGAGGCCACCTGGGGGTTGATCTGTATTCTCAGAGTCACCTGAAAAGAGAGCAAATGGCATGGAAGCTGTTTCAAAGAGAAAGGTGCTTCTATCAAAATGACAAAATTGAGGTTGCATCGTTGCAATACACAAGCCCTGTTCCTTTCATATGTGCACGTAACATCACAGACATACAAAAGGGGTAGAGCCAGGGGTGCGATTCAACCAGTTTGCACCTATTCGCTAGAACTGGTTGTTAACATTCTAAGCAGTTCGGAGAACCAGTTGTTAGAAGAAATTCCTTGCCTAATCCTGTAAGGAAGGCAGGAAGGAAACATTCTGGTGTTGCTTACAGAAACTGCCTCTCCGTTAACCCTTATTACATTCTTGGCAGGACTAGACTTCCTGTCTCAGGAACTTCTCTGGAGTTATTTTCCCCTCCTTTGCTGGTACTTTGCTTGTGTGGAGGGACCATTGAAAAAAGTGACTTATGACCATTTTTCACACTTACGACTGTTGCAGCATCCCCACAGTCATGAAAGGCCAGGCGAGGAGATGCGTGCCTTGATGTGAGTTGGCCACGCCCAGCCAATAACATGACCACTAAGACACGTCCACCCAGTCACATGACCACCAATCCACACCCACCACTTAAGCCACACACATAGAACCGGTTGTTAAAAAATTGAATCCCACCCGTGGGTAGAACTTGTGTTGCACTGTGTACTGCACAGTGATGCTGCTATCATAATTTGCCAGCCTTTTATCCTATCTTCAGATGCTTCTCATTGGGTAAATCATGTTTAGGTATGGTAGTCCTTGACTTATGACCAGCCACCTAGTGACTGTTCAGTGGACAACCTGGGAGTACAAAGGACCTGGATGCAAAGTTCCAAAAGTTGTTATCCCTCCCCTGGTGTCATATGACCACATATACGGCCATCTGCTGTATCCTGTGACTGCATTTATGACGCATTTGCATTTAAATAAAAAAAAAAATTATATCCAGTTTTCAGCAAAAGCAGCCCATCACGAACAATGATAACAGATAATCAGAGTTGGAAGAGACCTTGTAGGTCATCTAGTCCAATCCCATGCCCAAGCAGGAGACCCTACACCATTTCTGGCAGATAGGAGTCCAATCTCTTCTTGAAAGTCTCAAGTGATGGCGCTCCCACAACTTCGGAGGGCAAGCTGTTCTATTGGTTAATTGTTCTCACTGTCAGAAAGTTTCTCCTTATTTCCAGATTAAATCTCTCCTTGTTCAGTTTCCATCCATTATTCCTTGTCTGGCCTTGGGAAATAATAGCTTGACCCCTTCCTCCTCTCTGTGGCAGCCCCTCAAATATTGGAAGACTGCTATCATGTCTCCCTTGGTCCTTCTCTTTACTAGACTAGCCAGGCCCAGTTCCTGCAACTGTTCTTCATATGTTTTAGCCTCCAGTCCCCTCATCATCCTGGTTGTTCTTCTCTGCACGTTTTCTAGAGTCTCAACATCTTTTTTATAATGTGGTGACCAAAACTGGGTGCAGTACTCTAGGTGTGTCCTTACTCAGGCTTCATAGAGTGGTAGTTCAATTTACGGCTGCGTTGCTCACTTAATAACCACCACAACAAAAATTGTAAAATCAGTCAGTCATGTAGGTGGCCCAAATTACGGCAGTCACAGATATGACCATGATGGGCAGGTTCCAGTTCAGTTATAACTCAAGGACTATTTGTAGCCCAAATGCAGCAGCTAAAGCCCAAACATGGTGCAGGGATCAGCATTGTCTCCTGCACTGGCTGCCAGTTGCCCGCCAAACATAATTTAAAGTGTTGTGCTTTAAATCACTAATGCCTTAAAGACTTTGGACCATTTCTTGCTCGCTCTGAACCTATTATCCACCTTGAAAAATCCACTCCATTGAAATTTAATCAACACTCCAGTAAAAGTCGACTGGCATCCCTTGGTAGACAATTCCTGCTCCTCCTGAATCTCCTATTAGCTGAGCAGAACAAGCATGGATTTTCCTGGCAAGATAAAATTAATTAGAAAAAACGCAAAATGCTTGAAGAAGTTCCTTTGATCATTATTTTTCCCCTCCATTTGTTCTTCTGACTCATTCTTGTTTGTGGCTGCCTTGTTCCTCAATGCTTCCTTTTTTATTTGCCGTTTCTGATGAATAGAACAATGCAGAGATGCGCACCAACGCACATTTACACACAAACAATATCGCTTCTTAGCCCAAGCGTATTGCGATGTCTGGATAGGCTGTAGGATTAGTGACAAGGAAGAGATGAGAAGAGAAGAAAAACGAAGTTAAACTCCTGTTCCATGTGTGGCCTCGGGAGTAAGTTCCAAAACACAAAATTGCAGTGGAAAAAAAAAAAACCCTCAAATTTGTAAGCCTTGTGGATGGTTTGAATTGATTCTACTCCTAATCTACTCCACGGCCTCCATTTTTAAGAACTGAAAAAACGGAGGCTAATGTTTGTCATTTAAATAAAATATGGGCTATTTACTCACCCGTATTGGCACCCCAGGCCTCCTGGCTGAGCAAACAGAAGCCGAGCGCCAGCTGTCACAGCTGTGCCACAGCAAGATTTTTTTCCCCCTCTGTTTCTTTCATAGGTGCGATGAAATAAGCCACGGCTGTCAAAGTCATGGTCCGTGGGCCAGATGCGTCACGCGCCGGCCACGCCCACGCCCGGTTTAATGAAGGGGGGGAAAGTCACGTTACGTCATGCGACACCACCGTGACGCCGTGAGGTTGAACACGCCTGGAACAGTGGTGGGATTCAAAATTTTTTTACTACCGGTTCTGTGGGCGTGGCTTGGTGGGTGTGGCCTGGCTTGGTGGGTGTGGCAGGGGAAGGATACTGTAAAATCTCTATTTCCACCCCATTCCAGGGAAAGGCTACTGCGAAATCTCCATTCCTTCTCCACCCCACTAACCTGTTTTCCAACTCCGTTCTCCTGTGCAGGGTAACCAAAGGAGATCCAGCCGATCAGCTGGGACTCGGGAGGCGGAGAATAGATGGGGTTGGCGGGGCCAGTCAGAGGTGGGATTTGCCGGTTCTCCAAAGTACTCGAAATTTCTCCTACCGGTTCTCCAGAACTGGAATGCCATCTCTGCCCTGGAATAAGTCCATCCTGTGGTTTTTGTGCTCTGTGTCATGTCAGGGATGGCCAGCCACCTAGAATCTCAGGATTGGAAGGGGTCTTGAAGGCCATCTAGACTGACCCCATTTTGTGGAGGAGGAAATCTACTCCTGTCAGGCCAATAGGGGCAGCCAGTCCTTGACTTAGGACCAACCCCTGAGCCCCAAATTTCCATTGCTAAGCAAGGCAGTGAATTTTGCTCCATTTTATGACCTTTCTTGCTACAAGATGCTAAGTGAATCACTGCAGTTATTCAGTTACCGACAGGGTCGTTAAGTGGCTTCCCCATTGATTTGGCTTGTCAGAAGGTCGCAAGAGAGGATTGCATGACCCCCCTGGACACTGCAGCTATCATAAATATAAGTCAATTGACCAATGTCTGAATTTTGATCCCGTGACCGTGGGGATGCTGCCACAATTGTAAGTGTTAAAAAACAGCCATAAGTCACTTTTTCCAGTACTGTTGTAATGTCAGACAGCCATTAAACGAATGGTTGTAAGTCGAAGGACTACCTGTCGGCAATGGTGGGCTGCAACCAGCTTAACAACTGGTTTGATGAGTGTGTGCGTGCAAGCGTTCCAAAAGCGTCCATTTTAAGCTTAGAAACTGTTCCGACCAAGGCTTCCTGAGACATTAACAAACACAGGTTAGTCCCCAAAACCTTTTGTTTTATTTCAGTGGCTGTGAATTATAGTCATTCAATGAGTCTCAGTTTGTAAACAGTCCCATGAAAGTCTGCCAAAGTCCTTTGGGATAAGTCTGATAAGCACCCACCTTTATCTCCCTTGAAACACTGCCAACGACTAAATTGCCAATTGGCTGTACAAGACCAAACAGAGCACACATTCAACAAGGAGCTTCAGGATTCAAACCAACCAGTACGAACAAAGTTGCTTCCTGCAAAGGTTCCCGTCCCTTTGCTCCTCCTTTATGTCTTATGGGACGGCCAAACACCTCCAAGCCTTACTCCCGAGTCACCCCTTTTGTCTTAACTGTTCTTGCCTTCTGGCGGCTCTGTGCACGCACACACTAGTAACAGGCTCCCCTTGCCAATGTAAACTCATAAAACATTTCTATGTTCTTTTTAGAGTTGCCAATGGCACTGAATGACCATTTTTCACACTTATGACCATAACTTTGTAACTTCGGTCACTAAGTGAACCGTTGTCAATGTCTATGGAAATTCTCAGTCATCCAGGTCATGATTGTCCCAAAGGTGCTTTTTTTTTCAAGAGGCAGATGGACTTTCTTTGTTTTTTTTTTCTTTGAAGATGTTTCACTTCTCAATCCAAGAAGCTTCTTCAGCTCTGACTGGATGGTGGGGAAGGGTAGGATTTATACTTTGAGGGGTATACAGCTGTCTGCAAGGAGTATAAATCTTGAAAAAAGCACCTTTATTTATTTTATTTTATTTATTTATTTGATTTGTCAATCGCTTACAAGGTAATAGATATAAGTATAAACATGAGTAAGAATACAGGAAATAGGTACGAATAAATGGGGACAACAGGACAGGGACAGGAGGCACGATGGTGCACTTATGAACGCTCCTTCCAGACCCCTTAGGAATGGGATGAGGTCAATAGTGGTTAGTTTGAGGTTAAAGGAGTGGGGGTTAGAGGATATAACAACAGAGTCAGGTAGTGCATTCCAGGCATTGACCACTCTGCGGCTGAAGTCGTACTTTAGGCAATCGAGTTTGAAGCGGTTTACATTGAGTTTGTATCTGTTGTGTGCTCTTGTGTTGTTGTGGTTGGAGCTGAAGTAGTCATTGACTGATAGGACATTGTAGCAGATAATTTTGTGTGCTATGCTTAAGTCTAACCGTAGGCAGCGTAATTCAAGGTTGTCCAAGCCCAAAATCTCAAGCCTGGTGATATAGGGTACTCTTTTGCAAGCAGAAGAGTGTAGTACTCCTCTTGTGAAATACTTCTGGACTCGCTCGATTTGGGACAAACTGTTGTAAGTCGAGGACTTCCTGTATTTTGTACTCCCAACAACCCTGTGAGGGAGTTTGAAGCCAAGAGATATTATGTGTTTTGATAAATTCCAACCCAGGAAATCAAGATATTTGAATCTGGGCCCATCTGCTCCTAAAGCGCCCTTGTGGGCGCTTATAATTCCCCCTCTACCGTCTATTGTTGATGGCTGGGTTATGGATTTGTTATTAAGCCAGGCAGTTCTCTTGACAGGGAGGGGAAGGACAAGCGGAAGACAGAGATTTGCAAGAAATCTTTTCTCCGTGAGCCTTTCCTCACTTTCCTCCCCAAGGGAAAATCAGTGTGACATTATTGCACACGCTTGAATGCCTGGATCCATTCCATTGAAATGCAAATTCTGACTTTCTCCCAGACAGGGAGACATTTTGGCTTTGCCATCAGAAATAATTAGCTGTGGTGGGGAAGGAGGAATAGCATTGCGAAGTGGCCGTGGATGGGACTTCATTCCTTCCTGTGCTTCCTGTCCGCCCTGAAGCTGACCTGGACGAGGACATTTTGAGGCTTCCGTGTTGCCACACTGGAGCTGGAGGGAATAGAGATAGTTGGAGTTGTGTAGCCAAAACAAAATACGTTCTCCTGGGAACCAAGGACACTTCCACAGGTGGTTGGAGAGGAGAGGAGTCAAGTTACCAGGCAACCGGACAGCACTTTGATTGGACCAATGTGACTGATAATTTGGGAAAGGGGAATTTTAAAAAACTTTTAATTAGGTGAAAACCATGGAATATTTCGAGTCAGTTTTCACCAGCCTGTGCTGATATGCTATGTCCCAAAAAACTATTCTTTGAGGAACCCACCTTCCTCGGCGTTCTTTTTGCTATGGGCGTATATTACTTTGAACCCTGACAGTTACATAGTTCTATACAGGTAGTAGTCCTCGGCTTACAGCCATTCATTTAGTGATCATTAGAAGTTACAATGGCATCCCCAAAAATGGCTTAGGATCATTTTCAAACTTACGACCAATTGCCACATCCCCAGGGTCACATAACCCAAATTCAGCCGTTTGGCATCTGACATGTAAAGGTAGTCCTCAACTTATGGCAGTTCATTTAGTGACTGTTCAAAGTTACAACGACACAGAAAAATGTGACTTATGATCACTTTTCAGAGTTATGACCTTTGCATCATCTCTATAATCACCTGATCAAAATTCATATATTTGGCAAGTTGTTCATATTTATGACCGTTGCGGTCTCCCAAGGTCACGTGATTCCCCTTTTAC
The DNA here is from genome assembly GCF_049901715.1 of Pseudonaja textilis. Taxonomy (NCBI): domain Eukaryota; kingdom Metazoa; phylum Chordata; class Lepidosauria; order Squamata; family Elapidae; genus Pseudonaja; species Pseudonaja textilis. Next base: position 326,065,503 of record NC_141990.1, read on the forward strand.
GACCTTCTGACCAGCCAAGCCAATGGGGAAGCCAGATTCACTTAACGACCGGATTACTAACTTACCAACTGCACTGATTCACTTAACCACTGCGGCAAGAAAGATTGTAAAGTAAGGCAAAATTCACTTAACAAATGGCTCACTCAACAATTCTAAATTTGGGGTTCAATTGTGGCTGTAAGTCAAGAACTACCTGTATTTATGACAGTTTCTGTGTCCTGGGATCATGTGATCCCCTTTTGTGATCTCCCGACAAGCAAAAATCAACAAAGAAAGTCAGATTCACTTAATTACCACATTATTCACTTAACAGTGATTCACATCAACTGCAGCAAGAAAGGTTGTCAAGTGGGGCATAACTCACTTAACAACCATTGCTTAGCCGTGGAAATTTTGGACTCAGTTGTGGTCGTACGTCAAGGCCTACTTGTAATCTTCACCTGATCATGTAGCTGGAAAGTATATTTGAAGTGTGTGCCTCTTCAAGTTGACACACAACTAAGATGGATGTATTTTGGCTTTTACTGATCGTTTTATCAGGTGGGGCCCTATGCTTGCTTTTCAAATCTTGCCAAATCTTAAAATATGGGTGGGGGGGGTGTCCTTTTTCTTTCCTAGTGCAGTGTCTCAGCCAGTCCTTGAGTATTGAAGATTTGTCCGGAAATGAATACAAACACCAGCTCCTTTGTAGCATAATGGCTGGTGCATTGACATCGATGTGGCTAACCCACGATGCCTCACCTAAAGGATATCCCTTCCATTATACTAGATATTGTAGACCGTCTCTATGTAGCCGTGAATCAAGAATAGTCTCTATCTCATAATGATCTGCCTTCACTGGACCAAGTAACCGATCGTTAGGATTTACGTCTTCTGGGTTTAATGAGACTAATATGGAATACTGGGTGGACCTTTTTGAACCGTGGTGGTAAGCTCAACTGTACCATAACAGGATTAATCACCCAACTCATGGGAAAAGGTCCTATATATTTGGGGCCCAACTTTTTACATGGGACACCGAACTTCATATATTTGGGGGACAAATATATTGTACTAAATCTCCTACTCGTCACATCCAGGCCTATACACAGTTCCTCACCTTGATTTATATGGTAGCTTATATCAGTGGTGGGATTCAATTTTTTTTACTAACGGTTCTGTGGGCGTGGCTTGGTGGGTGTGGCAAGGGAAGGAGACTGTAAAATCTCCAGTCGGAGGTGGGATTTGCCGGTTTTCCAAACTACTCAAAATTTCCGCTACCAGTTCTCCAGAACTGGTCAGAACCTGCTGAATACCACCTCTGGCTTATATCCTTCCCATTGGGGTCCCCTCTAACACTATGCACCCCATCAATACATGAAAAGAGTCATTTCCAACCCTGCAGTAGCTTCAGACTCCATCCTGCAGCCCCGCAGTTGCTGCAGAATCCATCCTGCAGCCAGGTAGTTGCTGTAGAATCCATCCTGCGGCGACTCTCAACACCATCAGCCAGCACACAAGCAGAAATACAGATCCGGCAGCTGCAGAGATAAGGTGACATTCTCCACGGCCAGCTGACTTGCTGCGAGGCATGTTTTGAAGCTGACGGGCTCCATAGCGAACTCAGAGCCTGACACAGTGTTTCTCAACCTTAGCGACTCTATGAGGCGTGGACTTCAACTCCCAGAATTCCCCAGCCAACAACCTTCATCAAAGATGGGCAATTAAATAAATAAAAACTGCAAAAATTTTCAGTCTCGTTGCCCCCACCCCCAAATTAGGTAGTGCTGGCCATGAAGACACCAGGAGCTGAACTCGACTGAAAGGGTTTTATTTATTTTGTTTTACAGATAGTCTTTGACTTATGACTGTAATGAATCCTGCTCATTATGGTTGTATGTGATCCAATTTTACAGCCTTTTTCATGATAGTGGTTAAGTGCGTGGTCATGGTCATTAAACAAATAGATTTTGCTAAAAACTGGAAGTAACTGCGAGGGATGAGGGGGGAGACAGTTCTCATAATTTTGGAACTGGATCATAAATTCCCCCAGGGAGTCTATTGAACTTTCAATGGTTCCCTAAATAACCGGTCATAAGTTGAAGACTAACAATAGCCCTTGGATTTATATGCTGCTTTACAGCCCACTCTAAGCGTTTTACAGAGTCAGCCTCTTTCCCCCAACAATCTGGGTCCTCATTTTACCCACCTCGGAAGGATGGAAGGCTGAGTCAACCTTGAGCCGGTGAGGATTGAACCCCGGTAGTCAGCAGAATTTGCCTGCAATGCCGCATTCTAACCACTGCGCCACCACGCAGTATATACTTATGCTACCTATATAAAGCTGTCCATCTTACCTTAGTCTAATGCCTCTGAATGGCTGACAAAACATAAAACAGATGGAAATAAAATTAATGCAATCCAGATGTTGGAGAACAAGCGTCCCTGTCAGGAGGAGGGGAGGTCAAGCAGGGAATTAGCCTAGAACTCACTGCAGGAACACAAGAGGGCATGGTCTGCCCTCCCACCGAATCCTTTTAAGCCTTATCTGGCCTTTCCCAGCTGAGAGCTGCCAGTCTAGGGAGAATTCTATATTATAGGCAGAGAAAAATAAAATAGCCAGTTTGAACTCTACACCTGTGATTCTGGTTATTTGTGCCTGACAACAATACAATATAATTCAATGTAAGTGAGGCTGGAAACCTCACCCAAAGCACATCATAAACCATTCGTACCAGACTCAATTAACATTCTGGCCCCCGATAAATGAGAAAAAGGTAGGACTTTAACGCCTTCTAGAAACCCAGCAGGGCTGGGGCCTTCTAAATCTCCAGAGGGAAGTTGTTTCCTGGGAAAAGAAACAGCGCCAGCACACCTGAGCCCAGTAGGGGATTCATGAATTTGATGAATGAAGAGAAAAGATACATTCTCCCCTGCTTTCAAATTCCAACATGTAGGCTTATCTAATGAAAAAGGCTGCAGTTCATTTAATTCTCTCTAAAGTAAACATTTCTCGGTTACGCTCATAATTGATTTTGGAAAACCGAGATGCAGTGATTAGAAGGAAAGGGCCCATAATTCAGGTTTAGCACAATTTTTGGCACATCCAGCCTCTGCTCTTTTCTGGTAGGAGGAGGCCCTAGTAACAGTCATTTCATGCTTCAGTCATCATCGGGCTGGACTACTAGAAAGCATTTTACTAGGGGTTGCCCTTGAAGAATACCTCAGAAATTTCAATTTGTGCAAAATGCAGCAGCCTGCATGGTTGTTGGGTTTTTTTTTTTGAGCATTTTAATGTTGGGAGCATATAACACGGCTGTTTTGAACCCTGCATTGGTCACCAGTAGGTTTCTGGATAGTTTCAGGTGGTGATTTAAACCTATAAGGCTCTTTATGGCTGGGTGCCTACCTTTATGAAAGACCATTTATTCCGGGGTGTCAAACCAGAGGTGGGATTCTACCGGTTCAGACCGGTTCTATAGAACCGGTTGTTATGATTCTGCGCAGTTCAGAGAACCGGCAAATTGTGCCCCTGGCTGGCCCCACCCTTCTCCGCCTGCCTCTCCCCTCCCAGTCAGTCCTTATTGCACATGCACAACATTGCGTGCATACCTGACATCGCTGACTGCGTTCTCTCCCTCCCAGTCACTTCTTAAGGTATTTTATTTTTCCCCCCTCCCAACGATCAGTTATGCCGGGATCCCCCTTGCTGTCTTACTGCTTTGCCCAGGAGGCTTCCCTGAGGCCCAGGAGTCAAAGCGGAGCTCGGGGGGCGGAGCTGTGCATCCCTGCGCTCCATTTTTTGGCTTCCTGGGAGCAAAAATGCTCCCCCCCCAGGAGGCTTCCCTGAGGCTCAGGAGGCAAAAAAAATTGGATGGGTGTTGCTGCAAAAAAAGAAGAAGCCACGCCCACCTAGTCACATGGCCATCTAGCCACGCCTACCTAGCCACACCCACAGAACCGGTTGTTAAAAAATTTAAATCCCACCCCTGTGTCAAACTCAAGGCTCGCGGGCCAAATTCAGCCCGTGGGGTGCTTAGATCTGGTCCACGGGGCTGGCCTGGAAACTGGATCAGCCTGTGGTGCCTCTGCCAGTGAAAATGGAGCTTGGGGGACCGTTTTCACTGGCAGAGGGCTATCAAAACAAACTAAAAACAAAGCGAAAGGAGACATATTTTCCCTTTTGCATTTGAGCATGCAAGAAGGGCCAGGAAGGGAGAAGAGGAAAGATAAAGGAAAAGAAGGGAAGATGGGAAGAGAGCAAGAGAGGAAAAATGAGGAAAGAGGTGAAGGAAGAAGGAGAACGAGGAGGGAAGGAAAAGGAAGAGAAGGAAGGAAGGATGGTTATAATGAGAGTGAGGGAGGCTGTCGGGGAAATCTTGCCTTAGCACTTGGCCACCACAGGTGCCCCTGACATGGGTCCCATATCACACCCACCATGGCCACGACCCCCCAGCCCTCCAAGGTCAAACACAACCCTGATGCGGTCCTCAATGAAATCAAGTTTGACACCCCTGATCTATTCAAACCACTAACAACCCAACTGATCAGCTTACACACAGAGAGAAATATTTTCCGATAAAAGAGGATTTCTGTAGCTCATGGTTGAACTGTGAAGTGCTCTCTGACCTTGGGTGCTTTTTCCAGCGGATATTTCATTACCCAACTAGGTAACATCATCAGTGCTAGCGAGTGTGGAATTTGCTTCTTGTTTATATTACAGTAGCTTGTTCTGCCAGTGCTTGGTGGTGGTGGGGAGGTTCTTTTTGGTAGTTCCTTGGTTTCTATAGAGATAAACCTTATTTGCATACTATTTAAAAGAGTCAGTAAAAAGTTAGGAAGGAAACAGAAAGACTACTAGAACATATCCTCTCCAGAAACCAATACCCAAATAAGCAGGGATTAACACCAGACAAACAATCAAGCAGAAAACGACCCTAACCAGGGAACTACCAAGGAGAAAACCACCTCCGTCAACATTGCAGGGCAAAGTACTCTATATAAAAACAGGGAGTGAACCCGACACTCACAAGCACTGATGATGTTATCTAGTAGGGTAATGAAATGCCTGCAAGCAAACACCTAAGCTCAGAGAGCACCAAAGACTCCATGGAGAAACTTATTATTCAGATGTTTACATTACATTTGGAGGGTTGAAGCAAGAAGCTGCTACTTTTGAAGCAACCTCCCGGTAGAGAGCAAGTTGAGCGGGAAATACTTGCCCTGCTGTGAAAAGTGATACGGATTTTCTTTTTAAATTGTTGTTGTTGTTGTTGTTGTTACTGTTGTTATTGTTATTCCTGTTCATGTTTTCCTCCAGAATAAAAGAATTGCTGCTGAAAGGTGGAGGAAAGAATTATGTCCAGGCCTTTCACTCCTTTAAGACAGTTTTAAGGAATGGATTGGCTTGTTTTAAGAAATCCATTTGCACCCATGGCTCCTTCTGAGTGGGGATGGGGTTGCAACAGGCAGAGCCCAGCCTGGGCATCCATGGGTGGTAGGATAAGGAAATGAGTAGGAAAGGGGGGTGCTGGAGAAAATAAGGGAGGAAGAGGAGAGCAGTATGGAAGAAAGTAATGAGTGGGTAAAGGGGAAGAATAAAAAAACCAAATGGGGGGGGACGGAGGGAGAGAAGGAAGGATGGAAAGGAAGGAAGGAAGGAAGGAAGGAAGGAAGGAAGGAAGGAAGGAAGGAAGGAAGGAAGAGGATGGACAGGGAAAGAGGAAGGAGAGGAGAGGAGAAGAGAGGAAAAGGAAAGAGATGGGAAAAGGAAGGGAAGAGAAGGGAGGGAAGGGGGGAATGAGAAGGAAGAAGGAAAAAGGAAATGGGAGGAAGGGAGTGCAAGAAAAATTTGAAGGCAAAGAAGGAAAATGTGCAATGCAGGAAAAAAGGAAGAAAATGCAATGCAGGGTAGAAAAAGGAGTAGAAGGAAAGAAGGGAAAGAAAAATATGTACAAAGATTTGTGCTACTGGAGGTTCATACTCTCCCCACCCTCCTTATTCTTCCAGATTAAGGATGGTCCATCTCGTGCAAGATGTTGGCTGCTGGTTCCTGCTTGGCTATCTCCTCCCTCTCTCAGTTTTGGGTGAGTGAAACAATTGTGTGAAATGATAGCGGTGTGTGAATAGCTTGATTTATCTGGACAGAATTTATTTCTCTGCCTGTAATGAAAGTAAACCCCAATGATGAAATATGGTGGAGGAATTCTGTTGACTTTCTGCTCTTCCCAGGTGCTTCTGGGTTCCTAGAAAAATCTGTTTGGATGTTATTTGAAGATGTGTGCTTGGTTCTCTGCTACTGAAAATTTTTCTGTTTTGATGGATCTTTCTTTAAAAAAATTTTTTTTAATTTATTTTCAAAATACATGTGTATTTACATTTTAACAGTTCTGTGTCAAGCATTACAGTTACATAAATAAAATACATTTTATTTACAATTCTATTTCATATCAAATCTTATTCCTTTTTTCTAACCATATATATAAAACATTTCCCAGACTTCATAAAACTCCAACTCCTCTTTTCCTTTAGTTTTCTCGTAAGCCTATCCATCTCAGCACACTCAAATATTTTGTTAATTACCATGATTTCTGAAGGTATGTCAACTACTTTGCAGTTTTGGGAATAAGCGATTCTAGCTGCTGTTATTACATGTTGAACGACGTATTGGGTGGGTTTCTCCAGATTTTCTTTAATCATCCCCAGTAAGAAGTTTTCTGGCTTGAATTCGATATTGTACCTTGTAATTTCTCTTATCCATCTCCTCATTTTCCCCCAGTGCTTTTTGGCTTTAGGGCATTGCCACCACATATGGTAATATGTTCCATCTACTAGCTTACATTTCCAACAGTGTGGGTTCATGGTCGGATATATCCTGGCCAATCTTGCCGGTGTCAAATGCCATCTATAAAACATCTTGATAAGATTCTCTTTATATGCCGTTGATAACGTTAATTTGTAGTTTTGATGGATCTTTCTTGGGCCTGCTGGAAATTTTTGTATGTCACTCTTTCAACAAGTACAGGTAGTCCTCCACTTACAACAGTTCGTTTAGTGATCGTTCAAAGTTACAACGGCACTAAAAAAAAGGCAACTTTTGACAGTTTTTCACACGTACAACGGTTGCAGCCATCCCCGGGATCATGTGAGAGAAATTCAGATGCTTGACAACTGGCTCATATTTATGACGGTTGCGTTGTCCCAGAGTCACGTGATTCCCTTCAGACAGGCAAAGTCAACGGAGAAGCCAGATTCACTTAACAACCGTGTTACTAACTGAACAACTGAAAGGATTCACTTAACTGTGGCAAGAAAAGTCATTAAAATGGGGTAAAACTCACTTAACATTCTCACTTAGCAACGTGAATGTTGGGCTCAATTGTGATGGTAAACTGAAGACGAGGCGTAGCAGTTTTGAAGTCTATAGCGTTTTGGAACACCTCAGCAAAATTGAGGTTATGTCTTTGCTATGGATTTTTGGACTAGAAAAAAAATAAAAGCAGAGTGCTACAGCAGCCAAAAAAAGCCAACGGAGTCCTAGGCTGCATGAACAGAGGGATAGACTCAAGATCACGTGAAGTGTTAATACCACTTTATAAGGCCTTGGTAAGGCCACGCTTGGAATACGGCATCCAGGTTTGGTCGCCACGATGTAAAAAAGAGGTTGAGACCAGAAAGAGGGCAGAAAAGAGCAACAGAGGTGATTAGGGATTGGAGGCTAAAACATACTAAGAACGGTTGCTGGAATTGGGTATGTCTAGTTTAATTAAAAGAAGGACTAGGGGAGACGGGATAGCAGTGTTCCGATATCTCAGGGGCTGCCACAAAGAAGAGGGAGTCAAGCTATTCTCCAAAGCACCTGAGGGCAGGACAAGAAGCAATGGGTGGAAACTAATCAAGGAGAGAAGCAACTTAGAACTAAGGAGAAATTTCCTGATAAGTTAGAACAATTAATCCATGGAACAACTTGCCTCCAGAAGTTGTAAATGCTCCAACACTGGAAGTTTTTAAGAAGAGGTTGGATAACCATTTGTTTGAAATGGTATAGGGCTTCCTGCCTAAGCAGGGGGTTGGACTAGAAGACCTCCAAGGTCCCTTCCAACTCTGTGATTCCATTCTATTCTAATTGTAGCAGTGTTTGATTAAGACAAGCATTTTACCTGTTGTGAAGTGCAGGTGACCGGTTTGCCCAGATTTATTTCCAAGGAAATTAGTGGTAGTTTTTAAAATATATATATATGTATAATGTTGCCTCTGCTATCCTCCTTTACTGCTAATGTATGGTTCTGGCAAGACAGGCGAGAGCCAAAAATGGATACTTATGCAAATGTCTCATTATCCTCCAGATCCTTCAACAGGCAAGTGGGACTATGGTTGTTACAAGGAAACAGTTTGTCTAATGTTTGTGCATGCATAAGAAATATGCGCAAATGTCAATGTGATCTGCCATATCAAAAGTGCTCTGGAGCACATGTGCATTCATGTGTACGAGGTGTCTTATCAAGGTACATAAAGAAGCAGAGGTTCCAACAAGCTGAAGGAATTAAGCATTGCTTAATTTTTTATCGCATGCCATCAAGTGGTACCAACTGTTAGCAAGAGGGATTTTCCCCGTGTGGTGATCTGCCTTAAAAACTGCTCCTTCCGGCATCCATCCCTGTTAAGTCCATCCACTTCCTTGCTTCTCTTTTCCCTTCCGTCTTTCCCAGCATTTTGGGATCCCCAGAAAGGTAGGTCTTGGCCCAATGTATCCAAAACACGATAAATTGAGCCTGATCATTTGTGCCTTGAATGAGAATCTGAGTTGATTTGCTCTACGTTCTGTTTGTTGGCTGTCCGTTGTATTGTGAGGAATCTTCTCCAACACCAGAATACAAAACCAGCGTTTTTCTATCCTGCTTTTTCTAAGTCCGGTTGCATCAATGCTCATCTCAATTTGAATTTAAGAAGGATATTCTCAGAATAGCAGTGTTGGAAGGGACCTTGGAGGTCTTCTAGTCCAACCCCCTGCTCAAATAGGAAACCCTATATCCTTTCAGACAAATGCTTGTCTAATCTCTTCTTAAAAACCTCCAGTGTTGGAGCACCCATAACTTTTAGAGGCAAGTTGTTCCACAGGTTAATTGTTTTCACTCTCAGGAAATTTCTCCTCAGTTCTATGTTGCTTCTCTCCTGATCGGTTTCCGTCCATTGCTTCTTCTCCCATCTTCCAGTGCTTTAGAGCGGTGGTCACCAACCAGTGGGCCCGGGACCACTTGTGATCTGTGAGAAAATTAAGTGGTCTGTAGAGAAATGTCACCCCCAAAGCAATTAATCCAGGCTGCATGGGACCACAAGGCTGCGCCGCCCACATGGCCTGCGGGAACACAAGGCTTGCATTGCTTGCATTGTGAACAACACAAGGTAGTGAGGGGAGGGGGGAAAGGGCGGAGGGTGGGAACTTGCCCTACTCACCCCACGTGCCTCGCCTGGCCACTGGACTGCTTCTTTCTGCTTCTTTCTTCTTCTGCTTTCGGCTGCATGCAAGGAAAGCAGCATAAGTCTTTCTTTATCTCCCCCAAACTCAACCAGAAATGAGCCTTTGGGACCCTGCAAGGCATCCTGCTCCAAGAGGCTGCACCAGCATGACAAGTCTCACAAAGACTCATTTCTGGAGAAGTTTGGGGGGGAGAGAAATACAGACTTCTGCTGCTTCTGCTGCTTTCCTTGCATGAAGCCAAAAGTCTCTCTCTTTCTCCCCCTGAGAACGGAGATTGGAGACATTATCCTGCAATCCCAAATAAAGAATGATCGATCGGTAGGAAAACGAGGTGGGGAATTTTCCTGCAGACTTTTGGGGGGATTTTCCCAGGGTCTCTGGCCCGCGGGATTTAAAATTAAGAGTTTGGTGGTCCCTGAGGTCCAAAAGGTTGGCGACCCCTCCTTTAGAGAACAGACTGATCCCCTCTTCTTTGTTCTCATCCCTTTATACAGATTGCCCCCAACCCTCTCCTTGCTCTCAGGTAGCCTGGTTCAGCAATGGGAAGATCTACAGGTTACTCTGACTTCTTCAGTAACCAGCATCTCCTTTTCATCCCCATGGGCCAAGAGTTACCCTCTACACACGACCAAAGCTCTCTCCTTCTGAAACCTCTGAGAGGAAACAGGCCACACATGAGTAGTAAACTCCAAGTTGCAAATAATATACCGGCAATTAATTATTAATGGTAACTGTAAGGAAGCATAAATAAAGAATGAAAGTAAAAAAAAGGAAACACAACTTCAAAATACTCACCACTAATGCCAGCTGGTAGTCCTTTTCTTGCTACCATTCAATACCAGACAAACCACTCTCTGGCTCAAAATATTAGGTTCCTAATTGCACAATTCTGCACTGACTACACACACACACACACAGAGAGACACATTTTCACCTGCCTTTTTCTTAGAAAGATGATTATTATATTAATGGAATAAATTAGCAATATGTGGCTTCTTCTTATATTGTCCTTTGTAGATCTTGGTCTGATTCCAAAGGTCTTTCCCTGCCAAAGATCATTTCAAATCTCCAGGATGAGCCGCGGTGGCGCAGTGGTTAGAGTGCAGTACTGCAGGCTACTTCTGCTGCCTGCTAGCTGCCTGCCGTTTGGCAGTTCAAATCTCCCAGGCTCAGGGTTGACTCAGCTTTCCGTCCTTTCTGAGGTCGGTAAAATGAGGACCCAGACTCTTGGGGGGCAAAAGGCTGACTCTGTAAACCGCTTAGAGAGGGCTGTAAGGCACTGTAAAGAGGCATATACCGTGTTTCTCCAACAATACGGCCTCCACCAATAGGAAGGCCCAGCATGTTTTATAGGCATAAAATCAAATTAAGCTCCTCCCCCCAAGGCCTATATTAAACATGTGAAATGGGGGGGAATGGTGGGGGGTGCTTGCCGTTAGGAAGTACTTCTGTTGCATACCCGGATATGGTGCTGCCTTCGTTGACTTTGGCGTTGGTGGGGCACTTCATATCAGGAGATCTTCCTCCACCGTTGCTTTCCCTTCTCCCTTGCTGCTGCGGTGTTTAGAGCAATGCCGCGGCATTTGGCGCAGCCACGCGCAGCCAGCCAGGGCTCTTCCCTGCAACCGGAGCCCTGCGGAGACACTCGGCTTCAGGCGCTCCTGTCACCGCCTTCCCTTCGCCTTCAAAGGCAAAGCCAATTCTTTTAAAAACGACACCCTACTACCGGTACGACAAAGCCTCCCCTGCCCAAGAGGGCAGCCCAACCCCAGGTGGGGAGGTGAATCTCCCAGGGCCGCAGTGCAGGATTGGCCCACCCTGGGAGAAGCACCCAGCTGCCATCCCTGCCTGGTGCCTGGCAGAGTGCGAAGAGCTTTGCCTGGGGCGCCCAGCGCAGCTGACAGGCGGGCCCTCCTGCCCAGTGGCAGAGCTCTCACCAAGGCAGCAAGCACCTCCCCACTGGACCCTCTGCTCATCCCGTCAGGGCCGCGCCAGAGCCGTGCGGGCTGGGCAGAGCTGGGAAAGCAAGCCGCAGGTGTGTGCCTGCCTGCCAAGCGACAGAGCCGGGCTGCCCCAAGCTTGGCTTCCTTCCCAAGTCCCTCCAGCCCGAACCTGAAGGGGCCACCGGGAGAGGCCGCCCGAGGCAGTGATAGCGCCCACCCATCCGTGGACAGGGAGGCAAGGTGACAGCCTGCGCTGCGTCCTCCTCCGAGCTGAGCCCCGCTGAGTCAGGGCCTCTGCCTGATGCCTGTTCCACTGAAGCGTTTGGAGCTGCTGGCACATTTGGAGATGCATGGGGATGAGCTGGGCGAGGGGTGGAAAGGATGAGTGGCTTCGGGCTCTCTCTGCCGGCCAGGGAAGCAGCGCTGCCGTCACCTTGCCTCCCTGTCTGCGGATGGGTGGGCGCTATCACTGCCTCGGGCAGCCTCTTCCGGTGGCCCCTTCAGGTTCACGCTGGAGGGACTTGGGAAGGAAGCCAAGCTCAGGTCAGCCCAGCTCTTTTGCTTGGCACCTGCGGCTCGCTTTCCTGGCTCTGCCCAGCCTGCACGGCTCTGGTGCGGCCCTGGCGGGATGAGCAGAGGGTCCGGCAGGGAGGCACTCGTTGCCTTGCTGAGAGCTCTGCTGCCAGGAAGGAGGGCCTGCCTGTCAGCTGTGCTGGGCGCCCCAGGCAAAATCTTCGTGCTCTGCCTGGCATCAGGCAGGGATGGTGGCTGGGCGCTTCTCCCGAGGTGGGCCGATCCTGCGCTGCAGCTCCGGGAGATTCGCCTTCCCACGTGGGGTTGGGCTGGAGTCTTTGTTGTAGTAGGGCGTCATTTTTAAAATAATTGGCTTTACCTTCGAAGGCAAAGGGAAGGCCACGACAGGAGCGCCTGAAGCCGAGTGTCTCTGCTGGGCTCCGGTTGCAGAGAGGAGCCCTGGCTGCCCACACATGACTGCGCCAAATGCCACGGCATTACTCTAAACGCCGCAGCAGCAAGGGAGAAGGGAAAGCAACGGTGGCGGAAGGTCTCCCGATACGAAGTGCCCCACCAACGCCGAGGTCAACATCCAAGCCGTCGCTGCCCGCCCACCCGAGGATGCAAGGGGGAGGGAATTAAGTCACAGCTTGGCCGTTTTTTCGGGGCTCAAAAAAAAAAAAAAAAAGGCCCGGCCTTATTTTGTGGGAAACACGGTAAGTCTAAGTGCTATTGCTAAGTGCTATGAGTCAGGATGAGCTATCAGACCCTCTAACACAGAAGCCTTCTGGGTGGGGAAGTGGGGAGGAAAGACATGGGGAGGAGGAGAAAGGAGAAATGGGGTGATCTTGTCCATGTTGGTCTCTGCCCCACTTCAAACACACCTGTCATATTCCATGAGAGATTATGGTTTTTGTAGAGGGAAAAAACCTCTATATTTTCATGCTCTGTGGAAAATCCCATAGACTCCAGCTTGCTTTAAACACAGGTGGTCCTCAACATTCAACAGTTAGTTTAGTGATCGTTCAAAGTTACAACAGCCCAGAAAACAGTGACTTACAGCCAGTTTTCACATTTACAACCATTGCTGCATCTTTATGGTCCTGCTTGTTCGGCAAATCACTGCTATTGTTCAATGAATCACATGGTTGTTAAGCAATTCCAGCTTCCCTCCATTGGCTTTGCTTATTGGAAGCTGGCTAGGAAGGTCACAAATGGTGATTTATATGATCCTGGGATGTTGGAATTGTCCTAAATATATGCTGGTTGCTCACCACCTGTCATGTCCCCCTCCGAGTCTGAATCTGTGGGGGAAGATGAGCCGACAGAGATCAAGAGGGAGGCTCTGTTGGCCTTGGAGCAGAGGTGGCATTCAGCAGGTTCTCACCAGTTCCAGAGAACTGGTAGCAGAAATTTTGAGTAGTTCAGAGAACCGGCAAATACCACCTCTAGCAAGGACAGTTCAGCTGTTTCCTCCCCTCCTTGCTCGGCTTTAAATAGATAATAAAACCTCTCCTTGACCCCATGCTTTTTAAAAAAGTGCTGCATGATGTTTCAGGATCACCCTTTAATTGCATACGGTGGCCTAAAACTTCCTTTTTGAATTCTTTGCCCTCCTTGGCTGCATGGTAAAATTTAATCAATATTTTATTGAACATAGACCCAATTGCCTGGTAAAAGAGGAAGAAGCAATGCATCAAGTTAATAACTAATGGAATGAATATACCTAACAACCAAATAGGCCTTTTTGCATTTTATGTTCCTTAATAGCCATATTTGCAAGCAGATCATACCACTCAGTAAGTGTCCTTGGCTATGATTCTTCAAAAAAAAAAAAGGATACGTTATTTACAGTTCCACAGCAACCTTTGAGTGAAAAGTGAGGTACTTCAAGTGAGGTACTAATACCACTCTATAAAGCCTTAGAAAGACCACACCTAGAGTACTGCGTCCAGCTTTGGTCACCACATTATAAAAAAGATGTTGAGACTCTAAGAAAAAGTACAGAGAAGAGCAACAAGGATGATTAGGGGACTGGAGATTAAAACATATGAAGAACGGTTACAGGAACTGGGCCTGGCTAGTTTAGTGAAGAGAAGGACCAGGGGAGACATGATAGCAGTCTTTCAATATTTGAGAGGCTGCCACAGAGAGAAGGGGGTCAATCGCCTGTAGGCCAGACAAGGAATAATGGATGGAAACTGAACAAGGAGAGATTCAACCTGGAAATAAGGAGAAACTTTCTGACAGTGAGAACAATCAACCAATGGAACAGAAGTTGACCTCGGAAGTTGTGGGAGCACCATCACTTGAGACTTTCAAGAAGAGATCGGACTGCCATTTGTCAGAAATCGTGTAGGTCTCCTGCTTGGGCAGGGGGTTGGACTAGATGACCTACAAGGTCCCTTCCAACTCTGATTATCTGTTCTCTGAAAAATCCAAAAGTGGGGTTGTCATATCACACATGTCGAGAGGAATGTGATTTTCTCCCCCAATCAAATCTTCTTCTTCTTTTTCTTCAGCGTTTGTCTCGCGCTCGGGCGAGGTCCGCTAATGTCCTTGAGTACTGCTTCCACACCTCTCTGTCTGTCACGTGTGTCGGGTCTGCCTTCGCGATCTCTAGATCGGCCTTGATCGTGTCCATCCAGCGTTGTTTAGGTCTACCACGCGGTCTCGCTCCTCCGACAGTCACCTTCATTACAGATTTGATGATGGATTCTTCCTTGGCGCGGCTCACGTGGCCGAACCATCGTAGCCGGGACTGCCTCATGACCGTGGGGATGGGCACGACGTTGAACCGTCTACGCACTTCTTCGTTCCTGACGCGATCGAGTAGGGTGAGGCCTACCGACCATCGGAGCATTCGCATCTCCATTATCTGGAGTCTGCTTTCGACTTCTTTGGTCGTCGGCCAGCACTCTGCGCTGTATATGGCCACGGGCGCACCACAGAGTTATAGATTTTCGCCTTCAGGCGCATCGGCATCTTCTTGTCACAGAGGACGCCTGTGACGGACTTCCATTTGCCCCACGCTGCATTGATCCTGGCTGCCACCTCAGTTTGTAGTAGGCCTTCTTCCCCAAGAGTAGTTCCCAGGTACTTGAAGGTGGAGGCGCGCGGTAGCTCCTGCCCGTTCACGTGGATGGAGCCTGTCATTTCATTGTCAGTGGTCAGGTATTCGGACTTCTTTAGGTTCAGCCGGAGCCCGAACTGCTCGAGGCGGTCGTGCCACTGTTGGACTCGGTGCTCTAGTTCAGCCTTGCACAGGTTGGCCAGGAACACATCATCGGCGAGAGCAGCGTCCATGGGGCGGGCGTGTACAGGTCGTGTGTAATTGTGTCCATCACCAGAATGAACAGCAGTGGTGAGAGAGCAGAGCCCTGGTGTACGCCGACGGTAATATTAAACTCCTCTGATATCCCAGCTGCCGCTTTTACACGGCTTTTGTGACATCTGTATAGGAGTTGGACCCATTGTACGAGCAGCTCAGGCACGCCGTGGTCTCGCAGTGCGTACCAGATGAGATCGTGCGGGACTCGGTCGAAGGCCTTTTCCAAGTCTAGGAAGGCGGTGTGGAGCGGGATTTTCTTCTCTCTGTGAGCCTCCATCAGCATCCGCACACCGAAGATGGCGTCGGTGGTGCCGCAGTTCTTGATGAATCCAGCCTGGTTGACGCTGATGTCGACGGTGTCCCGAATGCGCTTATCAAGGGCGCGTTCAAAGATCTTCATAGTGTGTGACAGTAACCTGACCGGTCTGTAGTTGGAGCAGTCCGCTGGGCTGCCCTTTCCCTTCCAGATCGGAACAGTGGTGCTGCGGTACCAGTCGTGTGGCACTTTTCCCGTGAAGACGATGTTGTTGAACAGCTCGCACAGCCACAATGCCGAGCCCGGTAGTGCCTTTTTCCAGAAGTCGGCAGGGATGTCGTCCTGTTGCCTTACCGTTTTTCATGGCCTTGATGGCGTCGGCGACCTCGCTGGCATAAATGCCTGAGACTGGGCCTTCAACTGGGTCACCTCGCGGGTTCGTGGGTGTGGGAACTCCTCGGTGGAGATCTTCTCGAAGTATTGCCACCACCTCTCCGCAGCGTCTCTGGGGTTGACGATCAAATTTCCCCTTTATCGCGTTGATCCCATGAAACTGGTCAATGTCCAGGGTCTTCCTGTGTCTGCTTTTGGCTAGGCGGTAGATCTCATTCTCGCCTTCTCGCGTGTTCAGCTTCTCGTAGATGTCATCGTAGTGGGAGCTTCTGGCTGTCGCTACTGCTTTCTTGGCTGCCTTTTTGGCCGCCTTGTATTCGCAGAGCTTCTCGCTGGTCTTGTCCTGAAGAAAGGCCTTGTAGAGCCGTTTCTTCAGGTGTACGGCATCTTGTACTTCCGGTGTCCAGAGCCATGTATCTCGTTCGATGCGTCTCCGTCCTGGCTTGGTGCAACCAAGCTGTTGGCAGCCGGCAGTGTGAACAGTGCTCTTCAGCATGGACCACGCTTCCTGTGGCCCGTCGACCATCTGCGGGAACTGCTCCGGTTTGATGAGGGGTCCCGCCATCTTCTTCTGGTTCCACCACTTGATTCGTGGCTGGTCTGCATTTCTTTTGTCAATCCTGGTCTTGGGCTTGCTGATCCTGATCTTCGCCATCAGCGGCCTGTGCTGACTGCTCGATTCGCACGGGTACGCCTTGGCGTTGAGCACGTTTTTAGCGGCTCTTCGTCGTGCGATGATGTAGTCGATCTGTGTGTGGTGGCTCCGCTTTCTGCTATGGTAGGTGAGGAGTTGAGATTCTCGCCTAATGAAGCAGGTATTCGTGATGGTCATATCATGGGAGTCGGCAAAGTCCAGGATCCTCTGGCCATTCTCATTCGTATCGCCTGTGCCGTGCCCACCGTGGCACTGGTGTCCGTTTTGTCCCGCCCTACATGACCATTCAGGTCGCCCGAGATGATGATGTCGTCTTCGTGTGGGATCTGCCTGAGTTGGATGTCGAGCAGTTCCCAGAAGGTATCCTTCTCCTCCTCGTGACATCCGGTCTGAGGGGCGTGGGCGGACAAGATGTGTAGGCGCTGCCTCTCGGTCGCTACGACGATTATCATCAGTCGTTCTGTGAGGCGCTTAACTTCTGCGACGGAACTTTGCCAGCTTGGACTGACAACCACAGCTACACCGCCACGGTTTTCCTTACAGCTGGTGTATATGATCTTGTAGCCGTCTATAGTCGTAGCCTTGTTGCCCTTCCAGCGAGTTTCCTGGAGGCAGCAGATGTCCAGCTTCCTGTCCCGCATGGCCCTGACGATCTCGGTCGAGCGTCCAGTCAGCGAATCCACGTTCCAGGTGGCCACCTTGAGCGTCTGGCAGTCCTCTGTTCCCCGCTTGCGTTTTTCACACGGCCGTGCTTTCCGCGTGGACCATTTCGTTGATTTTGGCGCAGGCCAATGGTCTCCTGCGCCCGTCGGTTCCCCGAACGCGGTAGCATTGGACGTGTGTTTTGTAGTGGACGTTTCCATCATGTTGATGCGGCATTTGAGTACTCCAGCCGGCCTGTCGCGTGGGCCTGTCGTCGGAGGGTCTGCTCTCAGTTACGGTCAGCGTTTGACGGCTTCGCGCATCCAGGGGACACCACTTGGAGGTGGCAGACCGCTCGTCCCCCTCTCCCCCAATCAAATGTTCATATATATATATATGGATATATATAGGGATATATATAGGGATATATATATATATCCCTATATATATGGATGGATGGATGGATGGATGGATGGATAGATAGATAGATAGATAGATAGATAGATAGATAGATAGATAGATAGATAGATAGATAGATAACCTTTGGGTTTTTCTAAGTGGCTGAAGTGTTTGCACACACATGCCAACTTTGCACTTGCAAATAACTAGATGGGTCCTCCCTGCCTCGGTGGCCTCTGATCTTGGTCATAACCACTTTCCACACTTGTTTCTGTTTGTTTTTATTACAACTACTGTTTTTTGTTGCGGTCTTCTGAGGCAGTCTTGATTTCTGGTGACTCTGTCAACAGGTGCGTGCAGTTGTCTTGACAACATTTTAATTTAATTTATTTGATATAAACACTGCCTGAAGTTGGTACTTAAATTGATTTACTTTAATTTCAATTAAATTTTCAGGAGTGGTTAACCCCTATCCACTTCTGAGGCACCTTTTGATTTCCCCGTCTAAAGCTGAGAAATATAGATGATTGGCCCAAAGATTCCTAGGAAGATTCTAAGGCAAAGCGGGGGGAAGGGGGGGGGATTAAAACCCTCAGTCTCCCCACTCCCTCCCCTTCCCCACTCTACCTGATTGGCTCTTGGGTTTAGAGGGAGAGGCTGGTCCCAAATTCAACCAATGAGCTTCTGGGGCTGAAAGGGGACTACAAACTTCACCTGATTGGGTGGGTCTGAGAGAGAAGAGCTGTTTCAATTTCAACCAATGAGCTTTAGAGGCTGAAGGGGGAACTAGACCCTAGATTTCCCCACTCTAATCCAGCACTTTCATAACAACTCCATGCTAGCTCTTGGGGTGGGGAGAGAGAGAGAGGGAGGGAGGGAGGGAGAGAGAGAGAGAGAGAGAGAGAGAGAGAGAGAGAGAGAGAGAGAGAGAGATTTAACTTCAAATATACTTCAAGCTGCCCAGACACAAGCAGTTACGTAGATGACTCTACACAAAGGGGACAGGTTTTGACTTTCCTCACCAGCATTGGCCAACTCTGAACAGGATCCGAACCCAATATGGTGTCTGCCTGGACTCATTGTTTAAGTGGGGCCTTGTCTCTACCCCTCAGTGCGACTGTGGTGTTCAGAAGCCATCAGAACGAATGCAATCAAATCCATAATAGAAAAATTTGCTGATTCTGCAAAGAAGCGGAGGAAACCATCGATCACATACTGAGCTGTTGCAAGTCAATAGTTCAGACTGACTACAAACAACGTCACAACAACCGTCGCTCAGATGGTCCACTGGAACTTGTGTCACAACTACCACCTGCCTGTAGTGAAGAACTGGTGGGATCATAAATCTGGAAAAGTGGTTGAAAATGAGCATGGAAAACTACTGTGGGACTTCTGAATACAGGCTGACAAAGTTTTGGAACACAATACCCCAGATATCACAATTGCGGAGAAGAAAAAGGTGTGGATCATTGACATTGCCTTACCTGGTGACAGCAAAATCGACGAGAAACAAGTTGAAAAAAATCACCAGATATCAGAACTTGAAAATCGAACTGCAGAGACTCTGGCATAAACCAGTGCAGGTGGTTCCAGTAGTACTCAGCACACTGGGTGCTGTGCCTAAAGACCTAGGCAAGCACTTAAAAACAATTGGCACCGACAAGATCACCATTGGTCAGCTGCAGAGGCCACCTTACTGGGATCTGCTCGCATAATCTGTGGATACATCACGCAGTCCTAAACACTTGGGAAGTGTCCGACTAGTGATTTGTGATACGAAACCCAGCATAGTTATCTCGTTTGCTGCGTACACTGTCATAATTTCAAATAGCATTCAGGAAAAGTGAAACAGGAAAACATAAAGAGATCAGAAACACCAAACCACTATTCAGCAAATAGTAAAAATAAAACAGCATAATGAACCAGTGAATTGAGAACCCTTGGTGGCCAAAGATTTGCTGGATAAGTCAGGTCCCTGTGGCCTTCATGAATGCCAGTAAAGCTAGGGCAACAGGGCCTCAGGGCAGGATTGTTGGAGAGGCACTGTCCCAGTCAGGAGGAGGGGTCAAGCAGGGTATCAGTCTGGAATCTCTACATCGACACAAGAGGGGAAGGTCCAACTCAGACTCCTTTGAATACTGATGGACCTTATCTAGTCTTTCCCAGGGGCAAACTGCCAGTCTGAGAAGATCGCTGTGAAATAAGCATTGAGCAATAAAGTAGCTAGTTCAGTGGTTCGGCCTGGTTTGGCTGAACCGATAGTTCCGATGAACATCTGTGAGCAAACCAGTTCACTCTGACGATCAGCTGCTGGGCTTTCCCACCTGCCCCGGCTCTATTGCCCGCTTTTCAACCTCGGCTGCTTCGCGCGGCACAGCCGATTGCTGCACGCCCGCTGTTTTACATACAGGGCTATATATTGAAGTGCACCCATAACAATAGGTAGTCCTTGACTTATGATCATTACTTGACCATTCAAACTTACAATGGCACTGAAAAAAGTGACTTATGATCATTTTTCACGCTTATGACCGTTGCAGCGTCCCCCATGGTCACATGATCAGAATTTGAATGCTTGGCAACTGGCATGTACTTATGATGGTTGCAGTGTCCCAAGGTCATGCGATCAACCTTTTGCGACCTTCTGATAAGCCAAGTCAAGAGGGAAGCCAGATTCACTTAACAACCGTGTTACTGACTGAACAACTGCAGCAATTCCCTAAACAACTGTGGCAAGAAAGGTCGCAAAATGGGGCAAAACTCACTCAACAACCATCTTGCTCAGCGATGGAAATTCTGGGCTCAGCTGTGGTCGTTAAGTCGAAGACCAACTGTACTTGTGTCATCGCATTCCGGACCGGTGGTGTTCTGAAGGCAATCCGTGACTTCCCTCAGGGTAATGGATGACAAAGCCAAACAGATTTTATTCTCTGGAGGCTGTCATTTGAGAGTGTCCGGGGGCGGGGGGGGGGAGACAATTTTATCATTGTACAGCTAGGGATAATTTAAGCCATTCTCTCCCCCTCAAGCGTGTGGGACAAGATAAAGACAGCCTCATGACAACCTGCAGTAATAAATGAGGAAGACCTTGAGAATCAGGAGCAAAGAAATGCTGTCTAGGGAGAAGTCAGAAAAGAGACAGCCAGGCCCGCAGCTGCATAACGGGTAGAGAGAAAGCTGAGAAGGGATGCACAGGGCCAGTTCAAGGGCTGTAAAGGAGTCTGACATGCCCCTGGTGGAGTTGGACTCTGAGGGAGAGGAGGAACAGCCGACAGGGAGTGGAAGTGTGGCTCCGGAGGTTGTGGAGGAGGCTGGAGAAGGGCAGAGGCCGGCTGAGCAGTCGGAAGAGAACCCAAGCCCATCCCGTCTCCATCCCAGGGCATGCAGGGAGGAGAGGATAAGAGAGAGACACGTGGTCTACTGGAGAGGAGAGGGCCTTAATCCTCTTCATGGGCTGCAGCTGTGACAACTAGATAAGAGTACGGACCTGCCTACGGGTGAACGCTGGAAACAAAGCATGGAAATATCTCTAGTTTATGGTTCCTCTCTGAGTTTGGCATCCTTCTCATTGTGTGTTATCTGTGGATGTCTTCAAGCCCCTATCTTGCCTGGTTTGTGTTGCTTTTCCCCTTCTTCTTGTAACTCTTTGTGTGGGAGTTTTTTGTCTTTTGTCTCAAGAATATTCTGAGTTTGGAAGCAAAGTGAACGAATAAAAGGGGCTTCACCTGTTTTCTTTGACTGTGTTTGTTTTGTATCCCACCTGGTTCCTCACAAGTCAGGGGCAGATTTGAACTTTCAGATTTCCAATGATTTCAATCAGTGGTGGGATTCAAAATGTTTTACTACTGGTTCTGTGGGCGTGGCTGGCATGGTGTGGCTTGGTGGGCGTGGTTTGGTGGGCGTGGCAGGGGAAGGTTACTGCAAAATTCCATTCCCTCCCCACCCCACGAACCTGCTTTCCAGCTCCGTTCTCCTGTGCAGGGAAACAAAAGAAGACCCAGCCGATCATCTGGATCTCGGGAGGCAGAGAATAGATGGGGGCAGGGCCAGTCAGAGGTGGCATTTGCCGGTTCTCTGAACTACTCAAAATTTCCTCTACTGGTTCTCCAGAACTGGTCAGAACCTGCTGAATACCACTTCTGATTTCAGTCTTCTTGACTCCTGAAAATGGGGTTCAGCCTGATACTTCTCCTGGCCCAAATGCAGTAGTTGGGGCAGCTTTACTGGGGAAAAGTGGCTCTGTAGGTAACCCAATGCCAAGCCATAAAAAGCTTCATTAATTAAAATTAGACATTAAACTTCAATTAATTTAAACCCAAAATTAAATTAAAAATTGAATTAAATTGAACTTAAATTAAACTTAAATTAAGATTAAATTAAATGTGACGCACATGCAAACCGGGCAGGGCTTTAATCACCCAATCATAGTTGCCAACTTGACATTTTGGACAACTCATCTCCCATGAATGCTTCTGGCTAATTCCTCTCAAAGCTGAAAGGCTGGTATCAAAAGGGTCAAAAGTATTAGCCCTTTAAAAGCTTTTTGCAATTAGATTTCTTATTCATAATCACCTCTTCTAGCAATAAATGCCCCTTACTTCATCACCCTCATCCTCAATACAAAAAGACATGCTGTGGAGAAGCTAGCAGAATATTAGGGAACTAGAGTCTGAAGGAGAGCAATAGGTTAAAGCAGCCTACTTCTAGGAATGCATTACAGGGTCAATTTCTACAAAAGACCAAGGGGAAAGTGGATAAAGATAAACTCTGGCAATGTCTTGCAACTGGAACATTTTTTTAATAGAAAAAATAAACTGAAGGCTTGATTTGGGCTGCACGAGAGCAAGCTATTCGAACTAATACAACCAAGGCCAGAACTGAAAAAAATAATAGAATAGAATAGAATTCTTTATTGGCCAAGTGTGATTGGACACAAGGAATTTGTCTTGGTGCAAATACTCTCAGTGTACATAAAAGAAAAGATACATTTGTCAAGAATCATCAGGTACAACACTTAATAATAGTCATAGGGTACAATAAGCAATCAAATCATACTAGGAAACCGTCGATAAAAATCATAAGGATACAAACGACAAAGTTACAGTCATACAGTCACAAGTGGGAGGGGATGGGTGATAAGGAGTGATGAGAAGATTAATAGTAATAGTAATGCAGACTTTGTAAATAGTTGGACAGCATTGAGGGAGTTATTTGTTTAGCAGAGTGATGGCATTTGGGAAAAAACTGTCCTTGTGTCTAGTTGTTCTGGTGTGCAGTGCTCTATAGCGTCGTTTTGAGGGTAGGAGTTGAAACAGTTTATGTCTGGGATGTGAGGGGTCTGTAGATATTTTCACAGCCCTCTTTTTGCTCGTGCAGTATACAGGTCCTCAATGGAAGGCAGGTTGATAGTAATTGTTTTTTCTGCAGTCCTAATTATCTTCTGAAGTCTGTGTCTGTCCTGTTGTGTATAATCAAATGATTCAAAGTGCAGATTGCACAAAGGAGCAGAAGGAACAATAGATCAGATACTCAGCTTGCACAAGAAGATTGTGTAAACCGATGATAAACAACAACATAGCACAGTTGCCAAAATGATTCACTGGAACATCTGTAAAAATTATCATGTACTGGTAATGAAAAATTGATGAGAACGTAGAATTGAAAAAGTAGATGAAAATGAGCAGACCAAAATATTGTGGCATTTTCAAATACAAACTGATAAAAGACTTGGCTTATAACACACCAAACTGAAATGTGGTTGAACAGGGGAAAAAAGTGTGGATAATTGATGTGGCAATACCAGGAGATAGTAGAATAGAAGACAAAGGATTGGAGAAGATCACAAAGTATTAAGATCTGAAAATCAAAATGGAAAGATGATAGCATAACCCAAACAGGATGGTGTCACGGTGGTTATTGGCACAATGGGTACCATACCTCAAAATTTTAAATGGAATTTTTTAAAAAATCTATTAACAATATTTCTATGTGTCAATCACAAAATGCCACACTGCTTAGATCTTCACATGTGCTCCACTTATATTTTACAACTTCCCAAGTTCTTGGGAAAAAATCGATGTGTAGGAAGGCCAATACCAGCTAATGAACTGGCAGCTGTGTCTTCACATTTTTGTGAACAGAAAAGAATATATTAAATTCTGCCAACTTCCAGTGACTTTTGGCATTCATTTAAGCAACAATAAAGCAATTTATTGCAGCTGTGCCTTTTTCTAAACTCAACCAACAGGTGCAGTATTCACACTCTTACCTATTTTGAAGCATCTCTTCTGAACAGACACTAAAGCATTGTGCAGTGCTGAAAAAAAAACCCACTACATTTGCAACTGGCTCTCTCTGTCTTGTAGCCAATGCTTCATTTCAAGATGCTGAAGATGACATAGAAACATAGAAAAATCACAGCAGAAAAAGACGTAGCAGTCTATCGAGTCTGCCCTTTGAGTTTTTAAAAATTTATTTCATTTTTTTCCCCAGATGATAGAGATGTGTTCATTCCAAGCATGTTTAAAACACAGTTCGTAATACCTCAGCTGGAAGTTGGTTCCATGTATATTCTCTTCTGGCTTTATTCTCTCCTAGCACCACTGCAAAACAGGTCGGACTTAGAGGCCACCATCTCATAACACCTGCAGAGACTTTCGCAGAGGCAAAGATTGCTTTTAATCCTGGTTAGGATTGTGCGTATGCATGTGTGTTAGAGGTTTAGCACCAGGGCTGGCCCGCTGGGGGTTCACAGGGGTTCGGGAAAACCTCTAGCTAAGATTCTGCACACTTTGGAGAACCCCCAAATCCTACTCCTGGCTGGCTCCGCCCATTCCTCCCCTCCCAAGTGTCCCCACGCGGCCCATTTTGGATGCAGGTAAGTGCAGTGTGTGTGTGTGGAGCCTTGGGGAAGGTGAAAGATGGGCCTACCGGAAGTTTGGGAAGGCCAGAAATAGGCCCGTTTCTGGCTTCTTCTAGAGAGCTTCCAGAGCCCAGTGAGGCCATTTTTGCCGTCCCAGAGGCTTGAGGAAAGCCCCCAGAACTTGGGGAGGGCAAAAATTCCCCCCCCACCCGCTGTGGTGCAGGAGGCTGACTAGGCCACGCCCACCATGGCCATACCCACCCAGCAACCAGGCAGAGAACCCGTTGCTAATATTTTGGAAGCCCTGCTTAGCATATTGGAGAGACCCAGCCAACTTGCTTCGTTTATGATTCCATTCATTGCGGAACACTAATTTTTGTTGATGACGGTTATGGTTAACCAGATATCTGAGCAGGCCAAGAATGACACGGACTGGGGAGAAAGGAGGACATACTAACTGTTGAACAGAGGAAAATTGCAAGAAAATTTTACTTAGGCAAGCCTGTGCTGTTGTCGGCTTCCAAACCCCCAAAAGACATCCAGAGTTACTTCTAAATACAGTTGCTCCTCACCTAAAGACAGAATCTCACCAAACTTAAGGAACTACAAGTAGTCCTCAACTTACGACCTCAATTGAGCCCCAAATTTATGTTGCTAAGTGAGAAATTTGTTAAGTGAGTTTTTGCCCCATTTTACAACTTTTCTTGCCACCTTTGTTAAGTAAATCACTAAGGTTGTTGAATTAATAACATGGTTGTTAATGAATCTGGTTTTCCCTCATTGACTTTGCTTGACAATTACATGACTCCTGGACACTGCACCTGTCGTAAATGTGAGCCAGTTGTCAAGCATCCAAATGTAAATCATGTGGCCATGGGGATGCTACAACGGTTGTAAGTGTGAAAATTGGTCATAAGTCACTTATTTCAGTGATGTTGTAATGTTGAATGGTCACTAAATGAACTGTTGTAAGCCGAGGACTACCTGTACTTGCATCCTTAAAGTTATACTCTGAGAATTTCTAGGGAGGAGCCATTTTAACTCTCTTTCTCTTGACCAAACTTCACTGTCTCTTTGTCCTCTGGAATGCAGCCCCTCCTTCCTGGGAATCCAGACTACATTCCACCACACTATATATGAAATTAACAGATTAACAGAGATAATCAGAGTTGGAAGGGACCTTGTAGGTCATCTACTCCAACCCCCTACCCAAGCAGGAGATCTACACCATTTCTGACAAATGGCAGTCCAATCTCTTCTTGAAGGTCTCAAGTGATGGCGCTCCCACAACTTCCGAGGGCAAGCTGTTACATTGGTTAATTGTCAGAAAGTTTCTCCTTATTTCCGGGTTAAATCTCTCCTTGTTAAGTTTCCATCCATTATTCCTGTCTGGCCTTCGGGTGCTTTAGAAAATGGCTTGACCCCTTCCTCTCTGTGGCAGCCCCTCAAATATTGGAAGACTGCTATCCTGTCTCCCCTGGTCCTTCTTTTCACTAGACTAGCCAAGCCCAGTTCCTATAACCTTTCTTTGTATGTGTTGGTCTCCAGTCCCATAATCATCCTGGTTGCTCTTCTCTGCACTTTTTCTAGAGTCTCAACATCTCTTTTATAATGTGGTGAACAAAACTGGATGCAGTGTTCCAAGTGTGGCCTTACTAAGGCTTTATAGAGTGGTATTAGTACCTCTCTTGATCTTGATTGTATCCCTCTGTTGATGCAATTTAGGATTACTTTTTCCAGCACCAAAATAGGACTGGTTTTCCAGTCCTCATATTTTTCCAACAAATCTTTATCTTCAAAAACCTATGTTAGCGGTAATGCAGGGTTGACAGCAAAATGTTTTTCAAATTTACGCCAAAGAATCGTATGAACATGCCGTGTGGTCTACAGATTACAATGATCATAGATTTGAAAGGGTTGGGTTGAAGCCAATTCCTGGGATCAGGAAATCATTTGAATAGCATAAATCTAGGCTGTTGGGTCTGTCAAAGGAAGAAAGAAGCAGACAATTATACAGTGACGTCTGTTGGGGAAACAGTGCAAATAAATAAATAAGTCACTCAGAAAATGGTCAGTATTTGATGGCAAGGCTATGCCTGTTGGACAAAGGAGATGAGAACAAAAAGGGGTACTTAAGTACAAAAAAGGGGTACTTAAATGGCTGTCACAGAGAAGAGGGGGATTGACCAAAGTACGTGAGGGCTGGAGAAGAAGTAACGAGTAGAAGATCATTCAAGAAAGAAAGAGCCCACCTAGAACTAAGGAGAAGTTTCTTGACAGTGAGAACAATCCAATCAGTGGAACAGCTTACCTCCAGAAGTTGTGGGTGCCTCATCACTAGAGGTTTTCAAGAAAAATCTAGACTGGATCGCAGAGACAGCAGGGCCCCCTCAGTTAGTCCCAAAGGCGCTTTTTTTCGGGAGGCAACTGGACTTTCTGGTTTTTCTTTGAAGGCGTTTTGCTTCTCATCCTAGAAGCTTCTTCAAGCTCTGATTGGATGGTGGGGAAGGGAAGGATTTCTAATCCTTGCAGACAGCTGGTCGTTTGCATCCTTTTACAGAGTCCCTGAGGCCACCTGGAGGTTTATCTGTGTCCTCAGGGTCACCCGAGGGGTGCAAATGGGTATGGAGCCTCCTTGGAACTGATGAAAGGACTGTGTTGTAGACGGGAGATAGGTGATGTCGTATCCCCACCCCACCCCTCTGTTGAGCGACAGCTGTGACATACAATGTTGACATACGTAAGTCCCTTTTTTCAGGGCCATTGTAACGTTGAACAGTCGTTGAATGAAGGGTCGTAAGTCAAGGAGTCCTTTTATGTGAAAACAGGCAGGGGTCGTGTGTTAACCAGGCTGAAAGGTTAATCTTTCAAGAAGAAATCCGTGATCCGGGCAGGTATCTCTTCTAATTTGTGGCCCTCTTTTGTCCTAGGTTCCCAGGATCCCGGGAAAGTGATCCACATCAACAAAGTCAGCCATCAACCAGTGCGGGTTGGGCTGGCAGAACCGGTGTCCCTGCCGTGCCTGTTTCTCTTGCAAGGCTCCGTCCCCCTGAACCCCAGTGAACTGTCTGATCTCCCCCGTATCAAGTGGAGCAAAGTACAGTCTGCCACTGGACAGCCGGAAGATCTCCCTGTGCTGGTAGCCAAGGATAATGTGGTGAAGATCTCCAAAAACTACGAGGGCAGGGTCGCCTTGCCCGGATACCCTCACCATCGAGAAAATGCCACCCTCTTGTTTCTGTCAGCTCGGGCCAGTGATGCGGGACTTTATCGATGTGAGATTGTCATTGGGATTCATGATGAGCAGGACTTGGTCCCTCTGGAAGTCACAGGTAAGAAAAGGGCTCAGTATGTCTCTGTCTCTATCTCTATCACTATCTATCTATCTGTCTGTCTATCTATCTATCTATCTATCTATCTAACTATCTATCTTCTATCTATCTATCTATCTTTCTATCTATCTCTCTCTCTCTCTCTCTATATATATATATATCTATCTATATCTTTCTGCCTGCCTGCCTACCTGCGTATCTATCTATCTATCTATCTATCTATCTATCTATCTATCTATCTATCTATCTATCTATCTTCTGTCTATCTATCTATCTATCTATCTATCTATCTATCTATCTATCTATCTATCTATCTATCTATCTATCTATCTATCTATCTCTCTCCTGCCTGCCTGCCTGCCTGCCTGCCTGC
Source organism: Pseudonaja textilis (assembly GCF_049901715.1). Classification (NCBI taxonomy): domain Eukaryota; kingdom Metazoa; phylum Chordata; class Lepidosauria; order Squamata; family Elapidae; genus Pseudonaja; species Pseudonaja textilis. Next base: position 326,093,659 of record NC_141990.1, read on the forward strand.
CTATCTATCTATCTATCTATCTATCTATCTATCTATCTATCTATCTATCTATCTCTCTCCTGCCTGCCTGCCTGCCTGCCTGCCTATCTCTCTCTCTCTCTCTCTCTCTCTATCTATCTATCTATCTATCTATCTATCTATCTATCTATCTATCTATCTATCTATCTATCTATCTTAATGACCCTATAACATTACATTATATCATACTCATTGTCATTTAACAACCCCATAATCCCTTGCGGGATGGAGTCTTGGCAACTGAATGGAGTGAGCAGAGTGTTTTAATGGCCGGATGCCCTTCCCTGTTGCCAATGTGGAGTTTTGTTCAGCAGATATATTCTCAGTGTGCCCAGCGAGAGAAATATCTGCCTCTACCTAGGATCGAACTCACAGCCTCCTGATTGTGAGGCGAGAGTAAGGGGGTGGCAGGAAGACAGTTTCAGGGCTCTGCTTTATGTCGCAGAAAGAGATGAGAAATATTTGGTGACTGGTGGAAGGGAGGCAAAAATGCTTCTGATCAAAACTATAAAATAATCACCAAAGATTGTGTGACAAGGTGCTATTATGCATTGCTTCCCATGCCTGAGTAAATTACTGAAAATTGGGGAAAATGGTTTTTTTCTTTGGATAATGACACCGGAACCCATTACCCAAACAAAACAGATGTTTTTAATTGATTTAAACTGATTTAATTTTGCCACCTGTACTAAAATACATTCAAAAATCCCCCAAAGGATTCCCACGAAGATGCAAATCAATGAAATTACCAATGATAATTTGTTGAAATGACATAACAGATCATTCAGTGATAATATTTTTATAATACAAGTAGTTCTCAAGTTACTTACGACCATTCATTCAGCAACCAATCAAAGCTACAGCAGTGTTGAAGGAAAGGCCTTGCAGTCGGTCCTTCAAGTTTAAAACTTTCTGATAAGCGATTTTGGATAATAAAGGGAAAAAAATTGGGAAGCATTGCATTAATGCCGTATTCAGATAGTCCTCGATTTACGACCACAACCAAGCCCGAAAATGATGTTGCTAAGCGAGACATTTGTCAAGTGAGTTTTGCTCCATTTTATGACCTTTCTTGCCACAGTTGTTAAGTGAATCACTGCAGTTGTTAAATTAGTCACCCGATTGTTAAGTGAATCTGGCTTTCCCCATCGAATTGGCTTGTCAGAAGGTCGCAAAAGGGGATCGTGTGATCCAGGGACACCACAACCATCATAAATATGAGCACCTGAGTTTTAATCATGCGATTATGGGGATGGTGCAACAATCATGTGAAAAACGATTGTAGGTCGCTTTTTTCAATGCCGTTGAAACTTTGAACGATTGCTAAACGAATGGTTGTAAGTCAAGGACTGGTTGTATGAAAGAATCTGGGGAGCACTTTTTCAACTAAGTCAGGGGTGTCAAACTCAAGGCACCGGGGGCCAGATTCGGCCTGCAGGCAGAGATGGGCATTCAGCAGGTTCTGACCAGTACTGGAGAACTGGTAGCAGAGATTTTGAGTAGCTTGGAGAACCGGCCAATCCCACCTCTGACTGGCCCCGCCAACCCCATCTATTTTCTGCCTCCCGAGTCCCAGCTGGTTGACTGGGTCTTCTTTGGTTGCCCTGCACAGGAGAACGGAGCTGAAAAGCAGGTTAGAGGGGTGGGGAGGGAATGGAGATTTTGCAGTATCCTTTCCCTGCCACGCCCGCCAAGCACACCTGCCAAGCCAAGCCACGCCCACCAAGCCATGCCCATAGAACTGGTAGTAAAAAATTTCGAATCCTACCACTGCCCGCAGGGTGCTTAGATCTGGCCCATGGTGCGTCCCTGGAAACTGCAAAGGACTGGCCCTCAGTGCCTCTGCCAGCGAAAACGGCGCTCAAGAAGGCCGCGGGTAGCCCTCCCGAGCTCCGCAATCAGCCCTCCTGAGCTGCATTTTCACTGGAAAAGGATTTCAGGAGGCCGTCACAGCCAAAAACGGAGCTCGGGAGCCTGTTTTCATTGGCAAAGCACTCGGGACACCACAGGAGCCTCCAACGCAAGTGACATCGAGCCGGCCACGCTCCCCCCCAGCCCCCCCTAAGGTCAAACACAACCCTGATGCAGCCCTCCATGAAATCGAGTTTGACACCCCTGAACTAAACGTTTTTTTTTTCAAAAGTCAGACGCTTTCGAGTGCCACAGCTCATTTCATCCGAAGCGCCTTTTGTCTTTGAGAAGTGTTTCTGGCTCTTGAAAGATGCTACCAGACCCTTCCTGATTTAATTCCGGTTCCTTCCGCACACATTTATGGAGTTGGCAGGCCCAGGTAGTTTAGTCATTTACTGTCTTCTTCTCCCCACGAACCTTAATTTGATACAGGGCATCGTGAGGAACAATTCAGCCTTAGCTTTGGTTCCTATTGGTTTAATTGTATTCCTCCCCTGTCTTTATATCAAAGGGGTGTGTGGGTGTGCGCTAATGAAAGACTACAAAAAGACCCCCCAATCTGGTTGTGATTGCATGTAGACTTTGAGCCTCACTTGTATGCTGATTAAAGGACTTCATGGTGGTTTATGAAATTCAGTAATTTGACAACCTCTGTCACAGAGCTTTCTAAGTAAGAGACCAAAAAAAAAAAAAAGGAACAAAGGAGAAGGTTGTGTTGCGCTCAATCAGTGTGCAAGAGCTCCTTCGGAAAGAATTCAGATAGCCGTCATCAAAGGTTGTGTTTCACAATATTTTTATTAAAAGGAGAGGAAGATGCCCTCAATTGCCTCCTTTGCAAATATCTTAGCAACATTGCAGCACAGAAGTGGTTTGACCTAGCCTTTTTTTCCAAGCATTTAATTTCCCATTCAGCCAGACGCTCTCCCATCCAAGAACTAACCACAGTTGACTCTGCTTAGCTTTAAAGATCAGCCAAGAACAGTTAGACACCTTCTATTTGCTTTTGTCAGCCAAGATTGATTAAGTGCTACTCTATATGTTTGGGGGTGTTTTTTCCGCTATAAAGTCTTTTTTTTTTTTACTCTTGGCAACTGCCTGGAAAGTCTCTGCATTTTTCTTGGCAAGCTGAGCTGAGACTCATGAGCCCAAATTCACCAAGCAGGTGTTGTTTCCAAATCTAGGCTAGAACGCTCAGTCCAGAGGTGGTATCCAGCAGGTTCTGACCGGAAGCGGAAATTTTGAGTAGTTTGGAGAACTGGCAAATCCCACCTCTGACTGGCCCCGCCCCCATCTCTTCTCCACCTCCCATTCAGTCCCAGCTGATCGGCTGGGTCTTCTTTGGTTGCCCTGCACAGGAGAACGGTGCTGGAAAGCAGGTTAGTGGGATGGGGAAGGAATGGGGATTTTGCAGTGACCTTCCCCCGGGTGTGGGGAGGCAATGGAGACTTTACAGCAGGGGTCTCAAACTCAATTTACCTGGGGGCCGCTGGAGGTAGAGGCTGGGTGAGGCTGGGCCGCATAAGAAATTCCACAAAAAACGTTGTTAAAAAAATATCCTCAAATGTCATCAACAGTTAATGATTTCTCCAATACATGAACTGTCCTGAACACATGAATGAATGGAACATTGAATGAAGATCATGAACAGTTCCTCAGAACATGGCTTCTCCAGCTTACTCCTTGCTGCCAGAGACTTGACAATGCTTCCTCTCACATATCTGAGCCACATTTGGCTTGAGAGAGGAGGCACTTGAGACCCTCAGTATGGCTTGAAGATGATCCTCAGTAAGTCTGGACCTGTACTTGGACTTGTTAAAGTTCAGGCTGGAGAAGAAGCCACGACGAGGAACGGCGGGTGGGACTTCCTTCAGAGGTCCATTCCCCCTGCGGGCCGCACTAATATTATACTTTCATATCACGGTGGGGGCCACAGGATATCGTCCTGCGGGCCTCAATTGGCCCGCAGGCCGCGAGTTTGAGACCCCTGCTTTACAGTATCCTTCCCCTGCCATGCCCACTAAGCCACGCCTGCAGAACCGGTAGTAAAAAAATTTCCCACCACTGTCCCCGTCTCCCAGTTTCTTGTCTGGTGCTTTAAGCATCCTACCAAGCCGGTCCTACCGGTTAACAGCCTTCTATATGGTTCTATCCACAAAGAAGAGGGGGTCAAATTATTCTCCAAAGAACCAGAAGGCAGGAAAAATAAACAGTGGTTGGAAACTAATCAACGAAAGAAGCAACCTGGAATTAAGAAGAAGCTTTCTAGCAGTGAGGATAATTAACCAGTGGAACTGCTTGCCTCCAGAAGTTGCAGGTGCTCCATCACTGGAGGTTTTTAAGAAGAGAATGAACAGCCATTTGTCTGAAATGGTATAGGTTCTCCTGCTTGTGCAGGGGGCTGGACTAGAAGACCTTCCAAGGACCCTTCCATCCATGACTTCTAGTTGGTAGGCAGTCTTGGCCACAACGGAAGGTACTGCTCTCTGGACAGGTCCATCCCAGCAAAGTCGACCTTCTCTCATCTTCTGTATAATTGGGTGCCACACCAAAATGTTGTCGCATGGTGTCATTTGTGAGGTGGTCAAGAAGGGAGATGCCCGATATCCAACGGAACATTCGCATTTCCGTGGCATGGAAATAACTTTCAGTCCCTGTTGTTGCTGCCCAGCGTTCAGTGCCATACAGTGCAATAGGGCGGATGGTTGTCTCGTAAATCTTAAATTTAAGACAGGTGGGTATTCGTCTATCACATAACACAGGGGTGAGTTCTCGCCAATGCACCCTGGCTGCATTCACCCTTGCTCGCACATCACCCTTGATGTCGCCATTGCCTTGGAGGTGGGATTCAGTCAGAGGTGGATATTCAGCAGGTTCTGACCAGTTCCGGAGAACCGGTAGCGGAAATTTTGAGTAGGTCGGAGAACCGGCAAATACCCCCTGACTGGAGATTTTACAGTATCCTTCCCCTGCTAATCCTACCAAGCCACGCCCACAGAACTGGTGGTAAAAACATTTGAATCCCACCACTGGGTGGGATCCCAGATACTGAAAAGTGTCCACTTTCTTTAGGTTTTCTGCATTGATTTGAAGTATTCCAGGGGTGGTAAAAGTCTCTAAGTACTCCGTTTTCTTGATGTTGAGGCAGAGTCTGAAAGGTCCCTTCTGGCTCTAGTCTATTCTAATTCACCTCCCCTTGTCCTCTCACTTTTCAACCCTGCCTAGGTGTGGTTTTCCACTACCGCGCGGCTAGCAACCGCTACGCTTTGACTTTCCCAGAGGCGCAGAAGGCCTGTGAAGAGAACTCGGCTGTCGTTGCATCTCCTGCTCATCTGGAGGTGGCCTTTGAGGATGGCTATGACAACTGTGATGCCGGATGGCTCTCCGACCACACTGTTAGGTATGTGGAAGAATCAGTGGGGTGGGCTATTAATGGTTCGCACCTGTTCAAACGAACCGGATGTTGATTTTATAACTGGTTTGCCGAACCAGTAGTTCCCATGACTGACTGGCCTCGCCCCTCCCAGGAGTCCCCACGTGGCTCGTTTTGGATCCCAGGTAAGCGCAGGGCCTGTGTGGAGGCTCGAGGAGGGCAAAAACAGGCCTCCTGGAAGTTTGGGAAGGCCAGAAATGGGCCCGTTTCCGGCCTCCAGAGGGCCTCCGGAGCTTGGGGAGGCCGTTTTTACCCTCCCACAGACTCAAGGAAAGTCTCCGGAGCTCCGGGAGGGCAAAAATCCCCACTACCACCACCAGTACAGGAGGTTGACTAGGCCTTGGCCACGCCCACCCAGCATCCAGATAGAGAACCGGTTGCTAAAATGTTTGAAGCACTCCCTTGGGAAGAATGTACATTCTAACTAGCTTGATTGAGGAGGGGCTGATCCAATTTTCTGCTCTGAATTAGCACCGCATGAAATATGCTTTTCTTTTGATTATTTTTTCCTTTCAAGTAAAAAAGAGGAGACACCTGCCATGTCTCTCTGTACAGCAAATTTTGTGAATCTCCAAACACCGGCAAAGGTGTGCTCAGGTGCATTTTGATTATTTTATTGCAGCAAAATATAACTGCAGTCAAAATTAATAGGACTTTGGGCTGCCTTGACATAAGCCTACAGGTAAACCTCCACTTACGACCATAATGGAGCCTGTCATTTCGGTCGTAACAGTGGTAAAAAGGAACATCATTGAGACCAGCCTGAAATTTATGATCTTTTTTCTGGTGGTTTTTAAGGGAACACAACAGTTTTTAAGGGAACCAATTATTTACTATGAGTCAGTCTTGCTGAAAATTGGAAGTAAATGCAAATGCCAATTTTCAGCAAGGATGTGACACTACAAACGGCTGTAAATACAGGTTGGTTTTTGAGCACCAGAAATGCAACCATGTGATTCGGGGAGGGAGGAGCACATTGGAACTTTAGAACTGCATTGGAAGTGCCTCCCCAGGGAGGTCTGTCAGAACTTTGAGTGGTAACTAAGTCGAAAGTCAAGAACTACCTGTTATTCTACTGTCTACATCAGGGGTGTCAACTCAAGGCCTGGAGGTCGGATCTGAGGGCCACCCTGGAAACAGTGAAGGACAGCCCACCGTGCCTCTGCCAGCAAAAACAGAGCTTGCAAGGGCCATGAGCAGCCATCCCGAGCACTGTTTTCCCTGGCAGAGGGTTATAGGAGTCTGTTGGAGCCGAAAACGGAGCCCGGGAGCCTGTTTTCACTGGCAGAGTGCTTGGGCCGCCACAGGCGCCCCGATACAAGTGAGCTGGCCACGCCCATCCTGGTCACACCCACCCTGACCCTCTGAGGTCAAACACAACCCTCATGCAGCCTTCAGTGAAATCGAATTTGACACTCCTGGTCTACATCCTTCAGATATATCAGTTGGATCATCAGTTCTTTTGATGCGCTCCTTTCCCATTGTGCAGCGACATTCGCAGCACACACAAAAAAACCTTGTTGCAATTGTCTACACAAACACAGAGACTTCGCTTCTCCTCTCTCCCCCTAGTATCCTGTATTATTTTATCAACGTGTATGCAATCATCAGTAATGGAGATACGGAATCCCTGGAAGTTGCTACTGAATAGGAGTAACTAAGCGGCAAAAAAAGACCATACAGAACACCCAATACTGGAATTAATTTTATAAATTCTCCTAGTTAAATTGGAATTAGGGAAGAGGAGTGAATTGAGCAGAACGACACAAAAGAGCAATAAAAGAACTGAACCGGGGGAAAATCGCTCGTTGCTCACTGCAAGAGACCAGTTCGGGGGTTGCCATTTTGAAGATGCAGATTAGTAGAAAGACACTTGACAATTCATGGCAAGGCATGCTGAAGGTGAGAAGGGCAGTTTGCGACGGGGTTCCTTTTGCAAAAGAATTCAGGCCTGGTCTTGAGACAAAGATGGGAGAAGGAAAATTATTATTCAGCCCTGGAAAAGGAGGAAGTGTGGGGTGCGGGGAGACACAGAACAGCCGTGCCTTGATTTTTCTTCTTTAATACAGCAAGATTAGGATAAAAAGCCAGTGTTCAGGTGCCCAGTTGGTTCTTTTATATGCAGAAACAATGAATGCTCCAGTAAATAAAAGGATAGAATAGAGTAGAGTAGAGTAGAGTAAAGTAGGGTAGGGTAGAATGGAATGGAATGGAATAAGAATAGAGTAGAGTAGGATAGAATAGAATAGAATAGGATAGAATGGAATGGAATGGAATGGAATAGAAATAAGAATAAGAATAGAATAGAGTAGGATAGAATAGAGTAGGATGGAATGGAATGGAATAAGAATAGAGTAGAGTAGGATAGAAAGAATGGAATGGAATGGAATACGAATAGAGTAGAATAGAATGGAATGGAATGGAATAAGAATAGAGTAGGATAGAGTAGGATAGAATAGAATAGGATACGATAGGATAGAATGGAATGGAATGGAATAAGAATAGAGTAGAGTAGAGTAGGATAGAATAGAATAGAATGGAATGGAATATGAATAGAGTAGGGTAGAATAGAATGGAATGGAATAAGAATAGAATAGAATAGAATAGAATAGAATAGAATAGAATAGAATAGAATAGAATAGAATAGAAATGGAAGGAACCTTGGAGGTCACGTAGTCCACCCTCCTCAAGCAGGAGATCCTGTATCATTTCAGACAAATGGCTGTCCAGTCTCGTCTTGAAAGCTTCCGATGTTGGGGCACCCATAACTTCTGAAGGCCATTCCGCTGGTTGATTGTTCTCACTGTCAGGAAATCTCTGCTTAATTCTACGTTGTTCCTGTCCTTTGGTTAGTTTCCATCCATTCCATCTTGTCTTGCCTTCAGGTAATTTGGAAAATAGTTTGACCCCCTCATCTTTGTGGCAGCCCCTGAAATGTTGGAACACAGCTATCCCATCACCCCCTGGATTTTCTTTTCACTAGACTAGCAGGCCTACCCAATTCCTGCAACCATTCTTCTTTTGTGTTAACCTCCAGCCATCTTCTCTGCACTCTTTCCAGGACCTCAAGGATTCACACCTTTGTCCCTTAAACCCTCCCCTGCTTTTCCTGAGGTCTTTACCGTATTACTTTCCTTCCTGGCTGAAAGGAGCATTTAGTGATGGAGTTTAAAGCAGCTGCCTCCTTTCCCCTCCCCCCTTAATTCTCCTCCCCTCCCCTTTTCTTCATTCAGGTATCCCATCACCCTGTCAAGACCTGGTTGCTATGGAGATCGCAACAGCCTCCCAGGAGTCCGCAGCTATGGCAAGAGAGATGACAGCGAAGCATACGATGTCTACTGCTACTCCAGAGAACTCCAAGGCAAGTTATGAGCAGAATATATACTGGATGTACTGAACTCTTTCCAGGGGCAAAATGCATGGTTGTTTTGGGGGGGAAAAAAACAGAGAGAATGTTGTGCCTGGTGCAACAATGGATTTGGAACCTGTGTGGGTTGTGTAATAGAGCCGAAAACTTTTCTCACTTGGAATTCCCTGTTCAGGATTAAAAACAGGTTCTGACCTCCTGGAGATGTTCCACTACAGGTGATCCTCAACTTATGATCACAATCGAGCCCCCAATTTTCTGTTCCTAAGCGAGACAATGGTGAAGTGAGTTTTGCTCCAGTTTACGGCCTTTCTTGCCCCGGTTGTTAAGTGAATCACTGCATTTGTGAAGTTAGCAACAGGGTTGTTAAGTGAATCTGGCTTCTCCGTTTCCAGAAGCAGATATTTCTCTCTCTGGGCACAATGAGAATATATCTTCTGAAAAAACTCCGCACTGGCAACAGGATGGGCATCCGGCCAGTAAACACTCTGCTAGCTCCATTCAGTTGCCTAGACTCCACCCGACAAGGGATTATGGGGTTGTTAAAAGATGATGATGAAGTAAGACAGTTAAGTGAGTTAGAGAAGTTGAGTTGTTCAGTGAAACTGACTTTGCTTGTCAGAAGATCACAGGACACTGCAACCATCATAAATCAGTTACGAAGTATCTGAATGTTGATCATGTGATTCCAGGGACACTGCATCATTCGTAAGTGGGAAAAGTGATCATGAGTCACTTTTTTCAGTGCCATCGTAAATTTGAACGGTCATTAAATGAATGGAGAACTAGCCGTACTCTTTGGAGAACAACCAGAAGGCTCAGAATGGTTCATTTATACGTTCAGGACTTTTCTGGCATGGTTGAAACAGTATCAGTTCACCTCCAGCACCATTGAAACCCATATTTTAAATTCTCAATCATTCTTTTGACTGTGAAATGGGGTATTTCAAGCTTGAAATATTTTGAGTTTGGAATGTCTTCCGGATCTCTGACTTTGTATCCCCCAAACTCCAATGGATGGAATTTAGGCAGAAAATGCATAAAACATGCAAAGCTAATTCCCCAGGTGAGGAGGCCACAGGCTGTCTGCTAAAAGGTAGGTAAGGCAGAGATTAAAAAGTGAACGGAGCTAGGAGGGGGAAAAAAAACCACGCATTGAATTAACTGAGTTTCATTTCCATTAAATTCATTAAATATTGTTGATTTAATTATTAGGGTTGTGGAGTACTTGGGCTTCCATCCAAAAGGCACGCGTTGAAGACTGCAGGGATGCAAATGTAGCACCTACCTACAGCTTTTAAAACCCAGTTGCCTCTTTTGGTTTCTCTCTTTAGCCCTACAGTTAGTCCTCAAATTATGAGCATAATGGAGCCCGCCCATCATGCCCGTCATGATGGTCATAAATCAAGTCACCTGGGTGACTGCTCCAATTTTATGACCTTTTTTGTGGTGGTTGTTAAGTGAATGCTGCGGTCGTTAAGCAAGCCAGTGTCTTTTTGCCGAAAAGCGGAAGTTGATGCTGGTTTTTCAGCAAAAATGTTGTAATATATGGTCACACGTGATTGTGGGATGCTGTCAACGGCCATCAATGTGGGCTGTTTGCTGAACACCCAACATCCAGTTATGTGACTGTGGAGATGGTGGCCCTTAGATCTTTGGAACTGGCTTGTAGCTATCCCCAGGGAGGTCCGTCATAACCAGTCGTAAATTGAGGATGACTAGTCCTATTGGAATTTGCACGTTCTAACACCAGGGGTGCCAAGCTCAATTTCATTGAGGGACGCATCAGGGATGTGTTTGACCTGGGGAGGGGGGCTGGGGTAGGCGTGGCCAGCATGACATCACTCGTGTCGTGGGGGGGGCACCTGTTCTGGCCTGAGCGCTCTGCCAGCAAAAACAGGCTCCCGAGTTCTGTTTTCGGCTGCAACAGCCTCCTGCAACCCTCTGCCAGTGAAAATGGAGTTCAGGAGGGACATGGGGTGGGATTCAAATTTTTTAACAACCGGTTCTGTGGGCATGGTTTGGTGGTCATGTGACTGGCTGGGTGTGGCCAACTCAACATCACTCACATCGAGGCATGAATCTCCTCGCCTGGCCTCTCGTGACTGTGGGGATGCTGTAACAGTTGTAAGTGTGAAAAATGGTCATAAGTCACTTTTTTCAGTGCCATTGTAACTTTGAATGGTCACTCTACACAAGCAAAGTACCAGCAAAGGAGGGGGAAAAAACTCTAGAGAAGTTCCTGAGACAGGAAGTCTAGTCCTGCCAAGAATGTAATAAGGGTCAATGGAGAAGCAGCTTCAGTAAGCAACCCCAGAATGTTTCCTTCCTGCCTTCCTTACAGGATTAGGCCAGTAATTTCTTCTAACAACCGGTTCTCCGAACTGCTTAGAATGTTAACAACCGGTTCCAGCGAATAGGTGCAAATCCTACCCCTGGGAGGAACGCATGCGGGTTAGAGCTCCGTTTTCACTGGCAGAAGCACTGTGGACCGGTCCTTTGTTTTTTTCCAAGGTGCCCTGCAGGCCAGATCTAAACATCCCAAGGGCCACATCTGGCCCCCAGGCCTTCAGTTTGACACCTTTGTTCTAAGCTAAAACACAGAGCAAAATAAACCTCAAATATTTTTTACGGAAATGACTCGGTGCTGTTTTTCCAAAACTGGAAAGGGGTTTTATCATACATTTGCTCCCTGTTTATTAATCTGCCTCTAAACGCGGCTTTCTAGCAACCCTAGTAGGACAGGCTATTGAGGCTTCTTGGAGACCTTTTATTGGTCATTCTGGGAAACAGTGAAATGGACTTCAAGGACCTATTTGGAGCAGATGGCGGTTGATTGAATGATACCCGCCAGAAGGAAATGAAATGCCACTCTGTTAGAGGCTCCTTGGAAACTCTTGTCACTGATTGTTAGAAAAGGGCTGAAGCTGGCTTGATCTTGGATAACTCAACTGTATATCACTTGTGTTGCAAAATGGAGTTTCTCCTGCCCCAGTCCTGAGTAAACCCAAAAGGTGTTGGCTTAAGCAAGTTGCTGAATGCATTCTTCACATAACTTGTGTACATCCCTTGTTTGTGTTTTCAGAGGAACATAAATGAGAAACCCCCGATCCTTGGAAAATTAAAGTTAATTAAAACTTAGAAGGGGACATAGAATGAGGTTCCATTCAGAACTGGGTTTGATGTTGGCCTCAAGCAAGTATTTGGCTTCCCGCAGGGCACCTATCCTGGCTAGCTTAATATAAAGCTCTGTCTGACCATTTTTACAGAGTTTTAAATGTTGCTTCAGCAATAGAAATAAATCTAAGATGGACTAGACTTGTGGTTTGGCTAAAGAGCAATGAATAGGGAACGAGAATTGGATAAAGGACGAAAGAGAGAAGCTGAACAGAAGGTGGCATATAGAGAGGGAAGAAAAGAGACCAGAAAGAGAAAGAATAGCAGGAAGCAGATGATGGAGAACAGAGAATGAGGGGAAAAGAGAGGAGGATGAAGAAGAAAGACAAGGAAGATGGGGAGAGAGAAGCAGACATAGAAGATGCCGGTGAGAAAAGGAGAAAGGCAGAGAGGACTTGAAGAAGGGGAAAAGAGGAGGAAGAAGAGAATGTCTTTAGGATGAAATGGGAAGATGTTGATGGGGAAAACAAAGAGGCAGCTTGAGAACTAAACCTGTGAGTTTTAAAACTAAAAGCACACACAAAAAACCCAACATTCTTGGAATAGAATGGAATGGAATGGAATAGAATTCTTTATTGGCCAAGTGTGTTTGGACACACAAGGAATTTGTCGGTGCAAATACTCTCAGTGTACATAAAAGAAAAGATACATTCGTCAAGAATCATCAGGTACAACACTTAATAATAGTCATAGGGTACAATAAGCAATCCAATCATACTAGGAAACAGTCAATAAAAATTGTAAGGATATAAGCAACAAAGTTACAATCATACAATCATAAGTGGGAGGGAATGGGTGATAAGGAGTGACGAGAAGATTAATAGTAACAGTAGTGCAGACTTTGTAATAGTTGAACAGTGTTGAGGGAATTATTTGTTTAGCAGAGTGATGGCGTTCGGGGAAAAACTCTCCTTGTGTTTAGTTGTTCTGGTGTGCAGTGTCCTATAGCGTTGTTTTGAGGGAAGGAGTTGAAACAGTTTATGTCTGGGATGTGAGGGGTCTGTAAATATTTGCATAGCCCTCTTTTTGACTCATGCAGTATACAGGTCCTTGTTTGAAAGCAGGTTGGTAGTAATTGGTAGTTGATAGAATCAAAACTTTAAAAAAAACACGAAGAAGGTCTGGAAATAAATGAAGTTGAAACTACAGAATCTTCAGCTGCTTTTTCATGTAACCCTTGATTTAAATGTTGATTCTTGTACGTGACACCAAAACTTCAAATCCTGAAAAACATGCTCCAGGGGAATGAAATCAGCAAACAAAAGCTGTTCATGAAATATAATGATAACAATGTTCAGGAACACATTTAAATTGAAAAGCTGTAAAAAGAAAAAATCTTCAAACCCGGAGCAAGATGTCCTTAATCCACTTCTCTGGCAATTATCATTTGTTCTCCCTAATTAAATGCAACATTAGTGGATTGATTTGCCATTGAAACCCATGAAAGGTTGCCAAGAGCCTTTTTTATTTACCACCGATCAATCATGTTTTCAAACCTGAAATTGGATCTTCTCGCTATTGTTCGGGCTCCCAAGATGCCAGCAGGCAAAATTTACAATCCCAAAAATGTCTGTGGTGGGCTGATAAATGTTGCTTGAGCGTTGTTTGGAAACAGGTGACACTGACATGCAAACCCACACACGTTGACCAAAAGCGAATCCTGAAGGACTGTTGCATCGACCTCTCTGTTTCTTCCATCCAAAGGAACTGATGCGGCCATTTTGAGCGGGGAAATGTTCCTCATGAAATGAAAGAGGCCATCAAAACTGTTGTTTTGTCTCCCGAGAGCCTTGAGGGGAAAATCGGAAAGGCTTTGATAAATCAGCCTGCTGCTTAGCTACTTTTCTCTCGTTTATGTCTGGAGAGAAGAGGGCCGGGCAACTTATCTTCACTGAGCTTTGTTCCTTAAGTAATGAAGTTTTTTTCCCCCCAAATACCTCTTTGAAACTGAATAACAAATCAAAAGTAAAGGCAGATTTAACCTAAACAACCAGAGCCAAGGGAATTTCATTGAAAACAGCCTCGCCCTTTCCAATAAAAGTACTTTTTTCTGCTGGCAGCAAGTTGAACTTCCTTTACAGATAGTCCTGGACTTAGGACCACAATTGAACCCAAAATTTCAATTGCTAAGCAATTGAAGTTGTTAAAGGGAGTAGAATAGGAATAGAGTTATTTATTGGCCAAGTGTGGTTGGACACACAAGGAACTTGTCTTGGTGCAAATGCTCTCAGTGTACATAAAAGAAAAGATACATTTGTCAAAAGTCAAGAATCATCAGGTACAACACTTAATAATAGTCATAGGGTACAATAAGCAATCAAATCATACTAGGAAACAGTCAACAAAAATCGTAAGGATACAAGCGACAAAGTTACAGTCATACAGTCACAAGTGGGAGGGGATGGGTGATAAGGAGTGATGAGAAGATTAATAGTAATAGTAGTGCAGACTTTGTAAATAGTTGGACAGCGTTGAGGGAGTTATTTGTTTAGCAGAGTGATGGCGTTCGGTAAAAAACTGTCCTTGTGTCTAGTTGTTCTGGTGTGCAGTGCTCTATAGTGTCGTTTTGAGGGTAGGAGTTGAAACAGTTTATGTCCGGGATGTGAGGGGTCTGTAAATATTTTCACAGTCCTTTTTTTGACTCGTGCAGTATACAGGTCCTCGATTGAAGGCAGGTTGGTAGTAATTGTTTTTCCTGCAGTCCCAATTGTCCTCTGAATTGTGTCCCATTTTATGACAGTTGCCACAATTGCTAAGTGAATCACTGAAGGTAAGTGAATCATGCGGTCGTTAAGTGAAACAGCTTCTCCAAGCGGCTTTGCTTGTCGGAAGCTGGCTGAGAAGGTTACAGATGGTGATTATAGAACCCTGGGACAGTCACATACCCAAATTTTGATCACATGACCATGGGGGAATGGTGCAATGGCCATAAGTGTAAAAATCGATCGTGTCAATTTTTTCAGTGACGTTATAACTTAGAATGGTTGCTAAACAAATGTAAGTCAAGGACTGTCTATTGAATAAATCCATTTTTCATACAATATGCTGAACCATAAGTCAAGCAACCACCCCTGATTTTAGACATCTAATATGGAAAAGGCTAGGTGTTTCTAAAACCATGTGTGAATTTACGAGTAATCCTCGACTTACAACCGTTCATTTAGTGACTGTTTGAAATTACAATGGCACTGAAAAATGTGACTTAGGACTGTTTTCCACACTTACGACCATTGCAGCATCCCTATGGCCCCACAATCAAAATGTGGATGCTTTGCAACTTGCTGCATATTTATGATGGTTGCAGTGACCCCCTTTTGCGACCTTTTATTTTTATTTTTTATTTATTTATTTTGATTTGTCAATCACTTACAAGATAATAGGTGTCAGCCTCAAGATCTCTTCGGGTACCCCAACTATTATCCTTTATTTCTCCCTTAGTATCTCTACTACTAGGCTTACTTCTTTCGGCTGTCATTAGCAACGGGGGAGGGGTAATTGTGGGGGGAAGAGAGCTGGAGGTGTTTTTGCATTTTTACTGTGGGCAGAAGAAGGGGGGATTTCTTCTTTCCAATTTTCCATTTCTTTCCTAGCCTCTATCCTTTTGCGCAGCTGCGAGGTCTTATCAAAATATGTCAAGGTCAACGGACAGAGGCCTCATCACTACCTGAAGATGCTCACATGATCATATTCGGAACTTTTAATTGGCGGAGACTTCTGGACTTTGGGGGTGGGAACAATTCCATTTCTTTGTATGTGTGATCTGCGCGCCAAATTCTCACTTTCGAATTCCATTTGTAGCTTCCTTTTCATCTTCCAGTAAAAGAAGAACTTTGCTCTGAACCATGGAGTCTGAGTATTTCTTTCTTGGATTTTGAAAGGAGCACATACCGACATTATTCCGAAAGTCCCCATCAGCCCACCCGGAGAAAACACCAATTTTTCTTCCGAGGGGTTTTCACATCATGTCATCTCCAGCCAGCGAGGAGGATGAGCAGGGAGCTGTGGGGGGCAGCAAATGCTGTTACCAGAGATGCCAGCCACCGATTTGTTAGCTGACCTTACACTGGAAGAAACTCCAACCGAGATGCCCAGATGGTCGTTAGGAGTTGGATGGAAAAATCCGGAAGACCCCCTCCTGGAATCACTGTAAGTCGAAGAGGTGCGAGGGAACGGCTGTGGCAGGGGGGAGGAGATGGAATGCAGGCTGGATCAAGCCGGGAAAAGCTTTAAGGATGCTTCTGAGAAACCCGGCAGGGCTCCAACATATGAGGGGGAAGAGAGAGCGAGTTCAGCCTGGGGAAGTCGGGCTGCCACCACCCCCTGGCCCATCCCACGCCGGCGCAACCACCAGCTCCCGTCTGGGGAGCCCCAGCAGCGGGGTAATGCCTAGAAGACGCCACCTGCCCTCCTTAGATGTGAAGTTTGGAGGAAATCCCAAGGACTTGGGGTTTTTCCTGGTGCAGGTTGGAAGCTATATGGCAGAATATGAAAGGGAGTTCACCTCTGAAGCAGCCAAAGTAAGATGTGTTACCAGAACCCTGGAGGGGATGGCAGCTGACTGGGTGGTGACTCTGTATAATGATAACTCCCCCAACTGCGAAGCCTTGATGTTTTTATGACTGCCTTGAGGAGGAGGTTTGAAGACCCTCTGGCAGAGAGAAGGGCCAGGATCAGGATGAAAACCATAACTCAAGGGGGAAGATCAGTTGCTGACTACACCCAAGAGTTCAGACAGCTGGCATATCGCATTCGAGGCTGGTCCCAGGAAGCTCTAATAGAAGCCTACAAAGATGGCCTAAATGAAGAGGTATACCACATGTGCATCTCCAGAAGGGATCCCCATGACTTGCAGTTGTGGTACCTGTTAGCGGAAGAGGTGGAAATAGATCTAGCCCGAAGTAGACGCAGAGGAGGCTCCGCATGGAGCACCATGCTCCCTCCTCGGCTCCGAGAGATCCCTAAGCCCCGGAAGGGAGGGGTGATGACAAGGGCCAAATCCACTGCCTGTTTCCGTTGTGGGAAGGAAGGCCACCGAATTGCGGATTGTCGAGTCAAACCAGATCCAAAAAAGGACGGGGCCCTGGAAGGAAGCCCGAATCCTCCCCAACCAGGCCTCGCGAAACCGGGCTAACAATAGGGAGGTTGTAGAAGTCACTCCCCAGCGGAAAAGAGCTGGGACCCCCGACTCCTCCCGACGAGAGTGAGACCGACTGGAAGATGACGTCTCGGTAAGTCCTAACCGGGCCCCCTTACCATTCCAATTAAATTAAGGGTGCCCACCTCGGGTACTGAGGGGGAAATGCTGGCCTTATTGGACTCGGGTGCACGAGGTGCCTAATTAGCATGAAAGTAGTTAAAGGCATGGGCATTGGACTGAGAAATTTGAAAACGCCCATATCCTTTTTACCAATTAGATGGGTCTGAAGCGGGGGTTGCCCTGCACGGTTTATAACGGAGCCCTTAGAGATGACCATGGGAACCCACAGCGAGACCTTGTGCTTTATTGTGGCTCCCGGATGGAACACTCCCTAATCTTGGGATTGCCCTGGCTTCGGAAATGGAATCCCCAAGTAAACTGGAGAAAGGGGTGGATACGGATTCGTACTGACCAACCTCCAGGAAGGGAGGAGCAAACCCCCTTAAACCGGGGAGAATCCCCATACCAAGCCCCAAACCCCTGCTGAGACAGCTTCCACAGGGGCCGAACGATAGAAGGGGAGGAGAAAATCCCGAAAGAGTACTGGGACCTAAGAGAAGTTTTTAGCGAAGAGGCCTCCGATGAGCTCCCTCCCCATCGGTCAACCGATTGCAGCATTGAATTTCTACCGGGGTGACACTACCAAAACCAAAGATGTATTCGATGACCCCAAAGGAGTTAGAGGAATTGAGATCGTTTATCGACAAGAATTTGAAACGAGGGTTCATCCAACCTGCCAGACCTCGAGTGGCGGCCCCTGTGATGTTCCGCGAGAAGAAAGATGGCTCCAAGCGCTTGGTGGTGGACTACCGAAATTTGAACGCGGTATCCGTGGAAAATGTGTACCCCCTCCCTCTAATGAAGGACATGTTGGCTCACCTGGCCAAGGGGAAGATCTTCACGAAACTGGACTTGAGGGAGGCCTATTACCGAATCCGAATTAAAGAGGGAGACGAGTGAAAAACTGCATTCAATTGCCCAATAGGTTGCTTCCAATTCAATGTTCTCCCATTTGGCCTACAGGGGGCACCAGCTGTCTTCATGCAATTGATCAACCAAGTGCTCCACGAACATTTATACAAGGGGGTTTTGGTCTACCTTGACGATATCCTTATCTACTCGGAGACCAGAGACCAACATGTGAAACTGGTACGGTCCGTGCTGCACAAATTGCGCGCTGCCAAATTGTACGCCAAATTGTCCAAATGTGAGTTCCATCAAGAAAAGATTGACTACCTGGGATATCGTATCTCACCCGAGGGTCTTGAGATGGACCCGGAGAAGGTACGAGCCGTATTGGAGTGGGCCCCACCAAGAACCCGAAACAACTTCAAAGTTTCCTTGGATTTGCTAACTTTACCGGCAATTCATCCCATGTTTTGCTAAAATAGCCATGCCTATAACCAACCTCCTAAAAACAAAGGGAGAAGCGAAGCCAAAGCCTAGCCAGCCGTTGAATTGGTCTATGGAGTGCCAAGCCGCTTTTGAGAAGCTAAAAGACTATTTGCTGCCGAGCCAGTGCTAAAGCATCCGGACATGGATGTCCCCTTCGTGATCCAAGCTGATGCAAGTGATGTAGCGGTAGGAGCGGTCTTACTTCAATTAAACGAGAAGGGGACACTACAACCGTGTGCCTACACATCCCGTAAATTAACTGACACTGAACGTAGATGGGCTGTCTGGGAGAAAGAAGCTTTTGCAGTCTGCTGGGCTCTAATGACCTGGAGGCATTTTCTGGAAGGCGCGAGGTACCCATTTGAGGTTTGGACTGATCATAAAAACCTGGAGGCCTTAAAAACGCCTCGGAAACTATCTCCTAAGCAAGTTAGGTGGGCCCAGTACTTCAAACGATTCAATTTCTTTCTGAAGTACATCCCAGGAGGAAAGAATTTTATGGCGGATGCTTTATCTAGGATGCCACAATACAACAGTGTTCAAAAAGAAGTGATAAGTCCGATTGTGCCCACCACACAGCTGGCAGCACCAGTGGTCACCAGGGCGCAAAAGAAGAAACAAGAGGCAGATCTGTCCAATGATTTGATCGAACAATTTAAAGAAGCTTTGAAAACAGATGAATGGTTCCAGGCAAATGCAAATAACTGCACTGTTAGAGATGGGTTAGCCTGGATGGGAATGAAGCTGTATGTACCTAAAACACTGAGGAGCCAAGTATTACAACAAACTCATGATTCCAAGGCAGCGGGTCACTTTGGTTTCGTGAAGACCTTACACCTGGTGAAACGGCAGTTCTGGTGGCCCTCTTTGAAAAAGACATTGAAACTTATGTAGCAAGCTGCCCAGTTTGCGCCTCAGCTAAGAGACCTCCCGTAAGCCGCCAGGTCTGTTGCAGAATGTGGCCAGGCCAACTGCCCCTTGGAAGGAAATCTCTATGGACTTTATAGTAGATTTACCTGAGAGTGCTGGGCACACGGTGATCTAGGTGGTGACCGACTTGTTTTCCAAACAGGCACATTTCATACCTTGCACCAAGATTCCCTCGGCGAAGTCGTTAGCCAAACTGTTCATTATACACGTCTACAGACTGCATGGTGTTCCTGAACGTATAATATCAGATCGAGGAGTTCAATTTACCTCGAACTTCTGGAGGGAATTTTTGAAGTTGATAGGCTCCACCCAAGGGTTAAGCTCCACCCACCACCCCCAAACTAATGGGGCCTGCGAGAGGACTAACGGGGTGCTAGAGCAATATCTCCGATGTTACATAAATTATCAGCAAGACAACTGGGTGGACCTGCTACCTTTGCCGAAGTAGCGTATAACAACTCCGTTCACAGCAGCACTGGTTTTACCCCGTTCAAAGTGGCCACGGGACAAGATTTTGTACCCATACCTGAACTTCCTCATGAGAAACCCAATATCCAGTCATTGGATGACTGGATATCTCAACTACAACTCAATTGGCCAGTCGCCGCAAAGCTCTGGACGAAGCGCATCAATCCCATAAGAAGTTTGCAGACAAGAAAAGAGCCCCACAACAGTCGTATCAAGTAGGCGACAAAGTATTCCTCTCAACCAAGTATCTGCAAACCACTCAGAGATCAAAGAAGTTAGGCCCTAAGTATGTGGGGCCTTTCCCTATTGAGCGAATTGTGAATCCCGTGACAGTTCAATTGACGCTACCAAAGACTCTTCGTCGCATTCATCCTGTTTTCCATGTCAGCCTGCTAAAACCCGAACACACCTGTACATTGAGACCGACCCAGACTGATCCCCCGTCCCATTGTTGATTGAGGGTGAACAACATTTTGAAGTTAAAGAGATTTTAGACTCTCGAAAAGGAGGGGTCGCCACAATATCTTGTAGCCTGGAAACATTTCCCCCTCTCATGCTGAGTGGGTGAACGAAAAGACGTTAGGGCTCCTGACCTGCTAAAGAAATTTTATACTAAGTATCCTGATAAACCATAAGAATGTATGCAATGCTTAACATATCTTTTTATTCTCTCTTACAGGGACTAATGTCCTTTTTCTAGGGGGTCCGAATGTCAGCCTCAAGATCTCTTCGGTACCCCAACTATTATCCTTTATTTCTCCCTTAGTATCTCTACTACTAGGCTTACTTCTTTCGGCTGTCATTAGCAACGGGGGAGGGGTAATTGTGGGGGGAAGAGAGCTGGAGGTGTTTTGCATTTTTACTGTGGGCAGAAGAAGGGGGATTTCTTCTTTCCAATTTTCCATTTCTTTCCTAGCCTCTATCCTTTTTGCGCAGCTGCGAGGTCTTATCAAAATATGTCAAGGTCAACGGACAGAGGCCTCATCACTACCTGAAGATGCTCACATGATCATATTCGGAACTTTTAATTGGCGGAGACTTCTGGACTTTGGGGGGTGGGAACAATTCCATTTCTTTGTATGTGTGATCTGCGCGCCAAATTCTCACTTTCGGAATTCCATTTGTAGCTTCCTTTTCATCTTCCAGTAAAAGAAGAACTTTGCTCTGAACCATGGAGTCTGAGTATTTCTTTCTTGGATTTTGAAAGGAGCACATACCGACAATAGGTATAAGTATATACATAGTTATGAATATATGAAATGGGTACATGTAAGAAAAATAAAAGAATCAATAGGACAGGGACGGTAGGCACATTGGTGCGCTTATGCACACCCCCTACAGACCTCTTAGGAAAGGGGTGAGGTTAATAGTAGATAGTCTAAGGTTAAAGTTTTTGGGGTTTGGGGAAGAAACCACAGAGTCAGGTAGAGTATTGCAGACATTGACCACTCTGCTGCTGAAGTCGTATTTCCTGCAATCAAGTTTGGTTAACCTTGAGTTTGTATCTATTGTGTGCTCTTGTGTTGTTATGGTTGAAGCTGAAGTATTCATTGACAGGTAAGTCATTGCAATGTATGATTTTATATACCGTACTTAGATCAGACCGAAGACAGCGTAATTCAAGGTTTTCTAGGTCTAGAATTTCAAGTCTGGTGGCATAAGGTATTCTACAACGAGTAGAGGAGTGGAGAACTCTTCTTGTGAGATATTTCTGGACTTTCTCAACTGTGCTAATATCAGATACGTAATGTGGGTTCCAGACTGATGAGCTGTATTTGAGTATTGGTCTAGCAAATGTTTTGTATGCTGTAGTTAGTAGTGTGATATTACCAGAGAAACGATGGTTTTAGATTGCGTAGTGCTTTTTCAACATTGTCTTCTGTAAATCGATATGTATTAGATCATTGTAGTTTTCTGTGGTTCGGCTAGGAAATACTGGGCATGATCCATTGCTGTTTACAAATACTGAGCCGAAGAATGTGTTAAAGATGTTGACTTTAATGGTGTTGTCGTTGCAGTCTTTACCATTAGGTCCTATCAGGGGTGGGATGGACCTTGAGTCTTTTAATTTGTTGTTTACAAAATTGTAAAAAGTGCAGGTGGAATTGGTGTGTAGAAGGTTTTCCTCTTGTTTAATGTGATAATTGGTGCATTCAGTCTTTATCTGATGGCATACATTTTTGTATTGGCTTTTGAAATTGGCAACGTGACCAGATTTGTTTTTCTACCAGAGTGATCTCTTTTTGGATTGAAGCAAAGTCCATGGGGAAGCTAGATTTACTTAACAACCATGTTACTAACTTAACTCCTGCAGTGATTCACTTAACAACCATGGCAAGAAAATGGGGCAACACTCACTTAACTGTCTTGCTTCATCATCATCTTTTAACGACCCCCTAATCCCTTGCGGGGCGCAGTCTGGGCAACTGAATGGAGCTGAGTATTTTACCGGCCAGATGCCCTTCCTGTTGCCAGTGCAGAGTTTTGTTCAGCAGATATATTCTCATTGTGCCCAGAGAGAGAAATATATGCTTCTACCTAGGATCGAACTCACAGCCTCCTGATTATGAGGCGAGAGCTCCGCCTCTAGGCCATTGCCACCACTCCTAACGACTGTCTTGCTTAACAACATGAATGTTGGGCTCTACTGTGGTTGTAAGTCGAGGATTGCCTGTATACCAGTGGAAAACTGGAGGTGTAATAATGTCCTGCGTGGGTCCAACCTAATGAAGTTTTTCCTGCCATTTCAGGAAAAGTGTTTTATGCAACCAGCCCGGGCCGGCTGACATTTCAAATGGCCCAGAAGCATTGCCTGAGTCGAGGGGCTCAGCTAGCAACCACGGGGCAGTTATACCTCGCCTGGCAGGAAGGTCTGGACCAGTGTGACCCAGGGTGGCTGGCTGATGGAAGTGTGCGCTACCCAATCCAAACCCCACGGAAGAAATGTGGCGGAGATGAACCTGGTGTAAGGACAACCTACCAATTCTCAAACCGGACTGGCTTCCCAGATCCGGCATCCAAATTTGATGCTTACTGCTACAAAGGTTTGTAGGATTTGTTTCTTTTTTTAAAAAAAATTACACCTCAATTTTTGTTGCTTCTGCTTGATTTGGATTCTGCTTGCTTGAAATGTCCTGGGCATGATGCAGTCTCCTTTTAAAAAAGATTTTAAAAGCACAGAGGGACTGCCAAGATTTTATAGATGCTTCCAGAATATGTTATCTATCTATATCATCTCTCTCTCTTTCTCTCTCTCTTCCTCCCTCCCTCTTATCTATCTATCTATCTATCTATCTATCTATCTATCTATCTATCTATCTATCTATCATCTCTCGTCTCTCTCTCTCTCACCCCCTCTCTCTCTCACACACACACATACACACACACACATATATATGGTATTTAGGTTTCTTCGGGTATTTTCCCACTCTTAATATTTGTGCTTTTATTATAGCGACGTTTTGGCAGAATCTCATCTGCAGGCAGAGAATCTCTTTCCTGAACCACAGACCCCACTTAAATGCAAAGATTCTAGTTCACAGGTTTCTGAATAAAGGGTGAATGCAATCCAGATCCATGAGGTCAGTGTAGGCTAAGAGATTTCTCCAGTCTGAAGGCAGAAATTGTTTTCAGCTACCCCCTATTATTCACAACCGTGAACTAGGAACTTTTTATGTAAGAAGCCGGTTTTCACCCTGAGTAATGGTTGCAATTATTTTCTCAGCAAAAGCCAGCTTAAATGGCCTCACTCCCTGGTCTCTGTGTCTGCATTGCAAAAAGGCACAATTGGCCTATCGGTGCCTGGACTTTGAAGTCTCTGGGAAAAAGAGCATTGTTAATGTGAGCAATTCTCTGTCAGCATCTCCCCAAAGCATCCCTATTATTGATGGATTGATTTAATTTATATCCTGCTTTCCAGCTTGGCAAAACCATCAAAGTTGCAGTGACACAAATAGAAGCAAAGACACAGCTCACAAAGTAGAAAAGAATAATCTAATGCCAGTCAGTGTTTCTCGGACCAGCGCTACCTCTGAAGTTTCTTTTTTTATGGATATATAATTGGAAGGCAGAATCCTACAGAGCTACATAGACCTGCTGGGGGAAAGAGTGATGTAAATCCAATTAATCAAACAGTAAATCAAGAAAAGTAGAAGATGAAACTCAAAACCTTCTTTAAGAATCAGATCTGGTCCAAAAACTGTCCAAATGATATGGATTTGACTTATTCAAATGCAATAAAAACAGGCAGCAGTTTAGAAGTTTAGGAACAATTCAGGGTGAAGCTTTCTCCTGCTTGCTGACAATCAGAGCTTGTTAAAATAGAATAGAATAGAATTCTTTATTGGCCAAGTGTGATTGGACGCACAAGGAATTTGTCTTCAGTGCATAAGCTCTCAGTGTACATAAAAATACATGCATTATGAATCATTACAACACTTAGTGATAGTGATAATCAAAGAATACTAAATAAGCAATCCAAATCATACTAGGAAACTAAATAAAATAATATAAATTGTAAAGATACAAGCAACAAGGTTATAATCACAAGTAGAAGGAGATAGGTAATAGGAAGGATGAAAATAATAACAGTAATACATTCTTAGTAAATAATTTGACAGTGTTGTGGGAATTAGTTGTTTAGCAGAGTGATGGCATGTGGGAGAAAACTGTCCTTGTGTCTAGTTGTTCTGGTGTGCAACGCTCTATAACGTTGTTGAAACTATTTATATCCAGTGTTTCTAGTTTCAATCTTAATGTCTGGAGAGGTTGCTAAGGTACTTAGGCTTTAAAATTAGTTAGCACTTTGAAGAGGGAAGCCAATATATTGAATTGTATTTGGAAAATAAGTGGCAACCAATCTAAATGTCTATCTCAGTCATCCAGGTCATGGTTGTCTCAAAGGTGCTTTTTCAAAACACAAATGGACTCCATAACAAGTAAAGAAGAGAACAATAAATGAAGCAAAGTTACCATTCCATACATTGCAGGAATATCCCAAAAAAGCTCAGGAGGATTTTCAACCAACACAGAATACATGCAAACTTCAAACCCAAGAATACACTGAGGCAGAAGCTTGTCCAACCCCAAGCATATCCCAAAGGTGCCTTTGCAGGAGGCAGCTGGACTCTGTTTTTTCTTTTGAAGATGTTTCGCTTCTCATCCAAGGAGCTTCTTCAGCTCTGACAGGATAGTGGGGAATGGAAAGATTTATATTCCTTGTAGACAGCTGGTACTTTTAACCCCAAGGATAAAACACCCAGGTACAAACTGGGCAGTGTGATATATTCAGTACAACGCAGTGAGACTTGCGCAGATCTGCACGTTGGAGAAAGAAAGCAACCGCTTCACACACATAGGATGGCACAACATAGGAAAACTAACCCATCGGTGAGTGAGTCAGGTCTGATTTTTGCTGGGGTTGTTAAGCAAATCACTGAAATCGTTAAGTGAATCATGACATCATTGAACCAATCCAGCTTCCCCCATTGACTTTGCTTGTCAGAAGCTGACTGGAAATGTGGCCGATGTTGATCTTGCATCCCTGGGAGACTGCAGCCATAATAAGCACACTAGTCCTCGACTTACAACAGTTCATTTAATGAACCGTTCAAAGATCAGTGGGGCAGAAGAACAGCGGGAGCCTGTTCCCAGTGTGCACATGCGCAGAGCTGCCAGGAGAAGGGAACAGTTACGGAACAAGGACCGACTCAGGAGTAAAGGCTCAGGTGGATGGTGAATGGCCCCTCCCATAGGGAATAAAAGAGGAGCGGAAGGGGAGTGGGGTTTGCAGGAGACAATTAGTTCATTAGAGTGAACATCTGTTCTTGACTTCTTGCCAAGTAATTGCTGCTATAGCGTGGTGTTTAGAAGCGATTGGCCTGGCAACTCTCCAAGCCTGTTAAAGGTCTGTAGTTGTGAAATCTCATGAAAGACTGTTTGCTGGGACTTTGCTGGAGAAGAATTCACTTTAACCTAAATAAAAGGGGTTTTATTGGGATGAGGAGGCTGCTTCATGGTCTTGGGAAGCCTAGGTCAGAACAGTCATGGTGGTATTTGCATGACAATGCCGTAGTGCACACGTGGCCCTTGTGGCTTGCAGCTACAAATGCCCCTTGTCTACAATCTTCAAAACAGCCAGGGATGAAAACTGCTTACATCAGTTGTTTCTACTTTGTGAGTCAGCATCACCGTTACACCAGGTCGTCCTCGACTTACAACAGTTCATTTAATAACCATTCAAAGTTACAACGAAATGGAAAAAAGTGACTGATGACCGGGTTTCACACTTACGACCCTTGATTGCAGCATCCCCGCAACCATGTGATCAAAATTAGGATGCTTGGCACAACTGGTTCCTATTTATGATGGTTGCAGTATACTGGGCCCATGGTGACCGTTTGACAAACCAAGTTAACAGGGAAAATGGATTCACTTAAAAACCGTGCTACTACCTTAACCATTGCAGCGATCCACCTAACAACAGCGGCACGAAAAGTCTTAAAACGAGGAAAACTCAGTATGTCTCCCTTAGCAGCAGAAATGTTGGGCTTGGTTGTGGTGGTAAGTCAAGAACTTACCTATATGTGTATGACAATGCCATAGTGCAATGGTTGCCAACCAGTCAGCTGGGGACCACTGGTGGTCCACGAGAAAAGTTCGGTGGACCTCAAGAGAAATGTTACCCCCAAAGCAATTAATCCAGGCTGCGCGGGACACACAAGGCTGCGCTGCCCACATGACTCGTGGGAACACAAGGCTTGTGTCACTTGCATTGCGAACAACACGAGGTAGTGAGGGGAGGGGGGAAAGGGCAGAGCGGGGGAACTTGCCCCACTCGCCCCATGCACCTTGCCTGACCACCAGGCTGCTTCTTTCCGCTTCTTTCTTCTTCTGCTTTTGGCTGCATGCAAGGAAAGCAGCAAAAGTCTTTCTTTCTCTCCCAGAAATGAGTCTTTGGGACCCTGCAAGGCATCCTGCTCCAAGAGGCTGCACCGGCCAAGACTCATTTCTGGCGGAGTTTGGGGGAGAGAACGAAAGACTTCTGCTGCTTTTGCTGCTTTCCTTGCATGAAGCCAAAAGTCTCTCCCTCTCTCCCCCTGAGAACAGAGCTGGAGATGGTATCCTGCGATCCCAAATAAAGAATGATCGATCGGTAGGAAAACGGGGTGGGGAATTTTCCTGCAGACTTTTTTGGGATTTTCCCAGGATCTCTAGTCCACGAGATCTAAAATTATGAGTTTGTTGGTCCCTGAGGTCGAAAAGGTTGGCGACTCCTGCCATAGTGCACACATGGCTCTTGTGGCTTGCAGCTGTGAACACCCCTGGCCTCCGGTCTTCAAAACAGCCAGGGATGAAAGGAGTTGACATCAGTTGTTTCTTCTTTGTGGGTCAGCGCAACTGCTACTATTTCAGCTTGGGATTTCCTGAGGCTGCTCACCCGTCATCCTTAATTAGCCGGAGCTTTTGTTCTGCTTCTCCAAATGCTTTTCTGGGGAGCCGAGAAGACTTTCGCCCGAAGTTGTGAATTGCTTATTTGCAGCTGCGTGGCATTTCCCCCTAAACAATTTCCTGGGATAACAACAAGGGAGGGGAAAAGGGACATGCTGGGATTGATCACCCAGCCTGAGATACCAGTAGTAAACAAGGGCAGGCGCTTCGTTTTATTTAAAGGGAGAGGGCTTGAAAGAGGCGGCTTGTGCCGTGCCTGTCTCCCTCCTCTTTCCAGCAGCCCCTTCGTAAATCAGCCCGCCTGGCCAGGGAATGCGCCAGCCTCTTTGTGTGCGACAAAAGGAAAATTGAGTCCCTGAGCCCACGAACCAGCATGCAGCTCAGAGCCTTTGCGATAATTGCCCATTAAATCCTGCCTTCTCAATCAGAGAGGCGTGGAGGGAAGTTGGCTTGTGGAAGCAGAGTGTGGGTTTCACCCAGAGAAAATTGAGGGTCTGCCCCCTTCTCCTATTCTTCTCCATCGTCTGTTTTAGGAGTGGCTTTAGGAGAATAGCCCATCAGTTCAGAGGTGGGTATTCAGCAGGTTCTGACCAGTTCTGGAGAACCGGTAGCGGAAAGCTTGAGTATTTGGAGTAGTTTGGAAACTGAACAAGGAGAGATTCAACCTGGAAATAAGGAGAAACTTTCTGATAGGTTGAACAATCAACCCAGTGGAACAGAAGTTGCCCTCGAAAGTTGTGGGAGCGTCATAACTTGAGACTTTCAAGAAGAGATTGGACTTTCATCTGTCAGAAATGGTGTGGGGTCTCCCACTTGGGCAGGGAGCTGGAATAGATGACCTACAAGGTCCCTTCCAACTCTGATTATCTGTTATCTGTTATTTAATCAGCAAATCCCACCTCTGACTGGCCCCACTCCCATCTATTCTCTGCCTCCCAAGTCCCAGCTGACTGGCTGCTTCTTCTTTTGTTGCCCTGCACAGGAGAATGGAGCTGGAAAGCAGGTTAGTGGAGTGGGGAGGAAATAGGGCAGTGTTGGGATTCATTTTTTTTTTAGTACCAGTTCTTTAGGCGTGGCTTGGTGGGCGTGGCAGGGGAAGGATACTGTAAAATCCCCATTCCCTTCCCACTCCGCTAACCTGCTTTTCAGCTCCGCTCTCCTGGGCAGGGCAACCAAAGAAGACCCAGCTGATCAGCTGGACTCGAGAGGCAGAGAATAGATGGGGGCGGGGCCAGTCAGAGGTGGCATTTGCCGGTTCTCCAAACCAGTGGTCCCCAACCTTTTTTGTGCCACGGCCCGGTACCGGCATCACAAAATGATCCGCGGCCCGGTACCGGCATCAGCACACATGACAAGGCAAGGCGAGCCGAGCGACTGGCCAGCCAGCCGTCCCCTGCTTCTCCCCGCCACCTTCAACTCCTCCTTTGTACCTTTGTCGATGGGCTTCGCTTCGGGACGGCTTCGGGACGGTCGCTCGGCTCGCCTTGCCTTGGGTGCTGAAAGAATCCTCAAGCCTTAGTTTCGTTCGAAGCCCCCCCCCCCTTCGATGAAACTAAGGCGTGAGGATTCCTTCAGGACCCAAACGCCGCTTTCCAACCGGAAAAGCTCACCCGGAAGCACTTTCTCGTCAAACAAGATGGCGGCGCCCAGCAAACCGGCAGCCCGGTAGGAAATGTTCCACGGACCGGTACCGGTCCGCGGCCTGGTGATTGGGGACCCCTGCTCCAAACTACTCCAAATTTCCCCTACCGGTTCTCCAGAACTGGTCAGAACCTGCTGAATACCACTTCTGGAATGGGGATTTTGCAGTAACCTTCCCCTGCCACGCCCACCAAGCCACGCCCACAGAACTGGTAGTAACCAATTTTGAATCCTACCACTGCTTCAGTTGCAGCTCCTTAAAAATGGAATCAAAACACCCCAAAGTTGATTAGAGGACTTGGAAGCTAAAACATATGAAGAACAGTTGCTGGAATTTTAATGAAGTTTAATGAAAAGAAGGACTAGGGGGTGATCTGATAGCAGAGTTCCAGTATCTCAGGCGCTGCCACAAAAAAGAGCGGGTCAACGTCAAGCTATTCCCCAAAGAACCCGAAGGCTGGACAAGAAGCAACTGATGGAAACTAATCAAGGGGAGAAGCAACTTAGAACTAAAGAGAAATTTCCCGTCAGTCAGAACGATTAATCATTGGAACAACTTTGCCTCCAGAAGTTGTGAATGCTCCATCGCTGGAAGTTCTTAAAAAGAAATTGGACACTCATTTGCTTGAAATGGTATAGGGCATGCACCTCCCACCAGTCAGGTGGACATGCACATGTGAAGGGGACATGCCCATGCACAGGGGCCATGCACACATGCAGGATATACGCAGGGACGAGGCGCATGCACAGGGGACACGCATGCATTGCATTTTGGGGGTGCGTGCACCCTTTGGGCACTCGGGGACAAAAAGGTTAGCCATCACGGGTATAGGACTTCTTGCTTGAGCAGGGGGCTGGACTAGAAGACCTCCAGGGTCCCTTCCATCTCTGTTATTCTGTGTTCTGTAAAAAGCCCACAGCCATAGAAATAATACAGACAGTCCTTGATTTACTTACAACTATTTATTTTGTGACTGTTCAAAGTTACAATGATACTGGAAAAAAAAAGTGGCTTATAACCGGTTCTTGCATTCATGACATTGCAGCATCCCTAAGGCCACAATGATAATTTGGGGCGCTTGGTAAAAAGCACGCACGTATTTACGATGACTGCAGCATCCCATGGTCTGTTGGAAGCTAAATCAACCCCCTGCAGAACCCAAATATGCTAAGCCTCCCGATAAAGACCCATTGGAGTGTGTCATCCACTCTGGACTATTTTCTATCCCCAACTGTGCTCACTGAATATGTTAAAGTTAGTTACTGCATTCTCATTTTCTCAGCTTATGGATACATTGAAGCATAAACTAACCAGCAGGCTCGGTTAAAATTTATCAGGCTTAGCATGTTGGTCCAGATGCGGTGATGTAACAGACCTACTTAAGCATGTCATACAAACCCATGCATTGGGTTTGTTCACCTGTTGGACTACACTGTTTACTGCACGAGTCAAAAAGAGGGCTGTGAAAATATTTACAGACCCCTCACATCCTGGACACAAACTGTTTCAACTCCTACCCTCAAAACGATGCTATAAACTGAGCACTGCACACCAGAACAACTAGACACAAGGACAGTTTTTTTTCGAACAGTTTTTTCTTAACAGACAGGAAGCAGCAGGTGAAGCTAGGCAGAATCACATCTGATACCTGTACAATCAGCACACACACCCACCCAAGACTGTGTGCTTTCTCCACTTCTCTTCTCCCTATATACCAATGATTGCATCTCAAACGACCCATCTTTTAAAATGCTGAAGTTTGCTGATGACACAACAGTGATTGGTCTCATTTGAGACAACGACGAATCCACATATAGACAGGAGGTTATATAACTTGCCTCGTGGTGTAACTGGAACAATCTGGAACCGAACACACTCAAAACTGTAGAAATGGTGGTAGACTTTAGAAGAAACCCTCCCAAACTACCACCTCTTACACTACTAGATAACACAGTATCAACAGTAGAGACCTTCAAATTTCGAGGTTCTACTATATCACATGACCTAAAATGGACACCTAACTTCAAAAACGTCGTCAAAAAAGCACAACAAAGAATGTTCTTTCTGCGCCAACTCAGAAAGCTCAAACTGCCCAAGAAGCTGCTGATCCAGTTCTGCAGAGGAATTATTGAGTCTATCATCTGCACCTCTATAACTGTCTGGTTTGGTTCTGCAACCCAACAAGACAGACATAGATTACAGAGGATAATTAGGACTGCAGAAAAAACAATTGCTACCAATCTGCCTTCCATCGAGGACCTGTATACTGCACGAGTCAAAAAGAGGGCTGTGAAAATATCTACAGACCCCTCACATCCCGGACATAAACTGTTTCAACTCCTACCCTCAAAATGACACTATAGAGCCCTGCACACCAGAACAACTAGACACAAGGACAGTTTTTTCCCGAATGCCATCACTCTGCTAAACAAATAATTCCCTCAACACTGTCCAATTATTTACAAAGTCTGCACTACTGTTGTTATTAATCTTCTCATCACTCCTTATGACCCTCCCACTTGCGACTGTATGACTGTAACTTTGTCACTTGTATCCTTACGATTTATATTGACTGTTCCCTAGCATCATTTGATTCCTTATTTGTACCCTATGACTATCATTAAGTGTTGTACCTGATGACTCTTGACGAATGAATCTTTTCTTTTATGTACGCTGAGAGCTTATGCACCAAAGACAAATTCCTTGTGTGTCCAATCACACTTGGCCAATAAAGAATTCTATTCTTACCATTCCCTTCCCCATCTCTCTGTGCTCAAAAGGATGGTAAAATAATGGTGGGAGGGGAATACTAGGAGTCCTCGATTTACAACAGTTCGTTTAGTGACCGTTCGAAGTTACAGTGGCACTGAAAAAAAATGGCTTGCCACCGTTTTTTACACTTACGACCTTTGCAGCATCCCCATGATCGTATGATCAAAATTCAGATGTTTGCCAACTGGTTCATACTTACAACGGTTGCAGCATCCAGAGGTCATGTGATTCCCCCGTTTTCAGCCTTCTGGCAAGCCAAATCAACAGGGAAACCAGATTCACTTAACGACCAGTTACTAACTGATCATCTGCAGCGATTCACTGGGCAAGAAATGTCATAAAATGGGGCAAAACTCACTTAACAAGCATCTCACTTAACAACATACATTATGGGCTCAGTTGTGATCATAAGGTTGAGGACCACCTCAACTATACAGATGGTTCCTGACTTATGACCACAAGCCCAAAATTTATGTCACTAGGCTGTTAAGCGTGTTTTGCCCCATTTTACGACCTTTCTTACCCCAGTTGTTAAGTGAATCACTGCAGTTGTTACTGTATATGAGTAACGCAGTTGTTAAGTGAATCTGATTTCCCCATTGACTTGGCTTGAAGGGTTCTGAGAGTTGAAGTCATAACAGGCAGATCATGTGACCCTGGGACATTGCAACCGTCATAAATATGAGTCAGTTGCCAAGCATCTGAATTTCGATCACATTGACCATGGGAATGCTGCAATAATCTAAAGCAGGTGTCCCCAAACCTGGCCACTTTAAGGCTTGTGGACTTCAACTCCCAGAATTCTCCAGCCAGCTATGCTGGCTGGAGAATCCTGGGAGTTGAAGTCCACAAGCCTTAAAGTGGCCAAGTTTGGAGACCTCTGATCTAAAGTGTGAAAAATGATCATAATTCACTTTTTTCTGTACTGTTGTCAATAAATGATGGGTTTTCTTTTTTCTTTTTTTTGCGGGGGTGGGGGGAGTGGAAACCCAAGTGCCCATTTTCTGACAACAAACATCAATCACTCGTGTGAATGTGCGACACTGCAAACCGTCCTAAATGCGGGCCGGTTGCCAAGGGCCCCAAATGTGGTCACGTGACCGCAAGGAGAGCGCCATTGGAACACTGGGTTGCAAGCAGCTGTCGGGAGGCCTGCCATAAGTTCAGGCAGCCGCGAAGTGACCGTCATAAGGCGAGGACCCCCTGTCCTGATTCAAGTTCAAAGTTTCTGTTTTCGACCTTTAAGGGACCAAGATTCCTGCACACAGCTTGTCCAAGGTAGACTGGAATAATGATGAAGATCGTTTCTAAGTTAATTATCCTGGCACGCCAGCCTTCTCTGTGCTCACTCTTAAGGCTCACACATGCACACCCACACGCTGGGCTTCAGGGAATGTCTATTAGTATGCCGGAGGCATTGCCTGGGTGCATCTGTCTGAGCTGCACGAGTGAACGTTTCTCCCCTCCCTTCTCACCCTTTCCTATTTTGAATATAAATGCTTTCTATCCAATCTTTGCATGCCTCGCTGGCTGATTTGTTTTTTAATCTACCTTTTCTCTCTTTTAATTTTTTCCCGAACAGTCCTTGCCGATTCTCTACCTCAGGTGTGCTGGACTTCAACCCCCAGAATACCTCAGTCAGGTCTGGGAGTTGAAGGGTTCTGGGAGTTGAAGTGCAGCACGTGTAACAGAATAACAAGAAGAGTTGGAAGGGACCTTGGAGGTCTTCTAGTCCAACCCTCTGCTTAGGCAGGAAACCCTCTACCATTTCAGACAAATGGTTGTCCAATCTCTTCTTAAAAACTTCCAGTGTTGGAGCATCCACAACTTTTGTAGGCAAGTTGTTCCACTGATTCCTGACAGTTCTAACTGTCAGGAAATTCCTCCTTAGTTCTAAGTTGCTTCTCTCCTCGATCAGTTTCCATTCCATTGCTTCTTGTCCTACCCTCAGGTGCTTTGGAGAATAACTTGACTCCCTCTTTGTGGCGGCCCCCGAGATACTGAAACACTGCTATCGTGTCACGCCAGTCCTTCTTTTAATTAAATTAGACATACCCAATTCCAGCAACTGTTCCTCATATGTTTTAGCCTCCAGTCCCCTAATCATCTTTGTTGCTCTTCTCTGCACTCTTTCCGGAGTGTCAATTTGGAAAGCACCTGTTCAGAAAAGGCTTTGCTCCAGCGGTTGAGTTTTTCCTGAATCCATAATTCTCTTTTTATCCCTTTGCAGGGCATCAGTTGGCCAAGATACTGGACAGGGCAGCCTTTGTAGAGGGATCTGTCCATCAGGCCATGGACCCATATTCGGAGGGAAGCCACGAATCAGGAATGGAGAACATCTTGGTGGAGCAGGATCCTGACCTGTCCTTTTTGAGCCAGAACGAGCTATTCCCCAGGGAAAACGAGGAAGCTATCATGTCAGCAGATTCCAAAGAATCAGCCAAGGACCTTTACGGCCCCTTACACAAAATGGCGGTGCCGTTACTGGAAGAAGATGAGCAGCTCCAGATGGTAACAGCTTTCCCAGTCAGAAGAGACAGCGTGGAAGAGAGCTCCATGGTACCCAATATCTCTTTTCTAAATGGAGAAGTAAGGGGGGCTGTCACAGAACCCTCGGTAGATGTTCTTCACGATGGCAAATTATTCACCGTAGTTGATGATGCTGATACGATGAATGTCACGGAAGAGTCACTGAGCATGGTTTCGATGTTGGGCAAGACGTCTTTGGAGGGAGACGCTGAGGATGGCAACTCACCAGGTGCAGACCTTCATCTGGTCACTCCAACCTGGTTGCAGGGAAACACCGAGGGTTTATTCCCACAGAATGCTGCCTCTCCGCAACCATCTCAAGTTCCAATCCTAAAGGACCGTCCAACCATTCCCTTCCTAATTCCGTCCCCCACTTCTTCAAAAGATCCCACCGCTGCCACTGGGGCAACACCAGCTTCAGCTGGCATCCCTGAATCGAATCAGAACGTTTACACGGGACTGAACGGGCGGTACTTCCAGGCACAGTGGAAAGAGGAGCTGGGAAAGACTGATGGGAACCCAGAGGGTAGCACCATGCTGCCCACTACGTTGACCGCCTTGGCCTTGGGAGGGCATGAAATGGCAGACAATGCCATTGAGATGTCAGCTGGCATGGTCCCGAGTCCTTCCTCGGCTCTTGGGGGAGATATAAGCTACTCGCTGTCCAACGAAGTTGATGAAAACAGTAAGTTGACTTGGAATTTGATTTCTGCTGCAACATCCTTCCGTCGAGCGCAGGGAGCCTGCAAATTGTGGAAGCACCTTGAGAAGAGGGGTCTTTCCTAATGGGAGTGGCTGGGCTTGGGTCCCATTTTCAGAGCCCTGGTGGCGCAGGAGTTAGAAGGCAGCGTTGCAGGCTGGGTCACTGCCTACTGCCAGGAGTTCGATTCTGAGTGGCTCAAGGTTGACTGAGCATTCCATCCTTCTGAGGATCCTGATTTTGGGGGGGGGGCAATAGGCTGACTCTGTAAACTGCTTAGAGAAGGCTGTAAAGCCCTGTTGAAGCAGTATATAAGTCTAAGTGCTATTGCTACTGCTGTTCATATCCAGGGGTAGGATTCAAATGTTTTAACAACCGGTTCTGTGGGCATGGCTTAGTTGGTGGGAGTGGCTTGGTGGTCATGTGACTGGGTGGGAGTGGCTTGGTGGTCATGTTATTGGCTGGGTGTGGTCAATTCAATATCACTCACATCGAGGCACGCTTCTTGCCTGGCCTCTCATGACTGTGGGGATGCTGCAACAGTCGTAAGTGTGAAAAATGGTCAGAAGTCACTTTTTTCAGTGCCATTGTAACTTTGAATGGTGACTCCACACAAGCAAAGTACCAGCAACGGAGGAAAAAAAATTCCAAAGAAGTTCCTAAGACAGGAAGTCTAGTCCTGCCAAGAATGTAAATAAGGGTTAACGGAGAGGCAGTTTCTGCAAGCAACACCAGAATGTTTCCTTCCTGCCTTCCTTACAGGATTAGGCCAGTAATTTCTTCTAACAACCAGTTCTCCAAACTGCTTAGAATGTTAACAACAGGTTCTAGCGAATCGGTGCGAACTGGTAGAATCCACCCCCTGTTCATATCCCACAGTACTGTGAAGGGATACTAAATCAGGATTGTTGCAGGACAATATTACAGTAGCTAGACTTGGTACATGAAAGGAAGTCCTCGACTTACAATCACAATTGAGACCGGAAAATTCATCATTAAGCAGTGTAGATCAGTGGTGGGATTCAATTTTTTTTTACTACTGCTTCTGTAGGCGTGGCTTGGTGGGTGTGGCAGGGGAAGAATACTGTAAAATCCCCATTCCCTCCCCACCCCACTAACCTGCTTTCCAGCTCTGTTCTCCTGTGCAGGGCAACCAAAGAAGACCCAGCCAGTCAGCTGGGACTCATTGAGAGGCAGAGAATAAGTGAGGGCGTGGCCAGTCAGAGGTGGCATTTGCCGGTTCTCCGAACTACTCAAAATTTCCGCTACTGGTTCTCCAGAACACGTCAGAACCTGCTGAATAACACCTCTGGTGTAGATGTTAAGTGCGGCATCATGAGCCATGGTGGTGCAGTGGTTAGAGTGCAGTACTGCAGGGCTACTTCTGCTGACCGCTAGCTGCCTGCAACTTGGCAGTTCAAATCTGACCAGGCTCAAGGTTGACTCAGCCTTCCATCCTTCCGAAGTGGGTAAAATGAGGACCCTGATTATTGTTGGGGTGATAGGCTGACTCTGTAAACCGCTTAGAGAGTGCTGTAAAGCACTGTGAAGCGGTATATAAGTCTAAGTGCTATTGCTATCATGTAAATGAACTTCCTTTATGAACCTTTTTATCACGGTCATCACATGATCACAATAACAGGCTTTGTTGAAAGCCTGTTGAGGTCACAAATGGTGAACGTAGTCGTAAGTAGAGGACTACCTATATACATTTCGATCGAGCGCCGCATTTCCATTTTCCGTCATCTCCAGGTAAGGGAGTGGCAGCATTTCTTCGGTGCATTGCCCGTGGTCACCAAATTTAATTTAAAAAGAGGGGAGGGGGGGAAGAAACAGAATTTTCTTGTCTTTATAACATTTTTCATATACATTTAATTGCTAAAGTTAGGAGAACACATGAGGAGGACCATGGTAGGCGTGGAAGAATTGACTCACTCTCCGTATGCTAATGAATTGCTTACATTTGGTCCCTACTGCAGAAAACTCTCATACAATCACGGGTAGCTGTGTTCAGCGTTTTACCCCGGAGGCTTCTCTGAAATAATCACTGCTTTCCTGATTTGGCTGGGTTCAAATCCCCATTCAGCCCTTAAAGCTCGATGCAAATTCTTATCTCTTGCCTGCTTTACCTCACGGAGTTGTTGAGAAGGTTTTATAGCGATCTCCTCGATCACTTGTGCAGCCTTAACATTTAACACAGGGGTGTCCAGCACAAGGCCCACGGGCAGGGGGTGGGCTGCTGGTGGTTTTCAGGGCTTCGGGAGAGCCCCTAGCTAAGATTCAGTGCAGTCCGGAGAACCCCCAAATCCCACTCCTGGCTGGCCCCGCCCACCTCACCCCTCCCAGGAGGCCCGTTTTGGATGTAGGTAAGTGCAGGGTGTGCGCAGAGGGTCGGGGAGGGCGAAAAATAGGCCTCCCGGAAGTTCAGGAAGGCTGGAAATGGGCCTATTTCAGGGGTGGGATTCTACCAGTTCACACCTATTCGCTAGAACCGGTCGTTAACATTCTAAGCAGTTCGGAGAACCGGTTGTTAGAAGAAATTACTGGCCTAATCCTGTAAGGAAGGCAGGAAGGAAACATTCTGGGGTTGCTTACAGAAACTGCCTCTCCGTTAACCCTTATTACATTCTTGGCAGGACTAGACTTCCTGTCTCAGGAATGTCTCTGGAATTTTTTTCCCTTCCTTTGCTGGTACTTTTCTTGTGTGGAGCGACCATTCAAAGTTACAATGGCACTTGAAAAAGTGACTTATGACCATTTTTCACACTTACAATTATTGCAGCATCCCCAAAGTCATAAGAGCCCAGGCAAGGAGATGCGTGCCTCAATGAGAGTGGTGTTGAGTTGGCCATGCCCAGCCAATCACATGACCACCAAGCCACGCCCACCAACTAAGCCACACCCACAGAACTGGTTGTTAAAAAAATTGAATCCCACCCCTGGCCTATTTCCAGCTTCCAGAGCCCAGAAAGG
Organism: Pseudonaja textilis; assembly: GCF_049901715.1. Lineage (NCBI taxonomy): Eukaryota > Metazoa > Chordata > Lepidosauria > Squamata > Elapidae > Pseudonaja > Pseudonaja textilis. The sequence goes on from NC_141990.1 coordinate 326,131,617, forward strand.
CCATTTTTGCACTCCCGGAGGCTCAGGGAAAGCCTCTGGAGCCCGGGAAAGGCAAAAATGACCCCCTCCACCATGATGCAGGAGGCTGACTAGGCCACGCCCACCCAGCAACCTGGCAGAGAACCCGTTGCATTTTTGAAGCCTACCCCTGCTCACGGGCCGCATCTGCCCTGCAATGTGGTCGGATCTGACCAGTGGGGTCATCCTGGAAAATGTAAGGGGCCAGCCCATGTTGTTTCGGCCCAGTCTACCCAGTACAAAGAGGATATATGCCAGTTGTTTGGGAAGTGGCATCATGCTGGCCACACCTACCCAGTCAATGGCGCCAAGTGAATGGCATCAAGCTGGCCATACCTGCCCAGTTGACCATGCCCTCCCAGTTGGACACACACATACACACACACACACACACACACACACTGAGGTCAACCACAGCCCTGAGCAATGGAATTGAGTATGACACCCTTGATTTAACATGAGCTGCGGTGGTGACGCAGTGGTTAGAATGCAGTATTGCAGGCCGACTGCCCACTGTCAGGAGCTCGACCCTGACTTACTGAAGGTTGACTCTGCCTTCCATCCTTCCGAGGTCGGTAAAATGAGGGCCCAGATTTTGGGGGAGAGGGCAATATGCTCACTCTATAAACTGCTTAGAGAGTACCGTGAAGCAATATATAAGTCTAAGTGTCTGTGGAGATTCTCAGTCATCCAGCTCATGATTGTCTCAAAGGTGCTTTTTCAAAAGGCAACTCGATTATATTTTTCCTTATGCAAGAAGATGTTTCGCTTCTCATCCATGAACTGATGGAGCTTCTTGTATGAGAAGCGAAATATCTTCTTCCTCAAGGAAAGATGGTCCGGTTGCCTTTTCAAAAATTTCCTTTGAGAGAAGGCTAAGTGCTATTGCTATTTATTAATTCAATCTCACTATCGAGGGATTCTGGGTAGCTTGATATAGGACCATGATGGCGAACCTATGGCACACATCCCACAGGTGGCATGCAGAGCCATTTGTGCGGGCACGGGAGCCAAACTTACCTGCACTGTGCATACATGCGCCTCCCAGCTGATTTTTGGGCCGTTTGTGGCCATTTTCAGCCTCCCAGAGGCATGAGGGAAGGCTCTTCAGCCTCGGAAGGCCGAAAAACAGGCCTTCCTGAAATACCGGAATTGCCGAAAGGGGTCTGTTTTTCGGCCTCCAAAGGCTGCAGAGGCTTCTCTCGAACCCCCGGGAAGGTGAAAATGGCCTCCCCCGGGCTCCAGAGACCCTCAGGAGACTGAAAATGGGAACTTCCGGTATTTCCAGAAGGCCTCCTGAGGTTGTTGAGTGTCTGGGAGGCTGAAAAAGCCCTCAAACGGGCCGAAAATCAGCTGGGAGGCACACACATGCACAGTGTAGGTAAGGGGGCAGTGGAGTGGGTGGGTTAGCACATCAGATGGAATTCTCTTAGCCCTCCAATTTCAGACCCACCCTGCCTCTGGGCTGCTGATTTTGGGTGGATTTTTAAAAACTCTCTTTTCCCTCTGCTCCAAAAAAAATCACAGTTTCCTGCGCAGCTTTTAAAACTCTGCCTCCTGAAAGAGCTTTAAGTAGCCATCGGTGCCAATTAGCACATGTTTGCAACCTGATGTAATGCACTCAGGCATAATTTCAGCTGAAAAGTGTTAGCACCAATTAAGAGAGGGAGGAGAGAGAGAGAGGGAGAGAGGGAGCGCAGTCTCTGAAGACAGAGTTATTTTGCAAGTGTGCATAATTTTGACACTTACGGCTGCACAGAGGGTTGGGTGAATCGTTGCCGATGCTCCAATTAAGGATAAGCATCTGGCGCAACGCTGAGCTGTAGGGTGGCAGCTGCCAGAGTTGGTGGGGAAAGGGAGGGAGGAATCAGGGTAGGAAGAATGGAATTCTGGAAAGTTAACCTGCTTGGTATACAACTAGTCCTCCTCTTAGGACCGGTCACTTAGCAGCTATTTGAAATTATGACCTACCTTAAAAGGGGGACTTATGACCCGGAGCCAAAGTACTGATGGTCCTCCCCCAGTCATATGACTTCACTATGGCGCTCAGCTGCATTTACGTCCATTTCCATCAACCTGTGGTCACATGACCAGGATTTAAGTTTTTGCCTGAAAATCTATATTTACTTTGATTTTTCAACAAATCCCTACCGTAGCAAACAACAACCATGGCATTCGCTTAACGTCCACTGCAAAACATGTAAAATTGAGCTGGTTACATGACTGATCTGTTTTACGACCATTACAACTTATAACTGTAATGGGCAGGCTCCATTAAGGTGGTAAATACTTGTCCTTCTGTGCAGCTTTCTTGCTTTCAATTCCCTTCCGTCAAAACCTGGAGCAGGGGGGGCACTGGATATTTTGATAACACCAATAAGAATATTAGGTTTATCACACCCACGTCAAGATGGATGGCTTTTAGTTGGATTCTTGGGAAAGGGTGCAGGGAGACTTCCATCCAGTCAAACTTCTCCTCTTGCCTTGCTTGTGGGATTCCTGCAGGATGCTGAACGAGGAAAACCCTTGGTCCGTTCCAGTGCTATCCCTCGTAGGCTCTTAAAGGTTTTCTCTACAGCAACTGCCATTAAATCTTGCAGCACAAAGTGCTTTTCTTTAGCATCGCAACTTATATATATCCTACTATATATCCTATCCAGTCCCTTAACATTAAGAATTCAATATAACTTGGATGGCTTTATAAATGCCATAGATAGGTAGGTAAGTAGGTAGCTAGGTATGATAGAGAGACAGACAGACATAGAATGATAGATAGATAGATAGATAGATAGATAGATAGATAGATGATAGATAATCATAGAAAAAGAGAGATAAACAGAGAATGACAGAGAAAGAAAGAGAATGATAGAGATAAATAGATAGAGAATGACAGACAGATAGATAACGAGAGAGAGACAGACAGACAGATAGAGAGCGAGAGAGAGAGAGAATGATAGAGAGATAAATAGAGAGTGAGAGAGAGAACGATAAATATATATATAGAGAGAGATAATAGATAGAGAATGACAGATGGATAGAAAGAGAATGATAGAGAGATAAACAGAGTGACACAGAGAGAGAATTTTATTTATATATATATATATATATATACACACACACATACACACACACACACACACACACATACATATATACATATATACACAGAGGGAGAGAGGGAGGGAGAGAGAGAGAGAAATAGATAGAGAATGACAGATAGATGGATAGATAGAGAATGAGAGAGAGAGAGATAAACAGAGAGTGACAGAGAGAGAGAATTTTTATATATATATATATATATATATATATATATATATGTAGATCTTTGGTTGTTCGGTTTTCTCCCGCGTAAGATTTGAAGTATCTAGGCAACGTTTCGATGAAGTCTCATTCATCATCTTCAGGCTTCTGTCTCCAGCTCTGTGCTTCTCAGAGTAATGGAGATTGCAGCTGCTTCCTCCTTTTAACTGCCAGTGGGGTGGAACTTGATTGGGTGGGGGCTTGGCTGTGTTCTGATTGGGTGGGGGTGTGTTCTCATTGGTAGGGGGTTTGGCTGTGTTCTGATTGGTTGGGGGTTAGCCGTGTTCTGATTGGTTGGAGCGTGTTCTGTTCAGGAGGGGGCTTGGTTGTGCTCAGGTTAGTTTTAGTTGCTGGGGATTTGAGCTGGAGAGTTGTGATCTTGCTGTTTGGCTTCTAGTTCGTGGTCCTGCTGCATCTTCATAGTGGGTGTTGGTTTGCTTCATGTATGGCTCAGAGGGGTTTGAAGTGGGTAGTGATGCAGCTGCAGTGCAGCTTCTGGTCCATGGTCGTTTCTCATTTTCTGAATGGGTGGGAGTCTGTTTTCTACATGGAAGTGTGGTGGTGGCATCTTGTGTGGCTCTCATGGGTGTGGGTCCAGTGTCCTTCTTCATGTTAGGTACTCGTCTGTTCATGAGGCGGGTTTCCAAATGGCTGGAAGGCGGGAGGTGTCATCTCGTTTGTTCATGCTGTGTGGGCGTTTTTCTATCTCTATGGCTTCTCTGATTATTCTGCTGTTGAAGTGTTCGGTTTGGCGATAGTTCTGGTATTTTTAAAATCAATTTCATGTCCTGTGGCTTTGAGGTGTTGGACCAGGGAAGAGGTCGTTTCTTCTTTTTGATTGAGTTCTTATGTTCTTCAATGCGTGCGCTTATTCTTCTGTTAGTTTGTCCAATGTATGTGTTAGGGCAGGCTGTGCAGGGGATTTCGTATACTCCTTGGTTTTCTAATTCGATTTTGTCTTTGGGGTTTCTTAGGATGGTGGATATTTTTTGTTTGTGCAGAATGCTGTTTTGATGTTGTGTTTTGGAGGATCTTGCTAATTTTGTCTGTAGTGCCTTTTATATATGGGAGGAGGGCTTTTCCGTTTTCTTGTTCTCTGTCTTGGATTTTGGTTGGGGCTTCTTTTTGGATTAGGTGGGTAATCTTCTTTCTTTGGAATCCATTGGCTGTGAGTACGTTGGTGAGAGTGTGTAGTTCGGTTTTTGGTGTTGTTCATTCGGCTAAGCATTTTGTTCTGGAGATGAGTGTCTTGGCTCGGAATTGATCTGTGCTGGGTGGTGGTGTGAGAGTGCATGTAGATAGCGGTTAGTATGTGTTTTCTTCTGGTAGATGGTGTGTCCTAAGGAGCCATCGGATCTTTTGTATACCAAGACATCTAGGAAGGAAGTTGATTGTTGGCTTCTGTTTCCATGGTGAATTGTATTTTGGGGTGTAGACTGTTGAGGTATGTGAGGAAGTTGTTCAGTTTTCTTTCCCGTGTGGCCAGATTATGAAGGTGTCATCACGTATCTGAGCCAGAGTTTGGGTTTGTGGTCGTATTTTTCTAGAGCTTGTGTTTCAAAGTGTTCCATGTAGAGGTTTGCGATGACAGGTGAGAGGGTGATCCCATAGGTGCTCCTTCTATTTGTTTGTATTTTTGTCCATTGTAGGTGAAGTAAGTATTGGATAGGCAGTGGTTGGTTAGATCTAGGATGTGCTTGGGGGGGTTGTATTTGTTTTGGATGGCTGTCAAGGCTTCTTTTATTGGCACTTGGGTGAAGAGGGATGTGACATCGAAGCTTACTAGTAGGTCGCTAGGTTGTAAGTTTTGTTTCTTTATGATCTCGATGAACTGGAATGAGTTTCTTACGTGTGAGTTGATGGATTCTGCATAGGGTTGTAGTTGTTTGGCAAGAAATTTGCCCTAATTAGAAATGAACTTCACACAAAAAGGTTTCTCCTAGACCAAATCAACAAAGATCTCCTCACACTCCACCTCAAACTCAGCAACAAGATTCACCCTCTACTTTGGGACAAATCCAAACAACTCGCTGTCTGGAGAGCCGAAACACAGACCATCCTCAAGACAGACACACAGACCAACAAACTCAGGAAACTACAACAATGCCAGAAACCAACTCTTCCCCCCACAGCCACACATGAAACAAACAGTGCACAACATCTCAGACAAGATCCTCACTGAAGCTGAAACCAAGATCCTCTCAAAGGATTCAACTTTGCTGTCGCTCCCAAACACATCCCCACAGAAACCATCATATGTGGAGTTGAAACCAGCCTGACCAAAACCAACCCTGATGATGCTAACAAAATCAGACTCAAAATCACCAACATCCTCTGCACTAGCAAACCACCCAAAAGCAACTTATCCAAAGAAGAACAAACTGCACTACTTAACCTGAAAGAAGACACCAGCATAATAATCCTACCAGCAGACAAGGGCAATGCGACAGTGGTAATGAACACATCTGACTACCAAACCAAGCTAACCAACCTACTCCAAGACCCCACATACAAACCCCTAAAGACAGACCCCACCACCTACCTAGAAAAACTACCAAATCCAAAATAAAAGCCTCCCCATCAGTGAAGAAATCCAGCAAGGAATCATACCCAGAGAAAAATCATCCAGATGCCCCAAGCTTTATGGTCTCCCCAAAATACACAAAGAAGGAACCCCACTCAGACCAATAGTCAGCTCCATAGGCTCACCTCTACAAAACCTGGCCAAATTTCTTGCCAAACAACTACAACCCTATGCAGAATCCATCAACTCACACGTAAGAAACTCATTCCAGTTCATCGAGATCATAAAGAAACAAAACTTACAACCTAGCGACCTACTAGTAAGCTTCGATGTCACATCCCTCTTCACCCAAGTGCCAATAAAAGAAGCCTTGACAGCCATCCAAAACAAATACAACCCCCAAGCACATCCTAGATCTAACCAACCACTGCCTATCCAATACTTACTTCACCTACAATGGACAAAAATACAAACAAATAGAAGGAGCACCTATGGGATCACCCCTCTCACCTGTCATCGCAAACCTCTACATGGAACACTTTGAAACACAAGCTCTAGAAAAATACGACCACAAACCCAAACTCTGGCTCAGATACGTAGATGACACCTTCATAATCTGGCCACACGGGAAAGAAAAACTGAACAACTTCCTCACATACCTCAACAGTCTACACCCCAAAATACAATTCACCATGGAAACAGAAGCCAACAATCAACTTCCCTTCCTAGATGTCTTGGTATACAAAGATCCGATGGCTCCCTAGGACACACCATCTACCAGAAGAAAACACATACTAACCGCTATCTACATGCACTCTCACACCACCACCCAGCACAGATCAATTCCGTAGCCAAGACACTCATCTCCAGAACAAAATGCTTAGCCGATGAACAACACCAAAAAACCGAACTACACACTCTCACCAACGTACTCACAGCCAATGGATTCCAAAGAAAGAAGATTACCCACCTAATCCAAAAAGAAGCCCCAACCAAAATCCAAGACAGAGAACAAGAAAACGGAAAAGCCCTCCTCCCATATATAAAAGGCACTACAGACAAAATTAGCAAGATCCTCCAAAAACACAACATCAAAACAGCATTCTGCACAAACAAAAAAATATCCACCATCCTAAGAAACCCCAAAGACAAAATCGAATTAGAAAACCAAGGAGTATACGAAATCCCCTGCACAGCCTGCCCTAACACATACATTGGACAAACTAACAGAAGAATAAGCGCACGCATTGAAGAACATAAGAACTCAATCAAAAAGAAGAAACGACCTCTTCCCTGGTCCAACACCTCAAAGCCACAGGACATGAAATTGATTTTAAAAATACCAGAACTATCGCCAAAACCGAACACTTCAACAGCAGAATAATCAGAGAAGCCATAGAGATAGAAAACGCCCACACAGCATGAACAAACGAGATGACACCTCCCGCCTTCCAGCCATTTGGAAACCCGCCCTCATGAACAGACGAGTACCTAACATGAAGAAGGACACTGGACCCACACCCATGAGAGCCACACAAGATGCCACCACCACACTTCCATGTAGAAAACAGACTCCCACCCATTCAGAAAATGAGAACGACCATGGACCAGAAGCTGCACTGCAGCTGCATCACTACCCACTTCAAACCCCTCTGAGCCATACATGAAGCAAACCAACACCCACTATGAAGATGCAGCAGGACCACGAACTAGAAGCCAAACAGCAAGATCACAACTCTCCAGCTCAAATCCCCAGCAACTAAAACTAACCTGAGCACAACCAAGCCCCTCCTGAACAGAACACGCCTCCAACCAATCAGAACACGGCTAACCCCCAACCAATCAGAACACAGCCAAACCCCTACCAATGAGAACACACCCCACCCAATCAGAACACAGCCAAGCCCCCACCCAATCAAGTTCCACCCCCACTGGCAGTTAAAAGGAGGAAGCAGCTGCAATCTCCATTACTCTGAGAAGCACAGAGCTGGAGACAGAAGCCTGAAGATGATGAATGAGACTTCATCGAAACGTTGCCTAGATACTTCAAATCTTACGCGGGAGAAAACCCGAACAACCAAAGATCTACATATAAATACCATGAGAACCTCAGAAAACAAATATATATATATATATATATATATACACACACACATACATACATACATACACAGAGGGAGAGAGAGAGAGAAAGAGAGAGAGAGAGAGAGAAATAGATAGAGAAATGACAGATAGACGGATAGATAGAGAATGAGAGAGAGAATGAAAGAGAGAGAGATAAACAGAGTGACAGAGAGAGAGAGAGAATGATATATATATAGAGAGAGAGATAAATAGATAGAGAATGACAGATAGATAGATGGATAGATAGATAGAGAATGAGAGAGAGAGAGAGAGAGAGAAGATAGAGGAAAGATAGGTAGGTGGGTAGTCAGCAGCCCTGTCCAATCAAGAGGAGGGGAGTCTCCTCCTTTACTGGTAGTCCTCGATTTACAATCACAATTGAGCCCCAAATTTCTGTTGCTAAGTGAGACAGTTGTTAAGTGAGTTTTGCTCCATTTTACAATGTTTCCTACCACAGTTGATAAGTGAACCACTGCAGTTGTTAAATTAGTAGACACGGTTAAGTGATTCTGGTTTCCCCATTGACTTTGCTTGTCAGAGGTTTCAAAAGGCAACCACATGACCCCAGGACAACCGTCGTAAATATGAGTCAGTTGCCAAGCATCCAAATTTTGATCATGTGACCACAGAGTTGCTGTAACGGTCGTAAGTGTGAAGAACGACCATAAGTCACTTTTTTCGGTGCTGTTGTAACTTTAAACGGTCACTCTAACGAATGGTTTTAAGTCGAGGTTTTATCTGAACAAACCTAGAGTCAGTTTGACCTAAGATATTTATCTCTCTGCAAATCTTCGAGTTCTCTTGATCCTATTAATTGTGTCCTTGGGGAAATTTCTTTGTTATTTTTTTAAAAAATAAACACTGACAGTGTGAATGTCCAAATATTCTGAGCCATCCTGTTCAGGAGAAGTCTATCTGAACTTGGGCAGGCAACCATGCTCTGTGTTATGGCCATTTTGGAAAAAAGAACCAGATGGAATCATTATTGTTTTTATTTTTTAAATTAATCGGACTATATTCTTTTTTTGCATTCTTATGGCCCCTGGGAAAAGTGATGTATTTATGGTCGCTTAAGTTTTCATCCCTCATTCCAATGGGCGCTCAAAATAGCACACAGGGATCAGGTGCCACGAACAATATGAAATAATAAAGTATATAAATCCCCAAATGAAAAGGGTAAAGATGAATTTTTGCTTGCTGGAACGGAAGGAAAGCCAGTGATAATGCGCACAGATGCTTTTCATGCTAGCATATAAAATGACACAGCTTTGATATCTGGCATATTTGGAAGGCATTTCAGAGTCACGATCCTTCTTTAGAAAAAGCCTTCCTTGCTGTGCTCTGACACGGCCTTCTCTTAACAAAAGACCCATCTGGTAATCCTGCCAAAATAAAAAGTCAGGCTGCTTTCTATTGTAGACAGAGGAGTCTTGACCAGATCTTTCTGAATTTTAAATAAGAAGCATGTGTTGAAACAGACTAAGTATTCTGGACTGAGGGGAATACATTGTTCATGGGACTGGGAGAAAGGGAGGAAAAGGGAGATGAAGGAAGGAAGGAAGGATGTAGAGGGGAGGAGAAGAGAGGAGAGGAAAGGAAAAGAAAGGAAAGGAAAGGAAAAGAAAAGAAAAGAATGAAAGGAAAAAAGGAAAGGAAAATAAAATAAAGGAAAGGAAAGGAAAGGAACGAATGAAAGGAAAAAAGGAAAGGAAAGGAAAATAAAAGAATGAAAGGAAAGGAAAAGAAAGGAACGAATGAAAGGAAAAAAGGAAAGGAAAATAAAAGAAAGGAAAGGAAAGGAAAGGAAAAAAGGAAAGGAAAATAAAAGAAAGGAAAGGAAAGGAAAGGATGAGTTGCAGAAAACCATAGAGAAGTAAATAGCTAGGCAAACCAATCATAGACACAGACAGGTACAGAGAAGATATTAGAGAGCAATTAATAGGTAGAAATATAAATACTGAAAGCCAATTCTTTAATTGCTATAGAATCTGTTTCCCCTTTCTGCTGTACATATTCTCTCTCTCCCTCCTTCCCTCCCTCCCTCTCTCTCTCTCTCTCACACACACACACACACACAGTCGTCCCTACAAACTCCACACCATTCAAGGGGGTTCCTTCTTTCGTCTAACAGACTGTTCATCGTGCTCCACTTATCCCAGCCCTTCTTCTCTCTCCGCACTCTCCACCCCAGCCCCTAACCCTCCCAGGGAGATTAAGACCCTTAGAAATTTAGGAGTCCCCCTGCTGAACCCTATTAGCTCAAAGGACCATCGCTGCAAGGCTAATAAGGAGGCAGTTGCCACAGAAACCATCCCCACATGCTCCTTGGCATTGTAGCCGTCGCCAAATGCCTATGATGCAGCCCTTCCACAGAGGCACTTTCGGAGGCCCAGATGGAGAGGTGCCAATTTCCTGTACTTATTAACACCCAGACAGATGGGCTGGCCATGGGAGAGTGAGCAAGGAAGAAGCTTTAATAGAAGGTGGCATAGAGTCTGAAATGTTAATTTAACAAATTTTAAGTCAAGTTCATCAAAATCGTAGTGGGTAACTATGGCAAATTTATGACTTGTGGACTTTAGCTCCCAGAATTCCTGAGCCAGCAAGGAACTTGGCATGCCATGGACTTAATTTCTACGTGGTATATTTTATTTGCATGATGGCAGCACATGTATATGGTGAAAATACCATGGTGCCCTTCGCTTCAATTTCATGGACTTTTCTAAGTTAACGATAAAGAGAAAAAAAGGTTTCCCCTGCCCAGTTGTGTCTGTCTCTGGTATGTGTGTGTGTCTGTGTGTGTGTTTGTGTCTGTGTGTGTGCTCGTCTCTGATTCACAGCCGAAGAATCAGTGTCGCCCAGAAGATGCTTCTGTGGTCATGTGGCTAACAGGTGCACAGAACACTGTTATCTTTCTACAGAAATGGTACCTATTTATCTACTTGCATTTACCTGCTTTTGAACTGCTAGGTTGGCAGGAGTTGGGGCAAATAATGGAAGCTTGCTCCATCACGTGGCTCTTGAGTCTGGAACTGCCTACCTTCCGGTAGACAAACACAGCATTTTAACCGCTAGGCCACCATGTCCCTCAAGTTAGAGATATCCCCTCACCATTACTGTACCAGTAGTCCTCATTTAACAACTGCCTCATTTAGTGACCGTTGACAGTTACAATGGTGATGAAAACGTAACTGTCAGCATTCTGAGTAATGCACCCATTGAAAGTAGAACTCCAAGGCAAGTAGATTCCTCAAAGAACAGGTTTATTGGATACATCATATCGGCACAACTGATAAAAACTGACTCTAAAAGTTCCCGCAGATTTCCACCTAATTAAAAAGTGAAAGTTCTCCCCTTCCCCAGATCATCAGTCACTTGGTTACTCCACTCCTCCTCTCTCAGCCACTTGTTTAAATGACCTTGGTTCCCACAGGTAACTTTTTGTTTTGACTGCCAAGCCAGGCTATTTACTTCCTCACTAACAGCATCATAACAGATAATCAGAGTTGCAAGGGACCTTGTAGGTCATCTAGTCCAACTCCCCCCAAGCAGGAGACCCTACACCATTTCTGACAAATGGGAGTCCAATCTCTTCTAGAAAGTCTCAAGTGATGATGCTCCCACAACTTCTGAGGACAAGCTGTTCCATTGGTTGATTGTTCTCATTGTCAGAAAGTTTCTCCTTATTTCCAGGTTGAATCTCTCCTGGATCAGTTTCCATCCATTGTTCCTTGTCTGGCCTTCAGGTGTCTTGGAAAACATCTTGACCCCTTCCTCTCTGTGGCAGCTCTTCAAATATTGGAAGACTGCTATCATGTCTCCCCTGGTCCTTCTCTTCACTAGACTAGCCAGGCCCAGTTCCTGCAACCGTTTTTCAGATGTTTTATCCTCCAGTCCCCTAATCATGCTGGTTGCTCTTCTCTGCACTTTTTCTAGTCTCAACATCTTTTTTATAGTGTGCTGACCAAAACTGGATGCAGTACTCTAGGTGTGGTCTTACTAAGGCTTTATAGAGTGGTATTAGTACCTTCTGCCTTGTGGCAGCCATGAATCATCAAAAGATGGTTCTAGTCAGGTTGGCTTCAGGGTTGACAGTAACTTTATGACCAATCCTCACATTTACAATCTTTGCATGTTTACAGAGCATAGCAAGGCTGAAGTAAGATCGTATGTACAGTTGCAGTTTCACTTAGCAGCCATTTTGTTTAATGGCCAGGTTGCTAGTCCCAATTATGGTCACTAAACGAGGATAACCTGTACATTAAAGTAAGGTTTCACTGTGTCTTTTTTACTGGATATGAGCCCACTTGTGTGTATCACAAGTATGCCGTACTTTGGATCCTGTTTCACACTGTGCTTTGGAGTACATGGGGATTTGAACCCAACATCTGTCTGCAACTCTTTAAAGCAGCTGCATCTTGTCCTAAGATTTGAAGCTGTCCCTGGTGTGTGATCCCAGAAAAAGACAGGGCTACTTTAAAAAGTTAGTGACAGATGCTGTATTCACACCCCTGCATATTCTGAAACATTTTTGAAAATTAAATTGGAAGTACCGTACACTCCTAATATATGCATCTGTTTTAATCCTGTGCATATCTTCCCAGGGTTGCCGTTACTTGAGAATCGAGGCCCCAAGGAAACCACCTTTTCTCCTGCGTCAACACCTCATTCTTTGGAAGACGTGAGTGCCGAAAGAACCAACCAAGGATATTGGACCATGACTGGGCCAAGAAGCCAGGAGAAGGACGTATACAATGAGCGCATTCCCATATCATTGCCGGTCTCGGATAATGTTCTACTTGATCTGCAGAAAGTTGCTGTGACTACAGGATATGATCCAGAAGATGCTTCCGTGGGGACCAGCATGCGAAGCGACTATCTTCAAGGGGTGGCCCAAGCTGGAGACCATGAAGATGAATTTTCTGGCCATGGACAGGCGGTTACCCCAGCAGAATCCCTTCTGTCCTCTGACCACCGGAGAAACAAGCCACACGTTGATGAGTCAAGTGGAGAGTATGATTACAGCTCCCGAGAAAGTCACATCAAGACAATGAGCTTTGGCGAAGAGCTTCCAGGACCTGTTTTTGAGGGCCACCAAAACTTTCCAGAGGATGCTGAAGAAGAAATGGAGCCGGAAACGCTCCATTTTGTTAACCAAGAGGAGACAATGAGTCTCCTCAATATCGCAGGAAAGGACGCCATCTCGGAACAGAGCAGCCAACATTCAGAAGCGGCGTCTGAACTGAGGGGACAAGAAGCTGTGACCCTCTCCCCAAAAGACGTCATCTCCCCAACTCCAGGAAATGTGTATTTGCAGGAATCTCAATTCCTCCCTGAGAAAACTGAGGCATGGTTGGTGGACCACGACAATCAAGATAGCGTGGAGACCACCAGAGCAAACAAAGCAATCCTGAGGCCTCCAGATGGTTCCACTTTCATGGAAGTCATAGATATTTCTGAGGCACAAGGTAGCTGGGAACAGGCTACTCAAAGCATGGAGAGCCACCTAGAATCCAGCATGGTAGAGCAAATTCACCACAAAAGCTCGGAGGAAGACAATGGTGGCTACTATTGGCCAGGTGGTGCCACTACAGGACCTCCAGCTCACAATCACACCATCTTCTTTTCTTCTTCTCAATCCCTTCCGGATGAGGCCGAGAACGGAGAGGAGACCACAGCCTTGAGTTTGCCTGAGATGAGGACTCCATTCATACTCCACAGTACCTCAGAGTTTATACGCTTACCGCAGCCAGCTGCCTTTGAAAACTCGCTTGTGGTTCCAAGCTCACAACCTTCCATCTATCCCACCGAGAGAGAGGTGGAAGCCAAGATGGACCAGGAAGGGTACATCCCTTCTGTCCCTGGAGACTTCCTCCCAATGGAGACCGACAGTGGGAGCGGAGAAGAGAAAGAAGATGCACCACCACTCAAAGGAATCCCCCGTCTGGTTTGGGCCCAGGAGATGAATGACAGCTTGCTTGGTAAGAATCCTGCCTCCTCTGTACTTGTGTCTTTGTCGGGAGGGAAGAAGATGTAATGTGAAGACAGACTCCGTTCCTTCTTTTAGACAAGTTCTTAGAAGGTCCCCAGCCACAGGAAGGCCTTTTACAGGGAGTCCTCCAGGGGTGGGCTTCAAAAATTTTAGCAATGGGTTCTCTGCCCGGTTGCTGGGTGGGTGTGGCCATGGTGGGTGTGGCCTAGTCAGCCTCCTGCACCATGGCAGTGGAGTGCTTTTGTTCTCCCTGGGCTCCGGAGGCTCTCTGGAAGCCAGAAACGGGCCCATTTCCGACCTTCTCAAACTTTCTGGAGGCCTGTTTTTTGCCCACCCTGAGCCTCCGTGCACAGCCTGCCCTTACCTGCATCCAAAACAGGCCGCGTGGGGACTCCGGGGAGGGGAGGGGAGGGGCCAGCCAAGGAGTGAGGTTTGGGGTTTTTCCAAACTGCACAGAATATCTTAGCTAGGGACTCTCCTAGCTAAAGGGACTGACCTAAACAAAAGAATGGAGTTAACGTTGCTCTCACTTCACTTGGAAACCACTTCTGGACTTTGTGCTTGAGGTGGGGTGTGTGTGTGAAATGAATAGACTTTAACTCACAAAAATCCCAGCCACAGCCATGCTAGCTAGTGGAAGTTGAAGGCCCACCCAAGATCAGGAAAATGCCTGAATTCAGGAATGGAGGCACTTTTATGAGAATGCTCTTGGTTGAGAATGGCTTCTGTTGTTTTAAATTGGTGAGGTTCAGGATGCAACGGATTAGCATAGAAAGTGTGTGTCCTGCCACTAAGCCCTTGAGATACCTGATGATCCTAGCAGATAGATCACAGATATAATTTAATGTGATCTGATCTTAGGCAAGCAGAGGTATTTTCTGATCCCTGTTATGTAAATCTTTTTAACAAGATTTGCTGGGATTCAATTTCTTGACCTATGACTGTAACGGAGCCTGCCCATCACAGTCCTAAGTCCTGATGGTTGTAAAATTTACAAGCTTTTAAAAAGTGGTTATTAAGCAGCTGTCGTGTTAAGTGAACACGGCGATTGTTAAGTGAACCAACGATTCACTAGGAGTACAGTTCTGCCAAAAATGGAAATGAACGCCTGTTTTGGGCAAAACCGTTGTAAAATGTGGTCACATGACCTCAGGAGGCTGCAACTATCGAAAATACATGGTTGCTAAGCACCCCCAATTTCGATCATGTGACCATGGAGTTGCTGCAACGGTTGTAACTGTGAGTAGAGGTCATAAGTCACCTTTTTCAATGCCATTGTACCATTTTTCCCTGAAAAGAAGACCCGATCTTATTTTCTTTTGATTCCTGAAAAAACAGCTAGCGCTTCTTTTCGGGGTGGTCTAATTACTGACTCACCTTGCTGCCACGGCACCGACCTGCTGTCGGCCCACTTCTTCTGTGGCCTCTTGGCACTGCTCATACGTGTCGACCCTGGCCTCTGTGTCACCGTTAGAGCCTTCCGGAAAGACCTCTGCAACTGAAAAACGGGCTCCAGATTGATGCGTGTGGCACCCCCTGACTTCCATTTCACCGTCATATGCTTTCCAGAAGGCATCTGTAGCTGATAAAAGAGCTCTGGATCAGTCCAGAGCTCTGTTATCAGCTGCAGAGGGCTTTCTGGAAGTCTCTGATGGCGAAACGGAGGCAGGGGATGACACACACAAGCGGCGGCAAGTGGCCCGTAGAAGAAGTGGGCCTGCAAGGCGAGGCAGGTGTCGGGGTGTGTGAGGCCTGGTAAGAAAGGCAGCTCCACCAGCACCCTCATCCCCACCCTAGCTTAATTTTTACCCATGCGTCTCGCCCCACCCCCTGTACCCTGGGGTGGGCGGGGGTCTTAATTGGGGCTAATTTTGAGGGTAGGGCTTAATTTTAGCGCATGCGTTCAAAAACCATGATAGGGCTTCTTTTTGGGGTGGGTCCTATTTTCAGGGAAACGCTGAACAGTGACCAAACAAATGGTTGTAAGTTGACTTGCAACGTCTTCTCCAGGGGCAGAAAGCAACAGGGCACCTCCCCTTCCTTTCCGGAGCTGGAGAGGAGAGGGGGGAAAAATTAGCAGTTGGCATAATTTGTGCTTTGCTGGAAGGGCTGCACTATTCAAGGCCCCCCGCTGTGTCAAGCGACATTTACAACTAACTGAATCCTGTTTCCCCCAAAAGCATTTTTTGGATCACACACACACACACACACACACACACACACACACACACATTTATATATATATATATATATATTCCCCTAACTACAAAGGCTTCAAACAGCTAAACTCTTGGGACTCTGTCACTCGTTACTGATTCGAAACGGGGCTTTTGACACAAACGTCCTAAAGTCTCTGCTTCTCTTTTCCAAAGCTCGTTGTAATGCACTTTTGCGGAAAACACATTCGGGGTATTGATTAACTGGATTTATTCCCATGTTCCTAACGTCGTTACAAAGCAGAACATGTCCTCCTCACGCAGCCCAGATGACTAACACGGCTCCATAGATTCCCACCGCCCCTTGCTAAATATACAAAATGCTTCCACGTAGTTTCCTTACTCCCCAGACACCCAAACTTTCCCCTGTATTTCTTCCTTCGGACCCCACAGAGCTGTGAGTACAGGTAGTCCTTGACTTACGACCACAATCGACTCCAAGATGTCTGTTGCGAAGTGCGACATTTGTTAAGCGAGTTTTGGCCCCATTTTACAATCTTTCTTGCCATGGTGGTTAAGGTGAATCACAGCAGCTGTTAGGTTAGTAGCATGATTGCAAAGCAAATCTGGCTTACTGGTTGACTTTGCTTGTCAGGAAGTCGCAAAAGGTGATCACAAGACCCCAGCCGTCATAAATAGGAGTTAGTTGCCGAGCGTCTGTAACAGTAGGTCATCTAGTCCAACCCCATGCCCAAGCAGAAGACCCTACACCATTTCTGGCAGATAGGAGTCCAATTTCTTCTTGAAAGCCTCCAGTGAAGAAGCTCCCACAACTTCCAAGGGCAACTTCTGTTCCATGGGTTGATTGTTCTCACTGTCAGAAAGTTTCTCCTTATTTCCAGGTTGAATCTCTCCTTGTTCATTTTCCATCCATTATTCCTTGTCTGGCCTTCGGGTGCTTTATAAAATAGCTTGACCCCCTTCCTCTCTGTGGCAGCCCCTCAGATATTGGAAGACTGCTATCATGTCTCCTCTGGTCCTTCTCTTCACTAGACTAGCCAGGCCCAGTTCCTGTAACTGTTCTTCATATGGTTTAGCCTCCAGTCCCCTCATCATCCTGGTTGCTCTTCTCTGCACTTTTTCTAGAGCCTCAATATCCTTTTTATAGTGTAGTGACCAAAACTGGATGTAGTACTCTAGGTGTGGTCTTACTAAGGCTTTATAGGGTGGTATTAGTACCTCCACTTGATCTTGAATTTTGATCACGTGACCATGGAGACACTGTAGTGGTCGTAAGCATGGAAAATGACCATGGAAAATGGTCATAAGTCATAAGGGTCATAAGTCAATTTTTTCAGTGCTGTCGAGCGGTCACTAAACAAAGTGTTGTATGTCGAGGACTATCTGTATTGCAAAACGCAATTGTCATAAGAGCAATGATTGCATACTTAACTTCCATAGGATCCTTGTGAGATGCCAAATGCCAAAGTGGGTGGATCCTTGGTCTGATCTAGCTCCCGATTGCTTCTTATTAGTTTCCATCCATTGCTTCTTCTCCTACTTCTATTTCCATGAGATTCCTCCTGCCTACCCTTTCCCTGGCGTTCACAGTGTCATAATTCACTTTCTGGTCACACAACTGCGATTGCTTAAAAGATCCCAGTACAGGCAAACCCTCAACTTACAACCATTTCTTTAGCGACTGCTCAGAGGTACAGCAGCACTGAAAAAGGTGACCTCAACTTACAACTGTTGTGGCATCCCACAGTCAGGTGAATAGAATTCGGGCGCTTGGCAATCAGTATGTATTTATGACCAGTTGCACCGTCCCATGCTCGTCTGGTTGCCGTTTGGGACTTCTCAGCCAGCTTCCAAAGTCAGTAGGAGAAGCCAGATTCGCTTCTGTGAGCTGTGATTTTGTCCCAAAGGTGCTTTTTTCAAGAAGCAACAGGACTTTCTGGTTTTTCTTGGAAGACATTTCGCTTCGCATCCAAGAAGCTACTTTGGCTCTGAGAACACTTCTGAGCCGAAGAAACTGCTTGGATGAGAAGCGAAATGTCTTGTCATGCCCCTGTTGGAATCTGATTCTGAGTGGAATATTGAGCAGCTGCAGCGAGTGGGAGTGTGGCTCCAGTGGCTGTGGAGGAAACTGGAGAAGGGCACAGTCCAGCTGGGCATTCAGAGGAAGACCCAGGTCCACCCCCTCTTCATCCTAGGGCACGCAGGGAGGAACGGATAAGGGAGCAACATGGGTTATGGGGGAGAAAAAGGCCCTGATTCCCTTAATTAGCTGCAGCTGGGAAAACAGGATAAAGAAGGTTTGCGCACAGCTCCTTGCTGGAAGCAAAATGTGAATTATTTTGGTTTGTCAAGTCTGATCTGAGTTCTGGCGTCCTCCCAACTGTGTGTGTTTCGTTATCTTTTGAAGTCTTCAATTCTTTATCCTGCCCTGTCTCATTAATTGCTGCAGTGTGGTTTGTGTTGGTTTTTATTTATAATTTATATGTACTTTTGAGTTCGGAGGGAATTTCTTTCCTTTGAAAACTGTTCTTAGGAGATTATTTTTCTCCAGCCAAGGATAACTGGACATTGGGGGCCAAGTTGGAGGTATTAAAGGGACTTTACCTATTTTTGTGACTTTGTTGCTTTTGTGCCGTGCCCTGGTCATCACACATCTTCCAAGAAAAAACAGAGAGTCCACTTTCCTCTTGAAAAAATACCTTTGGGGCAATCATGACCTGGATGACTGAGACTCTCCATACAGACCTGTGATTTTCTTAACAATTGCAGTGATTTGTGGCAAAAAAAAGGTCATAAAAATTGGGCTTGCAACTCACATAACCGTCTTGCTTAGCGATGGCAATTCTGGTCTTTCTTGTAATGCTAAGTTGAGGACTATCTGTAATGAATCCCAATTAATTCTCCAAACAGATGCCATGGCCGTTCCACAGTGCACTGCGGTGGGAATTGGGCTTGTAAAAAAAAGGCCACTTGACACGGTTATGCTTTTCATTCGAGGCAGAGAGAGGACACACTGGCGCACACAGCAGAGCCCTTGAGCTGGCGTTGTGCGCTCCACCAGCACTGCAAAAATCAGACAAGGCCTTTGAGCGAGAGCGGGCCAATTGAGGCAGGGCGAAGCAACACACTCAGCCGCAATGTCACTCATCAGAGCAAAGTGCCTGCCTAGATATAATGGGAATCCAGGAGAGGAGGAGGGCAGGAAGGTGCCAATCTGGGTCAGAGGACTGGAATAGTTATATTAATACCACTTGATAAGGCCACACGTGGAAGACTGCGTCCAGTTTTGTAAAAAAAACGATCTTGAGACTCTAGAAAGAGTGCGGAGAAGAGCAACAAAAAATGATTAGCAAACTGGAGGCCAAAACATTTGAAGAACGGTTGCAGGAATTGGGTATGTCTAGTTTGTTGAAAAGAAGGGCTAGGAGAGACAGGATAGCAGTCTTCCAATATGTCCGGGGCTGCCACAAAGAAGAGGGAGAGTCCAGCTATTCTCCAAAGCACCTGAGGGCAGGACAAGAAGCAACGCATGGAAAGTAATCAAGGAAAGAACCGACATAGAAATAAGGAGAAATTTCTTGACAGAACAATAAATTTAGCGGGATGGCTTTGTCTCCAGAAATTGTGGGCTCTCCAACACTGGAGATTTTTTAAGAGAACTGGACAATCATTTGTCTTGGAAATGGTATAGGCAGTGGTGGGATTCTACCGGTTCGGCCCAATTCAGGCAAATCGGTAGTAAAAAAAAAAGCAGCTACTGGTTCAGCCGAACATTTCTTTTTTGTGTTCTTTTCCTCCCGACGATCAGCTGTTCCAACAATCAGCTGTGACGGGATCCCCTTTGCTGTCTTACTGCTTCGCCCAGGAGGCTTCTTTAAGGCCAAAGAGGCCGAAACACGGAGCGTGTGTGTGTGTGTGTGTGTGTGTGTTTGTGTGTGTGTTGCTCCCCCCGTTCCATTTATTGCCTTCCTGGACCTCAAAGAAACTTCCTGGGAGCAAAAATGCACCCCTCCAGGAGAAAAAAAAAATAGAAGACACCCCTACCCAGTCACATGACCACACCCACCCAGCCACGCCCACAGAGCCGGTTTCCTGTTTGAGCAGAGGATTGTACAAGAACAGGGGTCTCCAACCTTGGCCACTTTAAGCCTGGGAGACTTCAGCTGGCTGGGGAATTCTGGGAGTTGAAGTCCTCCAGGCTTAAAGTGACCAAGGTTGGAGACCCCTGTACTAGAAGACTTCTAAGGTCCCTTCAAACACTGTTATTCTGTTATTTGACCCAGCAAGATGGGCAGAGGTGATCCCACAAACAACCTGGCCATGGGCCTTGTAAGGCTTTAAAGCATTATGCCTCACGCGCAGGCCACACCCACTCCAGCTCCGTAAAGGGGGGGGGGGAATGTCACAAAACGTCAGGTGACAGCAACGTGACGTGGCAAGTTTGACACCCATGCTTTAAAGCTTTAATTGCACTCAGGAAGCAACCAGGAATCAGTGTCGCTCATACAAAAGGGCAAATTATGGAGTATATTTGCTGCTTTATTCTAGACCAGATGTCATGACTTTTGGGTAGTCTTCAAGGGCAGACCTCCTGTTGAACGTATTGCTGTAGTCCAGCCGGAAGACGGCCAAGCACAGATGACCTGAGCAATCCTCTCTGCAATCTGGATTTCCTGAATGACAAAAACAAACAACAACCCTCTCTCCTCATCTCCCGCTTGTTTCTTTTTTCTTTCCTTTTTTTGCAGCCGAAACTGACCCTTGCGATAACGATCCATGTTTGCACGGAGGCACCTGCCAGTCGAGTGGAAACCTTTCCAGCTGCCACTGCCTGCCAGGATTCACAGGCGAAAACTGTGAAATAGGTGAGGAGATTGGAAGGGAGGGGAGAGAATGGACAGCTTCCGCTGGAAAAGTTTACGGGAATTAATTCCCACACGGATACAGGTGGGTAAAATGAGGACCCGGATTGTTGGGGGCAATAGGTTGTCTCTGTAAACCGCTTAGAGAGAGATGTAAATGCACTGTGAAGTGGTGTACAGGTAGTCTGTCAGCATTCCAGCAAACCCCCATTCCAATCAGTAACTCCGAGACCAGCATAATCTCAAAAGTACTTTTATTAGAATAGCACCTGGCATATCTGTGGAATCTCGAAACTAAAAGTTTCCCGGACTTCCCACAATGTTCCAAACTACAATCCACGCCCTTTTCCCCCATTGTCACATCACATGGACCAATCACGATCAGTCTCAGTGTCACTTTTTTCAGTGCCGTGGTAACTTTGGACGGTCACTAAGTGAACTGTTGTAAGTCGAGGATTACCTGTAAAGGCAGGATATTAAAATAAAATAAAATATATTAAAAAAGTCTATCAGGTTTCCTGGTAAACAGAACCTGGACAATTGGAAGAGGGACTTGTGAATTCCATGCAGCAGATAACAGATAAACAGAATTAGAAGGGATCTTGTAGGTCATCTAGTCCAACCCCCCATGCAAGCAGGAGACCCTACACCATTTCTGACAGATGGGAGTCCAATCTCTTCTTGAAAGTCTCAAGTGATGGCTCTCCCACAACTTCCGAAGGCAACTTCTGTTCCATTGATCGATTGTCTCACTGTCAAAAAATGTCTCCTTATTTTCAGGTTAAATCTCTCCTTGTTCAGTTTCCATCCAGTAGTAGCTGCCATAATGGGATGGAGTCCCCGCCTTCATACGCGCTCTTCTCTCCACAGATATTGATGACTGCTTATCTAACCCTTGTCAAAATGGTGGGACCTGCATTGACGAGATCAACGCCTTTGTCTGCCTGTGTTTGCCCAGCTACGGAGGGAGCTTATGCAACCGAGGTGAGAAGGACATCTTTTTTTTTTACAAAAACCATGCAGAAGAAGAATAAAGCATCCCAGAGCATGTTTAGCTTCTCTAGGTGTGTCTGGTCGAAAACCACAGCCATGTCAGAATGATGTCATGCATGTCGTGACCCAGTGGTGGTATTCAAAATTTTTTACTACTGGTTCTATGGGCTTGGCTTGGTGGGCATGGCGTGGCTTGGTGGGCATGGCAGGGGAAGGATACTGTAAAATCTCCATTCCCTCCCCACCCCACTAACCTGCTTTCCAGCTCCGTTCTCCTGTGCAGGGCAACCAAAGAAGACCCAGCCAATGAGCTGGGACTTGGGAGGTGGAGAATAGATGGGGGCGGGGCCAGTCAGAGGGGGTATTTGCCAGTTCTCCAAACTACTCAAAATTTCCGCTATCGGTTCTCCAGAACTGGTCAGAACTTGCTGAATACGACCTCTGTCATGACCTAATGGTGCAAATCATACAGTTGTTTAATGAGTCGACTGCGGCATGAGATGACATAACAGAAGTGCAGAATTTGTGCTGTTCATGCAAGGACACGCAGGTTGTCACATTCCCCAACCTTGTAGATACTCATGGCCATTGAAATAAAGAGGAGAACCATCCTGTTTGCCTCCGTGGAGATAGTGATAGCAATAGCACTTAGACTTATATACCACTTTATGGTGCTTTACAACCCTCTCTCATAATTGCTCCCAACAATTTGAATCCTCACTTTACCTACCTCGGAAGGATAGAAGGCTGAGTCAAACTTGAGCCTGGTAGGATTTGAACTGCCAAATTGTTGGCAGCTGGCTGAAGAAGTAGTTTGAAGTACTGCACTCTAACCATGCGCCACAGAGGCTCCTAAATGTAATAGTAAAGGAAGTGGTGGCCACCATCTAACTGGATGGCTTTTTTTTTTTAACTTCGCAGTCTAGTCCACAGAGAATAGAATAGAATAGAATAGAATAGAATAGAATAGAATAGAATACTTTATTGGCCGAGTGTGATTGGACACACAGGGAATTTGTCTTGGTGTAAATACTCTTCAGTATATGTAAAAGAAAAGATACATTCGTCAGGAGTCGAGACAAGAGGATCTCTTGGTGGCCCCCTATCCCATCCTTAGTCAAATGGCATCCTATTTTGTTTTTCAAGCTCAGAGAAGGTGGGCAAGGACAGTACCTTGTATTTAGATGTGTCAGTTGTATGTGTATATGTATATATGCGTGTATAAACATACAAAGAGAGAGAGAGAGAGAATCTTCAAATTGCAATCATTTGTTTAGCAATCATTCAAAGTGACAAGAGCACTGAAAAAGTCCTCAAAATTGCAACCGCTGCAGCATCCTTGTTTTGTATGAATAGATTCAGTTGCTTGGCAACCGGCATGTGTTTATGACGCTTGTAGCATCCTGTGGTCGAGTGAACTCCAATTGCCACCTTCCCTGCTGGATTTTGACAAAGAAAGTCAATAGGAGAAGCTGGATTTGCTTAACATCCACTTGATTCACTTAACAACTGCACTTAACAGCCACGGCGGGATAGATCATAAAATCGGGCATTACTCACTGTTGCTTAGCAAAACAGGTAGTCCTTAACTTATGACCATAACTGAGTGCAAAATTTATGTTGCTAAGTGAGAAATTTGTTAAGTGAGTTTTGCTCCATTTTACAATTTTTTTTGCCACGTTTGTTAAGTGAACCACTGCAGTTGTTATATTAGTAACACAGTTGTTAAGTGAATCTGGATTCCCCATTGATATTTGCTTGTCAGAAGGTCGCAACAGATGATCACATGACCCTGGGACACAGCAACCATCATCAATGTGAGTCAGTTGTCAAGCATTTGAAGTTAAATCACACATCCATGGGCATGCTGCCATATTCATACGTGTGAAAAACAGTCATGAGTCATATTGTTCAGTGCCATCATGACTTCACGGTCACTAAGTGAACTGTTGTAAGTCAACTATCTGTACAGATCGTGGTCCCCACTGTGGTTGTAAATTGAGGACTGACTGTAAATCACTTTTTAGTCCATCGATCAATCCTCCCAGAGGAAAAAAGATCGAAAAGTTTCGAAAGCTCCACCTTATTGGAGAGAATAACTTGGTCTTCAACACCAATTAAGACCAAGGAGCTTATACAGAAGGAACAGATCAGACATCCAAACCTTGCTTATCAATGGAGACCGAGTGGAACAAGTGGAACAAGTTTTAAGTTCTGGGTGTTACCCCAAAAGAAGACCTGACCTGAGGTGCTCACATTACAGCCCTGGTCAAAAGGGCCCAGCAGAGATTATACGACCTGAGACTTCTCAGAAAACAACAACTGGATGAAAAACTGCTGGTGACCTTCTACCGCTGCACCACAGAGAGTATCTTAACTTACTGCACCTCTGTATGGTTTGCCAATTGCACAGTGGCAGATAGGACAGCACTCCAGAGGGTTAATGTCATTGCCCAGAGGATCATGGGTTGCCTTCTTCCCTCTTTGGAAGAGCTTTATAGCTCCCGCTGCCTTAAGAAAGCTCAAAACATTCTCAAAGATCCATCTCATCCTGGGAACCCTTTTTTTTTTGAACTATTACCATCTGGCAGACGGTATAGGATAATAAAAACAAGGACAAACAGGCTGAAAAACCCCTTCTATCCCAGGGCAGTAGCACTGTTGAATTCTATTGCAGAGTGCAGTGTTGGTGTGGTGTTGGGATTTTCAATTCAATGTGTGGAGTGTGAAGGATGTGTGTTTGTGTTTATTTTCATGGTCATGATGTGCACTGAAGATGGTGTTTGATTTCATTGTATGAGGTGCAATGACAATAAACTACACTAAGTGACCTCCCTATTAGAGGACAGGAGAGATTCCTATCACAGTTCTCCAGATTCTGTACTCTAACCGTTCATTCTTAGCATTAAAATTCACTCAAGAAGGTCTGGGTGAATCTTGTTTCCTTAACTGCACTCTGCATTTAATAGGTTTGGCAAGACTGCTAAATGGCTGAGTCCACCCCACACTATTATCTTGGTCAGTTAATTAGTCCACCTTCTGTGTTCACTGAATCTTAATCAAATGGGCACATCACACTGCACCCTATTGACTATCAGCCAAACTTTGTTCTTTGCGCAAAGGCAGCCAATACATCTTGAACCAACGTGGTTAAGTCAGCTGTACGAACCCAAACAGACGTCAAACATCGTTTGAAAGGGGAATATTGCATCAATTTCCCCTGACAGAAGCTGCCCATTGAATCCGGAATCCTGTTGTGGTTTGCCAGCAGCAGATGCGGATGGCTGAGGTCTCAGAGAGTGAGGACTCAGATGAGGGGCCTGCCTGTGATGCAGGGATGGGGCCAGGACCATCAGGGAGTGGAGTGCTGCCTTTGGAGATTGTGGAGGCTGGCAGCAGTGATGAAGAGGCCCCCGAGGAGCCTGTGCCCAGCACGCATGCATGCAGGGCTGCTCGAAGGAAAGAGCAGCTGCAGCAGCACGCGCGACTCGGGAGAAAGGCTGCAAGGTAACGGCCCCTCCCAGAGGAGATAAAAGCCAGCTGAGAAACTGCAGTTCTTTGCAGAAGGCAAAGAAGTTCTACCCTTGAGCCTGGTGGACGTTAGGAATATCTGAGTCGGTGTTGGAGACTCTTTGTGTTTGCCTTATTGCTTTGTAACTTTATCTGGTGTTCTTGGCAGCCTTGCAAAACCTTGGCAAGGCTCTTTCTTATTGGAGCGAATTGGTTTGAAGCAGCCTTTTACCCGTGAAGGAATGGGATTCGTAAAGAAACATGAAAAGGTTGTGCTGTTACTTTTATCTCGTGTTTGCTTCCTTGGAACCAGGTTTGGGTCAGAACAAACCCTCTTTTTATAGAAAGAAAAAAAACACATGGCTTTGGAGTAAGCCATCCTTGGCAACCAAATCCAAGTCTCCTTTAAAATTGCTCCTACTATTATTCTTGTTCTTGTTTTTTGTGTCCGTCCCCCCCAGTTCCTACTATACTCCTTCCTCCACAGAGAAGCAATCGCCTTCTTCCCATTTCAGTAAAGAGCTAAGTTTGTTTGTTGGGAGGGAGGGAAGGGGGAAGAAAAGAGAAAAGGAGTCTTACTTGCAGTGTCATCTGAAGAAAGTCTTTTATTTATTTATTTTATTTGTCAAGCATGTATTAGGTAACAGGTATAATTAGGACCTGATTATCGATTACATGAAATGGGTACAAACAAAAGGGGACATTAGGACAGGGACGGTAGGCACGTTGGTGCACTTATGCACATCCCTTACAGATCTCTTAGGAATGGGGTGAGGTCAACAGTAGACAGTCTAAGGTTAAAGTTTTTGGAGTTTGGGGCAGTAGTGGGATTCAAAAAATTTTTACAACTGGTCCTGTGGGCGTGGCTTGGTGGACATGGCTTTGCTTGGTGGGCGTGGTTTGGTGGGCGTGGCAGGGGAAGGATACTGCAAAAAAATCTCCATTTCCACCCCTCTTCCCCACCCAACTAACCTGCTTTCCAGCTCCGTTCTCCTGTGCACGGCAACCAAAGAAGAGCCAGCCGATCAGCTGGGACTCAGGAGGCAGAGAATAGATGGGGGCGGGGCCAGTCAAAGGTGGGATTTGCCGGTTCTCCAAACTACTCAAAATTTCCTCTACCGGTTCTTCAGAACTGGTCAGAACCTTCTTGAATACCACCTCTGGTTTGGGGAAGAGACCACTGAGTCAGGTAGTGCATTCCAGGCATTGATAACTATGTTGCTGAAGTCTTTCAGCTTGAGTTGTCTTGGCGTTGTTGGCAGCCATGGTGTCTCTGAGTTCAATTTGTTGCCTGACTATCACAGGTCTATTAAAAAATACTTATACTGAAAAAGTAAAATTAGATAGTAAAAAAAAAAGAAAAGATCCAAACAATCTTATCAGTGCTGGTTCATTGATAAGACCACAGAAGGAAAACATTCCTGCTGTTTTGTTTATTTATTTAGTTTGTTTGTTTGTCAAGCATGTATGAGAAAACAAGCATAAGTATGAACATAACATATAAACATATAAGTATAAACAGGTATAAGTATATGCATAATAAATGAGTATGAATAAATGGGAACAGTAGGACAGGGACAGATTCAGAGGTGGTATTCAGCAGGTTCTGACAGTTCTGGAGAACCGGTAGTAGAAATTTTGAGTAGTTCGGACAACCGGCAAATATCACCTCTGACTGGCCCCGCCAACCCCATCTCTTCTCTGCCTCCCGAGTTCCAGCTGATCGGCTGGGTCTTCTTTTGTTGCCCTGCACAAGAGAAAGGAGCTGGAAAGCAGGTTCGTGGGGTGGGGAGGGACTGGAGATTTTACAGCATCCTTCCTCTGCCATGCCCACCAAGCCACGCCCACAGAACCGGTAGTAAAAATATTTGAATCCCACTACTGGACAATAGGCACACTGGTGCGCTTATGCACGCCCCCTTACAGACCTCTTGGAGTGAGGTCCACACTAGACAGTTTAAGGTTAAAGTTTTGGGGGTTTGTTTGAGGATGTAACCACAGAGTCAGGTAGTGAGTTCCAGGCACTGACCACTCTGTTGCTCAAGTCGTATTGTCTGCACTCGACTTTGGAGCGGTTTACTTTGAGTTTGTATCGGTTGTTTGTCCGTGTATTATTGAGGTTGAAGCTGAAGAAGTCGTTGACAGGTAGGACGTTGTAGCGGACAATTTTGTGTACTAAGCTTAGATCAGACCGTAGGCAGCGTAGTTCTAGGTTGTCCAGGTCCAAAATTTCAAGCCTGGTAGCATAAGTATTTATTTATTTACTCCTCCATATTAATCTCTAAAAACGGCATATAAAAATTAAAATAAAAATAAAAAAAGCAAGGGTGATTAAACCCTGTTAAAAATTAGTTTAAAAGGCCTAAAAGAATAATTAAAATATTGAAACATTAAAACTACATAGATTAAAAATTTAAAAACTAAATTGAACCAAACTCTTATTCTACATGCTAAGCGTTGATAACAAATGCATCATGGTTTGCAGAATCCAAAACGACTAAAATTTGGCAGTGTGTGGTCACTCTGAGAGTCTGGAATGGCATGCATTTTTACCAACGTGAGCTTCCTCGTTCTACCACAGGGATTTTGAGAGAGAACACAACTGTGCCTGGCACACACGTACACTCCTTCCAGACTCAGAGAGAAGGTGAGAGTGAAGGATGGCAGCCTCCATTTCTTTTCTGCTCTGCTTGCCAGCTGAAAAATTCCCTTTGTGTGGGAAATTACCAGCTCAGCAGCCAGAGAGAAAGAAGGCCATTAATCCAATGTGGCCCTTGACAGCCTATTTCCTTCCCTCCGAAGTGGCCTTTAGAGGCTGCTAATAACACAATAGCAAAGTTTCATCTATCCACCTGAATGAAATACAAGGCAAGGATTACAGGCAGGTCACTGTTCTCTTGAGGACCCTACCCAGGGGTGGGATTCTACCAGTTCGCACTTACTCGCTAGAACCGGTTGTTAACATTCTAAGCAGTTTGGAGAACCGGTTGTTAGAAGAAATTCCTGGCCTAATCCTGTAAGGAAGGCAGGAAGGAAACATTCTGGTGTTGCTTACAGAAACTGCCTCCCCATTAACCCTGAAATGGATACATATAAGAAAAATAAAAAGAAATAATAGGACAGGGATGGTAGGCACGTTGATGCGCTTATGCACGCCCCCTACAAGCCTCTTAGGAAAGGGGTGAGGTCAATAGTAGACAGTCTAAGGTTAAAGTTTTTGGGGTTTGGGGAAGAAACAGAGTCAGGTAGAGTATTCCAGACATTGACCACTCTGTTGCTGAAGTCGTATTTCCTGTAATTAAGTTTGGTGCGGTTTACCTTGAGTTTGTACCTATTGTTTGCTCTTGTATTGTTGTGGTTGAAGCTGAAGTATTCATTGACAGGTAGGACATTGCAATGTATGATTTTACGTACTATTCTTAGATATAGCCCTCATTTACCAAAAGCGTCAAACCCTATTCTCTATATGGACTCCTCTGTCAGCACAAATTGGAGGAAAGTATTCCTCAGGTTGGATACTGTCAAGAACAGCAGGCGTCCTAAGTCCTGTCTGACGATTTCCAACTCGTAAAACATTCCTATGCCTGTTTTTGAGTTGCCATAAACGGGGGGGGGGGGGATCTAAAAGAGCAGTACGGCAGTTTAAAACCAGAAGTACATTTCACACTTATCTTACAAAGATTGTAGCTAGGCTACCGGATCTTCTGCCCGAGAAAATCCTTCATTGGAGAACGTGATTGATGACACCCAGCCCGTGAATGTGCTTCATTGGAGAATCTGATTTATGATATGCCCGGGGGGGGGGAGGGGGGAAACAGGGTCATAGGTGACTGTAAATTACTTATGCCAGAGTTGGCTTCATTTAGGTTAATGCCGACATGTTCTTCCTAATAAATCTTTTGAATTCTTTTGAAACTTGGCTCGAGGCTCATGATTTCATTAGGGTAATTGCCAGAACCCTGACAACGATATCGATGGAGAAGTCTACTGTTACATGGCTGGCTTGGAAGACCATGTAGATTGGGAAATGATGACCAGAGACAGGCAATCCCACAAATCCAACCCCATATAGAGATGGAGGGACTAGAGTGAAGGGGAGAGGAACCGTCCATTGTCTCCTTCCTAGGGCTGAGAAAGAGGGACTGGCCCAATCCCCTTCCCAAGGCAGGACTAGAAATCAGAATCACCTAGTTTCTAGCTTAGTATCTTAACTACTTCACCAAACTGGCTCTTTTTCTAAGATCTTTTTGTAGTCCATGAGTCATGAACACAACTGGCAACAAAATTTTCATTGCTAAGCAAGGGGATTAGTTAAGTGAGTTGTTGTTGATTGTATGACTTTTTATGCCAGTTGTTAAGCGAACCACTTCAGTTATTAAGTGAATCCTGCGGTCATTAAATAAATTCAGCTGTCCCCATTGACTTTGCTTGTCGGAAGCCGATGAGAAAGGTCGCAAGTAGTGATCACATCGCCCTAGGATAGGGCGATCATCATAGATATAGGCGTATAACCAAGTGCCCAAAATTTGATCACATGACCTTAGCAATATTGCAACGGACGTCAGTGCAAAAACCGGTCATAACAAGACACTTCTTTCAGTGCTGTTGTAATTTCGAACGATCACTAAACGGATGGTTATAAGTTAAGGACTACCTGTAACCTCTCTAGCACTCACGCAGGGTGAGAGTCATTAGTTCTTTTCATCCTACTCCGGTTTCACTTACCATAAAATGCCGTAAGTGAACAGGCTGCTTCCTGGCGCGATAATATCTTCCAACAGCTCTTCCGTTTGTCAGCTGCAAATTGGCACACTCATTAAAAAGAAGATAAAGCTGACCTTTTCGTTGGGCCCCATTAGATGCTTTTTCCTCCCTCCAGACACAGAAGGCTGCGATCACACATGGCGTAAGTTCCAGGGTCACTGCTATCGCTACTTTGCCCATCGGCGCGCATGGGAAGACGCGGAGAGGGATTGCCGACGTCGGTCAGGACACCTCACCAGCATTCATTCCTGGGAAGAACATAACTTCATTAGCAGTAAGTAGAAACCAAGGGTGGGCTTCAAAAACGTTAGCAAAGGGCTCTCTGCCCGGTTGCTGGGTGGGCGTGGCCATAGTGGGTGTGGCCTAGTCAGCCTCCTGCACCACAGTGGGTGGGTGGGGGCGTTTTTGCCCTCCCCGGGCTCCGGAGGCTTCCCTCAAGGCTCCGGGTGGGCAAAAACAGTCTCTTCGGGCTCCAGAGGCTTTCTGGAAGCCAGAAACAGGCCTGTTTCCGGCCTTCCCAAACTTCCGGAAGGCCTGTTTTTTGCCCTCCCCGAGGCTCCACGCGCACCCTGCACTTACTTGCACCCAAAATGGGCCATGTGGGGACTCCTGGGAAGGGGTGGGGTGGATAGGGTGGAGCCAGCCAGGAGTGGGATTTGGGGGTTCGCCGAACTGCACAACTAGGGGCCCTTCCAAACCCCTGTGAACCCCCAGCAGCCCATGCCTGGTTGAAGATCTGGGAGAAGAAGGGAAGAAAGGAGCCACAGCATGAGAGGATGCCCTCTCTGAGCAAGCTTACTAGTTTACGGCTAGCTGTAGTTTCATGTGAATTGAACACTGGGAAGCAGTGTGTGGATTGATAATCCCATTTCACCAGGGGTGGGATTCAATTTTTTCAACAACCGTTTCTGTGGGCGTGGCTCAGTTGGTGGGCGTGGCCAACTCAATATCAGTCACATCAAAACAAGCATCTCCTCGCCTGGCCTCTCATGACTGTGGGGATACTGCAACAGTCATAAGTGTGAAAAACGGTCATAAGTCACTTTTCTTAGTGCCATTGTAACTTTGAATGGTCCCTCCACACAAGCAAAGTTATAGCAAAGGAAGGGAAAAATACTCCAGAGAAGTTCCTGAGACAGGAAGTCTAGTCCTGCCAAGAATGTAATAAGGGTTAACGGAGAGGCAGTTTCTGTAAGCAACACCAGAATGTTTCCTTCCTGCCTTCCTTACAGGATTAGGCCAGTAATTTCTTCTAACAACTGGTTCTCCGAATTGCTTAGAAGGTTAACAAACGGTTCTAGCGAATAGGGGCGAACCGGTAGAATCCCACCCCTGCATTTCGTCAACAAACAGAAAGAAAGGACCCTCGTTTTAGAGGAATAGAAAAAAATGCACCCCCAAAAAATAATTTGTCTTACTCTTCCTTTGGAAGTGGTCTCTCCGCCTTGTGTCCCAGGGTCTTTCCCACATGCTACAACCACACCTTAGAGGGGAGGGAGGGAAGTTTTTTGTAGAGCAGTACTGAGTAGTGAGGGATATGGTGGCTCAGTGGCTAAGACGCTGAGCTTGTCGATCAAAAAGGTTGGCATTTCGGCGGTTCGAATCCTTAGCACCACCTAACAGAGTGAGCTCCCGTTACTTGTCCCAGCTTCTGCCAACCTAGCAGTTCGAAAGCATGTTAAAAATGCAAGTAGAAAAATAGGGACCACTTTGGTGGGAAGGCAACAGCGTTCTGTGCACCTTTGGCATTTAGTCATGCTGGCCACATGACCACGGAGACGTCTTCGGACAGCGCTGGCTCTTCGGCTTTGTAACGGAGATGAGTAGCACCCCCTAGAGCCAGAAACAACTAGCACGTATGTGTGAGGGGAACCTTTACCTTTACTTTACTGAGTAGTGATGCCAATCACCTCCAGATGGCAGCAAAGAGTCAGGAGGTTCTGTATCTATTTGCTGCCATCTACTACTTGTTTTGTTTTAGCAATCCTGATATGCAGTCCTTGCAATTGTGCAGGTTGTACACACAAGGACACACACACACAGACACACAAACACATACGCACCATCTCACAAGGCCATTTCCTTTCAAAATCCCATCCAATCCACCAAACCCCATTTGGAATATTGGAGCGGCCTATAGACAGCTGCTGATCAGTGAAGGAAATCAATAATCCAGGAAGAACTCAAGCTTCTGAGACTTGCACTTTTCTTACTCCCAAGTTCTTTTCCCCCTCAGGTTTTGGCCACGAGAACACTTGGATTGGCCTCAACGATCGCATTGTGGAACAGGATTTCCAGTGGACGGACAACACCGGATTGGTGAGTCTATGGAAGAGGAGATTCGGTCTGCGTCATTGCACTTTTTTTGAGTGCCAAAAGTCTCTGGGTTGTGTCTTGGCAATTCAAGCAGCCAAGACTGGAGCTCCCAAATAGGAGATGACCAGGCTGAGTCCGATCAAACACATCATGAGTTTGGAATCTGTATACTCCTGTAAGAAACCTAAATCCAGACCCCTCTTGAAGTCTGTTGACTTTGTCAGGGATGACTTGATAGCAGTCTTCCAAAATCTAAAGGGGCTGCTACAAAGAAGAGAGGTTCAACATATTCTCCAAAGCAGTGGTCGCCAACAGCTGGGCTGAGGACCACTGGTAGTCCGCGAGAAAATTTTGATGGTCCACAGAGAAATGTCACCCCCAAAGCAATTAATCCAGGCTGCGCGGAAACACAAGGCTGCGCCGCCCACATGGCCTGTGGGAACACAAGGCTTGCGTTGCTTGCATTGTGAACAACATGAGGTAGTGAGGGGAGGGGGGGAAAGGGCAGAGGGGGGGAACTTGCCCCACTCGCCCCATGCACCTGGGCCTGGCCACTGGGCTGCTTCTTTCCACTTCTTTCTTCTTCTGCTTTTGGCTGCACGCAAGGAAAGCAGCAAAAGTCTTTCTTTCTCTTCCCCAAACTCCACCAGAAATGAGTCTTTGGGACCCTGCAAGGCATCCTGCTCCAAGAGGCTGCACTGGCAAAGACTCATTTCTGGCAGAGTTTGGGGGAGAGAAAGAAAGACTTCTGCTGCTTCTGCTGTTTTCCTTGCATGAAGCCAAAAGTCTCTCTCTCCCTTTCCCTCTCCCTCTCTCCCTGAGAAGGGAGCTGAAAAGCAGGTTAGGAATGTGGCTTCATTGGAGGGGTGTGGGGGGTATGAAGGACTTCTGTCTCTGTGTGTGTGTGTGTGTGTGTGAGAGAGAGAGAGAGAGAGAGAGAGAGAGAGAGAGACTCTCTCCCTGAGAACAGAGCTGAAAAGCAGGTTAGCAATGTGGCTGCCTTGGAGGGGGGGGGGTAAGAGGGACCTGTGTGTGTGTGTGTGTGTATGTGAGAGAGAGAGAGAGAGAGAGAGAGATCCAATCTAACCTTGGAGGGCTGGCGGGGAGGTTCTCTCTCTCTCCCTCCCTCCCTCTTTCTCTCTCTCTTTAATAATAATAAAAACAATTAAAAGAAACTTTTATTAAAAAAAGAAGATACTTGTTTGCCACGTGCCTGAAATGACATAGGATAACCTGCTTCAGCAGGGGGTTGGACTAGAAGACCTCCAAGGTCCCTTCCAACTTGGTTATTCTGCAACGACTCTTATCTGCTCAGATTCTTGTGCATGGGTGGAATACACTCCTAGTATTTTTCAATCTTATCCCAAAGAATTCCTTTGAACCCTATTTCAAAAGCGTGTGTGTGTGTGTGTGTGTGTGCATGGCCGGGGGGGGGGTATTATTTTTATTCTTTGCATATTTGCATATTTTTATTGATTGTAAGCTGCCTAGGGTCACTGAAAGTGAGTGGGCGGCCATATAAATTTTATAAATCAATACATCAATATAATGTGGGCGCCTGGCATCTGTTGCAACATGCAACAGATCACACCAAGCTAGACTCCCTCCCTTTCAGACAACTGTTCCTAGATTTGAGCTTTAAAAAGGGCCATGAAAAAGCTCTACCTGAATCAATAGCAAGCTGTAATCAATGGACAGAATACTGGAATGCATGGCAAAAATTGATTTTCCACTCTCAACCACTCTGCAACAATCAAAGATATTACAATAAAATCATTACAAATAAAAGATGGGAACCACAACTGCCTGTTTTTATGTGAGTTGGATATTTTACGTGCAACACACATTAAAAAACCCGGCAAAGCTTCGATCCTACTCTTTGTGTTGCCACCTTAACTTTTTTGCTAAAACCCCTTAGAAACCACTTATGTGGTGGAAATGAAACAAGACATTTTCTCACTAGAATAGTGGTGTCCGGGGAGGTACACAACCCAAGCAGCAAATTATAAAAGCAGCACTGTGCTGATGCAATGCAAGCACCATTCCTTTTGTGGCGTGCATGAACTAGAAATCAGGGACGTCCAAACTTGGCCACTTTAAGACTTGTGGAGTTCAACTCCCATGCTGGCTAGGGAATTCTGGGAGTTGAAGTCCAAAGTTTTAAAGTGGCCAAGATTAGACAATTGGCTGGGGAATTCTGGGAGTTGAAATCCACAAGTCTTAAAATGGTCAAGATTGGACATCCCTGATCCAGAACAAAAAAAAATTAAAAGGAAGAGGCAACGAAGGTGCAATCTTGGGAACTATTTTTTTTTAATTTCCGTGTCATTCTTTGTTGTTTGCTAGCAATACGAGAATTGGCGTGAAAACCAGCCAGATAATTTCTTTGCCGGTGGCGAGGATTGTGTGGTGTTGGTGTCCCACGAGACTGGCAAATGGAACGATGTGCCGTGTAACTACAAACTTCCATACGTCTGCAAAAAAGATACAGGTAAATACCGCAAGTCTGCAAAAAAAGGCATCCATTGTGGGTTTTTCTTTTAATTCTTTCCTCAGGACGAACTTGAAGAAACCCCATTGGCTGTTGCTCACAAGATCATGTATTTTTTGGCAGGCCATCATTTCTTGCTCCCCTCTTTAAACAGGTAGTCCTCAATTTATGACCGGTCACTTGAAGACCGTTCTGACAGACCACCCAAGATGTTCTTGTGAACGGTCCTGTTAGCTGCGTTCCCCCTCCCTGGGGTCACATGACCACATTTTGGGTATACAGTGACCAATCCACATTTACTGTTCCCAGTGTCCCAGGCTTACATGACTTCAATTTACAATGGTTTTGCCCCGAAACAGCATTTACTTCTGCAAAAGCAAAAATAGCCCACAGTGAACAACGGGTTCACTTAATGATTGTAGTCTTTGTTTAACAACTGTCACTAAAAAGGTCATAAAAACAGGTCCTGTCATGTGGTGACCTACTTTATAAATGTCACAGCTTATAATCTTGGTTGGGAAGCTCCATTATGGTTGTACGTTGAGGACTACCTGTATCAAAACGACTCAAGGTGGAGCAATCTTGAGTTTCTTTTTCACAACTTCCTGTTTTCCTGGGCTGTTTCATATATTATCACCTATTCTCTTCAGTTTCACCTCCATGTTCTCTGACCCTGTCCTACTTTGCAATCAGCTATTGGGTGAAAAAGAAGCCCAGATCCAAATAGAGAAAGTTTTAAAGTTATGACCATAATAGAGCTTGCCCATTGTGCTCATAACTCACAATGGTCGTAAACAGTGGTGGGATTCAAAAATTTTTACTACCGGTTTGTGGGCATGGCATGGCTTGGTGGGCGTGGCTTGATGGGCGGGGCAGGGGAAGGATACTGCAAAATCCCCATTCCCTCCCCACCCCACTAACGTGCTTTCCAGCTCCCTTCTCCTGTGCAGGGCAACCAAAGAAGACCCAGCCTATCAGCTGGGACTCAGAAAGCAGAGAATAAATGGGGGTGGGGCCAGTTAGAGGTGGCATTTGCCGGTTCTCCGAACTACTCAAAATTTCCACTACCGGTTCTCCAGAACTGGTTAGAACCTGCTGAATACCACCTCTGGTCGTAAATCAGGTCTCCCCTGTGACCAACATGATTAAACATGATTTCTTTACAGCAATGATTAAACAAATCCACGGTTATTAAATGAATGCTACAGCCGTTAAGCGAACCAATGGTTTACTATGGAGGTGCATGCGGCTTTGCAAAAAAGCCTGGAAGCCAATGCTGGTTTTCAGCAAAACCATCCTAAAGCACTGTCACATGATGGCAGGATGCTGCAAATGTCCATAAATGCAGGCCAGTTGCTTACTATCCGAAGTGACCACATGATTGGGGTGTGTGTTTGAAACTGTCAGAACTTTGAATCCAAATTGTTAAGTATCCCCCAAGGAGGTCCATTGTAACTTCAAACTCACAGGTTGTAAGTCAAAAGGCCGAATTCGACTGGTTGTAAATCGAGGACTATCCATATTAGAAGCAAATGCTGTCAGTCTCTGAGCTTGCCTACCTTGCCTTCTAATTTCTATTCAACCTGTCCTTGTGGAAAGGTGTGTGTGTGTTGAAGAAGCCACTGTTTCAGCCTGGTGAAAAGAGTATCTACAACAGGGGTAGACAAAATATGGCCCCTTTACAACCCGTGGACTTCAACTCCCAGAATTCCTGAGCCAGCATGGCTGGTTCAGGAATTCTAGGAGTTGGAGACCACAGGTCTTAAAAGGGGCCATTGTTACTTTACCAGTGCTCAAAAAAGAAGGAAATATAAAACAATACTCAGGGGTGGGTTGCTGGAGGTTTGCAGGGGTTCAGGAGAGCCCCCAGCTAAGATTCTGTGTAGTTCAGAGAACCCCCAAATCCCACCCCTGGCTGGCCCCGCCCACCCCTCCCCTCCCCGGAGTCCCCACGCGGCCATTTTGGAAGTGAGATAAGTGCGCTGAGGCTTCGGGAGGCTTGGGGAGGACGAAAAACAGACCTCCTGGAAGTTTGGGAAGGCTGGAAAATGGGCCTGTTTCCAGCTTCCAAGGAAGCCTCCGGAGCCTGGGGAGGCTGTTTTCGCTCTCCTGGAGGCTCAAGGAAAGCCTCTGGAGCCCGGGAAAGGCAAAACACACACACACCTGTGGTGCAGGAGATCGACTAGGCCATGCCCACCATGGCCACGCCCACCCAGCAATTGGGCAGGGAGCCCTTTGCTAAAATTTCTGAAGCCCACTCCTGACAATACCCCAAGGATTAGTTGAAATGAGATTATTTTTTTTATACCACGCTTAATTCCTATGTAACAGCTTCTTTAAAAAGAAAAGGGAAAAAAAAAAGGTTAACTAAAGCTGTGGCTTTCCCCACATCAGATTTTTTGTTTTTGTTTTTTTCAAAAAAAAAAAACAACCCTGGGTGTCCTTACTCAGGGGTCCTAATTTCTCTGTTTTTTAGCTGGTGGAGGCAGAAACGAAATGAGCCTCTTTGGGGGGCTGTTTTCTCCCACTTATGTTAATTTGCCTTTGAAATTCTCCCATTAAAACTATTAAGACCCTCCAAGTTGCTTGTTGGAAAAGTCACATTAACCTCCAGCTGTTTGTGACAGGCTTGAGAAATGGGTCTTCCGTTTTCCAGGGCTAATGATATATTAGCTCTGAGAAAAGTTGTTAATTTAAACATAGAAACCCCACATCCCCCATGTACCCCAAGTACTGGAATACAACTTCACCCCCAAATGGGCCCCTTTGGCATCGGTTGGGTTTATAAAAGGTCCTAGAACATCTGAAGACATAAATAAATCGCTTAAGCAGAAAGAAAACCCCTTGGGTGGGTCTTCAGAATTCAGGCTGTTGCTTCCTTTAAAGCCAGATTTGTAACGGATGTGGTTCAGGGGTGGCCTTCAAAAATGTTAGCAACGGGGGTTCTCTGCCCGGTTGCTGGTGGGCGTGGCCATGGGGGGTGTCGCCTAGTTGGCCTCCTGCACCACAGCGGTGGGGCATTCTTGCCCTCCCCGGGCTCCGGAGGCTTTCCTCGAGCCTCCGGGAGGGCAAAAACGGCCTCCCCAGGCTCCAGAGGCTCTCTGGAAGCCAGAAACGGGCCCATTTCCGGCCTTTTTGAACTTCCGGGAAGCCCGTTTTTTTGCCCTCCAGTGAGCCTCCGCGCACACCCTGCACTTACCCGCAGGGGTGGGATTTAAATTTTATAACAACTGGTTCGGTGGGCGTGGCTAGGTGGGCGTGGCCCTGTGACTGGGTGGGCGTGGCCTTTTTTGCAGCAACCCCCTCCACCCTATTTTTTGGGCCTTCTGGGCCTCAGGGAAGCCTCCAGCACCCCTCTGTGCTCCATTTTGGGGCCTTCTGGGCACGCAGCAGCCCCCTGCGCTCCGTTTTGGGGGCTCCTGGGCCTCAGGGGAGCCTCCAGGGGGGCATTTTTGCTCCCAGGAAGCTTCCCTGGGGCCCAGGAAGGCAAAAAATAGTGGGGGGCAGGGAAGGGCACCCAGGAGTGGGATTTGGGGGTTCTCCAGACTGTGCAGAGTCTTAGCTAGGGGATCTCCCAAACCTCTGCAAACCCCCAGCAGCCTAGCCCTGATGTGGTTCCCTCTCCTACATCTCTTACAATGCATTAAAACACAGATTGTAAACCTTCTGAGGCAGAGATTCATCTTGTTCCCTCATTGTATTTTATAACGCAGAGCAATTTCAAATTTCAATCAGCATCACTGAACGCAGAACTAGAGAACAGAGTCAGGAGGAAAATAGTGAAGGCAACCTCAAATCCAGTGTCTCTGGTGACTTACAGGGACACTTTAATGTCATTTTTTTTTTTTTTTTTGGCAATAGTATGAACACGTGGGGTCCTTGGTGCTCTCTGAGCTTGGCTGTTTTCCTTCATTACCCAACTAGGTATCAACATCAGTGTTAGCAGGTCGTCCTCATTTAACAGCTGGTGGCTTAATGACCGCTCAAAATCGACAGACTCAACAAATGTTACAGGGGGTCCTTGACTTACAACCTCAGTTGAACCCAAAATTTTTGTTGCTAAGAGAGACATTTGTTCAGTGAATTTTTCCTCAATTTAAGACCTTTCTTGCCACAGTTGTTAAGTGAATCGCTCCAGTTGTTAAGTTAGTAACACGGTTGTTAAGTGAATCTGGCTTCCCCATTGACTTTTACTTGTCAGAAGGTTGCAAAAGCTGATCATATGACTCCGGGACACTGCAACCGCCATAACTATGAGTTATGGGGATGCTGCAACAGTCGTTAAGTGTGAAAAACGGTCATAAGTTACTTTTTACATTACTGTTGTAACTTTGAACAGTCACTAGATGAGTTGTGGTAAGTTGAGGACTTCTTGAACTTACGTCTCATCCTCAAAGTTACAACTGCCAAATCCCTCCCCCATGGTCATGTGATCACATTTCAGGTGCTTGGTCACCAGCTTGTATTTACGATAGGTTGCAGCATCTTGAAGTCCTGTGACCATATTTTCCAATCTCTTTTTGCTGTTTCCTGGCAGGAGATGCCAAAAACCGCTCATTGGATATGCTGGATTCCTTTAACAACCATGTGATTCACTTAATGACTGCAGTGACTCACTGTAAAAGCAGTCACGAGGTGATCGACTTAACGACCACAATGACTTATTCCCAGGTTGCTTCTCTCCTTAATTAGTTTCCATTCATTGCTTCTTGTTTTGCTATCAACTTACAACCAAATTCCAGGCTCTATTGTGCTCATAAACCGAGGACTGTGTGTTAGGGGATCTGTGACAACTCGCCACAGCCAACTTTCTGCAGCCAAGTCTCACTGGGACAAGAGTTATACTAATATCAAATAAATAGTGGAATAGAATAATTAAAGAAAGGATGCCAAAGGAGGGACAAAATGAAATGTGGATGACAAAAATTAAAATAATCTCTTAATTATTTTAAATAATTAAATTGAATTGTTGCATTGTCCTGTGGCGAGTTGGCTGTGATGAATTGGCTGTGGCTAATTGGCCATGATGAGTTGGCTATGGGGTGTTGGTCATGGTGAATTGTCCAATTCTGACTTGTAGGGCCCTCCACGCAATGATAACAGATAAACAGATAATCAGAGTTGGAACGGACCTTGTAGGTCATCTAGTTCAACCCCCTGCCCAGGCGGGAGACCCTACATCATTTTTGACAGGTGGGAGTCCAGTCTCTTCTTGAAAGTCTCAAGTGATGGCACTCCCACAACTTCCGAGGACAACTTCTGTTCCATTGGTTGATTTTTCTCACTGTCAGAAAGTTTCTCCTTATTTCCAGGTTGAATCTCTCCTTGTTCAGTTTCCATCCATTATTCCTTGTCTGGCCTACAGGTGCTTTAGGAAATAGCTGGACCCCTTCCTCTCTGTGGCAGCTCCTCAAATATTGGAAGACTGCTATCATGTCTCCCCTGGTCCTTCTCTTCACTAGACTAGCCAAGCTCAGTTCTTGAGTTCAGAGGCTTCTTCGGGGGACGGGGGGGACACAGGGTGCTCCTATCAAAGGAGAGGGTCATGCATCAGTTCGAAAATCCCAAAGATGCCTTTTTTTGAAGAGCTTCTTCAGCTCTGACTGGATGTTGGAATCAGAGCAGTGGTGGGATTCCATTTTTTTTTACTACCAGTTCTGTGGGCATGGCTTGGTGGGCATGGCAGGGGAAGATTACTATAAAATCTCCAATCAGAGGTGGGATTTGCCGGTTCTCCAAACTACTCAAAATTTCTGCTACCGGTTCTCCAGAACTGGTCAGAACCTGCTGAATACCAACTCTGAGTCAGAGCTGAAGAAGCTTCTTGGATGAGAAGCGAAACGTCTTCAAAGAAAAACCAGAAAGTCCAGCTACCTCATGAAAAAAAAATCGCCTTTGGGACAACCATGACCTGGATGACTGAGAATCTCCCTAGACCAGGGTTAGGGAAACTTGGCTCTTTTATCACTTATGGACTTCAACTCCCAGAATTCTTGAGGGAGCCATAAAAGTTTCCCCATCCCTGGCCTACTGGTTTTTCAGTTGTGGGGGAAATCAATATTTGACTTGAATGGGACTGTTTAATATATTATATATTCTTTATATGCCCTACATTTGTTTATTAAACAGTCCCATTCAAGTTAAAAATTGATTTCCCCCACAACTGAAAAACCAGTAGGCCAGGGATGGAGACTCTTTTATGGCTCACTCAGGAATTCTGGGAGTTGAAGTCCATAAGTGATAAAAGAGCCAAGTTTCCCTACTCCTGCCCTAGACAATCAGTTCGAAAAGATTTCCAAAAGACACGATGAGTATAAAATCTGACAATGTTTGTTCGTTACTGTAGAACTTTTTCTTTCTGCCCATTTCCAGAAGACAATCTCCACAAAGTCAGTGGAGTCGTGAACAATCAGACCTTGCGAGTCACTAAAAAAGAATTATTATTACAGCTGCGGGCTTCAGGAAACGGATAATGTTACCGGAGCGAGCAAAGGTCTATCAGGGAGGTAACAAGCGAGCGAGTTGCGTGACTATGAGCTTATTGAAGTTATAAGCGGCAATAGTGCACCTGGGGCACCAAAGCACTCGCCCAAGGGTTAAATAGAGCTTGGTAGAATTGTTGCCTTATGACACCAACGGATGCTGAGGTAATTTAAAATGCGATTCCTAGTAAATAGGGTGAAAATGTCCCAGGAAAATAATAAATTGTCCTGAGCTGGAAACCATAAGCCTAAAAAATGAAAAATTGAAAGGGAAAAAAAAAACACAGTAATAAGAAGGCCGCCTTTTTGAAATCAGTCCTCCGGCTGTTGACAAAGGGAGGTTTTCTATGCCTTTCCGCCTACAACTTGTATGGTCTTTGTAGTGCTGTGTGGGCCGCCCCCTCTGGTGGAAAACGCCTCCCCCATCGGAAAGAAGAAGGAGAGGTACAGCGTGCACTCGACCGTCCGATACCAGTGCACAGAAGGCTTCCTCCAAAGACATTTGCCCACCATCAAATGTCACGTCAACGGCCTGTGGGAGAACCCCAAAGTCCTCTGCACAAAACGTGAGTTCCTGCCGCCCCTTTCACAGATGAGGGTGGAAACGGGTGGCTGGCTCAGAGGCTAAGAAATCTCAATCTTCCCCTTTCCCGCTTGCCCACTTTGGCTGGGCAGAAGGAAACCTGGGAAAGGGCTCGTGCAGAGGTGGGATTCTTGCGGTTCAGACCGGTTCTGGCGAATCCCTGGCCCCCAAGATGAGCTGGCAGGGAACCGGTTCGCTATGTCGAGCCCACCCGCCCCCGCTTCACTCCCTTTGGTGAGAGCACAGCTGATTCGCAGGGCAGAGTAGTTTGCTGCGCCTCAGCTGTTTTAGTCACAGGGACTGCAGAAGGAGGTCAGTATATAAAAGCTTTTTGAAATGTGGAGCATGCGCACAGAGTGCGCAATCACCGAACCTGGTCATTAGACCGTTGGAATCCCATCCCTGGGCTCAAGGTACTTTTAGCATCGCGCTAAGTACCAGCTACTCCCAGGGTCAGACTGAGAGAGCTCTTTTGCTCCTTGGGGTGAAAAAATAATTGGGTAGGTGAGATTCGGGACGGGACAGGACGGGGGAATGGGAAAAGGGCACCAGAGTATGTGGATACAGGGAGAAAAGTTCTGGAAAAACAAATCCTTCAAATAAACCAGCTTAATTCTTGTTTTTTTAAAAAATAAATATGTTGATGTACCTTCCTTCCTCAATTCCTTCAACTGTTTTTTTATCCTTCCTTCCTCCCTTCTTCTTCTTTTTGATCCTCCCTTTCCTCCTTCCCTCCCTCTTTCTTTGTTATCCTTCCTCTCTCCCTGCCTCTTTCATGTTTTTTTCCTCCCTCCCTCCCTCCCTTTCTTGTTTTCCTTCCTTCTTTCCTCCCTCCCTCCCTACCCCCTTCCCTGTCCTTCTCTCTACTTCCTGCTGCAATAGTCATGGGATTTCCTAGTGGTCTCCCATTCTCAAGGTGTGACCAAGTCTGACTTGCCTTCAAGATCAGCCAAAGGCAGCTGCGGGCTCACACCTAGGTCAGAAAGAAAAATATTGGGGGTGGGGGAGAGTGGCACTGGGACACATATAGGAGGATAAACGAATATATGATATGGATCAGTGAGTTTCTTATTTATTTGATTTATATTCCACTTTTGCTTGTACAACTGCAATTGGCGCTCATAAGGCTTCTGCCTCCTCTTCCCACTACAACAGTCCTGTGGGGCGGGACAGGCTAGAAGAGAGGGACCAGCCCAAAGTCACCCAGCCGACTTTCCTACCAATGGAGAGAATAGAACTCGGAATCTCCTGGCTTCTGGTCTGGCAGTTTTGCCCTTCTGTCAAACTGGCTCTTGATGTGTAATGTTTGTGCAGGCCGTGCCTTTTAGAAAAGTTGGGTATAGGCAGTCCTCGTTTAGCAACTCCAATGGGCAACAACAGCTCAGCCATTAAATGAAAAGGTTGCTCTGTGAAACCGCAGTGATGTTTATGATCGTAGTTCAGCTTCCCGTGGCTTTGCAGACCTGCCAAGGCCATAAAGGCAAGGGGCTGGTTGCAAAGTTATTTATTTCATCACCACCGTAATTGCCAATGGTTACTAAATGAGGCAATGGTTAAACGAGGACTACCTTCATGTAGAACTGTGGGTGGTAGCTACTCCTTGTTGCATTGACCACCTAGTCTGGGCTGAGTGACTAATGCCTCCGTTTCTCCTGGCTGTTGATTCCTTGCAGCCCGACGGTCCCA
This sequence comes from Pseudonaja textilis, assembly GCF_049901715.1. Taxonomy (NCBI): domain Eukaryota; kingdom Metazoa; phylum Chordata; class Lepidosauria; order Squamata; family Elapidae; genus Pseudonaja; species Pseudonaja textilis. Next base: position 326,175,439 of record NC_141990.1, read on the forward strand.
CAGAACTCGGCGGCACCATCGTCACCACCGCCAGCGCCGGCAGCACCACCATCGCAAATCGCGCAAGGACCGGAGGAAACACCAGAAGCAGCGTCCAAAGCTGGACTGGGCAGAGGATGGCAGCAACTACTTTTAACCTCTGACCCCAATGGAAGCACAAGCTTTGACAACCCCCCCCTCCCCTTCCCATATCTCCAGCCCCTCCCTCCCCCATCTTCCTCAGCCATCCAGGATGTGACGGGGATCCATGTGTGATGGGAATTCTTCCCCTCTTGTATCTCTTCCCAGGGCCCGGCTGCAGGATGGCACAGTTGCGTGCAGTGCATACCCACTAGGCGTTCATGAAACCTGGCACTTAAAAACATAAATGAATTGATTCCAATCAGGTTCCCCATGGCTCCCCCCCTCCCCACCCCGCAGCAAAATTGGGGCACAAAGCCCAGATTTCTGAGAATTAGCTCTCCTTTTTAAAAGAGAAGTTGCAAAAGCTCGTCTTGGTTGCAAAGATCTTCTGGAAAACGGGGGCTTAAAATTCAGAGGGGCAATCAATCAATTGCCCAGTGATTGGAGGAGAGTTGGCTGGACGCAATGCAGTCCTGAATGGCCATAATTGCTAATTCATTCCGTTCAGCATTTGAATAGCATAGAATAGAATCACAGAGTTGGAAGGGTCCTTGGAGGTCCTCTAATCCAACCCCCTGCCCAGGCAGGAAACCCCTACACCACTTCAGGCAAAGCTGGTTGTGCTTCGGTCTTCTCAGCCTGCACCTCACCCCGAGCCTCTCTCCCTTCCCCACATTAGAAACTTCTACAAATTAACAAAAGAAGAGCAAAAATTTGCGTAATTTTAGAAGAGAAAAGGGAAGACGTTTTTCTCAGCACAAGAGTCAGGCGGCCGATCTTGCCTCCTCCGAAGGTTTTGATGTCCCGCCAGCATGGGCCTGATCAGGGGATGGGAACTGTCGTCCAGTCTATCTGGAGGCAACTGAATTGAACAAAGCTGGTTTAAAAGATTTCCTTTTGCTGCCAGTTCTCTCTTATTGCTACTTAGCCACCGTCTGAAAGGATTTATCTAAGGCAGCGGTGTCAAACTCAAAGGCCTGCCGACTGGATCCAGCCTGCGGGGTGCTTAGGTGGGCCCGCGGTGTCTCTGCCAGTGAAAATGGAGCTTGGGACGGCCATGTGTGGCCTGCCCGGGCTCCATTTTCAGCCATGACGGCCTCCTACAACCCTCTGCCAGAAAAAAACCGAGCTCAGGAAGGCCATATGTGGCCTGCCCGGGCTCCATTTTTGGCTGCAACAGCCTCCTGCAGCCCTCTGCCAGTGAAAATGGAGCATAGGGAGGCTGTGCGCATCCCCCCTGAGCTCCATTTTCACTGGCAGAGGGCTGCAGGAGGCCGTCACAGCCGAAAACGGAGCGTCGATGAGTGACGTCGAGCTGGCCACGCCCACCACGGCCATGCACCCCTCCAGCCCTCCTGAGGTCAAACACAACCCTGCTGCAGCCCTCAATGAAATTGAGTTTGAGACCCCCTAATTTAAGGGGAAAAGGCGAGGCTGATTCTATTCAATTGCCGTCTGTTCCAGGGATGAATGACATCTGCCATTCCCACTTTTAAGAAAATAAGTGCCCTGAGATATGCCTGGCTGGGGAATTCTGGGAGTTGAAGTCCACAATTCCTAAAGTTGCCGAGTTGGGTGACCCCCTAGTATATGGGAATGACCTTGGCAGATAAGAGGGAGAGTTACAAACTGGATAACCAGGTTGTAAAAGATGTCCCAGTCCACAGAAGGACAGAAACCTTCGGAAATGGTTTCTGTGGCTCCATTTCCATCTCCCAAGGCCATTCTCACACACCCGTTGCATAAACCAGCTAGGAAACTAAGTTCCTTAGGATGCAAAGACTTCCAGGGAAACAGAGCTCTTCTTCGAACATGGTCTGGGATTCTCCATGAACTAGTCTTTTCTCCTTTAGCCTCAAGCCCCACCCCACCCCGCCGCCTTTCTGATCTCATTTTTAATTCTATTGCTTCTTTGAAGCATCGTTAGGATGGGGAAGAAACATAGTACATGTTTCTCAACTTTGGCAGCTTTAGGATTCATGGACTTCAGCTTGACTGGTTGGCTGAGGAATTCTGGGAACTGAAGTCCATACATCTTAAAATGGCTAAGGTTGACAAGTGCTGCTCCAAGGTGTTATGAATTTCCCACCATGCCCCACAGCTCTGACATAGCACAATCTTGGGCTATTAAAACAGATGCTGCCCGGCCCAGCAGCTACATTCACATGAATATATACTGGCTCTAGGAAGTCTGGAGCATGATCTTAAAACAGATCGTGAAGATATTAGATCTAGTGATGCTTTCCCAATTCTCCTCAATTCTTCTTTTGCTTAAATTTTATTAGAAATTCTGTATTGTTCTTGTTCTTAGCACTAGCATATCTAGGTTGCAAAACTCACATAACCCACTAGATGGCAGGAAGGTGCTTGGGTTTGCTGTTTGCTGCCATCTGATGGCCATGAAGGATATGGCAACCCATATAAATAGTAATCTGGTGGTTTGCTCTCTTTATCTCGGGAAGCACAAGGCCCTCTGTTAGCAAAGTCCGCTTGATCTACATTTATTTTTCATTCAAACATAATTTAAATTACCTGACTAAAATTCCCCAAGCATTTAATAATATCTCTTTTGGTCACATTAAAAAAAATTTTTTTTAGTAACATTTGTCTGAGGCTGGATGCAGCTTTGAAAGGCAAACTGAATATTCCCAGAACAAAGCAATGGAAGGAAAGGAATATTTTTTAACCTTAAATGGGAAACTTTCAGTCCAGAGGATTCAATCTGCAGGGAAGTCTGTGATCAACGCTCTGCCTCTTTTTACAATGGAGGGAAGGGGCTCAGTAGTATAAGTGTAGCCACCATCTTGACTTTTTTGACCTTGGGGACACTGCTGAATCCCATCTCCAAATGAAACATGAATCTTTTGAGCCAAAATATCTAGATTTTCTCTGTGTCACAGCCCACTTTCCTCAACATCAGCCCTTTGAGGTAGTCTATAGGTAGTCCTCATTTAACAACCACAATTGGGCCCGGAATTTTGTTCTTTCTGGTTGTTAAATGGTCTAACACATGATCTAACTCAATTTTAGAACCAGTTTGTTCAATGCTCGTAAAATGAGTCACCATAGTCATTAAGCAAATCAAGTGGTTGTTAAGCTAATCCAGCATATCCAATGCATCTTTTTTTGGCTGGAAAATGGAAAAGAAAACATTTTAAAATGTTGTCATGCAATGCAGGACATTGTAAAAGGTTGTAAATGCAAGCTGATTGCCAGGTTCCCCAAATGTTACACGTGACTGCAACAGAGGTGCAGTAGTTATAACTTTGAGAATGGGTCATATGTAATTGTTGTAACATTGTACAATCGTTAAGTGAGAACTATTTGTAGGTGAGGAACCAGGTGCCCAAGGTGTGCTAAAATTCAACTCTGTTGTTATAGGTTATCATAACAGAAAATCTTGATTTGGTCTCTCTCTTTTTGGTCTCATTATATCTATAATTCCATCGACTTTTGCATCTGGCTCTGGCCAGGGAGGATTATAAAAAATCAAAATGGCAGGCGTGACTTTATGAGGGAAACCCCGTCCCCTTTTTACACGCATCATGCAGCTGCTGCTGCTGCCATCTTGAACTTTTTTGACCCTCCCTGGGGATGTCCTTGGTGATGTTGCTGTGGGTGTTAATCGGACTCCGGTTTGCCCTGATGTCTTTCTCTACAAGGAGATGTAGGCCAGCCTTGACAAAAATCTTTCAGTGGCCTTTGGATCCTAAGGCCACAATGGTGAAACTGTGGCCTTCCAGATCTGTCAGCACTACAACTCCCATCATCGGTGGCCACTAAATACAATTCAGTCGATAGGTGCTTTGTGAGCCCTAGAGATGTGCTTGAATTGGCTGCGAAGTACATTTTAATTGAGGGTTTCCTGACCTTGACAACTTTAAGACCTGTGAACTTCAACTCCCAGAATTCCCCAGCCAGCATGGCTGGCTAAGGAATTCCGAAAGCTGAAGTCCATGCAACTTAAACTTGCCAAGGTCAGGAAAGTCTGCTTTAATTCAAAACACAACATCCTTTGACACTTAATCAAGATCAAAATGTGTTGCAGCAGGAAAGCCTGAGACACCTGAGGGGAGAAAATGAAGATGGCAGCCTTAACTGAAGATGCCATTTTGACTTTTGACTCTCTCCCTGCCCTCGGCAGATGTCTCTGAGCAAAGAGACCAGGAGGGCAACATCCCCTTTCAAACCTTATCCCAGATTCACCAGGTGGCCTTAAAAAAAGCCACCTTCTCTCAGCCACAATTTCAGAACAAGGTTAATTCTGGTTCTGGCCTAACTGACAGGACAGTTGTCAGGCTAATCCTTTGAACCCTCAAAAAATGGTGTGCTAATACTCAATATTATCATTGCTCTTATCAGTAGCCTCCATGCTGCCCTTCGGTGCTCATTCAGAGACGAAGAGGAAAGTTTAGGGACAGGATGGTTGGGTGGGAGGGATGGGGGGAGGTTGTCAGTATGGATTGAAAGTTCATTTCATTTTTTATTTTTTTTAAATGGCTCTTAATGTTTCAATTCTTGATGTCTTTGGCTGAGACACACTTGCAAGCATGTGTAGTTGAGGGAACAAGTGTTTATGGAAATTCTCAATCAACCACATCATGGTTGTCCCAAAGGTTCTTTTTTTTTCTTTGAAAACATTTTGCTTCTAATCCAAGAAGCTTTTTCAGTTCAGAAGCTTCTTGGATGAAAAGCGAAATGTTTTTCAAGGGAAAAAAACAAAAAAGTAAACTTGCATTTTGGAAAAGTAGCTTTGGATTGAGGGAACAAGATTGCAAGGGGGTGGGGTGGGGGAAGGATATTTAACTCCTGGTCTCTTGCCGTGGCTTTCCAGCAGGTTTGCAGAGCGATAAGAGCAGAAAAGCAACCATGATATGAGTAGGAAGGAATTTAGAGGTCATCTAGTCCAACCCTAGGCCTCCTCCATGCAAGAATATCAAAGCAGAATTCAAGGAGATGACCTTAACTGTTTTCCACTGAAAGAGCTTCCACCAGCCCCCAGAGAAAATGTATGCCCCAACAAAGGACTCACAATTTGGAATCTCCCTCTAACAAAATGATGCAAAAGATTATTGTCACAGGTTGCAGCAATCCCTTTTAGCCCCACCTCAACTGTCCCCATTTTGGGGGGAGGATGTGGCTGGAGGGTATGGGGAGGATTACAAAGTGCAAAAAAATGCATGTCTTAAGGGATGCAAAGGCCTAAGGAAGCCATTTTGTCCCCTCCCCTCAATAGATACCATTTTTGGAAGGTGGCTCTGTCCACATGGAATTTTTGGAGCATTAAAATATGTGGCCCTACAATCATCAGACACATTTTGCTCCAACATCTACAGTGCTAATTTGGGTGGGGAAAAAGCATTCTCGTGGTCTTTTGGATCAGATACTCCTATGGGCAAAAACATGCCTCAGCCTTTTCATTGTTCCTCCTAGGGTTCCAACATCACTACATCTGTGATTCTTTGAAATACTTTGCATCTCTCTTATCAAAAAAGGAAAGAAGTCTTTGTAAAGGATATCAGACAAATACAAGAGAGGAAGATAAGGTTTCTGGGTAAACATCCAGAGCTTCACCACCATCAGAAGTATTAAAGAACATTTCCCACCCCCCTATAAAATAGGAATGCTTTTTGTTCAGTCTTCATGAGATTCCTCCCCCCACCCCCAATATTTTGGCTATTCAGGGCACTTCCAGATCATCAAGGACACTTCCAGCTGTTTTTGATTTAATTCTCTTCTGGGATCCGGCCAAAATCTTTGGGGCAAAATGAAATTGGATTCTGTTGTCCTCAGGTTGCTGTGCGACAGAGGATATCTATAAAAGCTTATGGCAGTTCCGATTTCTACTCACTTCTGTGTAAGATATAAGCCATCAGTAAAATACCAGAGAGAAGAATTCGTTCACGATTTCAATAAAATGCGGATTGAACCAAGACTTAGGCTAACCAATGTGATCAAGCACCACCGCAGAAGATGTTTGGAGAACCTCAAGGGTGCTTTTTCAAGAGACAGTTGGACTTTCTGGTTTTTCTTTGAAGACAAGGAGTATAAATCTTTCCATTCCCCGTCATCCAGTCAGAGCTGAAGAAGCTTTTTGGATGAGAAGGGAAACGTCTTCAAAGAAAAACCAGAAAGTCCAGTTGCCTCTTTAAAAAGCACCTTTGCGACATCCATGACCTGGATGACTGAGAATCTCTATACTCCAAATTGTGCTATGTTTGGCCTCCAAAAGGGTGGGCAAGATGTTGAAAGTTAACATTCCTGTAAATAAAAATGTTAAATTCCTCCGCTGCTGCATTCCAGAGATGGCTTAATATTTTACACGGAAGTGAAGTTATTAAAAATCAAAAGTGCACTAAGTTTTATAGGCACCCTGTATATGGAGGCTTCCTTTGCCATGAATTATACTATGCACAGGATAGACTTTCCAAGATGAGCACAGATAGTTTCTTGACTTACAACCACAACTGGGACTGCAGCTTCCATCACTATGAGATGCAGTCGTTCAGTGAGTCAGACCCATTTTTATGTCATTGTTTGCCATGGATGTTAAGTGAATCAGCATAGTTGTTAAGCAAATCCAGCTTCCCCCATTGACTCTACCTGTTGAAAGCTCACTGGGAAGTTTGCAAATTACAGTCAAATCGCCTCAGGATGCTGCAACTATTGTAAATACATGGCAGTTGCCAAGCTCCCAAATTTTGATTATGTGATTTTAGGATGCTGGGGTGGTTGTAAGTGGGAGGACTGGTTGTCAGTTGCGTTTTTCAGTGCCGTTGTAACTTCATTCAATCATTAAATGGTTGTAGGTTGTAGGACGAGGACTTCCTGTACCCCTTGTACCCACCTATATTGATTTCAATGGGACTTGCTTCCAAGCCAAGGCCTAAAGCAGGAGTGGAGAGAAATGGCCTTTTTATGATTTGCGGACTTCAACTCCCAGAATTCCCCATGTTGGCTCAGAAGTTCTGGGAGTTGAGGTCCGCAAATCATAAAAGCGCCATCATTCCCCACCCCTGGCCTAAAGAATTAATGTAAAGATCTGGTGAAGCAAAGCTGGACCAGGGATGTCAACTACAGGGAAGAAGGGGTCAAAATGGTGGCCATGCTCGTGATTGTGCCATGGCTGCCATCTTAATTTTTCTGACCACAGGGATGTCCTTGACAGGGAGAAGAGGTCACTTGAGGAAATCTTTTTATTTGTCTCAATTTTTTCCCAGTGCAGTCAGTGGAAAAAGCAAAGTTCCTAAAGTGATGGACTTGTCTTGGTTGGTGGCTTTCAAAAACAGAGCATAGAACTACCGAGCGGTCAGACCTGTTTTCCAGCACTGGCATAGGGTTAGACTAGATGGCCTTTGAGGTCCCCCCCAATACTAGAGAAAGGAACAACCCAAGAATGGATGGCAGGAAATCTAATCCTGTCCCCTAAAGTGACCTACCTGAAAGCTTCTGGTGGGTGTTCCTGTTCCTGAGGTCATCTGCGCAGCCCAGAAGACTTCTGTGCCAGCCACATCCTTTGCAAATGCAATTGCTTTTGCACCCTTTTCCCTGCACAAGTGAAATGTGTCACATCTGAAACTGGGTTTGATTTGTGGGTGTATGTACAAGTGTGGGTGTGTTTGTATGGGTGGATACAGGGTGCGCATACACAAAAGTGTGAGTGTGGTGTGTGCAGTCAGCACCTTTCCAACCTCTGCTGTTTCAACATAACTGCAGTGTCCAGTCCTCCTTTGTGTGTAACCCCTCCCTCTTGCCCCTTGGGTGGTTCCCCCCACAAAAAAGGGGGGGAAGTGGGGGAGAGAAAACAAGGCCCTTTGCGGTTTCTGTACTGCTGGACATTTTAATAAATTTTTTTAACAGTTCCTAAGCCCGCCGTCTGCTTTCTTCCATCATCACTCTCTCTTCCAGAAGATTCGCATCCAGGTTAAAGTGGCAGTTGTGCGAAACGTGCACACAAGGCTGCCCTTCCTGCAGAAAAGTGCCAGAGCAATGGACTTAAAACATATAGGACCATACCTGTCTGCAAAACACAATTGGCCATGAAACTCATTTCCCACCAATGTCCCTTTTAAAGTATAATAAATGACAAGAATGAGAAAACGATAATGCAGCCTGTAAATCATTTTTACGTGGGATTTGATTAGGGTTGCCAATGCAAACATTGTTTGGCATAATACAGTCTCAGGGATTGGGGAAGTGAAATGAAATGCAAAAGATGGATAAACAAGAAAAAAAAAACTCTTGGGAAAATCCGTTGAGCTGGGAAAGTGGAGTGGCGGGGGGGGAGAATCTGAAATCTAGGCAAACCCTTTTTCTTGGATCCACCAAAGTATCTCAAACACAAGGCAGTTTTTCCATCATAGAAAGAGGAAAGTGCAAAAGTTGGCTTAAAAGTCAACATTAAAAAAAAAAACTCAGATCATGGCATTCGGTCCCATCCCTTCCTGGCAAATAGAAAGGGAAAAAATGGAAGCAGTGACAAGATTTTATTTTCCTGGGCTTTAAGATCATTGCAGACGGCGATTGCAGCCATGAATTCAAAAGACACTTGCTCCTTGGGAGGAAAGCTATGGCAAACCTAGACAGCATATTAAAAAGCAGAGACATCACCTTGGCAATAAAGTCAAAGCTATGGTTTTGTATGGCTGGGTCAAAAAGAAGGCTGAACGCCAAAGAAGGGATGGTTTTGAATTGTGGGCTTGGAGAAAAAACTCTTGGAGAGTCGATGGGCTGCAAGGAGATCGTATCAGTCAATCCTAAAGGAAACCTACACTGACTGTCCATTGGAAGGACAGGTACTGAACCTGAAGGTCAAATACTTTGGCCACCCAATGAGAAAAGAGGATTAATTGGAAAAGACTCTGATGTTGGGAAAGGAGAAGGGGATGGCAGAAGATTATAACAGAATACAACAGAATGACAGAGTTGGAAGGGACCTTTGGAGGTCTTCTAGCCCAACCCTTGCTCAAGCCGGAAACCCTATATCATTCCGGACAAATGGCTGTCCAGTCTCTTCTCAAAAGCCTCCAGTGATGGAGTACCCCAAACCTCTGAAGGCAAACTCTTTTACTGGTTAAGTGTTCTCACTATTACAAAAATTTTCCTTAGTTCTAGGTTAGTTTCTATCCATTTTTTTGTCTTGCCTTCTGTTATTGAGGGCTTATTCAACAGATCAGACGGGCACTTTAAGGGAGTCTCTAGAGATTTCCTTAACTTCCTTCTTGTAGTATAAGTGAATAAACCTGGAGGAAACGGCCATTCTGATAGCAGATCTGGGGTGGAGGGTGGGGTGGGGTGGGCAACTGATGCATACCTGGTCCCAGGTTGTTGGCTGTTCTCAGCTGCTTCGTTTCATTTCATGGGAGGAGCCAAACAGGTGGGATGTTCACACAGGCATACTAGAATAGAATAATTGAGTGTATCTCTTGAAGGTTAATAGAGGCTGGAAGCACCTTTTCCAACACATTTTATTTGGAAGCATAAGGGTTTTTTTTTGAGCTGCAAACTGTCATAAAATGTGCTAGTTGGAAAAAGGTGCAACCAGACCCATTCTGGGGTTGTTTGATAATATAAATCACGTGGTTTCAACCTTTTTGGTGGATGGAGAGAGGCTAGTCTCTTTGTGCCTTATAGACAGAGATTGATTAACAACAGTGCAGGTGAGAAGCCAACCCAGGAAGGGGGAACCTGTGAAAACCCCTCCTCTATCTGTTGCCATTTGCCCAATGTGTGGCCAGCTGGACTTATAGATGCAAAAGGATGACACAGAAAAGAGGGGAAGGAAAGAAAGGGAGGAGGAAGAGAGGAAGGAAACCAGGAGAGGGAAGAAGAAGAAGAAGAAGAAGAAAGAAGAAGAAGAAGAAGAAGAAGAAGAAGAAGAAGAAGAAGAAGAAGAAGAAGAAGAAGAAGAAGAAGAAGAAGAAGAAGAAGAAGAAGAAGAAGAAGAAGAAGAAGAAGAAAGAAAAAAAGGGAGGGTGGGAGGGAAGCAAGAGGGAGAGGAAGGAAAGGGAAGCAAAGAGCTAGGGAAAGAGGGAGGGAGAGAGAGGAAGAAAAAGAGGGAACAAGGAGAGAGGAAAAGAGAAGGAGAGGGAAAGAAGAAAAGGAAAAGGACAACGGGGAGAGGGAAGGAGAGAAGAAAAAGAAAAGGAAGCCAGAGGGAGGGAGGGAAAGAGGTGTAGAAAGTTAGCATTCACCCTTCTCCTAGAAGAATGAAATATTTTGGGAAATATTTTAAAAAAGGGGCAGAATATTATATTTCCCTAAAGGAGAAACATGCTCTTGGAAAGCAGCCCCCATCTTTTGTTAATAGCCCCCAGCAGGACTGAGCCAGTTTATCTTACAAAACAAAAAAGATCTTCAGCTCCAGGGTGATGGATTAAGGCATGACTCTCCAGGACATTATAGGATTATCTAGCAGCAGGACTCACTGCGATGCAAAATCTAAGGACATTGCATCACCCAGCAAGCTTCAACCAGACAACCTCAGTTATGACCCCCTGCATAGCCCCATGGGAGTCTGATAGCAGCCAATAGAATACATACTCTTGCACAGGAACAGGAAGCTCAAGTTCAAAGCCCAAGAGAAAGTATAAATACCCCTCTCTCTCAACTTCATGTGGTCAGCTGCCCAAGACCTCAAACCCATGTGGTCCTATCCATCAGCAAACCATCGTTCCAATTGGCCTCCAGTGTCTTTCTCCCCTCTTGGAACTGAACCCAGATGGATATTTCTTCCAACAGCAGGGTAGGGAAGGAAAGAAGGAGGGAGGAAAAAGAAGAAAAAGGAAGAGGGGGAGGGAAACATGGAGAGAGTAAAGAAAAGGGAGAGAGGAGAAGGAGAGAGAAGGAAGAGAAGTGCAGGAGGGAGGCAGAAGGGGGTGAAGGGATAGGGAGGGACCGAAAGAGAGGGAACGAGGGAGAGAGGAGCCGCCTCCCAAGCCAACTTAGGCCAGGATCATCACTTCCTGCCTCTTCTAGAGTTCAGTGAACTTCTTTAGAGAAGTCTGGCTAATGATGCCCAGCTGTCAAGGAGGTTGCTGGATGTTTTATATGGGGGGCCATTAACCAAGATGTGCTCATTATGCTGCAGCATCCTCCAAGCAGGAGGCAGCTTTTCTGGTGCATTAATGAACTCACCCACTGCCAGCCTGCATAAAACATACTCAGCTGCTCCAACAACTGGGTGGAATCTTGCCAACCCTTAGAATGTGACATTAGCCCTTTTTTCCAGCAAAAAAAGAGAGAAAAATTTCCCTGAATACAGATCATTCATTGGCCCATCACTCTCTCATTATTATTATTATTTTTTTTTTGGCAATCTTTTAAAATTAAAAGTTGCCTATTTATTACAATTCTCCTGCATAGGGGCAAGATTGGAGTCGCCAATAGAGTGAAAATGTTACCCTTATAAGATTTAGTTGTTTGTTTTCCATGAAATTTATAGCTTTTAGTCCCCAGTAATTGATCTTTGGGTAAATCAGTTGAACTGCTTGAAGAAATTCAGCAATTACTGGTCTTCAGATCTTGGTGTCAACTGCCTCTTTTTCCACCACAGAAAAGAGAGAAAAATAAAAATAAACACACCAAAAAAGTCTCCAAAGTCTGCCACTGGCTTCATCAATCAACTGAAAAGTATCTTCTTTTCTTTTTCTAAAAACAAGGGCCTATCCTCAAAACTCTTAAAGTTTTCATAGCTTTTATTTAATGATCGGTCTTTGTTTTGGGGGAGGAAAATAAGTGGGGGGGGGGGGATTCTGCCTCTGCCTACCAGCATCCATTGGTAGTCATCTGGCTAGCGTCCTGTCAGTGTGTGAAAGAGTTGAGGGCTGTTTGGAAATTGAAACATGGAAACTGAAAGAGTATTTGCTGTGTGAGCAAGAAGAATACAGCAAGGTGCCTGGGCGTGGCTTAGCTCAACTGTTCTGTGCAAAAGCTGGTTGCTGCTGTGAAACTAAAACAGAAACTCCTCTCCTCTGCTTGTGTTTTGCATTTGGAACAGATTTCTTTTCAGGTGGGGAGGGGGAGTAGAACTCCTTAGCATCAGAGCGTGGTTAAAAATAATATATGAAATGCTAATGCTCTGATGGTCATTTCGAAAAATCCTTTCTTAGTGAGCACCTAGAAGCCAAGAGGAACTTACCTGTCAAATGTCAAGTTTGTAGGCTTTACGGTTCTGGAGATTTTGTGATGAGGCGTGACTGGTATTTCGCTTTTACATGATAGATAGATAGATAGAGGATAGATAGATGAGAGAGAGAGAGAGAGAGAGATGGAGATAGATAGATAGATAGATAGATAGATAGATAGATAGATAGATAGATAGATAGATAGATAGATAGATAGATAGATAGATAGATAGATAGATAGATAGATAGATATTGAGATATATAGAGATAGAGATATATAGTGATAGATATATATATATATAATTATATATATATAATTGTGTGTGTGTGTGTGTGTGTGCACACGCACACATGCATACACCCATACTCCTACCCTTATATGTACTATCTGCAGGAATCTGAAATAGTAGTGACAATGAATAGGCAATGCAGCACACATTGCTGGCTTGCTGAGCTATGATTAGCAAAAGCTCGAATTCAATTACAGAAAGTGTGAAAAATTTCACAGTGTTTTCTGGACACACTCATGCCTCTGAGTTGCAGGACCTGGCCACAAACATTTTTTTAAAACAATGTAGTATAAGATCAAGATCGTGTCAAGTATATTAATACCACTCTATAATGTACCAGTTAGACCACACCTTGAACTGGGGGGGGCTTGGCCAGAGGGCGTGGCCAGCTCAATGTCACTCATGTTGGGGGCGCCTGTGGTAGCCTGAGTGCTCTGCCAATGAAAACGGGCTCCAGAGCTCCATTTTCGGCTGCGATGGCCTCCTGCAACCCTCTGCCAGTGAAAACGGAGCTCGGGTGGGGGGGCCACACGTGGTCCCTCCGAGCTCCATTGTCGCTGGCAGAGGCACCATGGGCTGGTCCTTCACTGTTTCCAGGGTGGCCCTGCAGGCCAGATCTAAGCACCCTTTGAGTTTGACACTCCTGAACTAAGAGAAGGACTAGAAGGAGTGATTCATTTTGTAATTTTCAGGAAGTTTCTTTTCATACGGTTCTCTAAATTCATGATTATCCCTGCTCAGAGAGGATTCTGAGGTAGCATCAGCTCAAGACAAAAAATGTTCAGTAAAATCTAGAAAACCAGCCTGGTGTAACGGTTACGGTACTAGAATACAAAGCGGGAAGTCCACGAGTTCTGGTTCTCCCTTAGGCATGGAAGCTGATGGGATGACTTTGGATCAATCACTAGAAGACAGTGAGTTCTAGTCCCGCCTTAAGAATGAAAGGCTTTGGGCAGTCCAATCTACAAGGTTGTTGTGGAGAAAATAAGAAGTGAGAACATTACCGCCACCGGTTCTCCAGAACTGGTCAGAACCTGCTGAATACTACCTCTGCTTTGGGTGCTTTGGAGAATAGCTGGACCCCTTCCTCTCTGTGGCAGCCCCTCAAATATTGGAAGACTGCTATCCTGTCTCCGCTGGTCCTTCTTTTCACTAGACCAGTCAGGCCCAGTTTCTGTAAGACATTACAGAGGGTGGTGAGAACAGCACTAAACCTCGTGGGCTGTTCCCTGATACCACTAGATGACCTCGCATGGGCTTGCTGCCTTAGAAGAGTGAGGAAAATTCTCAGGGACGACTCACACCCTGGTCAGCACTTCTTCACTCTCCTACTATCAGGTAAGAGATATAGAAGCATAGCCAGCTGCACCAACAAGGCTGAAGAACAGTTTCTACCCGTGTCAGACTTCTGAACGGAAAATCACCTCATGTCAACGTAGTATGATAGATTTGTGGGGCTGGCATGTTGTACAACAAGGTCACATAGTGTAATAAGATTGGGACTGGGTTAGGGACCTCTGTCCTCACTGTGAGTTGTGTTGGGGAGGAGGGGTGCACGAAGGGAGGTTCAGCCAATCTCATTGTACCCATGTTGTACTCTGACCATAAAGGTAATAATTAACCGTTCTTCATATGTTTTAGCCTCCAGCCCCCTAATCATCCTGGTTGCGCTTCTCTGCACTTTTTCTAGAACCTCAACTTCTTTTATTACAGTGTGGTGACCAAAACTGGATGCAGGATTCTAGGTGTGGTCTTACTAAGGATTCTCCCTCTGCTCCAAACCACAGTTGGATTACTATCTTTCAACTAATTGTGTGTGTGTGTGTGTGTGTGTGTGTGTGTTCATCTTTCAGCCACTCTTCGCAAACCCTGGGTGGGGACTGCCATTTGGGTCCAAAAATCCATCCTCGTCCCAACAATATTACGCACAGGTTTTATTCAAAGCATCAGCTGAGTACAGGATGGCTTACAGAGCCAATGCAAGCGAAGCAAACATACCGATGGAGGGGATCAAGTCCAGTTCTACAACCACTGGCTCACGGGAGAGTTTGGTTCACCTGTAATTTTTTTCAGCTTTGTGGTTTGAAGCCAGGACAGGCTGGGGAGCTTTTAACCGACAGTGGTTGCAACCTGAGAAAGCAGGACAATGGAAAACGTGGAGGAGAGCAAAGGAGAGAAATCTGGCTTTTCCGCTGTGGTCAGTGCCTTCAGGATGAAAACATACAGATACAGATTAATGGAAGGGATCTTGTAGGTCATCTAGTCCAACCCCCCCTCCCCCAAGCAGACCCAAAACCATTTTTGACAGAGGGCAATCCAGTCTCTTCTTGAAAAAAAAAAAATGCTTCCAGGGCTGAAACTCCCATTTCTGAAAAAGTTTAGGATGAAGTTGCCGCCAGAGAGGAGAACGGATGGAATCCTCCCTTCCTGTTCTTCTTCTTTTTTTTTTTTTCAACTCACTTTTGGCACACGGCAGCTCTCCAGATCATGCAGGAAAACACCGAATTCTCTGTCTCCTCCAAAGACAGGGGCTCGGGGTACGGCAGACGAGTTGCCAAATGCAGGCCTTCACCAGTCCACTCTGCTCTAAGGAACCCAGGGGTCTCCTCTGCCCCTCACCCGTGACAATCCCCCCGCGGTAGCATCATCAGCAATGTAGCAGCAAATGCAAAAGGCCTAAAATCTCCAAACTTGGCAACTTTAAGACGCGTGGACTTCAACTCCCAGAATTCTCCAGCCAGCTCTGCTGGCTGGAGAATTCTGGGAGTTGAAGTCCACGCGTCTTAAAGTTGCCAAGTTTGGAGACCTCTGAGCTAAAGCGACCCTTTTCTTCTCCCGAGATGCTGAAGAAGATTCAGATGAGCACTCAAGGATCAACGGGGTCAGCTCCAGCCTAGCGGTGATGCAGCCCATGCCAGACACTTCCAAAAATTGTGGATGTTTCCGCCGAATTGCTGAGGAAGCAGGAATCCTTCCCTTTCCGTTCAGGACTACGCAACCAAACTCTCACCCCCTTTTCTCTTTTTTTTTGGGGCGGGGAGAGGACACAAATAACAATTCCCCTAAAAGAGGAGATGGAGACAGATCTCATCACCGAGACTCGAACAGCAAATAAAACAAGAGGCTCTGAGCTCTGGGCTCTCCGCCACTGTTTCTATTTATACATGGAACGCTTTCCATCTTCCCGGAGCATCTTTGTCCTTTGGGGAGGGCTTCACCCCGCCCGCCTCTTTGAAGCAATAGACCCCAAAGAGTTTGTATTTCTTGTCGGGGAAGCCCAGGTTGCGAACACCGGGTTCCCGGCCCCCACAGCGAGACCTGGGGTTGACGATGGGGTAGCGGACGCTTCCATCCCCAACCCAGCCGGCCTCGCATTTGTCCAAAAGCTGGATCTTCCAGGCGGCGTAGAGTTGGCCCACTTTGGCCACCGTGGCTCCGTTTTGCTTGCAGGCCAAGACGGCTTCGGGGAAGCTGAGTTTGCGGTAGGTTTTGAGGAAGAAGACTTTGCCTGCAAGAGATCAGGAGGAGAAGCATCAGAAAAGGGTCAGGATCGGTTAGGTTTTTCCTGTCCGATGTCTAGGGGAGACATGATAGCAGGGTTCCAATATATCTCAGGAGCTGCCCCAAAGAAGAGGGAGTCAAGCTATTCTCCAAAGCACCTGAAGGCTGGACAAGAAGCAATGGGTGGAAACTGGGGCGGGATTCAAAATAGTTCACTACCGGTTCTGTGGGTGTGGCTTGGTGGGCATGGCAGGGGAGGTTACTGCAAAATCCCCACCCCACTAACCTGCTTTCCAGCTCCGTTCTCCTGTGCAGGGCAATCAAAGAAGTCCCAGCTGGTCAGCTGTGACTCAATGGGAGGCAGAGAATAGATGGGGGCGGGATGAGGGCAGTCAGAGGTTGGATTTCTCCAAACTACTTAAAATTTCCGCTACCGGTTCTCCAGAACTGGTCAGAACCTGCTGAATATCACAACTCTGGTGGAAACTAATCAAGTAGAGAAGCAACCTAGAACTAAGAAGAAATTTCCTGCTAGAGCAATTAATTAGTGGAACAAGTTGCCTCCAGAGCAGAGGTGGGTATTCAGCAGGTTCTGACCAGTGCTGGAGAACCGGTAGCGGAAATTTTGAGTAGTTCAGAGAACCGGCAAATATCACCTCTGACTGCAGAATTTTTCCCCTACCACGCCCACCAAGCCATGCCGACAGAACCGGGTGTAAAACAATTTGAATCCCACCACTGCTCCAGAAGTTGTAAATGCTCCAACACTGGAAATTTTTAAGAAGAGATTGGACAGCCATTTATCTGAAGTGGTGTAGGGTTTCCTGCCTGAGCAGGAGGTTGGACTAGAAGACCTCTAAGGTACCTTCCAACTCTGCTATTCTATTCTATGATCCAGGGCCATTTTAACAGCGTTATGGGCCCCTGGAAAGCAGTGCACTGGGGCCCCTATGACAGCTACTCAAAGAATAAAAATGTAAAGGGTTGATAAAATGAAACATATATATTTGCATGTTGGTATTAATTTAAAAAGGCAGTAAAATGTAATAAATACAGTATATTGCTGTATTTATATGATACAAGGTACATTGAAGGGTTAACATACACATATTAGTATGGGGCCCCTATACTCGTGGGGCCCACGAGCAAGGGCCCATCAGGCCCACGCGTTAAGACAGCCCTGCTATGATCTGCAGCATATACGTGGACCTTTTAAGGTAATCCTCCACTTACAACCATTCATTTAGTGATCGTTCAAAGTTATGACGCCACTGAAAAATGTGATTTATGACCGATTTTCACACTTACACCATTGCACGGTGTAAGGTTACATGATCAAAATTTGGATGCTTTTCAACTGGCATATATTTATGATGGTTTCTGCGACCTTCACTAACTAGCCATGCCCAGTTCCTGCAACCGTTCTTCATATGTTTTAGCCTCCAGTCCCCTTATGTGCATTTATTATCATGTAATCACGATTTATTTTTGCCTGAGCCTAAGCATTTTCTTCTTAATTTTGGCAAAAAATTGCTGCTGGTGAACAATGAGTTTCTTCTAACCACTGCTTCAAAACAGGTCATCATATTGGGTTGGTCATGTTGGTGACCTGCCATTGTGACTTATGACCATAACGAGAAGGCTCCATTATGGTCGTAAGTCGAGGACTACCTATATCCGGAGGACAGCCAAGCGAAGATTCCCAGAACAGTCCCAGGTGAGAAGGCATCGAGGGACAAACATCATCAGGGACAATGACAACAAACAAAGACATATTGTGTAGCCGCTCTAATTTTTGTTTTTAGAAGAAAATCTGTCACATTTTTTATTTATTTATCTGATTTGTCAATCGCTTACAAGGTAATAGATATAAGTATAAACATGAGTGAGAATACAGGAAATGGGTACGAATAAATGGGGACAATAGGACAGGGATGGGAGCCACAATGGTGCACTTATGCACACCCCTTACAGACCTCTTAGGAATGGGGTGAGGTCAATAGTGGATAGTTTGAGGTTAAAGGAGCGGGGGTTAGAGGATGTGACAACAGAGTCAGGTAGTGCATTCCAGGCATTGACCACTTTGTGGCTGAAGTCGTACTTTCTGCAATCAAGACTGAAGCGGTTTACATTGAGTTTGTATCTGTTGTGTGCTCTTGTGTTGTTTGGGGGACAGTTTAAATTTGACAAAGCAGCAATACCGAGAGAAAACAACACAGCAGGCAGAAAGTATAAGGATGATAAAGCATAACTGCACCAACCTGCCTAATGTCCCTGTCCTATTGTCTCTCATCTTTCTCTTGGCAATGCCCCATAGATTCTCTATGGGGTACAGGTCAGGTGAGTTTGCTGGCCAATCAAGCACAGTAATCCCACAGTCATTGAACCAGGTTTTGGTGCTTTTAGCAGTGTGGGCAGGTGCCAAGTCCTGCTGGAAAATGAAGTCAACATCCCCATAAAGCTCATCTGTGGAAGGAAGCATGAAGTGCTCCAAAATCTCCTGGTAGACAGCTGCGTTGACCCTGGGCTTAATGAAGCTCAGTGGACCAACACCAGCACATGACATAGCTCCCCAAATCAACACAGACTGTGGAAACTTCACACCTGACTTCAAGCATCTTGCAGCGTGTGCCTCTCCATTCTTTCTCCAGACTCTGGGTCCTTGGTTTCCAAATGAGATGCAAAAGTTGCTCTCATCAGAAAAGAGGACATTGGACCACTGAGCAACAGACCGGTTCTGTTGTTCTTTAGCCCAGGTAAGACGCTTCTGACGTTGTTTGTTGTTCAGGAGCGGCTTGACAAGAGGAATATGACATTTGAAGCCCATGTCCAGGATCTAGTCTCTGTGTGTGGCTCTTGATGCACTGACTCCAGCCTCAGTCCACTCCTGAAAGTCCTAACACTTTTGAATGGCCTTTTCCTGACAATCCTCTTCAGGCTGCGGTCATCCCTGCTGCTTGTGCACCTTTTTCTTCCACACTTTTCCCTTCCGCATCACTTTCTATTAATGTGCTTTGATACAGCACTTTGGGAACATCCAACTTCTTTTGCAATTACCTTTTGAGGCTTTCCCTCCTTATGGAGGGTGTCAGTGATGGTTTTCTGTACAACTGTCAGGCTAGCAGTCTTTCCCATGATTGTGATTCCTACTGAACCTGACTGAGAGACCATTTAAAGGCTCAGGAACCCTTTGCAGGTGTTACGGCTTAATTAGCTGATTAGTGGGACACTTTGAGCCTAGAATATTGAACCTTTTCACAATATTCTAATTTTCTGAGATTGTGGGTTTGGGGTTTTCATGAGCTGTAAGTCATAATCATCTCAATTATGACACATCATGGCTTGAACTATCTTGCTTTGCATGTAATGAGTCTATCTCGTATATCAGTTTCATTACTGAAATCAATGACCTTTTGCACAAGATTCTAATTTTTCGAGTTTCACCTTTATGTATCCATGTATTCACAGCTATGTTTTGACTTATACCTATTATCTTGTAAGCAATTGACGAAAGGAAGGAAGGAAGGAAGGAAGGAAGGAAGGAAGGAAGGAAGGAAGAAAGGAAAGAAAGAAAGAAAGAAAGAAAGAAAGAAAGAAAGAAAGAAAGAAAGAAAGAAAGAAAGAAAGAAAGAAAGAAAGAAAGAAAGAAAGTGAGTGAACCTAGCCTGGGCATGCCTCCAATACACAAGGGAAGATCTCAACCGTTCAGCCTTGCTGGCATGATCCAAATGGGCAAGATGCAATGTGAGCCTGGCAGCATCTCCAGGGATCTAGCGTGAAGCTGCGAGTTGGATCATGAGTGGCCTGAAAGGTGAAAATTGGAATTCTGCACCCTTAAAGTTGTAGAATTTTTCTCAGAACCCCACACCCCGCCCTTCCTCCCCAACTCCACCAGGAGCTATTGCAGAGTTTCTCATTCTTGGCAACTTTAAGACGGAAGGACTTCAACTCCCAGAATTCCCCAGCCAGCATGAGTTAAATCCACCAGTCTTGAAGTTTCTAAAGTTAAGAAACAAGAGTCTAGCGGAAGGAGCTTCAGCATGGCTGGCTGAGGAATTCTGGGAGTTGAAGTCCATCCATCTTAAAGTTGCTAAAGTTAAGAAACACTAGTCTAATGGAAGAAGAAATTATAAAAAAAAATGTTGGATGCTTTCATGATCCTCTTGGGTGACTGGTTCCTGAAATATAAAAATGCTGCACACTGGGGCCATTAGAGTCCTCGAGTTATGACTGCAATCAAGCCACGTGGCGGTCAAATGACCAAACCTATTCTATGGCATTTTTGGTGGTGGTCATTAAGTGAATATCCTGGTCATAGAGGAGCTGCCATGGGCATTAAGCAAACACCATAGCTGTTAAGCCAAGCCATTGTTTACCCATCGTTGAGCCATGGTGGTACAGTGGTTAGAGTGCAGTACTACAGGCTACTTCTGCCGACTGCCGGCTGCCAGCAGTTTGGCAGATCGATTCTCACCGTGCTCAAGTTGACTCAGCCTTCCACCCTTCTGAGGTGGGTCAAATGAGGACCCAGATTGTTGGAGACTATAGGCTGACTCTGTAAACCGCTTAGAAACCGCTTAGAAAGGGCTGTAAAAGCACTGTGAAGCGATATATAACTCTAAGTGCTATTGTGGTTTTGTCAAAACTCAGAAGTAAATACCAGTTCTTGGCAAAACCATCACAACACCTGGTCATGTAATTGTGGGATGCTGCAAATGTCCATCCATCCATCCATCCATCTTGCTAAGTGCATGAAGTTTGGTCAGGGGACCACGGAGATGCTCTGGCCAACCGGCTCTCTCCGACACTCTGCGGATGGGCCGACACTCTGCGGTTGGGCCCACCCACCCATTTGGGCTCCCATACTAACCTTTATGTCCTACTTTTGAAGCACAGCAGCTGCTGAAGCGTCAGAGAGAGTGCAGGATTGCAGGAGGTGACTCAAAATGCCTCTACGCCAAGCCACGCCCACCAAGCCATGCCCACCAAGCCACGCCCACCAAGCCACGCCCACCGAACCGGTGGTAAAAATATTTGAAACACACCACTGCTGCAGGGGTGGGATGCTGCCGGTTTAACAACCGGTCCAGTGAGTGTGCACTTTGCACGTGTCTAAGGCGCTTGCGTCCGGAGCTGAAAATGGAGCATTTAGAAGCTCAGCTGCTTACCTTCCAAGTCAGTGACAATAAGTACGAACAGTGAGGGGGGGAAAGGGGGGGGAAATCAGCTGTGCCGGGCAATTGAGATGAGCTCCAAAGCGGGAAATAAAGGACAGGATAGGGCAGGGCAGGTGGGCGGGGCCAGCTGATTGTCAGAACTACCGGTTTGCCCGAAATGGTGCGAATCGACAGATTCAAAAAAATTTACTACCAGTTCTGTGGGCGTGGCTTGGTGGGCATAGCAGGGGAAGGATACTGCAAAATCCCCATTTCCTCCCCACCCCACTAACCTGCTTTCCAGCTCTGTTCTCCTGTGCAGGGCAACCAAAGAAGACCCAGCCAATCAGCTGGGACTCAATGAGAGGCAGAGAATAGATGGGGGCTGGGCCAGTCAGAGGTGAGATTTGCCGGTTCTCCAAACTACTCAAAATTTCAGCTACCGGTTCTCCAGAACTGGCCAGAACCTGGTGAGTACCACCTCTGATCCCACCGCTGGCTACCTGTGTCACAGGTTTTCTCAGGCTGCAAGGCCTTCGTGTTCCAACTTCTTCTGTTCTTAAAAAGAATCTTATCCCCAGGATATAGCTCATTCTTTCCCGCCTACCCACCCACATTCACACACACACACACACACACAGTTTCCTTCACATAATCAAGGCTAACAACAGGAGATTAAATGCCTCCCATGCAAAGATGGATGGAGTTGATGAAAGCACTTTGTTTCAAGGCTGATCTGCTGCTACTTAGCTGGCCTCTGATTACACAGAGGAAAGCTCTGTTGCCCCCCTGCTTGGATCCCCCTAAGAAAAAGCAATTTACACCATTTGGAACAAATCCCATCAGAGTCTTACATCATCTTGCCAACTCCAAGCATAATTACCACCTTTTTTTTGACTTTTGGGCGTCCTCGTGGGACACGGAGCCCAACGGAGCGAGCTCATAAACTGCCTTGAAATGGCCCAAGCTTTCTCTTAATTGTGTTGCTATGATTTGTGGGACCTGGCTGGGGGTCTGTTTCATGTTCTTGCATTGACTAATAAATTAACTTTCCTCGTGTTGTGTCGTCTGGACCACTAAAAGAGGACCATCCCTTAAAAGCTCTGGGAAACCTAAACCAGCCAGAACTGTAGAAAAGCGGTGATCCGGCACATTGATGAATTATCTCCACCAAGTCAATCTTGATTCTTTGAGAACCACAATAGATAGATTCTCTCCGGGGTGATTTTGTCCCTAAAGTGGTCCTTCAGCTGTTCTAAGGGTAGGTGCACCCATCACTACTGTTACTGAGTCCATCTGCTTTGCTGTGGTTGTCCTTGTCTTCTCTTTCCTTCCAACCTTCCCAGTGTTGGCAGGTTGGGATGGGATGTGGTGGCCCAAGATTACCATCTGTTAAACACACACTTGTACACAAACAGAGTGAGAGAATATATACTAAGATTCTTTCTGTGCACTGTTTTATGAGGGTGCTTGCATGCTTTTGGATATCAGCAAAACACTAACACCAAATCTTGATGTGACAATATACACTGAGCTCTCTTTTTTGCATTACTTTTAGTATATTTGTGTTAATTAGTGATCTAGTACAGGCCACAGAAATTATCTATCTATCTATCTATCTATCTATCTATCTATCTATCTATCTATCTATCTATCTATCTATCTATCTATCTAT
This sequence comes from Pseudonaja textilis, assembly GCF_049901715.1. Taxonomy (NCBI): domain Eukaryota; kingdom Metazoa; phylum Chordata; class Lepidosauria; order Squamata; family Elapidae; genus Pseudonaja; species Pseudonaja textilis. The sequence continues at coordinate 326,198,309 of NC_141990.1, forward strand.
CTGTCTATCTATCTATATCTATGTATCTATCATCTATCTGTCTATCTATCTATCATCTATCTATCTATCTATCATCTGTCTGTCTATCATTTATCTATCCATCATCTATCTATCTATATCTATCTATCATCTGTCTGTCTATCTATCTATCTATCTATCTATCTATCTATCTATCTATCTCTATCTATCTGTCTGTCTATCTATCTATCTATCTATCTATCTATCTATCTATCTATCTATCTATCATCTCACTATATCTATGTATCTATCTATCATTTCACTCTATCTGTCTGTCTATCTATCTATCTATCTATCTATCTATCTATCTATCTATCTATCTATCTATCTATCTATCTATCTATCTATCTATCTGTCTATCTATCTATCTATCATCTATCTATCTATCTAGTCCATCTGTTTCTACCTACCATCTACCTTTCATCTCTCTATTGTCACTATATCTAATTGTCTATCATCTATCTATCTATCTATCTATCTATCTATCTATCTATCTATCTATCTATCTATCTATCTATCTATCTATCTATCTATCTATCATCTACTGTATCTATCTATCTATCCCATCCATCCATCCATCCATCCATCCATCCACCCATCCATCCATCCATCCCTCTAGCTATCATCTAACTATATCTATCTCGTGTGATGTGATTTTCTTCAGTTCACGTGTGCTACATTTGACTGAAGAATGTTTGTGTTCCTGAGCACAGGTAAAACAGAACACCTGAAAGAGGCAAGACATAACATAATCTCATAATCAAGGGGGGGAAAGTGCTTCATTGCAGCACTTTAGCAGGATACACCAGAAAGCAATGAGTACACTGGAACTCCAAAGAGCAAAATCTTCAACTGGACCTTGTCCTACCTACTGTTCTTCAATCCCTAATCTCTTTGGAAGTACGCTGGAGGGGATGGCTTTAATAAATTTAATGAAATAAATAAATGGCTGTTTCCCATGCTTTTCAGGGGGTCTTCCGGCTTTCAGTAGCTCCTAAGTTAGGAAGGAGGACATGGCTACACATGATGATCATCCAGCTTAGAGAGCAACGTTTCTCAACCTTGGCAATTTGAAGAATTGTCTGGGCTTCAATTCCCAGAATCCCCCAGCCAGTGCTGGGAATTGGAAGTCCAGACATTTTCAAGTTACCATGGCTGAGAAACACTGCCTTAAAGGAACAGAAATACTTTCCCCAAGCACCAAACCATCATTAAAACAGCCCCATCTATTATAGATTATAGGCACACAGAGACCACATCTCATTTTCTTATGAACTAGCGCAGACAAGCTGCGGCTCGCTGCTTTTCCACGGCTAAAATCAAGAACGCATTCCCTCGGCCTCTTTTTCCCCCTCTAATTACAATTTTTATGGCTCAGACAGCTTGATTCATGGCTGCTGAAATACTGCTTGCTCTAAAAATCGGATGGGCCTTATGGTTCCACAGGCGAGAACAGCTGCCCACAAACGATCCAAGATTCCCACGGTACAGTTCAGGGATCGGGGCAGGGAGCAATAAACGCGCAAACCAGAAGGGTGAAAGCGTTTATCCATGTGGCGAAGCGGTTTTGCTCTGTGGCAGAAGCCAGAGAGGCATCGCTTCACGATCCATTTGTCAAGCCAAGAGGGGTTTCGTGACCTGTATCAATTATGCAAAGGGAGCACAGCGTACAATCTTCCCTTGCATAACATTATTATCATATATTTTTTTTTAATCTTTTGCAGCTTTTCCTCTTAACACCTCTCCTAATTACATGAGTCACAATCTGCTGAAGCTTCAAAGCTCAACCTACGTTGGCTGGGCAAATTATCCATCCACGTTTGTGTGTGCTTCTTGGTTTCCTTCGAAAACAAAAAATTAACGAGAAGAGCAGTGGTGGGATTCAAATTTTTTTTACTACCGGTTCTGTGGGTGTGGTTTGGTGGGTGTGGCTTGGTGGGCATGGCGTGGTGTGGCAGGGAAGGATACTGCAAAATCCACATTCCCTCCCAACTCCTGGGGAAAAGTTACCGCAAAATCCCCATTCCCTACACACCTTACTAACCTGCTTTCCAGCTCCATTCTCCTGTGCAGGGCAACAAAAGGAGACCCAGTCAATCAGGTGGTACTCGGGAGGCAGAGAAGAGCTGGGGGCTGGGCCAGTCAGAGGTGGTATTTGCTGGTTCTCCAAACTACTCAAAATTTCCACGACCAGTTCTCCAGAACTGGTCAGAATCTGCTGAATACCATCTCTGAAGAAGAGGCTTTGACTAATTCTCGTCAGAGGAAGATTCAACCAGGAATATTTCATTTAGTGGCCGTTCTAAGTTACAACAACACTGAAAAAGTGACTTTTACTGTTTTTCACACCTAGAACCGCTGCAGCATCCCCATGGTCACATGATCAAAATTCAGATGCTAGGGCAACTGGCTCATATTTGTGACGGTCACAGCGTCCCAGCGACACGTGAGCAACTTTTGCGACCTTCCAACAAGCAAAGTCAATGGGGAAACCAGATTCACTTTACAGCTAAGTTGCTAACTTAACACCAGCACTGAGTCACTTAACCACTGTGGGCAAGAAAGGTCGTAAAATGGAGCAAAACTCCCTTAACAATGATCTGATTTAACAACAGGAATTTTGGGCACAGCTGTGGTCGTAAGTCGAGGACTATCTGTAAGGAGGAATGGCCTGACAGACAGAACAACGAATCAACGGAATAGCTTGCTTCTCGGAGTTATGGGTGTTCCATCACTGAAGATTTTCCACAAAATATTGGATAATCATTTGTCCAGGATTGTATAAGGACTCCTGCCTTGGACATGTTCTGACCTAGGCTTCCCCAAAAAGCCCTAAGCAGACTTTTTGTCCGGGCAAACCCCCTTTTCTTAAACGAAGGTGAATTTCTTGCATTCGCATTCAGCCAAAAGCCTGGCAAACAGTCTTTCAAGGGTGTAATTAGGAGCACAGACCTTATCTAGCCTGGAGAGCTGCCAAGGAAATATTTCCAAACGCAATGCTGACAAGGAAGGACTCGGCACTGAGTCTCTGCGATGCAACAGACCTATCTTCACACTGCTGCAACAAACAAATTGTTTCTTGCAACAAAAAAAAAAAATCCCTCTCCCCTTTTGCGCCTCTTTTAACTCCTATGGAAGGGGCCATTCACCATTCTCTTGTGGCCTTACTCCCATGTCGACCCTGAGTTCTTAATTGTTCTTTTCTTTTGGCAGCTCTGTGCATGGGTAGGCTGGGAACTGGCTCCCGCTGCTCCCCCGCCTCACTGCTATCTGACTCCGAAGGCAGCTGATGACTGCCAGGCTGCCTTGGCCCCATCTCTGCTTCTGACACAGATCGCTCGTCCGAGCCTCCCTCAGCCTCCAGGACTGGCCCAGGTTCCTCCCCAACTTCCTCACTGTCTGACTCTGCTGCCAGCTCCTCTAGCCACCGGCAAACCACAAGAAGACAGCAGGGTGGGGGGTGGAGGGGTGGACTGAAAGACCTCCAAGGCCCCTTCCAGCCCTATGATTCTATGATACCCACCAAAATGGCTCTCCAGTGGGAGGGAACGCAAACAAGAAAGGGCATGTTTGCACAAGGCACACATGAGGCACAAAAGCTGGCCTTACCGTTCAGATTTGAAGTAAAGCAGAAGGCATCATAACGCTCGCGGTCCTTGTGCCGGTAGCCATAGTTCCTCACTCCAACTGGGGTATCTTTTCGTCCACATTCATCGCGAGCCTTGGAGATGGGATACTGGACAGAGCCATCTTCCAGCCACCCAGCATTGCACCAATCCAGTCCATCCAGCCAGGCTTCGTGCAACTGGTCGTAGGAGGCCAGGATGCCATCTTGCTCAAGGCAGGCCTTCTGGGCTTCACGGAAATTCAGCATGTAGCGCCCCAAGCGAGGGTGGTAGGGGAAGATCACCCCTAAAAGAGAGGGAGAGGAAGCTCAGGAGTTCAGGTCAAAGGCCTACCTTAACCCGGTCTACCACACTTGATGCCTTCCCAAAGGATTGGATTTCCAAGAGAACAAATGCACTGCAGATGTTAGCTAGTGTGATAATGAGACATTTGTAAGAAAACAACCAAGTTTTAGAGAGCGCCAAGGATCCCTCATTTCAAGCACGAGCTACAAATAGTCCGTTGGGACAAAACTAATGCCTTTACAGAGGGATGTCAACATGGAAATTGAGGTTACACCATTTTAACCACTCCGGTTTGAAAGAGTGTGAATAGGATCAGACAATCCTAGGGTCAAGACTGAACCGCTCTGCTTCTTTCAAACCTTATCATTATTCAACTTGCCAATGAACTTGGGTGGAGGGAAGGGTGGAATGGAGTGCTGAAAATTTGTGCACAGGCTTCGAGAGTCTGGAAACTTATCAAGGTCATGGCTGCAGGTGTTTGAGAAGGAGGTGGACTGTTCCCATAACGAAAGGACGTCTCGTAATTGGACAATGTGAATACCTAGAGGCAGGGAGAAAGAGAAGCTATTGTTTAATTAGGCAAGCATTTGCATGGGTAAACCAGAGCTGGTTTTGATTCTTCAGTACCGAAATGGTGTATCCAATAAAGTTTTACTTTGGGGAATTCAGAGCTCCCAAGAGTGTTTACTTGTTTAAAGGACCGCAAGTCCTCAAATCCCAACCACCTCCACCTCTACCTCCTCCTCCTCCTCCTTCTTCCTCTTCCTCTTCCTCCTCCTCCTCCTCTTCCTCCTTCTCCTCCTCCTCCTTCTTCCCCACCACCATAACATTTGTATGCTGCTTGACCCCATGCCTCTGGGCACCTCACAAGTACAAATATTAAAATAAAAATACAAAAAGGGACAAAATAAAATCCCAGATGATCTTACTATAGGGAAGGAGGGAGGGAAGGAGGGAGGGAGGAGAGAGAAAAACATTCCTATGTACAGGAATATGGAGATAACTTTGAACCAGGCCAGGAGCCATTGAAAGAGGAAAAAAAGGATGAATCTATCCTGGGAAACCGGAAGGTGTGAGAAAGAATCTCAAAATAACTCAGGCTTGATTCTCCTTGGTATAAAGGGGATAGAAAGAAACATTGTTAGGCTTTCAAGATGGTCTTATTATATTCAGCACCAAACCCCTCCCTCCCTCCCTCCCTCCCTCCTTCCCCTTCCTTCCTTCCTTCCTTCCCATGTGTATAAATCTAATTTTCACCAATAAACTTCCCTGTGCAGAATCCCTCCTTGCATACATGCATCCTGTTAGGAATATGAGTCACCTAACAGGTATTTGGGTTAGAAATATATAAACCAGGATAGATATTTTAATTCTGTCTCTTTAAGAGCATGCTAAAAATTGCAATTGGGTGTGGTTACTCAAACGGCCATAAGATGGAGCCAGAAACCTGGGTTGTTTTAGTCTTTGTCTTAGTCTCAGAAGAGAGTGTAAGTTTCTGTTTCCTTCTGTTGGAGAGTATTGCCATTCCATTTTTCTTAATTGACTGATATTCCTGGATTTGATGTAAGTCTGATACTGAACTGTTTTTGACACTGGACTTTGTTATTGGATTGTCCCTGGATTGAAAACTGACTGATTTATCTGTGAATGATTTTGGACTGCTTGTTTTTGAACTTTGCTTAAACCTTTCTGGAAGTAAAAACCTACATTTACTGTACAGTGTATCTGTGTGCTGTGTGTGTATTATTCAAACACTCCTCTCAAATACATCTCCCTGTATGCGCTCATTCTCCTAACGGGGAATTTCCTCAACACATCCTACATGCATAAATCCATCAAACAAAACAGATGGGCAATGCTGCAGTTGTGAGGCTACCCACAACTGATGCGGAGAAGCAACGGAAACTCTCTTATGGGGGTCTTGTCTGAATGAATTGAACAATCCAACTAGGCTCTAGGGAGCCAGATCTCAGAAGCACCTACATCCCTGGCAGAAGGCAAGAACGGAGGGAGAGGGAATTAATTTGAGACTGCAATGCTAAATAGGCACCATCCTTGGAGGAAGTGCTTTTCCTAACTCAGGCGTCTCTAACTTCCAGGCCATGGCCCACTATTGGGCCTTGAGCCCTTCAAAACTGGGGAGCGGGGGAACGGCAGCGGCAAAACGGGCTGCCGTTGTTCTTTTTGGTGACCCGACCGTGCGGAGTGCAGAGCTGTTTCCCGCGGCACGCAAGAGGTCACCCGGAAGAGCCCCACTGCACATGCGCACCGCCGCCAGACAGCTGATTGTCGGGTATCGGGTGCGCATGCACAGGGAGCGTGAGGGGGCCAGCACGCATTGCCTTCTGGGTGCTGGCACGTGAGTGTGCACACTATTATTGGCACAGGAGCCGAAAAAGGTTAGCCACCACTGGTATATAGTGTAGAGTTGTCAGCTGAAGTTCTCATTCTGGTCCTCTGAGTTGGAGCGGGAAAATACTCTCTCCTGATTGGTTGTTTGGCTGATCGGTTTCCTATAAAAGGAGCTGTGTCAGCCAGGGAATTCAGTTGCCTCACAGGCAATATTGAATAAAGAGCTGTTAGAAATCACCCCGGCCTCACCTCCATTCTTCGCCCAAAGTTTAACACCCACCACTCACACGGAATCATCCCCTCTCCCCACCCTTCAAACCAGTCCACAAAGTCGGAAAGATTGAGGAAGTCTGCCTTAGCTGAACCATTTTTTTCCTCAGCAAAGTTAGTACTTCCAACAGAATTCTATTTGATTGCCTCAAGCCACGTCTCTTCTCCTGTAGAGTTGTAATTGCAGGAATGTTCCAATCTCGGATGGCAAACCTCAGATGAAGAATGTTTCCAAGCAAATACAACTCAGGCAAACAAAGTCACTAATCTATGGATAAAGGAGGATTAGAGAGAGGAAGTAGACATATGTTAGACTTTAACTAGAGATAATTAATTGTACTGTACTAAACAGTAACGAAAGTTAAGCAGTAACCAATGATGGAGGATAACTAAAAATCTGTATAAATGCAAGACTAGACTCCAATAAAGATCATCATAATTCAGTTGTTCATGATCAAACAACTCGATTGCCTCGACATTACAACATTCTCCATCATCCCACCCTAACTCAATCTCATCAGACTCCAGCTGAGCATATATTTTCAGCGGAATGAGATATTGATTTAACGCAGCAGCAAAAGTCAGAGAAAGTGTTGGAGGGTGAAGGGATTCTCTACACACAGGTTCTGTCTGCAACATTTCATAGGTCACGAAAGCTTATGCCCTCTAATAAAATTAGTCAGCAAAGAGGCTACCAAGCTCCAAATGTCTGTAATGACAATGATGACAATGATGTTATCCGTTCAATCATGTCCAACTCTTGGTGATTCTATGGAGTCAGGTCTCTCCACATATTGCACTGCTTCTTTGGGTTTTTCTATGCTCTGGCTGGTGTCAGCTTTGATGGTGTCCAGCCAGGGTTCCTGTTTGCCAGCACATCTCCAGGTGATTTTTGTTCTGACAGAGTGCCGAGTTGGCTCCACGTCCAGTTGTCTGGGTTGATTTGTTCTGCGCTCACCTGGCCACACCCACCTAGTGCCCCCTACCCGGCCACACCCACATGGTTGCATCTACCTGGCCACGCCCACCCAGCCGCCCCAAGTCAGCAGCCCCGAGTCATCTGTGCCAAACCAGCTGCACCTAATTCTTCCCTTTGACCTGGCCACACCCACCTACCCATGCCCACCTGGCGCAGTACTCAGATTTCCACGCCCACCGAGTCACACCCACCAGGCTGCAGTGAGTCATCCCATTCCATCCAGCCACCGTGTAATTTGGCGGCCTGATTTCCTTTGACTCTTCCAAACGTGATTGCTTTCTCTGGTGAATTCCCCCGCATGATATGGCCAAAATAAGTGAGACACACTTCTGTGATTTTGCCTTCCAGTGACATACCCGGTGTTATCGGTGGAAGGATTCACACTGTTTTGCCACCAGTTCGGTGGGCATGGCTTGGTGGGCGTGGCCTGGTGGGCGTGCTTTGCCTAACGTGTGCAGCATTCCCCACACCATCTGAGACCTGCAGCGCCAATCAGAGGAGAGGATATACAGTAGAAGAATACCTTTATTGTCATTGCATTCCATGAATACAATGAAATTTGAAAGCTACTCCAGGCACAGTGCCCCAAACACCACATCACAATCACACTACAGAGGATTTAAAAATAATAATAATAATAATAATAATAATAATAATAATAATAATTATTATTATTATTATTATTATTATTATTATTATTATTATTATTGATCACATACTGAGCTGTTGCAAGACAATAGCTCAGACTGACTGCAAACAACATCACAACACAGTCGCTCAGATGGTCCACTGGAACTTGTGTCATAACTACCACCTGCCTGTAGTAAAGAACTGGTGGGATCAAAATCCTGAGAAAGTGGTCGAAAATGAGCATGCAAAACTACTGTGGGACTTCCGAATACAGACTGACAAAATTTTGGAACACAATACCCCAGATATCATGATCGTGGAGAAGAAAAAAGTGTGGATTGTCGACATTGCCATACCCTGGTGACAACAGAATCGACGAGAAACAACTTGAAAAAATCACCAGCTATCAGAACTTTAGAATCGAACTGCAGAGACTCTGGCATAAACTAGTGCAGGTGGTTCCAGTGGTACTTGGCACACTGGGTGCTGTGCCTGAAGACCTAGGCAAGCACTTAAAAAACAATTGGCGCTGACAAGATCACCATTGGTCAGCTGCAGAGGCCACCTTACTGGGATCTGCTCGCATAATCCGCCGATACATCACGCAGTCCTAAACACTTAGGAAGTGTTTAACTAGGGATTTGTGATACGAAACCCAGCATGGTTATCTCGTTTGCTGTGTATACTGTCATTTTTGTGAATAATAATAATAATAATAATAATAATAATAATAATAATAATAATAACCTAGTCTAAAACATACAGAAGAGAAAAGCACACGGGCAGGTAGGAGGACCGATCCTGCGCTTTTCTCTTCTTTTTCCTCTCAGCTGATTGTCGGGTTTGTTTGTTTTTACTACCGGTCTGAACCGGTCGCATACCACCACTGGGTGTTATGCACTCAAGGATTGGATTATTAGTCCTTATTAACCTGAGCAATGACTAATCTGGCACAGGATTCTTTTCCTGTTGTCTCCTTGTGGTTAAAATGTCTACAATGAGAAGCATCAACAATTCAAAGTGCTGGTGGTTACCTATAAAGCTTTACATGGGTTGGGAGAAGGGTACCTGAGGGATTTTCTTTCTTTCTTTTTCTTCAAGGAGTTCTACCCGTCGGGCTAGATCAAATAGGATAGTCATGCTGCAGATCTCGTCATCCAAAAAATATCAGCCGATGAGGACTAGAAGGCGAGCTTTTTCTGCAGCAGCTTCAGCTCTGTGGAACATCCTCCCTTTGGAGATTTAGGATGTCCTCAACCATGTTAGCCTTCTGTAAAGTTTTAAAAACCTGGCTGTGTTTGGGGTGCCTACATGTGCCAAGGGCCCAGCCTCCTGGCTCTATTGTTAACAGGCCAGATATCTTGTGCTTTGTAGATACTTCAAATTAGATGTCTTAATGTTTTTCACTGTTTTCATGGGTGTTTTTTTTAATTGTTTTTATTGTTTTAGAATGTTTTTAAGTTTTTAATTGTAATGCACGTTTTGAACTGTGAGCCGCCCAGAGTCACAGCTCATGGCTCACAGGTAGCTGAGATGGGCAGCTATAGAAATCAAATGATACAGTCCCCGCCCCCAAGCAGTTTACAGAGCCAGACTCTTGTCCTCAACAATCTGGATCCTCATTTTACCCACCTCGGAAGGTTGAGTCAACCTTGAGCGAGTCAGGATGGAGGGAATCAAACTCCTGGCTATGTAAGTAGAGTTAGCTGCAATACAGGGTCCACAGGGAATGGTCAAACAAGGCAAATGGCGGCCACAACGGTGCAATTCAAACTCCCCCCCATTTTTTCATGAGCATCACATATTGACACACCCTGCAGGCACTCTTATACATATGTTTCTCAGGCACAAAAGTCATACTCAGTAGTAGATTCTTTGTTTCTCTGCGCTGCTCATTTGCTATGGATATCGCCTTCATTTGGTTTTAGATGAGTCTTAAAGGTCATTTAAATTACGATGTCCAATCTATTATTACGGGAAATAATGAGCTCGCCCTTTTCTAAATTGGCCATTTATATCTGTTGTAAATTTTTGTTTTCACCGATTTAACTTAGACATCGCCGGTTGTTGCTTTTTCATATTTTAAGACTTGACAATTGTTGGGTTTAAACGTTCTTATTGCTGTCTTCCCAAATGGATCTTTGTTGTGAAAGGTGACACAGCAACTCTTATCTACGTATATATCAGTGGGCCAGTTCCTTTCTCCTTAATAGACAAGTATTAAAGATCAGCTATACATGATGGTTGTATATTGATATTTTCTCTTCCACATCAGAGGTGATATTCAGCTGGTTCTGACCAGTTCTGGAGAACTGATAGCGGAAATTTTGAGTAGTTTGGAGAACCAGAAAATGCCACCTCTGACTGGCCCCGCCCTCATCTATTCTCTGCCTCCCGAGTCCCAGCTGATCGGCTGGGTCTTCTTTGGTTGCCCTGCACAGGAGAATGGAGCTGGAAAGCAGGTGAGTGGGGTGGGGAGGGAATGGGATTTTGCAGTAGCCTTCCCCTGCCACGACCACCAAGCCATGCCCACCAAACCAAACCACACCCACCAAACCACACCCACAGAACTGGTAGTAAAATTTATTGAATCCCACCACTGTTCCACATGCCTGGATTCATGCTGGAAACTCACTTTGCACCCCTGCAATGTCTACCAATCATCCTCAATTAACAAGTGGTCATTTATTGACATTACAACAGATTCCCCAAAAGCTATGTAGCACTTGGTTCCGATAGCTTCACATATCCCCACGGTCATATATGATCGCATTTCTTTTGGGTCAAAAAAATAAACACAGGAATAAATGGATTTGCTTCATCACCACGGTATTCACTTAGCAACTGTCGCAAATAAAATCAGGTTCGGTTGCATGGGTGCCTTGGTATATGAACATCATGATGTACAATGGCAATTCCAGGTTCTATTACTGTTGTAGGTGAAGAACTATCTGTAATACCTGCTCTTTGGAAAAGAACCATTACAACTGCCTCCATTATAATCTCACTCCTGGTGAGGAATTCCTTTCTTTTTAATACCCTGATTTTCTTACGAATTGGTTTCATTGTGCCATTCCCAGTTTTATCCCTTTCCTCCCTTCCCCTGTTGCACATTTTTCATGTGTCTCTCTGCCATATTGATTTAATTCTCACCTCACATCTCTGATTGACTTAAATTTATGTTTTCAATTATCTGGTTCCTGGTGAGCTGAGGCCCCTCTGTTTCCAGAGAAAAACAATCAAAGAAACACAGCACACTGTTATATTAAACCCATCATCTTCAATTGGCTTGGTGCTACGATCCTTGGATTCTCAGACAGAATGGCCCAAAGGAAATGTTTAGAACCACTACAACTGGGCTGCAAAATCCAGATGTCTGTTGGATCTAAGAAAGTTCAGTACATTCTCAAAGATCCATCTCATCCTGAGCACCCTTTTTTTGGAATTATTACCATCTGGCAGACGGTACAGAATATTAAAAACAAGCGCAAATAGGCTGAAAAACAACTTCTATCCCAGGGCAGTAGCTCTTTTGAATTCTGCTGTATAGTGCAGTGTTGATATGGTGTTGCGGGTTTTCGGTTCAATGTGTGGAATGTGAAGGATGTGTGTTTGTGTTTATTTTCACGGTCATGAGGTGCACTGAAGGTGGTGTTTGATTTCATTATGCGAGGTGCAATGACAATAAAGTAAACTAAACTAAACTAAATCTAGTGGCCCAAAAGCCAAAAGATATTTGCAGCTGAGATATGGAAGCTCCAGAGGTTGTATAGGTAGTCCTCGACTTACAACCACAATTGAAACCAAAATTTCCATTGCTAGGTCAGACACTTGTTAAGTGAGCTTTGCCCAATTTTACAAGCTTTCTTGCCACCATTGATAGGTGAATCACTGCAGTTGTTAAGTTAGTAACATGGTTATTAAGTGAACCTGGCTTCCCCATTGACTTTGCTTGTCAGAAGGTCACAAAAAGAGATCACATGACCTTGGGACATAGCAACCATCATAAAATACATGCCAGTTGCCAAGCATCCAAATTTTGATTTACATGACCATGGGGATGCTGCCACAGTTGTAAGTGTGAAAAACAGTCATCAGTCACTTTTTTAAGTGCTGTTGTAACTTTGAACAGTCACTAAATGAATGGTTGTAAGCCAAGGACTACTTATAATCAGGGGTGGTTCGAACCGGTTTGGGCAAACTGTTAGTTCCAGTGATCATTTGGCCCCGCCCACCCGCTCCTCCCTTTCCCTGTGCTTCATTTCCTTGTTTTTGAGCACATGTCAACTCATAAAATATTTCTATGGCCTTTTTATAGTTGCCAACTGAAGGGGAGGGGTGGAAGCAGCGCAGCAGCTTGCAAAACCGAAAGTGCATTGCATAAATAGGTTTTCAAAACGAGGTGACTGAAGTTTCTGCGTTGCAAAATTCTAACTGGAGAGCATGACTGATGACTCTTGGCTATGGATGTGTCCCATTGGAGAATATGAGGGGTGGGAGAAAATCCAGGGTCAAGGGTGACAATGAATTATGTGTCTCAGAGTCGGCTACACCCAGGCAGTGCCGGACATGTTAACTCCCAATAAATCCTTTTGAAGTTTTGGAAGTTTGGCTCGAGACTCATGATTTAATTGGGAGTAACTGCCGGAATCCTGACATCATAGCTGATTCATGTGGCAGAGAGGTTTGCCACGCCTCAGTTGTTTTACTCACTGGGGCTACAGCAGAAGGTAAGTATTACAGCTAAAAATTGTCTTTTCTATATGCTATGTGGGTGCGCGGGCGAAGCGTATGCTCACTGAACCAGTTGTAACCACGGTTGAATCACGCCACTGCCTGTAATCTTAACACAGCTGGACAGCTTCTATTTAGGGAAGGCTGGATTAGTTAAAAGATTTCAATAAGGCAGCGCATAAATAAAATTCACTCACACAAATAAAGGAATGTCGCCATCTTAGGGGAAGATTCCCCATTCATTTCCGTAAGAAGTAAAAAGGCATAATCTGCCACACATTCGCTATTGCACTAAAAAATTAAAAAGTATATCATTTAATCTATTTTTTTTCTCAGAAGAAAACTGGTGGGCAACCAGTAGCAGAAATTTTGAATAGTCCGGAGAACCAGCAAATTTGACTGGAGATTTTACAGTATCCTTCCCCGGCCACGCCCACCAAGCCATGCTCACAGAACTGGTAGTAAAATATTTTGAAGCCCACCCCTGACCCAATCCATCTCCACCAACCTTCCAGATCCAGCTTCACCATTCCAGCATCATCTTCCAGCTCGTTGGTCACCTCACACTCGTACCGCCCGTAATCCTGCAGAGTGACATTCCGGATGATGAGAGAGGCGTCGCTGGATCCATCCTCCTGCAGGGTGGTTCGACCCCGGTAGTTCCCAAAGGCTCTGCGCTCCTTCCCCATGGCTACAAAGACGTCCTCAAATGACATGGGTTCCACCATCTTGGTCCACTTCAAGCGGATCTCATCGGGCTCATGGGCTGACACGTCGTAGTGGAAGCGGCAAGGCAAGATGATGGTGCCCCCACGGTGTGTGACAACCTTCCCAGGTGCTGTCTGAACCACGACGGCACCTGTGTCGTCCTCTGCAAAGAAGAACAGAGACCTTGAACATCATTTCAGATCTAGAACAGGGAAATAGCAATAGCACTTAGACTTATATACTGCTTCACACAGTGCTTTTATAGTCCTCTCTAAGCGGTTTACAGAGTCAGCCTCTTGCCCCAAATAATCTGGGTCCTCCTTTTACCCACCTCGGAAGGACGGAAGGCTGAGTCAACCTTGAGCCTGGTGAGATTTGAACTGACAAATTGCAGGCAGCCGGCAGTCAGCAGAAATAGCCTGCAGTAGTTGCACTCTAACCACTGCGCCACCATGGCTCAACAACGGGTTGGCTTAACAGCTTTGGTGTTTGCTTAATGCCCATGGCAGCCACTCTATGACCAGGATATTCACTTAATGACCACCACCAAAAATGCCATTTCACCACCATGGTGGCTTGATTGCAGTCATAACTCGAGGACTGTAATGGCCCCAGTGTGCAGCATTTTTATATTTCAGGAACCAGTGGGCCAAGAAGGTCACGAAAGCATCCTACAATTTTTTATAATTTCTCCTTCCATTAGATAGCGTTTCTTAACTTTAGCAACTTTAAAATGGGTGGACTTCAACTCCCAGAATTCCTCAGCCAGCCATGCTGAGTCTCTCAGAAAATCTGATCTTGATGCAGATGTTAAAGCTGTCCTCGACGTATGACCCCAATTGAGCCCGAAATTTCTGTTGCTCAATGAGACAGCTGTTAAGTGAGCTTGGCTTCATTTTATGACCTTTCTTGCCACAGTGGTTAAGAGAATCACTGCAGTTGTTAAGTTAGTAACACAGATGTTAAGGGAATCGGATTTTCCCCAGTGGTGTATTAACCATTAAGCAGACTAAGCCCGTGCTTAGGGCATCAGGCCCAAAGGCGGCACCAGAAAAACTTTTATGTAGCCTAAGCTTGGCTTCATTTGTACAGTATGTGTCAGGATTCCAGCATATGTAGTCTGGATACAAAATTCACTGTCACGCTTGATCTTGCTTTCCCCCACCCCCTTCCTTCCAACAAAACACGTCCATAGCCCAGAGTCATCAATCATGCTCTCCAATTAGATTGTTGCGTGGCAGAAGCTTCAGTCATCTAATCAGACTCTGAAGAAAATATGAATAGAACGTACTTTCGATACCACACTGCCGCCTGCTCTTTGAAACTCCCCCTTCCTTCTTTCTGTTTCAACTATAAAACGTGTATACAAAATGTTTTATGGGTTGGCATTATGTACACAGGAGTGGGGCACCAAGATTTGTCAGTGAGCCTTAATCCACCCCTAGATTTCCCAGTTGACTTTGCTTATCAGAAAGCTGCAAAAGGGGATCACGTGACCCTGGGATGCTGCAACCGTCATAAATACATGCTAGTTTCCAAGCGTTCAAATTTTGATATGTGACTGTGAGGGTGGTGTAATGGTCAAAAGGGTGAAAAACAGGGTAAGTGACTTTTTTCAGTGCCATTGTAACTTCAAACAGTCATTATCATCTTCTTTTAATGACCCCCATCATCCCTTGCAGGTGGAGTCTTGGCAACTGAATGGAGCTGAGTGTTTTAATGGCCGGATGCCCTTCCTGTCGCCAATGTGGAGTTTTTTTTCAGCAGCTATATTCTCATTGAATAGAATAGAATAGAATCCTTTATTGGCCAAGTGTGTTTGGACACACAAGGAATTTGTCTTGGTGCAAATGCTCTCAGTGTATATAAAAGAAAAAATACATTCATCAAGAGTCAAGAATCATGAGGTACAACACTTAATGAAAGTCATAGGGTACAATAAGCAATCAAATCATACTAGGAAACAGACATATAAATTGTAAGGTGTGATGACCCAGTTTGTTGTAAACAAACACAGTCATAAAAACCCAGTAAAGCCCCTTTTATTCCTTCACTTTGTTTCCAAGCTCCAAATATCCTTGACAGAAGACAAAAAACACCCACACGAACAGTTAAAAGAAGGACGGAAAAAAGCAACACAAACCAGGCAAGAAAAGGGCTGGAGGACGTCCGTAGATAACAGAACACAGACTGGCAAGGACACCAAACTCAGAGAGGAACCACAAACTAGAGATATTTCCACGCTTTGTTTCCAGCGTTCGCCTTCATGCGTGTCCATCCTCTTATCCAGTTGTCACAGCTGCAGCCCATGAAGAGGATTAAGGCCCTCTCCTCCCCAGTAGACCATGTCTCTCCCTTATCCTCTCCTCCCTGCGTGCCCTAGGATGGAGAGGGGATGGGCCTGGGTTCTCCTCTGACTGTTCAGCCAGCCTCTGCCCTTCCCAGCCTCCTCCACAACCTCCCGAGCCACACTTCCACTCCCTGTCAGCTGTTCCTCCTCTCCCTCAGAGTCCGACTCCACCAGGGGCATGACAGCCTCTTGATTGTGAGGCGAGAGCGCCACCTCTAGGCTACCACGCCACTCTTCAAACAGTCATGAAATGAAGGGTTGTAATTCGAGGGCTACCTGTATCTAGGATTTGACAGATATGAACAGCAATGATCAGTGAAGTTGATCAGAGTCCCACCCAGACCAGGTCTCAAGAGATGCCAAGGGGACTTCTCACGTACCGGAGACATGGATCACTTTCTTCCGGTCTTTCTGGGCCAACGCAGACTGCCAGGAAAGCATCGGGAGATAGAAAAGACAAGAGAGCAAGCAGTGTCCCAGGAGCATCTAGCAGAGAGACAAAAAGAGTGTAAACAGTACACACCACGGACAGAAAGAGAAGATGCGTCGTAGGTGTGTATCCGTGTACTGCAGGTTTATATTCTGTAATTATCATCATCATCGTTTAACGACCCCATAATCCCTTGCGGGGTGGAGTCTGGGCAACTGAACAGGGCTAGCAGAGTGTTTACTGGCCGGATGCCCTTCCTGCTGCCAGTGCAGAGTTTTGTTCAGGAGATATATTCTCATTGTGCCCAGAGAGAGAAATATCTGCCTCTACCTCAGATCAAACTCACAGCCTCCTAACTGTGAGGTGAGAACTCCACCTCTAGGCCACTCCATATTCTGTAACTATAACCAGTTAAAATTGAATTATTCAATTGCCTTGGGCTTATATTATTTAAAAAGTGGGTTGATTTAGCTTATTGCTTGAATGAAAGGTTACCAGAGGTATAAGTTAAACAGGGACATTTAAAAAAAAAAAGTCATAGAAATCAGCAAGCAGCCACTTCCTGCTGTTGCTAAGAAAATGGCATGGATGTGCACCACTGAGAATTGATTGAGGAGTTGTAACTGAGGTTGGCTCCTAATATTATTATATAGGGCTAAAATCCACAGGATTATCCACATGACATTTGAGTCATCAGCAGTGCTATTTTGGTCAATTCCAACCCCCTGCTCAAGTAGGACACCCTATACCAGAGGTCTATACTGGTGGTTAGCCAGCTGGCTGGAGATTCTGGAGTTAATCACAAGCCAGTTTGGGGATCCGTGCCCTATACCATTTCAGACAAACAGTTGTCCAATCACGTCTTAAGAGCTTCGATCAATGGAGCACCAACACCTTCTGAAGGCAAGCCATTCCACTTATTAATTGGCAAAATCCCTTCCCTATTTCCATTATGTTTTAAAATAAAGAAGTCCATTCCTTAGAATAAAAGTGGTTGGGAGGGTGCTGAAGAATTGAATGGACTGGCTATTCTTGGAATTTTATTGTCCCAAAATATCAGAATCCTTTTTCAAAATTTGCATTAGTTCATCAGAATACGGGATACAAATAACAGAATAACGGAGGTGGAAGGGACCTTGGAGATCTTCTAGTCCAACCCTCTGCTCAGACAGGAACTCCTATACAATTTCAGACAAATGGTTATCCAATCTCTTCTTAAAAACCTCCAGAGTTAGAGCAACCGCAACTTCTGGAGACAAGTTGTTCCGCTGATTAATTGTTCTAACTCAAGAAAATTTCTTCTTAGTTTTAGGTTGGTTCTCTCCTTGATTAGTTTCCATCCATTGCTTCTTGTCCTGCCTTCAGGTGCTTTGGAGAATAGCTTGACTCCCTCTTCTTTGGGGCAGCCCCTGAGATATTGGAACACTGCTATCATGTCACCCCTCTAGTCCTTCTTTTCATTAATCTAGACATACCCAATTCCATAACTGCCCATCTTACATAATGACTCAGCACAGCTTACACAATAATAATAATAATAATAATCAAAATGTGTTAAACATCATTAAAACAACAAATTTGAATTTAAAAAGCAAAGCAAACTAAAAACAAATTAAAAAGAACAAAAACAAAATGGTGGCCAAACACACAGTGTAATGCTCCTTGAAGTTTATTCCATAATTATTCCATAACCTTGGAGTTTATTCTTAGTGGTTAATTCTCCCAATCTGGGACAGTTGAGTAAGTATTTATTCATTTATTCTGCTTAGCTCAAGGGTGGGCAGCTATGATCCCCTTTACGATCCGTCAACTTCAATTCCCAGAATGCCTGAGCCAGGAATTCTGGGACTTGAAGTCCATATAGGTCACAAAGGGGCCGTAGTTGCTCATCGCTGTCTTAGACAGTGCTCTGCTCAAATCAGTTCTGGCTCGCTCCAAGCATAAAAACCACACAACAAAATGCAACCAAGAGAATAAAACATAAAGAAGATGACGAATCGCCATGGCAACAAACACGTTGTGTGACATACAAGAGAGTAACATCACCTTAGACTCGGAGAAGAGCTTTAAGACCCTCCAGAAGAGAATTGTAGAGATGGTGAAATCTTGCTTGGTAGCCAGGGGCCCAATGAACCCTAAAGACAAAAGATTGACAACATGACCATCAGTCAATTATAAAAGGCAGTTTTACTTGGAACAGCTTATTTCCTGCAATGATACATTTAATTAACATTTTCACTTATCCTGTTTGCATCTCATTACTTCAGGAGCCTCTGTGAATTCCAGATGCCTGAGGCCTGTTAATCTTTCCACTAAATTGACAAAGCTTGCTTATTAAAAATATATAAAATTGAGCTTGACTTTAACGCCCCCCCTCCCAATTTCTCCTCCATTAGGCTATATAGGATCTGAAGGATAGTTTTATGCTGCCCTAGTTCCATTCTATTAGAGAAATTAAAATCCTCCCTCTCTCTCTCGACTTTATAAATGTAGTCCCCAACTTACAACAGTTCGTTTAGTGACTGTTCATGTTACAACGGTACTGAAAAAAAGTGATTTATGTCCATTTTTCATACTTAAGATCTTTGCAGCATCCAGATTGGTGCACAAATCTGTTGGATTCATGTCCAACTAAAGTGGAGCCAACTCACGGTTTGCAACCTAGATTCATCAACCATGGGGTTGATGGATGAGCTATTATCAAAAAGATCCAGATGAAAACCACAACAGTGCCATCAAAACCCACCCTTTATACATGTATCAACATATGTAAAAAAAAGGGGGGGAGGTGGGGCTTTGACTGCATTGTCATGGCTACCAAACTGGCATTTTTCATCAAAACAGTCCTTTGTTCAAACCATAAGGACTAGAAATCTATTTTAACCTTGAGGGACTCTCCCCATCCCATCCTATACCATATCTCCATTCATTAGAAATTTGGGTGAAGATCCCAGATTATATTAATTACATTACATTACATTACATTATATTATTATATTATATTATATTATATTATATTATATTATATTATATTATATTATATTATATTATATTATATTTATTATATTATACAATACTATACTATATTATACTATTACTATACTATACTATACTATATTATACTATAATATTCTTATCTTGTCTCATTATCTTATGCTATGTTACATTGCGCTGCACTGCATTGAGTTGCATTACATTATGTTACACTATACTTTGCATTGTACTGTATTGTATTGTTAACACTTCACGTGACCTTGATTCTATTCCTCTGTTTATGCATCCTAGAACTGTGTTGGCTTTTTTGGCAGCTGCTGCACACTGCTAGCTCATATTTAGAATAGAATAGAATAGAATAGAATAGAATAGAATAGAATAGAATAGAATAGAATAGAATAGAATAACAGTATTGGAAGAGACCTTGGAGGTCTTCTAGTCCAACCCCCTACTTAGGCAGGAAACTTGTATTCTATTGTATTATATTATATTACAGTGGAGCCTCGGTCACGACCATAATTCATTCCAGGACTGCGATCGCAACCCGATTTGGTCGTAACCGGAAGCACAACCATCTGTGCATGTGCAGACTAAAGAAAATGGCACCAAAGGGGAAATCGGCACGAAAAGGAATCGTTCTGTGCCGATTTTGTTCACCACCTGATTTTTGAATCGTGACCTGATTCAAAAATCGGCTGGATTTTTTGTTCGCCACCCGATTTGGTTGCGAACAGGAGTATTCGCGACCCGAGGCTCCATGTTATGTTATGTTATGTTATGTTATGTTATGTAGTATTATGCTGCCCATCTTCCCTGTAAGATTCCTGCAAGACTCATTTCTAACAATTTCTGCCATCCCACCAAAACTGCTCTGATTTGGGGATGTCTGCTGATTTGCAAGAAGCAGCGCTTTTATTTCCGATGACTTTTCAGTCCTGAGATCTGCGGATGGAGAAGCATTCATCGCAGCCGTAACCTTTCTTTTGCAACCAGTGAGTGAGGAGGCGGCCACCACGCTATAATTTGGCAGATTATGCATATCATCTATGGATGTAGAGCCATGCTGAAGTTCTCAAGGTCAAACCCCAGCCTGGCCTCTCATTCAGTTCATAAGTAAAGAATTTTCTCTGCTGAAGCTCTTGGAACATGCTTGCCTGTCCGAGTAGACAATACCGTCTGAATGGCCAAATAGTTGAGAACCACAAAGATTCACTTCCTTCGTCTTTTATACCGGATTTAATTCAGTGGCATGCATTAGATTACAGGCTCAACCCTGAGCTTATTTCCACTTTAAAAAAAAAAGGAAAAAAAGAATCAGCAAGTGATGAGGAAGTCCTTCCCTTCCCCCTTGAAAGCCATTATAAGTCAGAATATATAGTGCTAGAGAAATGAATGATTTCAACCAGCCTTTTATTCAGAATCATGAGGACTAGGATCTTGCTTTATTCTAAGGGGTAGAAACACAGCACCATGGCTGAACCTCCCTCCCCCCCCGCCCCCCCACACAAAGAAAATAAACAATGGAAAAGAGATTTCTCCTCCTGGTATGGTGGACGGCTACTGCCAAGCAGAGTAAGCTGGAACAAATAAGGCATGAAATGAGCCTTTCTCATTACAAATCAGACCACAAGGAGTTAAAAAAAAAAACCCCAAGCACTTCCTTTCGCAGAGAAGAGGTTTGCAAAGTTCTCCAGCTCTGTGGAGATTATGGATCTCTCCTCCCCGCAAACCCCAACCCCAACTGAAAGAGAAATGTTCTATCCTTGCTCCCACCCCCTTTTTTTTAAAAAAATTCATTTTCACAGATTTAACATCTAACCTCAGGGTTGCTGCAGAATTGGGAACTCTGAAATCAGACTTGCTGTCCCATATTCCGCCCCCCTCCACCCTTTTAACATTTTATGCAGAGAATTCAAAATCAATCAAAATCCTTGGTAGAACATTATCCAAGCAGAAAATCCCCCACCCTTTTCAGTAACCTAGTTGCCTCCTATTCTATACCGTTTCCCTCCTATTCTGCTTAGCCCAGCAAAAAAAAGTGGTACCCAAGTAAGGGATGCCAAAGGATGCTCTCGAGACATCCGGCTTATTACATCGACTCCGGATCAGCCAACGCTGCATTATCAAGGTGAAACCAAAAACTGTAACTCTGCCTTGCACCAAAGAAGACTCACCGTTTCTGTTTCTCCTTGAAACGGGGAGAGGAACAGGAGAGGTCCCGGGCCAAAAATAATCTCAGCCGGTGACTGAAGTTGAGATGACTGCAGAAGGGGCAATGCTGAAGAAACTGGGCAGAAGCGGAGGAGAGAAGAGAAGAGAGAAGAGAAATCTGTCGGTCTTAGTTTGTTTGAGGAGGGTTTGAAGTCTCCTTTTCCTTCCTTCCTTCCCTCCTTCCTTCCTTCCTTCCTTCTTTCCTTCCTTCCTTCTTTTTCGTTTCTTTCTTTCTCTTTCTTTCTTTTTCTTTCTTTCTCCTTTTTTTAATTTAGCAGCATGATGCTGACAGCTTCTTTTCAGAGTCTTAGTCAGCAAACTTCAAGAAGTAGGGAGGGAGGGAGAGAGGGAGGGAGGGAGAGAAAGAAAAAGGGGAAGAGAGAGAGAGAGAGAGAGAGAGAGCGCAGTGCTGCCACCTGGGAAGGAAAAAAATGAGCCCAAAGTTGTACGAAAATGCCCGAGGAGCGTTAACTGCATTACAGCAGCCTGCACAGACCAGCAGAAGGGAGGGTTTGGCATCAAAATGTGGAGAGGGTGAAGAGAAAAGGGATGGGGAAGGAGAACCTGCAAATCCTTTGGCTGGATTCCTGGACAGCAGTAAAGTAGGTCGGAAGCGAGGCAGAGCCAGGCCCAAAATCCTGGTTCCGATTCTGGAGTTTGAGCCTCATCCTTACGAGAAGCAGCATCCTATGTTCTACGCAAGGTAGCTGGGTGGGAAAAGCCAGGAGAATTTTGCCTTTTCCAGGCAAGTTGTACAGGCAGTCCTCCACTTAGGACCCAACGTTTCTCTTGCTAAGTGTGACGATTGTTAAGGGAATTCTGCCCCATTTTTACAACCTGCCTTGCCACAGTTGTTAAATGAGTCGCGTGATACAATTGTTACGTTAGCAACCCAGCAGTTAAGTGAATCTGGCTTCCCTTCTCAGAAGGTCGCAAAAGGGATCACTGCAACCGTCATAAATATGAGCCAGTGACCAAGCCTCTGAATTTTGACCAGGGGGATGCTTGCAAGGGTTGCAAGTGTGAAAAATGGTCATAAGTCACCTTTTTCCCCCCAGTGCATTGTAACTTTGAACAATTACTAAACAAATGGTTGCAAAATTGAAAGCCACCTATACAGATAGACCTGAATTTATGACCATTCATTTAATGACCGTTTGAATTTACAATGGTGCTGAAAAATGTGACTCACAACTGGTTTTCACACTTATGACCACTACAGCCTTCGTAAGTTCACACGACTAAAATTTGGGCCCTTGGCAACTTCCGTGTATTTACAATGATTGCAGTGATTGGTGCCCTTCCCAGCCAGCTTCCAAAAAAGCCAATGGGGGAAGCCTGATTTTGCTTAACAACGTTCTGATTCATTTAACGACTGTGATTTGCTTCATGACCATGGCAAAAATGGTAGTGAGATCAGGCACTACTTATTTAAAGACTGTCTCACTTAGCAAGGTCCCGACTGTGCTCTAGGCAGGGGTGTAAAAATCCCAACAACCGGTTCTCTGCCCGGTTTCTGGGTGGGCGTGGCCTATCAGAACTTCGGGAGCAGAGGTAGGTATTCAACAGGTTCTGACCACTTCTAGAGAACCGGTAGCGGAAATTTTGAGTAGTTCGGAGAACCGGCAAATCCCACCTCTGATTGGAGATTTTACAGTATCCTCCCCCTGCCACGCCCACCAAGCCACACCCATAGAACCGGTAGTTTAAAAAAATGTGAATCCCACCACTGTTCGAGAGGGCTGTTTCTCGCCTTCCCCAGAGTCCGGAGGCTTCCCTCAGGCCTCTGGGTGAGCGAAAACGGCCTCCCCCTGGCTCCAGAGGCCCTCTGGAAGGCAGAAACAGGCCTATTTCCAGACCTTTTTTCACCCTCCCAGAACCTCTGTACGGACCCTGCATTTACCTGCATCCAAAATGGGCCCTGTGGAAATTCCTGGGAGAGGAGGAGAGGGGTGGGCAGGGCCAACTGGTTGGTTCAACTACTGGTTTGGCAAACCAGATGTTAAATTTAACATCTAGTTCACCTAAACCGGCTGAATCCCACCCCTGGTTCTAGGCCAGGGGTCTCCAACCTTGGCAACTTTAAGACTTGTGGAATTCTGGGAGTTGAAGTCCACAAGTCTTAAAGTTGCCAAGGTTGGAGACCCCTGTTCTGGGCAAGGCTGCTGGATAGGAGAATGCAGGATTGCAGCACAAAAGTGCGTGCACAAAAGAGGTCCCCACTCTCTCCTTTTTTCCTTCAATTACACAATGGACACCCACTTCCAGCACATACGTTTCTGGTGAGCCCCCGTGTGACCCCAGGAAACTCGCTGGAAGGGCAACAAGGCTACGACTATAGACGGCTACAAAACCGCGGCGGTGTAGCTGTGGTTGTCAGTCCAAGCTGGCAAAGCTCCGTCGCAGAAGTTAAGCGCCTCCACAGAACGACTGATGATAATCGGCCGTAGCGACCAAGAGGCAGCGCCTACACATCTTGTCCGCCCACGCCCCTCAGACCGGATGTCACGAGGAGGAGAAGGATACCTTCTGGGAACTGCTCGACATCCAACTCAGGCAGATCCCACACGAAGACGACATCATCATCTCGGGCGACCTGAATGGTCATGTAGGGCGGGACAAAAACGGACACCAGTGCCACGGTGGGCACGGCACAGGCGATACGAATGAGAATGGCCAGAGGATCCTGGACTTTGCCGACTCCCATGATATGACCATCACGAATACCTGCTTCATTAGGCGAGAATCTCAACTCCTCACCTACCATAGCAGAAACGGGAGCCACCACACACAGATCGACTACATCATCGCACGACGAAGAGCCGCTAAAACGTGCTCAACGCCAAGGTGTACCCGCATTTAATCGAGCAGTCAGCACAGGCCGCTGATGGCGAAGATCAGGATCAGCAAGCCCAAGACCAGGATTGACAAAAGGAATGCAGACCAGCCACGAATCAAGTGGTGGAACCAGAAGAAGATGGCGGGACCCTCATCAAACCGGAGCAGTTCCCGCAGATGGTCGACGGGCCACAGGAAGCGTGGTCCATGCTGAAGAGCACTGTTCACACTGCCGGCTGCCAACAGCTTGGTGCACCAAGCCAGGACGGAGACGCATCGAACGAGATACATGGCTCTGGACACCGGAAGTACAAGATGCACGTACACCTGAAGAAACGGCTCTACAAGGCCTTTCTTCAGGACAAGACCAGCGAGAAGCTCTGCGAATACAAGGCGGCCAAAAAGGCAGCCAAGAAAGCAGTAGCGACAGCCAGAAGCTCCCACTACGATGACATCTACGAGAAGCTGAACACGCGAGAAGGCGAGAATGAGATCTACCGCCTAGCCAAACACAGACACAGGAAGACCCTGGACATTGACCAGTTTCATGGGATCAACGACGAAAGGGGAAATTTGATCGTCAACCCCAGAGACGCTGCGGAGAGGTGGCGGCAATACTTGAGAAGATCTCCACCGAGGAGTTCCCACACCCACGAACCCCGCGAGGTGACCCAGTTGAAGGCCCAGTCTCAGGCATTTATGCCAGCGAGGTCGCCGACGCCATCAAGGCCATGAAAAACGGTAAGGCAACAGGACCAGACGACATCCCCGCCGACTTCTGGAAAAAGGCACTACTGGCTCGGCATTGTGGCTGTGCGAGCTGTTCAACAACATCGTCTCCACGGGAAAAGTGCCACACGACTGGTACCGCAGCACCACTGTTCCGATCTGGAAGGGAAAGGGCAGCCCAGCCGGACTGCTCCAACTACAGACCGGTCAGGTTACTGTCACACACTATGAAGATCTTTGAACGCGTCCTTGATAAGCGCATTCGGGACATCGTCCGACATCAGCGCCAACCAGGCTGGATTCATCAAGAACTGCGGCACCACCGACGCCATCTTCGGTGTGCGGATGCTGATGGAGGCTCACAGAGAGAAGAAAATCCCGCTCCACACCGCCTTCCTAGACTTGGAAAAGGCCTTCACCGAGTCCCGCACGATCTCATCTGGTACGCACTGCGAGATCACGGCGTGCCTGAGCTGCTCGTGACAATGGGTCCAACTCCTATACAGATGTCACAAAAGCCGTGTAAAAGTGGCAGCTGGGATATCAGAGGAGTTTAATATTACCGTCGGCGTACACCAGGGCTCTGCTCTCTCACCACTGCTGTTCATTCTGGTGATGGACACAATTACACACGACCTGTACACGCCCGCCCCATGGACGCTGCTCTACGCCGATGATGTGTTCCTGGCCAACCTGTGCAAGGCTGAACTCGAGCACCGAGTCCAACAGTGGCACGACCGCCTCGAGCAGTTCGGGCTCCGCTGAACCTAAAGAAGTCCGAATACCTGACCACTGATAATGAAATGACAGGCTCCATCCACGTGAACGGGCAGGAGCTACCGCGCGCTCCACCTTCAAGTACCTGGGAACTACTCTTGGGGAAGAAGGCCTACTACAAACTGAGGTGGCAGCCAGGATCAATGCAGCGTGGGGCAAATGGAAGTCCGTCACGGGCGTCCTCTGTGACAAGAAGATGCCGATGCGCCTGAAGGCGAAAATCTATAACTCTGTGGTGCGCCCGTGGCTATATACGGCGCAGAGTGCTGGCCGACGACCAAAGAAGCCAAAGCAGACTCCAGATAATGGAGATGCGAATGCTCCGATGGTCGGTAGGCCTCACCCTACTCGATCGCCCAGGAACGAAGAAGTGCGTGAGACGGTTCAACGTCGTGCCCATCCCCACGGTCATGAGGCAGTCCTGCCACGATGGTTCGCCACGTGAGCCGCGCCAAGGAAGAATCCATCATCAAATCTGTAATGAAGGTGACTGTCGGAGGAGCGAGACCGCGTGGTAGACCTAAACAACGCTGGATGGACACGATCAAGGCCGATCTAGAGATCGCGAAGGCAGACCCGACACACGTGGCAGACAGAGAGGTGTGGAAGCAGTACTCAAGGACATTAGCGGACCTCGCCCGAGCGCGAGACAAACGCTGAAGAAAAAGAAGGGAGGGGAGGGGTGGGCAGGGCCAACTGGTTGGTTCAACTACTGGTTTGGCGAACCAGATGTTAAATTTAACATCTAGTTCACCTAAACCGGCTGAATCCCACCCCTGGTTCTAGGCCAGGGGTCTCCAACCTTGGCAACTTTAAGACTTGTGGAATTCTGGGAGTTGAAGTCCACAAGTCTTAAAGTTGCCAAGGTTGGAGACCCCTGTTCTGGGCAAGGCTGCTGGATAGGAGAATGCAGGATTGCAGCACAAAAGTGCGTGCACAAAAGAGGTCCCCACTCTCTCCTTTTTTCCTTCAATTACACAATGGACACCCACTTCCAGCACATACGTTTCTGGTGAGCCCCCGTGTGACCGCAGCGCAATTGGGGGTGAGGTTGCATCAATGAAAATGCAAAATATAGGCTGTCCTCGACTTACGACCACAATGGAGTGCAATATTTCTGATGTTCACTGAGACATTTAAGTGGGTTTTTCCCCATTTTATGACCTTTCTTGCCACAGTTGTTCAATGAATTGCTACAGTTCATAAGTTAATAACCTGGTTGTTAAGAGAATCTGGCTTCCCTGTGGACTTTGCTTGTCAGAAGGTCGCAAAAGGGGATCACATGACCGTCATAAATAGGAGCCAGTTGCCAAGCACCTGAATTTTGGTCACATGACAATGGGAATGCTACAAAGGGGGTAACTATGAAAATGGTCATAAGTCACTTTTTTCAGTGCGGTTGTAACTTTGGACGGTCACTAAACGAAAATCAAGGAATACCTATAGGGTGGGTGGGGATGAATTAATGCAGCACATTAGGCCTTGCTTTGTTAAATGATGGTTTGTTGATAAGCAACCAACTCTGACTTTCTGTATCAGGCGAAGCCATACATTGGCTTGAAATCCGTAGTTGTTTCGCTCTGTGCCTTGCAGATCTTAAATAAGTGTGACCTCTCTGCTACGCCAGGAACATCAGTGGTGAAGAATGCTGGGAGGTGTAGTCCCAATAATCACCTTCTTTTAACAATCCCATAAGCCTTTGCGGGGGGTGGTGCCTGGGCAACTGAATGGAGCTGAGTGTTTACTGGCCGGATGCCCTTCCTGTTGCCAATACAGAGTTTACTTCAGCAGATATATTCTCATCATGCCCAGAGAGAGAAATATCTGCCTCTACCTACAATTGAGCTCACAGCCTCCTGATTGTGAGGCGAGAGTTCCACCTCTAGGCCATCGCACCACTCTGTGTAGTTCCAACCATGATGCATATAAAAAAATAATAGTAGTAATAATTTATTAAAATTTGTACAGTATGCAGTCCGACGACTCCCTGACACACAGCAACTTTTGAAAATGGGCGGGGCTTAGATCACCAACATTTTGGTTTTTCTGAACCACTCCCACAGGCACCATAAGCCATAATTGGTAGGATTCAGTCATAAACCAGGCTTACAAAGGACTCTGACCATAAACCAGGCTTACAAAGCAAACTAATTGGGTTCACATAAACACGCTAAGCTGCACGATAAGCAAATTTTACTAGCACATTATGTTAAACGGTCTCCCACAAGCCCCTTTCTATCATGGTCATTTAGCAATAACAATTCAGCTGAATGGCCACCAGCAGAGTGGTGGGATTCAAAAAATTTTACTATCGGTTCTGTGTGCGAGGCTTAGTTGGCGTGGCAGGGGAAGGATACTGCAAAATCCCCATTACTTCCCTACCCCACTAACCTGCTTTCCAGCTCCGTTCTCCTGTGCAGGGCAACCAAAGAAGACCCAGCCAATCAGCTGGGACTCGGGAGGCAAAGAATAGATGGGGGAGGGGATCAGTCAGAGATATTTGCCGGTTTCCCGAACTATTCAAAATTTCCACTATTGGTTCTCCAGAACTGGTCAGGACCTGCTGAATACCACCTCTGCTTTCCAGGCAGTTTACCTGTGAATATTACTTTCTGGAATTAAATAACCGGGGAGGGGTGAAGGACACAAATATCTCTATCCTATAATAGCGTATAAGTAGTCCTCGACTTGAAACAGGTTGTTTAACCACCAGTTTGAAGTTTCAACAGACCCCCCAAAATGTACTTACCACCCAGTTCCAATGGCTGTCCCTCTCCCATGATCACACGACCGTATTCAGGAACTGGGAGTGACCATGATTTATGATGTTTTTGTCCAAAACTGTCATTTATTTTCCCCTTTGGCAAAAATGCCACATAGTGAATGGTTTGCTTAATGACTGTTGCATTCGCTCAATGGCCGCTGGGGAAAAAAGTCCTCAGTCTTGTGACGACGCCCTATGAATATAACAGGAAGGATCCATCACTCAATAATCCCAGGACCGCCTGTACTTTTTCAGACGCATCTGTTACAGAGGTGGTATTCAGCAGGTTCCGACAAGTTCTGGAGAACCGCTAGCAGAAATGTTGAGTAGTTTGGAGAACCAGCAGATGCCACCTCTGACTGGCCCCGCCCCCATCTGTTCTCCGCCTCCTGAGTCTCAGCTGATTGGCTGGGTCTTCTTTTGTTGCCTTGCACAGGAGAACGGAGCTGGAAAGCAGGTTAGTGGGGTGTGGACGGAATGGAGATTTTGCAGTAATCTTCCCCTGTCATGCCCACCAAGCCATTCCACGCCTACAGAACCGGCAGTAAAAAAAAATCTGAATCCCACCACTGATCTGCTGCATAATGGAAAGCAGGATTTTTAGATGAGATTGATCTTTGGGCTCTGCAGAGGTGGAACATTATTCTAGCAGCAAAAGAACAAAAGAGCCATGATGGTGTGGTGGTTAGAATGTGGCATTGCAGGCTAATTCTGCTGACTGCTAGCAGTTCAATTCTGATCGGCTCAAGGCTGACTCAGCCTTCCATCCTTCCGAGGTCAGTAAAATGAGGACCCAGATTGTTGGGGTCAATAGGCTGACTCTCTAAAACCGCTTAGAGAGGGCTGCAAAGAACTGTGAAGAGGTATATAAGTCTAAGTGCTATTGTTATTGCTAAAAAGAATCCTCCAGTTACCCAAATATATGGGGTATAACAAAAGAAGAAGATTGTTGGCTTTCTGCCCAGCCTAAATGCTTCCCAGAACAGGTGATTGGCAGCTAGAAGAAACAGGACACTCACTAGATCAGAGATTTCCAACCTTGGCAACATTAAACCTGGAGGCCTTCAACTCCCAGAATACCCCAGCCAACAAAGCTAGGACTTGAAGTCCTGCAGGCTTAAAGTTGCCAAGGTTGGAGACTCCTGCACTAGATGGTGAATTTGAACTTGTACTGCATTATTAAATCCCGTCACTGGAGCCGACAACTGCTCTGTATTTGATAGCTTTTGTGAAGGTAAAAACCATTTTTTTAATTTTACATTTTTTAAAACCCTGCCTTCATTACTATTATTTAAATAACTCAAACCCCAGCGGTTACATTCACACAACGCACTAAGCCAAATCAACCAAACTTCCCAGGGCTGTCTTGTGGACACAGCCAGTATGGACCTAGATAGCATCGGTCAGTTTAGCCAAGCACAGACAAAAGACACAAGAGCCAAGTTCTTTAAAAGTCATATATTAATCTGTGTGTTTTTTTTAAACTTTAGAATTCTGTAAACAGTGACTTCTTGGTACTGTTCCAGGTCCCTTGTTTCTGCATTATGAACAGGTTCCTTTTGTTCACAAATTAGCACCCCTCCTTTCCAGGTGAAAAATAAGAAAATGGATAACAAGATAGCCAGCGTCTTCACATCCCTCAAAGGCTTTCAAATCTCTCCGGTTCTTCTCTATTTTCACATCTCCCAGGAACCTCCCACCGCAAAATCTCAGTGTAGTTTTTTTAAAGACCTAAAACCATCATGCCTTTAACTCTGTTGGCCACATCAAAAGGATCTGCTATAGACAAATGAACGTTTTTGACTTCACTGTTTCAAATCAGCTTCAAGTGTATCACGCAGACAAGCCAAGGGATGGCTGAGGTTGTACAAAAACTCCAGAATGGATTGGGTCGCTCATCCCCAAGTTACTTAAAACACTGTCAGAACTGGGGTTCTCCCAAGGAAACAGCTGTGTGTAACACCATTGGATGTGTGAGCAACAGTGAGCACAAGGTTTCTTTTTTCACTGGTTCTTCTTCTCTTTGGACTGGGAAACGGAGCTACAGAAAAAGGCAGGTTTGTAGAGACAACGGTAAGCTAAGATTTGTGGGCCCACCGCATAGGCCATGTTGCATAGGACCACAAACCACCAATCTCTTTCTGGGATGCGGTACGGAAAAGGAGTGCGATGGTGAATGGAGGCAGCAACGTGAGAAAACTGAGCCTGAAAAATGGAAGAGACAGAAAGGATTTTGAACAGTGGAAGATCCCTTCCAACTCTGTTATTCTGATTTTATTTTCAAAGTGGAAAATATACATTTAGGAATTGTCTGGTCTGGTTGTGTGGTTTTTTGTTTTTGTTTTGTAAAAGTAAATAATGTACGTAATTTTTTTTGTATAGTGTTCTAATTTCCAGCTTTATTTATTGCATTTGTGCCTTCTTCCTTTCCACTCATGTCTGGCACAGAGAGGCAACATAATACAGATATTTTTTTTTTGTATGTTGCAACACACTGATGCTTAGGAGCACAACCATGCCTTAGCAAAGCCTCTTCTAAAAGGAATCACAATATCCTTTTATATAAAGCAGTGTTTCTCAACTTCAGCAACCTTAAGATATCTGGACTTCAATTCCCAGAATTCCCCAGCCAGCACATTGTCTGGGGAATTCTGGGAGTTGAAGTCCACACTTCTTAAGGTTGCAGTAGTTGAGAAACACTGATGCAGAGTCACATCAGAAAGGATTCTTTTTATTTCAGGCAGTCTCATTCAGGCGTGTGTGCCAATTGGCAAATGCTTCAATAATTCCAGGAATAATTTTGGAAATTCTGCTGGGTAAACTGAAGTTAGAGGAGTGGAACACAGCAAAATGCAAATGTAGAGGACCAGAAAGAAATGCCACAGGGGGAATGATACATTTTTCTACATCTTCTGGGTGCCCTACTCAAAATTATTGACTCAGAAAGTACCCCTGAGGTCATCTAACCAACCTCCATGGAAGAGTGTATTCCAGTGGTTGGCAAAAACTAAAAACAAATGACGTTACTGAGATTTCAACAGTCTCAGCCTCTGAATCTTGCCTGAAACGCTGAGATTTTATGAAGTCTAGTGCAGTTTTGCCAAAATCTCTCCAAAGTTTATTTCCTTCTTGAAGTCTCACAAAATACAGGTAGGCCTCAACTTACAACTAGAACTAGGAGGAGAATTTCCAGAGCCAAACAAGATGATTGGTAACTGAGTCACATCAGAGTTTATAACTTTTTTTTGTGATGGTTGTTAAGAAAATCACTGCAGCTGTTAAGTGAAACATACCGTGGTTAAGGAAATTCAGTTTCCCCCATTGACTTTGCTTGTTGGAAGCTGGCGGGGAAAGTCTCAAGTGGCATTTAATGTGACCATGAGACATTGCAGCCGTCATGCTTAGCAACAGAAATTCTGGTCGCAATTATGGTGATAAGTTGAGGATTGCCTATAAGGATTCTTTCCAATAAAGTTTTGCCGTATGACATTTGTAAAAATTTAAAGTGTCCAGTTTCTGCACTATTCTAACTACTGAACCGTGGTGGCGTGGTAGTGAGAGTGCAGTATGGCAAGGCTAACTCTGCCCGCTGCCAGGAGTTCGAGCCTGACAAACTCAAGGTTGACCCAGCCTTCCATCCTTTCGAGGCCGGTAAAATGAGGAGCCAGATTGTTGGGGGCAATAGGCTGACTCTGTAAAACCACTCAGAGAAGGCTGCAAAGCCCTGCGAAGCAGAATAAACAGTATGTCTAAGTCTGTGATGGCAAACCTATGGCACACGTGCCACAGGTGGCATGCAAAGCCATTTGTGCGGGCACACGAGCCCCAGCCAAACTTACCTGCACTGCACATGAGCACGCCTCCCAGCTGATTTTTGGCCGTTTGAGGCCTCTTTCACCCTCCCGAAGACTTGAGGGAAGCCTCTGTAGCCTTTGGAGGCTGAAAAAAAGATCTGTTTCATCTCTTCCTGTATTTCCAGAAATACCAGAAATGACAAAATGGGCCTGTTTTTTAGCCTCCAAAGGCTATAGAAGCTTCCCTCAAGCCTCCGGGAGAGTGAAAACAACCTCAAACAGGCCGAAAATCAGCTGGGAGGTGCACGCATGCTCAGTGCAGGGGGGCGGGGGTGTTGTACACACATGTGGGGGGGGGGAAGGCACATTGCATTGTGGATGCCGGCACGTGCGCACTTTTGGCACACCACAACCAAAAGGTTCGCCATCACTGGTCTAAGTGCTATTCTTTGGTGTTGCAAGTCAAAGAATATGAGAGTTCTGAATGTTAGGATCTCTCCTGACATGGAACTGGGCAGAATTCTCAAGCTCTGCTACATACCTGTCCAATAGCACCAGCAAAAACCAAGGCCCAGTCTCCCATCCACGTGCATCCAGGAACGAGCAACGCATAGATGGAGATGCAGAAATATGGCAGGGCATAAAACAGATACACCAACATCTGCAAACAAGCCCCCACCCCCAACAGAATATTAGATTCCAACACAGATCAAGAATAGAAGATCTCTTGAATGACAATGTCTGTAGAGATTATCAATCATCCACATCATGGTTGTCATGGTGTTTTTCCAAAAGGCAACTTGATTTTTTGAAAATGTTTCACTTCTCATCCAGGAAGCCTTCTTTAGTTCTAAGACCTGAAGAAGCTTCTTAGATGAGACGCCAAATGTTTTCAAGCAAAAACAAAAAAACAAAAAACCAAGTACTTCTGGGATTTGAATGACAACCAAATCTGGATTCAGAGGCAACCACATTAATCCAGATTTTATGAATGTGCTCTGAAAAGCCCTGCTGTAACAGGTGCTGTCATCATAATGAAAGGAAGAAGAAGAAGCAGTCAAGAGCTCAAGATGCAAAAATCAGAAAGGCAACAGATTGGAGAGAAGTTGGCGAAGATATTCAGCAGGGAATTTTCCCTTCCCAGACAATTTGGATGCACCTGAATCTTGGGGTAGGCCACTGGATCTCTCAGGTACGGCTCTTGCAGGTAAATGTAATCAAAGCAGGAATTAGCTGGGCAGTCCAGAACAACCTGTAATTGCACAGAGACACAAAAACATGCACACACTGCTTGTAAATCTATTTCCTTTACCCCTCCCAAAATCACGAACGACTCTTAATACTCCATGCTTCTAAAATGGGAGGATTACCACTCTTGGCATCCTATTTTACACTGTATGCATCATCTGTATCAAAAGAGACTTCCCAAAATGCCTCATTTGGTTTCGCTACTTTTAATGGACAGAGATTCAAGCAGGAACGAATCATGGATTAGAGTACAGATAGTCTTCATTTCCTGACTGCCATTTCCTGGCTGCTTCATTTAGTGACCACTTGCAATTACAAAAGTGATGAAAAAAATAAGTTTATGACCCATCCTCGCATTTACAAGTCTGCAAAGCAAAGTTGAGGTAAAATTGTAAGCTCAGTCTTAGTTTTACTTAGTAATGCTTTGCTTAACAATCAAGTTGTTAAGCAAAGCAGCTGCTAAGTAAAACCATGCCTGGGCGTAGGATTGTATTTGCTCAGAATTGGAACAGCGATAAAATTCCCACGGAGAGAAAAGTGATTGAGAAAATATTTGAATGTGCAGAGATGAATGAATTAACATTAGTAATTAAAGAAAAAGAAGAAAATGAATACTATAAGATATGGGATATATTTTATCAATGGTTGGAAAATAAAACAAGTTAAAACTGAGCAGATGGATATATAGAGAAATAAGTGAATATTGATATAGAGGTGATAAATGTAAGGGATAACAATTTATAAAGGAAATGTAATTATTGTTATATTGGTTAGAAATATAACAATTACAACTGTTAGCACAAGATATATGTACCCAGTCGACACACTGTTTAAAGGAAAGATGGATTTATTGTAAATATAAAATAAAAAAAAAACATTTGAGGAAAAAAAACAATCAAGTTGTTGGTTCCAGGTGTGATTAGAATATAGTATTGCAGACTGCCAGAAATTCGATCCTGACCGACTCAAAGTTGACTCAGCTTTCCATCCTCCCAGGGTGGGTAAAATGAGGGCCCAGATTGTTGGGGGCAAGAGGCTGACTCTGTAAACTGCTTAGAGAGGGCTGTAAAGCACTGTGAAACAGTATATAAGTCTAAGTACTACTGCTAAGTGCTATTGCTAAACTACCTTTAGTTACTTAACAACTGTCCTCGATGGAAGGCAAGTTGGTAATAATTGTTTTTTCTGGATGGGTTGTAAGTCATTTTTATTCCGTGTTGTGGTAACTTTAAATGGTCACTAAATAAATGGTTGTAAGTTGAGGACTACCTTATGCAAAACATCTAAGGTTTAAATAACCGGTCCAACTGGAAAAATTGTTCAAGGGCTGTTTTAAGGGCAAGCTGTCCCAAATTAAGGCATCAGGTCTCATTCTATGTGCAGAAAACAGTACCTTGAAAGGAAAAACAAGGATAGATAAGTGGATAGATAGGGGTGGCCCTGGGCATCAGCAGGCCTGGCAACAGTCTCCTGACCATGCAACTCATCAGGAGATCGTGACCCCTCTATTAAGGATGCTTACAAAATGCAGATCGGGACCGAAAATGAATCTGCTGATCTCAACATTTTGGACACACTGCAGTCTTGGCAGAATTTATTGCCACAAGACATCAGTACTCGCAGTCCAGCATTGATGGATTACCTGCTGTTCAATCAGGGATCGGGAAAGTCCACATTAATTGCATGAGTTGGATCAGGTCATCAACCTCTCCCGTGCACCAGTAGGAAATAAAAGTCTGTCCAGAAGAGTATTTCTGAATCTTAGCCACTTTAGGAGGCGTGGATTTCAACTCCTAGACTTCCCCAGCCAGCATGGCTAACTGGGGAATTCTGGGAGGTGAAATCCACACCTCTTAAAATGGCCACGGTTCAGAAACAGTGGTATAGACAGACCAGGGGTCTCCAACCTTAGCAACTTTAAGATTTGTGGACTTCAACTCCCAGAATTCCTCAGCCAGCAAAGTATAGACAGACAGCTAGACAGACAGAGAGAGACAATTATCTTTACCAGTCCACGGAAGAGTGTGTAGATCACAGCCAGAAGGAGAAATCCTACCAATCCCAAATCCATAGGGCGCTGGAGCAGATTCTTGTTTTGTTCCTCTGCAACCTTTCCCAAAACAAGAAAAGAAAAGCAGAAGGTAGGATTAAAGCGTCTTGTTCTCAAAATGGGGTAGGGGGTTGGGGTGGATTGAAAACGGGGACCTGACTAGACAAGATCATTCCTATCAACTTGTTTTGAAAGTGCAGCCAGATTGTGAGCTGGCAGGAAGCAATAACGCAATCATAGGGTTGCAGTCAGTGGTGGTATTCAAATTACTTTACTACTGGTTCTGTGGGCGTGGCTTGGCGGGCGTGGTGTGGTGTGGTGGGCATGGTGTGGTGTGGTGGGTGTGGTGGGTGTGGTGTGGTGTGGTGGGCATGGCAAGGGAAGGATATACTGTAAAATCCCCATTCTCTCCCCACCCGACTAACCTGCTTTCCAGCTCTGTTCTCCTGTGCAGGGCAACCAAAGAAGACCTAGCCAATCAGCTGGGACTTGGGAGGCAGAGAAGAGATGGGGGCAGGGCCAGTCAGAGGTGGGATTTGCTGGTTCTCCAGACTACTCAAAATTTCCGCTACCGGTTCTCCAGAACCTCTCAGAACTGGCTGAATACCTCCTCAGTGTTGTGATGTACAACAGACATGGTGGAATGAGTGGAAACTAATCATGGGGAGAAGCTAAGAAGCTTAGAACTAAGGAGAAACTTCCTGACAGAACAATTAATCAGTGGAACAACTTGCCTCCAGAAGTTGAAAATGCTCCAATACTGGAAGTTTTGAAGAAGAGATTGGATAACCATTTGTCTGAAGTGGTGTAGGGTATCCTGTCTAAGCAGAGGGTTGGACTAGAAGACCTCCAAGGTCCCTTCCAACTCTGTTATTCTATTCTATTCTATTTCTTTTAAGACTGTAAACTGACGCCCAACAAAGACTGACTAGTCCAATCTTGGGAGCTTTATAAACTTCAACTCCCAGAATTCACTAGCTATTAACGGAGGTAGTAATTTACCAGTCAAACTGATACAGTTGCTCATTTATCCAAGTCAGTGCTTCTCAACCTTGGCAGCTTTAAGATGTGTGGACTTCAATTCCCAGAATCCCTCAGCCAGCCCTGCTGTCCAGGGTTTAAAGCTGTCCAGGTTAAGAATCATTACTCTAGTTCAGGGGTCTTCAAACTTGACAGCTTTAAAACTTGTGGACTTCAACTCCCAGAATTCTTCCTCCAGTTGTGTTAGCTCAGGAATTCTGGGAGTTGAAGTCCACAAGTCTTAAACTTGTTAAGTTTGAAGACCCTTGCTCTAGTCTGATAAATTGTTTTCTGGATGGTTTGTCAAGAATCAACCAGACATTTACCATGTATTGTATAATTAAACAGATACTGTACTGTCTCCCTTCCGCCCCACCAAGAGTCTTTCCCCAAAGACTTTTATACTTCTGCTTTAAAAAAAAAACGCTGAACCCTCACTTTTATGCTGTTTTGGCTACGTAAGCAAGAATACTTGTCTCTGAGCATTGGAAATAGAAGGAATGAATTAAAAACCGCACTGAATGCTCCTGGAGAGGTGGATAGGAATAGCCAGGGACAAATCAATGGAAAGAATGATGATTTGGGTTTAATAATAAAAAGCACTATTATATACAAGTCAACCCAACACAGTAGCCAGATTAAAAATCCAATACCTTAGAGGTCAAAACTATGTTTATTGTAACTGCTGCCTTGAGTTATTAGAGGTGGGGATAAAGGTGGAATAAAAAGCCAGTTTGGTCTAGTTAAGCACCGGGCTAGAAATTGGAAGGCTGTGAGTTCTAGTTCTGCCCTAGAAGCCGGATGGGTGACTTTGGGCCAATGATCAAGAGACTGTGAGTTCTAGTCCCACCTTTGGATTGAAAGTCAGCTAGCTGACTTTGGGCCAATCACCAGGAGACTGTGAGTTCTAGTCCTGCCTTAGGCATGAAAACTGGCTGGATGACTTTGGGCCAATCATCTGGAGACTGTGAGCTAGGCCCTCCCTAGGCATGAAAGCCAGCTGTGGGAACCTTGGGCCAGTCACTCTCTCTCCGCCCTAGGAAAGAGGCAAATAACAAACCACTTCCCAAAACCTTACCAAGAAAACCATACTGACTCAAAGTCACCTCCAAGAAAACCACTTTAAAAAAAGGAAACTTAACTTATTATATAAAAAGCACCACAATATACAGGGAGTGATGGTTTATAGAACAGGGCTCTCCAAACTTGGCAACTTTAAGACTTGTGGACTTCAACTCCCAGAATTCTCCAGCCAGCATAGCTCTCATCCGCTATAGAACTAAGGTAATTCTCAATTTACAACTGCAATAGAAAACCAGAATTTCTGTTGCTAAGCAAGTGGGTTGTTAAGTGACTCACGCCCATTTTTAAGCCCCCCTTTTTGCCATAGTTGTTAAGCAAATACTGCAGTTGTTAAATGAATCATGCAGTTGTTAAGTGAATCAGGCTTCCTCCATTGACTGTGCTTGTCGGAAGCCAGCTGGGAAGGTCACACATGACCTCCTGCAACGTTACAATGGTTAAAATATATACAGGTAGTTCTCGACTTACAACAGTTCATTTAGCGACTCTTCGAAGTTACAATGGCACTGAAAATAAGTGACTTATAACCATTTTTCACACATATGACCATTGTGGCATCCCCATGGTCACGTGATTTACATCTGGATGCTTGACAAATGCTCCTGGAGAGGTGGATAGGAAAAGCCAGGGACAAATCAATGGAATGAATTGACTCATATTTATGACGGTTGATGTGTCCCTGGGTCGGGTGATCATTTTTGGGGACCTTTCTGACAAGCAAAAATAATGGGGAAGCCAGATTCACTTAACAACTGTTACTAACTTAACAACTTCAATGATTCACCTAACCAATGGGGTAACAAAAGTCGTAAAATGGGACAAAATCCACTTAACAAATTTCTCACTCATAAATTTTGGGCTCAATTGTGGTCGTAACTTGAGAACTACCTGTACTGGTTGCCAAGTGCCCCAGTTTTGATCATGTGCCTGTGGGGATACTGCAATGATGTGTGAGGACAAGTTGACATTTTTTTCCAGTGTCATTGTAACTTCCAACAGTCACTAAACAAATAGTTGTATGTTAAGGCTACCTTTATAGATATATTTTTCATACCTGATCAGCTGTTGGCAGAGGGCAGGTCCTGGGCTGGTCAAATAATCTTTTGGCTGCCCAGATGGGTATGATGAGATAAGGAAGATTGAACAGAAAGGCTGGCCGGATCTCAGAGCTGTATTTCCCTATAAGTAGTAAAGATCAGGATTTGAAAATTTTTGATATATTTTTAGAGAACAGTTTGGAGCTTTAAAATGGAGGTTAAAAAAGGTTTTTCCCTTGAAGTTTAAAGAATTTGAAAGAGTACAGTGAATTTTTGTTAATATAAATGATGATAAAGATTAATAAGAAATATATATTATTGTCCATGGGAGGGGGGGAGTAGAGATGTTAAATTGATTGCTTTATTTAAAGAAAAGAACTATCTAATTTTGTTTTATTTTGGAAACCACTTCTGGATTTTGAGATTGTGATGGAAAAATGACTTTGATTTTGCTGATTATATAGGTTCATTGTTACAGAAATGACTATTGTGTAAAAGTAAAAAGTTGAGACTGTAAAGTTATTATCTTCCACTATGATAAAAAGAATCAAAGTCAATGCCCTTTTTTCTCCCCCACACCCCACATTTTCCCCTTTTCTCCTCCCTTAATTTTCCTTTATTTTCATTTTCCTTTCATTTTCATTTCCTGACTCAATAGTAGTAACCACAGTTACAGTAGTAACTGTAACTTCTAGTAGACCAGGGGTCTTCAAACTTGGCAGCTGTAAGACTTGTGGACTTCAACTCCAAGAATTCCTCCTCCAGTCAGGTTAGCTCAGGAATTCTGGGAGTTGAAGTCCACAAATCTTGCCAAGTTTGAAGACCCTTGTAGTAGACAAATCACTTAAATATGAGCCAGGAATGTGCTGCAGCTGCCAAAAAAAAAGCCAATACAATCCTAGGCTGCATTAACAGAGGGACAGAATCATTCAATCAATATGAAGTGTTAGTACTGCTTTATAAAGCCTTGATAAGACCATACATGGAATATTATATCCAGTTTTGGTCACCATGATATTAAAAAAGAAGTTGAGACTCTAGAAAGAGTACAGAGAAGAGCAATGAAGATGATTAGGTAGACTGGAGGCTAAAACACGTGAAGAACAATTGCAGGAATCGGGAATATCTAGTTTCATGAAAAGAAGGACTGGGGGAGACATGATAGCAGTCTTCCAATATCTCAGGGGGTGTCACAAAGAAGTGGGAGTCAAGCTATTCTCCAAAGCACCTGAGGGCAGGACAAGAAGCAATGGGTAGAAACTATCCAAGGAGAGATCCTACCTAGAACTAAGAAGAAATTTCCGGATAGTTAGAACAATTAATCAGTGGAACAACTTGCCTCCAGAAGTTGTAAATGCTCCAACACTGGAAGTTTTTAAGAAGATGTTAGACAACCATTTGTCTGAAATGGTATAGGGTTTCCTGCCTAAACAGTGGGTTGGACTAGAAGACCTCCAAGGTCCCTTCCAACTCCATTATTCCATTATTTACATTTTGTATTCTGATAAATTAATACAAATTTTGAAAATGGATTCTGCTATTTTTGAAAACAAAAATTCCAATAATAGCCAGTCCATTCTATTCTTTTAGGACTTTCCCAAAATCTTTTATTCTAAGGAGCGGACTTCTTCATAACGGAAATGGGGGAGGGATTTTGTCAAGACCAGGAAAAAAAAAAAACAGGACTCACCAATCACATTTCCCAGCAGAAAGACCACAAGTGCCATAGTGAAGGATCCTGTCCAATAGAGGCCGACGTTCCGATAACTCTTTCTAGAAGGCAGAATGTTCTGGTAACTCTTTTTTTTTTTTTTTAATAAGCAGCTATCCTGGAAAGCATTACAGGTAGTCCTCAACTTATGACCATCATTGAGGCCAGAACTACGGTTGTGGTCATTAAGCAGGTCCCCATGTGACTACACCCAATTTTATAACTTTGTGGTCATAGTCCCCTCTGGCAATCTTCTGACAAGCAAAGTCAGCGGGGAAGCTAGATTCACTTAACAGCCGTCTTACTAATTTAACAAGTGCAGTGATTCACTTAACAACAGAGGGTAGGAGGCTCATAAAATGGGGCAAGATTTGCTTAACAACTGTCTCGCTTAGCAGCGGAAATTTTGGGCTCAATTGTGGTTGTAAGTTGAGGACTATCTATACCTCCCCATCCTTTTATACTTCAGTGTGTCAAGGAGGCGTTTGCCTGGGCCACCTCACAATATTACTGTCAGGGTTCCGACGATTGCCCTAATTAAATCATGAGCCTCGAGCCAAGCTTCAAAAGAAATCCAAAAGATTTATTAGGAGCAACATGTTCGGAACTAACCCATCTGAAGTTGAAGAAGAAACTACGCTTTCCTTAGTGATATGCCCCAGCTCAGCACAGCCTCTATTCTTGTAATTTACATTTGAACATGATTTATCCTATCCTCAATTACCCAAAAAATTAAAACAACCCTAGTTAATAAAACACCAACAAAAACATCACAACAAAAACCCAAAACCCCGACTCCCCAAACACCATGAACATAAGTATGTTTGAACAATTCGCAAGCCCAGAATTCCTTCATATCCCCACCATTCTCCTGTCTATTCAGATCATAATTCAGATTCTCCAAAGAAACACGTTCACAGGCTGGGTGTCATCAATCACACTCTCCAATGAAGGATTTTCTGTGGCAGAAGACCCAGTAGCCTAGGTTACAATCTCCACAAGATAAGCGTGGAATGTGCTTCTGGCGTTCATCTGCCGCACTGCTCCCTCCTTCCCCCCCCTTCTTCTTATGGCAACTCAGAAACAGGCATAGGAATGATTTACGAGTTGACATTTACTTTGTTTCTCCGGACTTAAAATATGTTTCATCCCCCTTTGCCCAGGTTATAGTTCTTGCATGTTTTCATCAAGGTCACCTGTTGTGGTTCACCAGCAGCCTGTGCAGCCGGCAGCGGAATCAGACAGTGGGGAAGAAAGGGGACCAGTCTGGGACTCTGGGGAGGACTCGGACAAGGGTCCTGAGTCTGATACAGAGATGGGGCCAGGACCATCTAGGAGTGGGGTGCTGACTCCGGAGCCTCCAGAGTCTGGCAGCAGCGAGGCAGAGGAACAAGGGGAGCCTGTTCCCAGTGCGTGCATGCGCAGAGCTGCCAGAAGGCAAGAGCAGTTAAGACAAAAGTAGCAACTCGGGAGTAAGGCTTGGA
Organism: Pseudonaja textilis; assembly: GCF_049901715.1. NCBI lineage: Eukaryota > Metazoa > Chordata > Lepidosauria > Squamata > Elapidae > Pseudonaja > Pseudonaja textilis. The sequence goes on from NC_141990.1 coordinate 326,240,431, forward strand.
GGTGATTGCCTCTCCCCTAAGGTATAAAGGAGGTGCAAAGGGACAGGAACCTTTGCAGGAAGCAACATCAATCGCGCTGTTCAGATTAAACCTTGAAGCTCTGTGTGGACTTTGTACTTCAGTTGGTTTTTTATAGTTACTCTGGCACTTTAGTTGTTGGCAGCAATTCAAAGGAGATAAAGGTGGGTGCTTATCTTGAGGGACTGTTTGGGACTCATTACAGGCTGGGAATGAACATAATTCCCAGCGTTGAAATAAAACAAGAGTTGTTTGGACTAAGTGTGTGCTTAATTACGGTCTCAGGAAGCCTTAGTCAGAACATCACCTCCCTTTGTCTCCACAGCTACCATACCCTATAAAAATACGGTAGAGTCCCAGGAGTTTTTGAGGTCTACTTCTTGACCTGGTCTGTCTCAAATGGCTGAGACTTGGCCTCACCTTTGAACAATGGCTGCAACCATGAGGAGATACATGGCGAAGTTCACCACAGCATGCCAGTAGGAGATCATGATGCCATATGCTGTGCCCAGATAAGGCTCACCCTGCAACCCAGAGGGAAAAAACAGGAACGCCATCAGAAAAAAACTCATCTTTGAACTCGCTCCTCTCCCAGATGCCTTCACAGAACAAGTCAACCAGCTGAACGCAACAAGCTCGTTCTCTGTAGCTCCAAAAGGCAGGACTGGAGAGTGCATCAAAACGAAACTGAGCTAAATTTTGGAAGACAATAGGACAAGCTTCCTTGAGAGATGGCAGGGACTCCTCCATTGGAAGTCACAAACCTGAGGTCAAACCAAAGGATGCAAGATTCCTGAGCAGAACTCTGGATCCCTGAGTAGCCTTTCAACTCGATTGGAGCTCACAGGACACTTCAACCATGCCAGTTAAAAACTCAGCGAGTGAATTTTCACCATGATATTGTACAGGTGGTCCTTGACTTATGATCACAACTGAGCCCCACATTTTTGTTACTAAGCAGGGAAATTGACTGAGTCAAGCCCCATTTTATGATTTTTTTTTAAAAAAAAAACCAGTCTGGGATTTCCAGGTGGTTCCCCCATCCAAAAACTAACCACCTTTAGCCCTGCTTAGCTTTTCGAATTTTGAGATCAGCTAGTTGGTGCCCTGTAGACGGGTAAAGCAGCTGAATTGCACCACTTTGAATGGCATCCAGAACCAGCCAGTTAACAGTCAAGGAGCACAAGGGGTAAGGTTAGGATGAGGGTATAGATTGCTCTCAGTGGGGCTGGGTTTCTTGTTTCTTGTCCAATAGTTCAGAAACAATTTCAAAAAGTTAACAAGATCTAATGGGGAAAGAGATCCTTAGGAAATTCCAGAGCTGTGTCATAGATCGGGGGATTTAAAAAATATTGGAAAGAAAGCATGGTGGCGGAAAATCAGTTGATTTTTTTTTTTTATCACATTACCGATCTGGGGAAGATCAAGGAAACTATCCTAACTCCCCACCCTATCAATCCCGAGACTGCATCTCCCAAACGACTAATTATCCCCTAAAAGTGATCAAAAAAGGCAATGCACAATCAAAGCTTGCCTTTTTTCTTTCTTTTTTCTTTACGTACATCACTGCTTCTCGAGGCAGGCTATAGAGACACAGCATTTAATGGGAGGTTTCCCCTACTTGCAAAAGCCCAGGCTGGGTCCCTGCAGACCAACCTCTCTGATGTAGAAATCGGCAAAGCTGCTGGTGAAGCCGTCTTTCTCCAAAGCGATCACAGCATCGGTTCCAGCGATGAAACAAAGGACCATGAACACTGGTGGAACAGAGAGAGCCAGTAAACGGGCATTATGCTTGTACTGGTATGTGTGTTTTCGCAGGCTTTGAACTCTTGAAGCGAGACCGTTACATTTCTTAAACGAATTCATTAATTGTCATTTTATAATCAATCGCTCTTCTAAACTCTGCAAGCTTAAGGCAGTGCTCCTCCCAACCTTTTGGGCACCAGGGACCGGTTCCGTGGAGAGAGGTTTTTTCCGCGGACTGGAGGGGAGCGTGGTTTTATGTGGTGCCGGCATCCTGCGGATGGACCTTCAACTTGTTGGCACGGGCCAGTTTCTGACGGGAGTTGGAGATCCCAGCCTTAGGGGAACTAGCAATTCTTATAACCCACTGAAAATGATCTATAAAAAGAGGGCTGTTCATTTAGTCCCAGATTGATTGTTGGAGGCAATAGGCTGATTCTGTAAACCGTTTAGAGAGGGCTATAAAGCACTGTGAAGTGGTATATAATAAGTCTAAGTACTATTGCTAGTCTCCAGATCAGCGTTTCTCAATCTTGACAACTTTAAGAGATGTGGGCTTCAACTCCCAGAATTCCCTCAGCCAGCCAGGAACTGTCCTTATAATTAAAACAAATGTCAGGGTTCCAAGTAACACACCAACAGAATCAAAACTCCAATCAAAACTCCAAGTCAGGATAATAATAATAATAATAATAATAATAATAATAATAATAATAATAATAATAATAATAAAAACAACTACCAGCAGGTCCAACCATGTCAGAGAGGTCTAGGCCGAGGAGCAGAACTTAGTTCTAGTCCTCCCTTTGAGAGGGAAGCCAGCTGGGTGGCTTTGTATAGAACAGTGATGGCGAACCTTTTTGTTGTGGTGTGCTGAAAGCATGCACGCACAGGACGGCACCCACAATGCACGCATGCGCAACAACCCTGCCCCGCCCCCTTACCTGCGCTGTGCATGTGCACACCTCCCAGCTGATTTTCAGCCCATTTGAGGCCGTTTTTGCCCTTTCGGGAAGCCTCTGCAGCCTCGGGAGGCCGAAAAACGGAAATACCAGAAATGTCCATTTTCAGCCTCTGGAGGGCCTCTGGAGCCCAGGGGAGGCCATTTTCGCCCTCCCGGAGGCTCTAGGGAAGCCCCGGGAGCCTCGGGAGGCTGAAAACCGGCCCGTTTTAGCATTTCCGGTATTTCTGGAAGGCCAGTTTTTCAGCCTCCCGAGGCTGCAGAGGCTTCCCTCGAGTCTCCAGGAGGGTGAAAATGGCCTCAAATGGGCCAAAAATCAGCTGGGAGGCGCGCACATGCACAGTGCAGGTAAGCTTGGCTGGGACTCTCGCGTGCACACAAATGGCTCTGCGTGCCACCTGTGGTCCCCATGCCATAGGTTTGCCATCATTAAGTTTCTAATAAAAATTATTAGCTCTCTTTCCTTGTTCAACTCTGACTAACATTTCCCCAGTGGGCGAATACAGGTAGTCCCCTGAGTTATGACTACAATTGAGCCCAACATTTCTGTTGCTAAGCAAGAAAGCTGCTAAGTGGATTTTTGCCCATTTTATGACTTTTCCGTTGTTAATGGAATCTGCCTTCTCCAATGACTTTGCTTGCCAGAAAGTCACAAAAACATCGCATGACCCTGTCATAAATACAAAGCAGTTGTCAAGTGCCCAAATTTTGATCCTATTACCATAGGGATATTGCAAAGATTATTAAGTGTGAAAAACAACCATAAATCACTTTTTCAGTGCTGTTGTAATGGTCACTAAATGAACGGTTGTAAGTCAAGGACTACCTGTATAGGAATGTAGAAAAAAGCTGTCTCCACAGTTCAGAAACCTCCTTTTCATTTATCCACCCTGCAATCATTTGCAGTTATTTGGCAGATACATATTTGCTTATCTGCTGTAATCGCAATCTGTTCAGCTACCTTCAGGGGCCTTATTTATGCAAAAACCACTTCCAAACTGTTGTGATTTAACATAAAAATATTTCAACCACACTTTCCTGTTCAATGATCAAATCCAGTGTTTCTCGATCTTGACAGCTTGTCGATGTGTGAACTTTTAACTCCCAGCATTCCCCAGCCAGCACGCTTGGCTGGGGAATTATGGGAACTGAAGTCCCCATATTGGTCAAGCTGCCAATATTGAGCAATGGGGATCTAGTTGAGGTAATCAGGAAGTCAGCGATTATTTCCATTTGTCCCTCATGGTCAAAGGATCAACCAAGATGGGAGTGAGAGGCGAAGAAAAGCGACATGCGTGACGAACCAGACAAGTAAAATGGAAAATGAACATACCGTATAAAAGAGGATCATCGTAGGAACGGTTTGGGAGATAAATCAGAACAAACAAAGGCGACAGAATAATAATACTGAGGACTGCAATCATCGGAGGGCTGTAGGGAGGAAGGAACAAGCACAGAGTTCAAATGCTAAAGTCGTTAATTAAAAAGCCACCACTGGGTACACTGTTACGGGCTCCCTCCATATTCTCTACGAGATTCAGGCATCGGAATTTTAAACTAAATTTAAAGGGGACGGAATTCCCTGGGAACTGCTGTGGTGGCCTAAAGGGCGAAGCTCTCGCCTCACAATAAGGAGGCTGTGAGTTCGATCCTAGGTAGGGGCAGATATTTCTCTGGGCACAATGAGAAGATATCTGCTGGACGTAACTCTGCATTGGCGACAAGAAAGGCATCCGGCCAGTAATCACTCAGCTCCATTCAGTTGCCGAGACTCCACCCCACAAGGGATTAGGCGGCCATTAAAAGATGATGATGGAATTCCCTGGGACACAATACAAGCAGAGACGCTGACAGGGAGAGGGGTTAACAAAGTCACGCTGGCAATCACCCCAGGACTTCCATTCCCAGCATGGACCACTGTTCCCAGGACTTGGCTTACATTTAGAGGTGTCCATGAGGTGGGGAGGAGGTCAACTAAGTCTAGATGGAGACCACTCCTATGCGCTCAAAGCCCTGCCCCTTTTACATGACACACATGAAAAAAGAGGGGTGAACATACCTAATATTCCTTCCTCCTCCTGTTTTCCTCACAACAACAACCCTATGAGGTGGGTTGGGCTGAGAGTGACCAGCAGCCCAAAGTCAGCTAGATGGCTTTCATGCTTAAGGCAGGACTATAATTCACAGTCACCTGTTGATTGGCCAAAAGTCCCCCAGATGGCTTTCATGCCTACGACAAGACTAGAACTCACAGTCTCCTGGTGATTGACCCAAAGTCACCCAATGATTTCATGCCTAAGTCAGGACTAGAACTCACAGTCTCCTTATGAATAGCCCGAAGTCCCCCAACGACTTTTATACCTACAACAGGACTAGAACTCACCATCTCCTGATCTCTAGCGTGGTGCCTCAAACCACCAGACCAAAATACCTCACTTATTATCCTTATAACATTATTGCTTCTGTGTAATTTTTACTGGGGTGATTTGGACTCGGCCTCCGAGTAGGGAAAGATGGAGCCTTATAAACAAATATTTTATTATTTATGTCTTAAATTTCTATGTTATGAACCAAAGCAGCTCTGGGTGGCTTACAATACAGTGTAACTTTGCTCGTTTGTCATCATCGTTTGTAACTCCATTGCCCGTAATATATAGGTCCTACTACAGAGAGAGGCTGCAGAATGAAGCACTGATTTTAGCCATATGACAGTTCCGGTAAAAAAACAAACAAACCATCCCTTCATCAGTGTTCTGCTGAATTGCTTTGCAGATGGGATTGTGTGGTTGCTAAATGCCCACCTATTTATTCTTAATTGACTGGCATAAAAGTTCCGTACTTGCCCATTTACAGGACTCCAAAAACTGCAGTTTCCAACTAATTCTGATTATTATTATTATTTTTAAGAGTCCAAAAGCAAAGGAAGGTCTTTTCTGCCGGGACTCCTTTCTAACTGAAAAGGTGAGACAGCTCGACCTGCCATGGTTTATGCACAGAGCATAATATCCCCACTTCCCTGTCTTGACTGCCCCAAACCAGAGAGGAATCTCTCTTTGAATGCAAACTGCTCAGCCGGTTTATGCCATCAGCAGCCAATGCACCGAGCCCTGAGCAAGCGTTGCAGAAAAGAGCTGCTGCCTGGTGTCGAACTGCAATGCAGATCCAGGATTCATGCAGCGAGCCCGGCGGTTTAGAGAGGTCAGAAAAGGCCACTTAGCATCTGCAGAGCTGCACGGGGGTCTCCAGATCAATAGTTACAGCTGGAGAGGCAAAAGAGGACATGATAGAGGGAACACAGAGGGCTCCCTCCCACCCCCTGGTTGTAGTATTTGTTTTTAGATGGACTCCAAGCTGCCTTTAAGCAGGAAAATGCCAAGCGAGCCAGCTCAGCATTTAGCTAAGCATATGACGGTTTTTTCTTTGCCGGTTGAGTTTTGATTGTTCTCTACAAGCGTTAGAAAAAAAAGGCTTTTTTCACTGCTTCTAGCAAGTATGTTAAATGTGGCTCAAGGCTATGCTGGCTGCATTCTCCCCCTTTCTCTTTCTGCAATGGTCAGATCATTCCTTGAATACAAGCAGCTTTTGACTTATGCCCATAATCGAGACCAACATTTCCATTGCTAAGCAAGGCTTTAAGGAAAAGACGGACTAGGGGTGACATCATAGCATTGTTCCACTATCTCAGGGGCTGCCACAAAGAAGAGGGAGTCAAACTATTCTCCAAAGCACCTGAAGGCTGGACAAGAAGCAATGGGTGGAAACGAATCAAGGAGAGAGGCAGCCTAGAACTAAGGAGATATTCCTGATAGTTAGAGCAATTAATCAGTGGAACAATTTGCCTCCAGAAGCTGTGAATTCTCCAACACTGGAAGTTTTTAAGAAGAGATTGGACAACCATTTGTCTGAAGTGGTGTAGGGTTTCCTGCCTAGGCAGGGGGTTGGACTAGAAGACCTCCAAGGTCCCTTCCAACTCTGTTATTTTATTCTATGATCCAAGGCCGTTTTAACAAGGTCCCTTTCAACTATTTTATTCTGTTGTTCTGCTCCTTCTGTTCTATTCTATTCTATTCTAGTTTCTGTTTCTACTTCTATTATTTCCATTCCATATAAGTAATGCCCAATTTTATGACCCCTTTGTCACAGTTGTTAGGCAAATCACTGCGGAATTACTGTTAAACCAAACACACGGTTGTTAAGCAAATCTTCCCCCATTGACTCTGGGGAGCATTGTAATTGCAAACGCTCACTAACTAAACTGTTGTATGACTCCCTGTAATGGATTCAGGCACTAGACTAGATGTTCTCTAAGGGACCTTTGTAAGCCCTTATATCCTTACAGTATGTTTCTGTATCAGGGAAGAGAAGCAGTTTGGTGTAGTGGTTAAGGCACCGGGCTATAGAAATCAGGCGCCCTTGAGTTCCAGTCCCTCTCTCTCAGCCCTCGGAAGGAGGCAATGGCAAAAACCATTTCTGAAATCTTGCCAAAAAACACGACAAGGACCAGCCTAGGCAGTCGCCAGGAGGCCAACACTGAGTCAAATGTTAGGGAAAGGCTGTTTTGACCAGACGTTGAAGGATGAACATTTGAGGAATTTCTCCTTGCAAGGATCATTTGCACAGACTCTCTCCTGATAACCAGGTTTTAAAAATGACGGGTCCCTCACCATCCCCCGTGCTGTGTTAGATCCTCGTAGCTTTGGGACACGTTTCAAAAACGCTCTGCAAGAAATTAGCCTTCCTTCCATTCAGCTGCTGAGTCTGTACACAAGAGCGAGCTGCCTTTTAAAAGTCTTTATGTTCTTTTAAAAATAAGAAGACGGCGCACTATATTGCTTTATGCACTCTGCATATATTGCTCTACAGCCTAAGATATAATGAAAAGCTTAATAAATGCATTCATTTTATAACAGATATTATTTATCCTATGGATGTTTCATCTGTTAATTAACTTTGGGTTATGTTGAGTTCATTTTAATTACTGTAACACTTTTTTTTCCTTCATTGCACAATTACTATTTAATGGAGGCATCGTAGGAGGAGAGCTATGCTATTTATGATAGCCAACATTAAGCAAGAATCTTTACTGGTTAACACACTTTCTTAAAGCCATCAACTTTCACAAGCTGCAGCTCCCAAAAGCTTCTGTCTTTTAATAAAATATATCGATTTGAAAAGCTGCTACTCGATTCCTCTTGAACAAAGATAATCCTTGCTTAATAACCATCTCATTTAGCAACCGTTCCCAGTTACAATATTGATACTGAAGTGACTTTAGGGCCAGTCCTCACATTTACAACCTTCACGGGTCTGTAAACCAAAACTCAAGCAAGATCACAACTTGTTAACCTCCTAATCTTTGAATTTTTAACCTTATTTATTTTTACTTGTCGGTTTTAATGTGTTTTTAACTCTGGTAAAACTCTGCTTAAGCTATGCCTTTATTCATATATCTGATTTTATTGTACTGTTTGTAAACTGCCCAGAGTCACCTAGGTGAGATGGGCAGTGTAGAAATTTAATAAATAAACACAAGTGTAGTTTCACTTAGCGACCAATTCATTTAACAAAGTTACCAGTTTCAATTGTGGGCACTAAATGAGGACTACCTATAGATCTTGGTTGTGCAACCTTTTGGCTTGCCTGGGCCACATTGGGTGAAGAGGAATTGCCTTGGGTCACATACAAAATATATAATATAGTCATTATACATACATATATAACAAACTTCCTTTATTTTTTATTATTTTGTGGGGCCATGTTACTAGCATACAACCTTTGAGCCAGAGGTTGGACATACCTGCTGTAGATGCTTTTCTTTTATATTTCACTGTCTGGACAAATAAAAGTACAGGTAATCCTCAATTTACAACCACAACATTTCAGCCCAGCGTTTATGTTGCTAAGTGAGACATTTGTTAAGTGAGTTTTGCCCCATTTTACGATCTTTTCTGCTGCAGTTGTTAAGTGAATCACTGCAAGTTCTGTTAAGTTAGTCAAATGGTTGTAAAGTGAATTTTTACTTGAGACTTTCAAGAGGAGATTGGACTGCCGTTTGTTGGAAGTGGTGTAAGGTCTCCCGCTTGGGCAGGGGGTTGGACTAGATGACCTATAAGGTCCCTTCCAACTCTGGTTATCTGTTATCTGAATGTGGCTTCTCCCTTGAATTTGCTTGTCAAAAGTTTTCCCAGGGAAGATCATCACAATGATCCAGAGACTGTCCTAAATATAAACCAGTTGCCAAACGTCCGAATTTTGATCATGTGATCATAGGGATACTGCAAAGGTTGTAAGTGTTTTTAAAAAAATGGTCATGTCATTTTTTTTTCAGTGTTGCTGTAACTTTGAACGGTCACTAAATGAACTGTTTAAGTCAAGAACCACCTGGAATAGACAACGTTAGGCCTATACTACATAGGATATCAGCACCTCCACTCTGAGTTCAGAGAAAACAGTCTCTATAAACTTCCAGGACGCTGTGTCAGCCTGCAAATTGTGTCAGAATTGGATCCAAAGGGCGCCTAGTCATCGGCTCCAACCAATCTTTGCAATATCCAGACAGAGGTAAGCCGGCCATTCAAAAATTGGCAGCTTGGGGTCACCTAAGCTGCTCGCGTCAGCCCCAAATATTTAGCTGCCCGAAACAAAACTTTAAGATGGTGTTTTCTCCCCAGTTTGTGTACAAAGGCTGGGATGGGCTGGCAGATGATCCCTTCCCTGAAGAGAGGGAGGGAGATAAGTGTTCCTTCCTGAAACAAAAATAAAGCCTTGCCGATCATGACTATAGAAATGCTGATGGGTTGAGTGGCCTTATGAACTAGAAACTTGGAATGTTGGATTTTGGGCTACCGTGGACTATCAATAGAATAGAACAGAATTCTTTCTTGGCCAAGTGTGATTGGACACACAAGGAATTTGTCTTTAGTGCCTATGCTCTCAGTGTACATAAAGAAAAAATAAAATACATTCATCAAGAATCATAAGATACAACACTTAGTGATAGTCATAGGTTATTAAATATGCAATCAAAATCATACTGGGAAACAAATAAAACAATTGTAAAGATACAAGCAACACAGTTATAATCATAAGTGGGAAGAGATAGATACTAGGAAGGATGAAAAGAATAATAGTAATCCAATACATTCTTAGTAAATAATTTGACAGTGTTATGGGAATTTGTTTAGCAGAGTGTTGGATTTGTTTAGCAGAGTGATGGCGTTCAGTAAAAAACTGTCTTTGTGTCTAGTTGTTCTGGTGTGCGGTGCTCTATAGCGTCGTTTTGAGGGAAGGAGTTGAAACAGTTTATGTCTGGGATGTGAGGGGTCTGTAGATATTTCCACAGCCCTCTTTTTGACTCGTGCAGGATACAGGTCCTCGAATGAAGGCAGGTTGGTAGTAATTGTTTTTTCTGCAGTCCTAATTACCCTCTGAAGTCTGTGTCTGTCTTGTTGGGTTGCAGAACCAAACCAGCCAGTTACAGAGGTGCAGATGACAGACTCAATAATTCCTCTGTAGAACTGGATCAGCAGCTCCTTGAGAACCTTCACATTCAAGTGCAGCATATCTGATGCTGAAGACAAATGCTGGTTTTTCTCTTTCTAAAAGAAGTTGCAAACTTCTTTGTTGTTTTTTCTGCGGTTCTAATTATCCGTTGAAGTCTGTGTCTGTCGACTTGTCTTGTCTGTCAAGATTCATCTCTCCCAGAATGTTTCTTTCTATGGAAAATTCAAGGGGAATTCGAGGGGATAGAAAATTCAAGGGGAAGTGTGGAATTATATTTGTTGGGGGGGGGAATTCTGGGAGTTGAAGTCAACACATCTTCAAGTTGCAAATGCATTAATGCAAACTCAGGCATCCATCCAGAGTAGGATTTAATGCAGGGGTAGCATTTTAATACGGCCACTTCAAAAGTGCTTTTTCCCCCCTTTTGTTTTGTTTAAATTAAAGAAGGGGAGGCTATCATATGTTTTAAGGATTGCAGCGAGTGACTTCTTCACCTGCAAAGTTTTGAGTCCTAATTTTGCTCTTTAAAGCCTCCAACATTAAACTAACAAAAACATAGCAACATTTTGGCCACACCTACTGTGGGGCAGTCCAGACGGGCAAGAAAGGGTTGCATTTGGGTTATTTGATATACCTAGGCTGGTGGGATTTTTTTTTATCCCAAGGCTGGGTCCCATGCAAAATATATTCTGTGGGTAGAAATGAAAGCGTGACTCCTGGTGGTGAAGTGGTTAAAATGCAGTACTGCAGGCTGCCTGCAATTTGATTCTCAGGGGCTCAAGGTTGACTCAGCCTTCCATCCTTCAAAAGTTGGTAAAACGAGGACCCAGATTGTTGGAGGCAATATGCCAACTCTTTAAGCCACTTAGAAAGGGTTAGAAGAAGCACTGAAGCACTGTAAAATGGTATACAAGTCTAAGTGCTATTGCTATTTGGGAAGAGAGACAAATGCTAATAGAATAAAATAGAATAGAATAGAATAGAATAGAATAGAATAGAATAGAATAGAATAGAATAGAATAGGATGGGATGGGATGGGATAGGATAGGATGGGGATAGGATAGGATAGGATGGGATGGGATGGGATGGGATGGGATGGAACAGAATAACAGATAACAGATAATCAGAGTTGAAAGGGACCTTATTGGTCATCTAGTCCAACCCCCCGCCCAAGCGGGAGACCCTACACCATTTCTGACAAATTATAGAATAATACTAGATAGAATAATACTAGAAAAGAATAATACTAGAGAATAATAGAACAGAAATAATAGAGAATAATAGAATAGAGAATAATAGAATAGAGAATAATAGAATAGAATCTGGAAAGAACATTGGAGGTCGTCTAGTCCAACCCCTGCCTAGGCAGGAAACCCTACACCATTTCAGACACCATTTTATCCAACATCTTCTTAAAAACTTCCAGTGTTGGAGCATTCACAACTTCTGGAGGCAAGTAGTTCCATTGATCAATTGTTCTGTCAGGAAATTTCTCCTTTGAAATGCCTTCAGTGTCAAGCTCTAATTAATAGTATAAAATCCGAGCTATCGCTGCCCTGCATTCCTTTGGAATTGCTTTACACCAGCAACGGGCAAATTGCCACAGCATAGATTACCTGGCAGACCCCGGAATGTATTTTTAGGCACAATCATTAATGATTTCCCTATTTCCTGCCAAAGGAGACAGGCCAGGAGCCCTGGCAAGCCGGCTTGGCGAGAGGCAGGGAAACTAAAGATCAAATGGATCATCGTTGTCTACAGTGGCGTTTCGTTAATTACTACATAGTGTTCAACCTTCGACTCAAACCCTGACACTGAATCCTGGGATTTGATCCCTGGATTTGAGTTGGACTCTTGCTCTATGATCAAGGATGCTCTCTACAGCAAGGCCCTCCCTATTCCCCAGGGCATGCGGAGCCCATCACCAGATCGAAGTCCCTTAGGCCGTCTTGGAAAACAGCGGTTCCCTTAACATCTACTCAGTTTAACCCCTAGAGTGCCTGGAGTGGGGAAAGGGACAAGGTATGAGCCGTGGTGGCGCAGTGGTTAGAGAATGCAGTACTGCAGGCTACTTCTGGTGACTGCCAGCTGCCTGCAATTTGGCAGATCGAATCCCACCAGGCTCAAGGTTGACTCAGCCTTCCATCCTTCCGGGGTGGGTAAAATGAGGAGCCAGATTGTTGGGGCCAATAGGCTGACATTTGTAAACTGCTTAGAGAGGGCTATAAAAGCACTGTGAAATGGTATACAAGCAGGGGTGGGCTGCTGGGGGCTCGCAGGGGCCCTAGCTAAGACTCTGCGGCACTCGGAGAGCCCCCAATAACCTCAGAAAGACAAGCAGCAAAGGAAAGCTCTTAATAGGCTTAATTGAACCTCTGGGCATTCAGCCAAGAGCATTTCACACCTGGTAAAAGTGTTGCAAGCTAGATAAACAATCCACTCAGCACTTGTGAGGGAGAGCCATTGAGAAAATAAGATAACACAGCCTCCGAGGGGATTAATTCCCAAAAAATAAGAATCACGTAACTCACCAGAAACTCCACTAAGACTCCAAGATCCCTCTCACAGTCACTGCTATTAAGCCTGGTTTCATCCGGCCTTTCATTTAAGTATTAAATGCACAAAATAATAAATGCTATGGTTCTCTGGCAACAGGTGTGGACGGCTGAGGTCTCTGACAGCGAGGACTCGGATGAGGGGCTGCATGTGTTAGCATCTGTTGCTAAGTGAGACATTTGACAAGTGAATTTTCCCCCTTTTTACAACCTTTCTTGTCATGGTTGTTAAGTGAATCACTGTACTTGTTAAATTAGTAACACAGTTGTTAAGGGAATGTAGCTTCCCCATTGATTTTGCTTGTCAAAAGGTTGCAAAAGGGGATCCCGTGACCTGAGGAACCCAACCGTCATAAGTATGAGTCAGTTGCCAAGCATCTGAATTTTGCATCACATGACCATGGAGGACCATGCAATGGTTGTAAGTGTGAAAAATGGTTCATAAGTCACTTTTTTCAGTGATGGGGAGACTTTGAATGGTCACTAAATGAACTGTTGTAAGTCAAGGACTACCTGTATATATTGACTTCTCTTCTGTTTTAATAACTGCCATTTAATTTTTAAGTCTTGCAGACCCAGTGCTTTTTCCCTTTGTCCTATGATTTTTTCATGGGCAGATTTTGAGGCACAGCAAGTGACAAGCAGGTGCAGTTGGAGCAGTGGTGGGATTCAAAAAAAATTAATACCGGTTCTCTGGGCGTGGCTTGCTGGGCGTGGCAGGGGAAGGTTGCTGCAAAATCCCCATTCCCTCCCCAGCCCACTCACCTGCTTTCCAGCTCCGTTCTCCTGTGCAGGGCAACCAAAGAAAACCCAGCCAATCAGCTGGGACTCGGGAGGCGGCGAATAGATGGGCACAGGGCCAGTCAGAGGTGGGATTTGCCAGTTCTCCAAACTACTCAAAATTTCCACTACTGATTCTCCAGAACTGGTCAGAACCTGCTGAATACCACCTCTGAATTGGAGAACGTTACCAGATCAGGTGAGACACAAACCTGCAGATTTTAATAGAGGCTCAGCCTGCCAAAATTTAGGGGTTCCCCTCCCAAATTATGATTTTAAATAGGATCATCGCGATCACTTATACCTGCCAGGAGTAGAGAAGGCACTAGGGCAAATTGGCAGTCAAAATTGTAGCTATGTCAAACAGGGCCCCATCATTATGATAGCTGTTGTTATTATCCTTATGCAAAACAAATCTTTCCCTAATGGCATTAAATTTTAAACTATCTCATTTCAACCCTCCTACATTAAACCCCCTGCCTTTAAACGGTCTACTTTACATTACATTTTAAAGCACTGAAATTCACTAAAACAAAACAAGCGCTTTAAATCAAGGTAAAATTGGAATTAAAGCTATTGAAAAGCTACTAAAACAATCAAAACTCAGGAGGTGGGTTTTTTTTCAGGCTTATTTGAGGACCACCAGAAAACAGTCCAGCCCTACAAGGAGAGTGTGCCTTTACCGAAAAACCTACCAAAAACTAAGAAGCTGAAGAAGCTTCTTGGATGAGAAGCAAAATGTCTTCAAAGAAAAACCAGAAAGTTTAGTTGCCTCTTGTGGGGGGGAAAAAAAGGCACCTTTGGGACAACCTGGGACTAACATGGCCATAAATGGGCTCTACGCTACCAAAGACACTGATGGTTTCCATCTTTGCAATTTGGAATAGACTCTCTTGCTCCAGCAGGGGGTTGGACTAAATGACCTCCGGGGTCCCTTCCAACTCTGTTATTCTGTTATTCTATGTTCTCTCCCGTTGTTTATCCTGTGTGTTCCCTTCCCACAACTCGACCTGTGACAAGTCACCCCGGCCGTGCCAAACCTTCTTCCTGGTCCCCAGAAGTCGTGGGGAAAAGAGGTTTAAGAGGGTCAAGGGAGGAGGGGGAGGGAAACCAACAACCCCGGGGCAAATCCGTGTCCTTCGTGCTTCGTTCACACGACACACGTACCTGAGCAAAGCCGCGAGGGTGTTCAAGAGGTAGAATAACGGGAAGGCGGAAAGGTAAAGGCCGACGGCGGCCCAAAGCGCGTGCAGCCGCATGGCCAGCGGCGCGGAGAGCAAACCTGGAAGAAGAGGGTCGTGGGAAAGGGCGACGAGGGGCGATCGCTCCAGCAGGGAAGGGGCGATCGGCCAAGCGGCGGGTTCCTGGGCGTAACACAAACCTCCTCGCCTCTCATGCGATCCTCTCGCCCAAAAAGGGGGGGCGGGAAAGAGGACTTTCCGCCCCCTCCTTCCTCTATCCAAAGGTCGTGACTGTTGGCAGCTTTCTTGCTCAAGCGATCCCGGGGGAAAAGAGCGGCGCACCTCTTAAAAGTGCAAGACACACCTTTGTTGGTTCTCTCCCCCCCCCCGCGCTTCCCCCCCCAGCACCCCCCTTCGAGGATCGTGGATTTGGCCTTCCCTGCAAACCGGCCTGGAGAGAAAAAAAAGTGCTTTTTCCGCGCTGATTCCTAACCCGGGAGAGACGCTGAGTAACCAACCGCTGCAAATGGTATCTTGCCAATGGGGTCAATAACCATCCGATACGGACTTCATGCCAAGTGTGGCTCAGCCTCTGGCTGGCATAACGAAGCCCTAGCAGCGGGCTTACTTCCCCCTCTCCCCCCCACCCGCCAAAAAAACCTTATCCTAAGATTTGCGCAATGAATTGCAAAGTCCAAAACAAACGTGCCTGTGCATCTTTGGAGATTTTCAGTCATCCAGGTCGTGGTTGTCCCAAAGGTGCTTTTTTTCTCCAAAAGGCAACTGGACTGCCTTGGTTTTGTTTTGTTTTTTCTTTGAAGACGTTTCGCTTCTCATCCAAGAAGCTTCTTCAACTCTGACTGGGGGACTTTGGTCTCGAATCTGGGATTGCCCATTCTTTTGCATTCTTTTAACAACTCCTACAAGAATGCAAAAAAGGACCAGCTGTCTGCAAGGAGAATAAATCCTTCCATTCCCTGCCATACAGTCAGAGCTGAAGAAGCTTCTTGGATGAGAAGCAAAATGCCTTCCAAGAAAGAAACAAGAAAGGCCAGTTGACTCTTGGGGGAAAAAGCATCTTTATGGGAAACCTGCCTGTGTGGTTTCATGTTGTCAAGACTGCCTGTCTGTCATTGAGATGTTTTGAATTCAGCAAATCAAGTTTGCCAGTCCCTGTGGCTAGGATCAAAAGAAGACAGGGGTTAAGAAAGAGGCATAAAGCCTTAGTGGCAAGACACCCTAGAGGTCATCCAATCCAACCACCACCACCCCCATCACTGCTAGATTTGCTGCAGCATCTCTGATGGAAGAGCATATTTAGGAGCAGCCTGTCATCTTTTTCAGGGTCACCAGGTATATATTTCCTCTACTTGTGCAGTTTACTGGCAAGAAACTTATCAAGGCAGAAATGTAGGTAGCTGGCAGAGCTTTTCCTATTAATCCATCATTTCCAGTGAGCTTCCCCTGTTTCAATTTTTGTTGTGTTGGCAGATTGCTGTTAATTGCAAAATAAAATATAAAATATATGCCAGAATGGGTTGCGAATCCGTTTTTTAAAAAAGGAGAACCTGCATGGTTATAAGTTGGCTAGCTTTTAGATTACCCTATAATGCTTTCCTGACTCTAAATTTAGAACAGTGATTCTTAAAATTGGGGGGGAATTTTCCCAGAGGGAGAAATTTGGGCACATCCTGGGGGAGTAATAGAGCAGATGGTAATTACTTATTTGTGAGTTGAGGATCCATTTTGGGATTGCTGTGGCTGAGACGCTTGTGTAAAACTAGTCTTTTTATTTTTGTTTTAAATGGGTGTAATAGTATTTGAGGAAAAGGGATAATTGGCTGTGGCAATTTAAGTGCCGCTCTTTTAGATTAGAATACATTTTAAGGCTTTGTGTCTGTTCTCTCATGCCAAATCAGTAATGTTGATTTTCCTCATCAACTGATGTGCCAATTATTTTTATGTTGTTATGATGATGAGCAGTGTCATTTTGAATTGGGCAGACTTAAATTCAGTGTATGGAATTAAAATAACAAAAGCTCCTTTTGACTTGTGTTTCCAAGAGGCCCTCAACTTATGATCACAACTGGGACCAGAATTTCTGTTGCTAAGCAAAGTTACACCCCATTTTTGTCACAGCTGTTAAATGTATTGCTGTTAAGTGGATCAGGCAGTCGTTAAACAAATCTGACTTCCTCAGCTGTCTTGGCTTGTCATAAACCAGCTGGGAAGGTTGCAAATGGTGATCATATGACTCTGGAAACATATAAATACATGTTGGTTGCCAAGTGCTTGAATTTTGATCATGTGACCGTGGGGATGCTATGACGGTTGTAAATGCGAAGACCAGTTTTCAGTGCTGTACTTATTTCAGTCAGTCACTAAAGAAATGGTTGTAAATCGAGGATTAGAATTCTTTATTGGCCAAGTGTGATTGGACACCCAAGGAACTTGTCTTGGTGTAAATGCTCTCAGTGTACATAAAAGAAAAGATACATTCATCAAGAGTCAAGAATCATAAGGTACAACACTTAACAATAGTCATAGGGTACAATAAGCAATCAAATTACTTGCATTTATTTTGTCTGGGCCATTCTTGAGTTCAGAAAGCTGTTTCTTTTTTCATTCACGGTGCTCTTTTTGTCTTTAAAGATCTTAATGGACTGTTTTTTAAATCTGGTACATTGGAAGACATGTGGACATCAACTTCCAGAATCCCCCAGTCAGCATCACAACAACTCCAGATGTTGGACTCCAGGTGCCCCAAACTCCCAACCATCTTATTGAGTCACAGCTGGTTTGTCCCCATCCAGGCATGGGGCAGGCACCTGAACAGGTTATGCTGGTATATGTTCGTTTGTTTTATTGATTGATTTTACTGTATTTAGAGCCTGCCACAGACGATGGACTCTGAGCAGAGTACTGCAAAATTCCTTCCCAAAATTAATTAAAAACAGAAACACGTAATAGAAATCCGTAAAAAGGTTTTCGCTGACATATAGGATGATGCAGTAGTGGAGGTGTTGAATTATGAGTGGGGCGACCAAGATTTTAATTCCTTCCTCAGTCATAGAAGCTTATCGGCTGAATTTGGGCTAGTCCCTCCCTCCCAGTATCAGGGGTAGTAGGGGGTTGGGTTAGGAGTGGGGAGATCCAGGTTCCATATTCTAGGAAGCTCATTGGTTGTCTTTCAGCCAGTCTCCCCCCCCCCATCAGCCCAGCCTACTTTGCAGGAATGTTGTTGTGGGGAAAAATAGTGAACTCCCCCAAAGTTAGAATATAATACAAGGGTCTTCAAACTTGGCAAATTTAAGACTTGTGGACTTCAACTCCCCGAATTCCTGATCTGACACAAGTCTTAAAAGGTGTCAAGTTTGAAGGTCCCCTGCTCTAATAAATAAATATTCAGGTCCATCAAAGGTGCCATTTACTTCACTGGAAGGCTAAATAAGTACTTTCAAAATACCTGAAGGGCCTTCCATAAATTGGGAATCATCACCAAAGCAACCTGTCACTTGACCAATGAACCTGGTGAGCAACAGAGAGCCAGAAGGACAGGCCTTCTTTAAATCACCAAACCGATCCATGAAATCATCATTTTTGCAAAGGGCCATTGTTCAGTGGATCTTGTTTTGCCTTCATTAAAAGATAGGCTGCAGTCCAAGTGCAATAGATACTTAATATAAGTAGTCCTCGACTTACGACCACAACTGAGCCCAAGGATTATGTTGCTAAGTGAGTTTTTCTCCAGTTTACTAACTTTCTTGTCACAGTTGTTAAGTGAGTCACTGCAGTTGTTAAGTTAGTAACACGGTTGTTAAGTGAATCTGATTCCCCCAGTTGACTGCTTGTCAGAAGGCTACAAAAGGTGATCACATGACTTCAGGACACTGCAACTGTCATAAATGTGAGTCAATTCCCAAGCATCTGAATTTTGATCATGTGACCACGGGGATGCTGCAAGGATTGTGTGGAAAAAATGGTAATAAGTTGCTTTTTTCAGTGCTGTTGTAACTTCAAACGGTCACTAAGAAAATGTTGTAAGTCAAGGACTACCCGGATAGAAAGCCACTTTCACACCAACCATTAGTCCAGCTTAGAATTTTCTACACCAATAAATATAAAGGATAAGTACAATGGTTTTGCTTTTCTTGCTCCAGAAAACATAAAAACGGCTGCCAAAAATGAAAAGTGATGAAAATTAAACCCAGTGGGATTCTTACGTGCTTATAAAACGCTGGTTTTCCCACTTCTAAAGGATTATGATGAATGTAGTGCACACTGTAATTTTTTTTTTATTTTCTTCATCTTGCAAGGATACAGAGAATTTGCTTCTTGTTAGCAACTGGGACATTTATCAAGAGAATAACTTTTTTTAAGCTGCCCTGGAAGATTTTGGATAATTTCTATAAAGGACGGCAGTCTCAAAGAGAGGGAACAAAAAAAATATAAAGGATGCTTGTATCTTTATAGGCACATTTTGATAACAGGATTGAGAGTCAAGTAATCATCAATGAGAAAACAACTGATTTTTTTTTTTTTGAGAGTGGGGAGCGGGTTTATGGATTCTGTTCATGAAATTTAAAAGTTGTAAGCCACCTGGAGTTACCCTGAGATGGGCAGCCATATGGATTTGTTTCATAAATATCAGTAGTTCTCGACTTACAACTACAATTGAGCCCAAAATTTCTATGACTAAACAAGACAGGTAAGTGAGTTTCGCTCAGTGGTGGGATTCAATTTTTTTTTACTATTGGTTCTGTGGGCGTGGCTTGGTGGGCGTGACAGGGGAAAGGTTACTGCAAAATCCCCATTCCTTCCCCACCCCACTAACCTGCTTTCCAGCTCCATTCTCCTGTGCAGGGCAACAAAAGAAGACCCAGCTGATCAGCTGGGACTTTGGAGGCAGAGAATAGATGGGGGCCGAGCCAGTCAAGAGGTGGGATTTGCCGGTTTGCCAAACTACTCAAAATTTCCGCTACCAGTTCTCCAGAACTGGTCAGAACCTGCTGGATACCACCTCTGTTTTTGCTCCATTTTACTACTTTCTTGCCATGGTTGTTAAATGAATCACTGAGTCGTTAGCTTAAGCTCACATGGTTGTTAAGAGAAATTGGCTTCCCCCTTCAGTTCGCTTATCAGGTTGCCAAAGAGGATCACATCACATGACCCCGGGACGCTGCAACTGTCATAAATGTGAACCCATTGCCAAGCGCCTGAGTTTTGCTCACGTGACCGGTGGGGGAGGCTGCTACGGTTGCCAAGATCATCATTTTTTTTCAGTGCTGCTATAGCTTCAAATGGTTACTAAATGAATGGCTGTTAAGTCGAGGACAATCCATACATAAACAGCTGAAGATCCTTGGTAACCTCCCATGTGTTATTATTAAAAGATGAGGTGATAGCAGCAGGTCAATACTTATGCCGTTGTAACTTTTCTTAGTGGCCAAGGACCACTTCTACCGACCAGCTGTTTCCTCCTGCCAACCAAGGTGAAGAAGTTAATAGTCCCACCCACCTGTTCCCCAAGGGACAAAAGCTATGAGAATGTCCAGGCATTCGTTTAACGACCATTAAAATTTACAATGTCTCTGTCATGCCCCTGTTGGAATCTGATTCGGAGGGGGAGGCCGAGCAGCTAACAGGGAGTGGGGGTGTGGCTCCATTGGCTGTGGAAGAAACTGGGGAAGGGCAAAGTCCGGCTGGGCATTCAGAGGAAGACCCAGGCCCACCCTCTTCATCCTAGGGCATGCAGGGAGGAACGGAGAAGGGACCAATGTGAGTTGCATGGCTTACGGGGAAGGAAAGGGCCCTGATTCCCTCCATTAGCTACAGCTGGGAACACAGTGTTTAAAAAGGGAAGTTGCGCACAGCAAACTTATTGAGAGCAAATCATAAGTTATCGTTATTGTCAAGGCTTATCTGGGTTCCTGGTGTCTTCCCAACTGTGTGTGTTTTTCTGGCCTTTCAAGTCTGCAATTCCTTATCCTGCCATGTCAAGTTAATTACTGCAGCGTGATTTGTGTGGATTTTAATTTACAGTTTGTATGTTTTCGGACTGAATTTCCTCCACTTAAAGGCTGTTCCTGGGAGAGTTTTTCTCGAACCAAAGGTATCCTGGACATTGGAGGTACTAAAGGGACTCTTCTTACTTATGTGACTGTGTTGCCTTTGTGCCAGGCCCCGGGTCATCACAGCCTCTGAAAAAAATATGACAGCGCCTCACACATATGACCATTGCAGCATCCCTACAGTCACATGATCAGATTTTTGGCTGCTTGACAACCAAGAGGCGTTTATGATGGTTGTAGCATTCAGGGATCACCATTCGTGGCTTTCCCAGGTGGCAAATTAAGAGGGGAAGCCAGATTCGCTTAACGGCCATGAGTTCACTTAACAACTGTAGTGCTACACACTTAGCAACCTTGACAAAAAAAAGTGGTGGTGAAATTGGACATGACTAAGTTAACAACTGTCTTGCTTAGCAATGGAAATTCTGGTCGTAAGTCAAGGACTAGCTGTACTTGCACTGAGGGATACTTGGAAGCAGTGGTCCTATCTCTAGGAACCCTGGCACGGAGGGTTTCTTGTGTGCATCCTCTCCCAACCTTGGCAGGTAAGAAAGTCCCTTTCCCCCCCAAAACTTGCATTGAGGGGTGCTGAAAGTGGTGCGGTGGCCTAGAGGTGGAGCTCTCACCTCACAATCAGGAGGCTGTGAGTTCGATCCTAGGTGGAGGCAGATATTTCTCTCTCTGGGCATACCGAGAATATATCTGCTGAACAAGACTCTGCGTTGGTGACAGGAAGGGCATCCGGCCATTAAAACACTCTGCTAGCTCCATTCGGTTGCCCAGACTCCACCCTGCAAGGGATTATGGGGTCGTTAAATGAAGAGGATGATGCATAGGAGGAGGCTACTTCCCCATTCCTTCTCTACCTGAGAGTCATGTACACTCATCCATCATTCTTGGAATTTTGGAAAAACAAACAAACTCATTGTCAGGACCTTCAAAAGAAAAAAACAATCTTCCTCGCATTATTTCTCTAGCTTTATTAACATGTTTGGCAAAAGCCCAACGTATCAACTCTACATCATTAAAGTTTAACAAAAATGAAAATAAGCATCGTTTCAGAGCCTACCTGAAGGAACCACAGTTGTTTTAATGTTGGAAGATCATGGAAGAGAGAGGTTTGCCTTGGTGAACAGGGCATGTAATTGTTGTAAAACAAAAAGATTTTTTTGGTTTTCCCCTTCTCTCACCTTTCTCCTTTGGAACAAATCTGAAAGATTATTAAAACCTACTAAGAATTAAGCAAAGGCTGAGAATCGAGCTAAGGATATGTTTGGTTTTGGCCTCTGGCTTGGTCTCAGAAGCAATTCAAACTTCCTCGCTCTTTGAAATAACTAAAGAGTGAGGAAAAGGAGAGCCAGTTGTCCTCTAAAAAGAGAAGGTTGGCCGATACACGGTGGTTTTGCATGCTTTCACGAGAGTCCCTCAGAACTGAGGTAAAAATGACACCCTCACAGAGACGCAATACTCTGGGATAGTTTGTCTGCCCCCCCACCCCCAATTTAAAAACAGTTCCCCTTTCCTAAGTTACTGCAACCCAAATCTTTCTCTTTTGAACTGCAGCTGGAAAACCTCCCTACCATATTTGGGGTAAATAAATTTCCTTATTTATGCCTGTGTTGCTGATCGCCTGCTACATCCCATCCTGTGATCCTTCCCTGCAGGGACCCACCATCAACAAGGAACAGCAACCCAGAATTTCTATGTTCATGGGGAAAGAAACAGGGCTTCAAAGGAAAACCATGAAACCAAGTAGAATGAAGATTATTACACGTTACATTAACAAATGTTTTTAGGCCAATACCCCCTTCTCACAAATGGTTGGGTATGACTCAGGAACATTTTTCTCTGATCACCTCAGTTCCGAGTTGCTCCTTCTCTTTCTTTAATGGGATCACATTTAAAATAATAATAATAATAATAAACGAGGGGGTAAGCTCTGCAACCACAACGAAAAAGTCCAACATCTGTGGGCGGGTAAACAGATGGGAGGCTAAACCTGAAACAGAGTCCTTCTAAACGAAAGAATGGGACATTTTTTTTAATAAACTTGTCACAGTAAACAATCCATCACTGGAGGACCAGGGAGTAGGTGGGAGGTGAGAAGAAACACACTGCAGCATCAATAATAAGGACGCCGAGGGTTGTTCTGGAAGAGGAGAAAAAAAAAAAGACAAAATTCAAATCATCATGGTAAGAGAAGGCCAACAGAATGTGAAGCTCCAACCCAACACCGTCCTTTTTGAAGTGATCATCACGTTGTTTGATATCACATGGGGTGTGCGTGTGATTGTTCAAGGTTTTAACACGTTGGATGAACCGATCACGTTTAACCCCGAAGGCTTAGAAAGTTGCATCCATTCTGGTGTATCCAATAAACGTGATGAAGCAACCTACATCCTGGTGCAATGTGTGAATCCGTTCTTTGAATTCAAGGGAGAAGAAAAACCAGAATAGGCTGACATTCTACGAAGTTAGTCAAATGGTCGTTAAATGAATCTGACTTCCCTATTGACTCTGCTTGTCAGAAGGTCACAAAGAGGAGCACATGGCCCTGGGACATGGCAACCGTCATAAATAGGAGCCAGTTTGCCAAGGGTCCGAATTTTGATCACGTGACCATGGGGATGCTACAACCGTTCCAAGGGTGAAAAATGGTTATAAGCCTCTTTTTTCAGTGCCATTGTAACACTGGTCATTAAACAAATGGTTGTAACTTGAGGATTACCTGGACTCAAGCTTCATTCCAAGAATGAAGAACAGCAGCTGTTCCTGCCGTTTATAAACAACATTTATAACTGTTGTTTGCCTGTTCTATAATACTTTTCTCAGCTGCTGCTATTTTTACTGTTCCCACAGTTAACATGGACTTAATGTTGTGCTACATATGCAAGATTAAATAAAGGCTGAGCTATAAAGAGAGAAAATTGATACATGTAATTTTGAAGATTTACATTTGAAGGATTTCTCAACTGAGATTTGAATAGGCTAGCAACACATCGTGTGAGAATAGAAGGGAGTTTCTGGAAAAAGAAAACTTGGGATAGCTGGCTGGCACCATAAAGGGAAGTTATCTTCTCCACAACGAAGGAGCAAGATCTCCTTCCTAAATATTCTTACACGAATTCTTTCTGCAGCACTGGATACAGCACTTTAAGTGATTAACCTCATTTTGATGTTTGGTAAAATAATCCTTACAATATAGTGCTGCAAATTGTTTAGAATATAGAATAAAAATAGAATATACAATCGATCAATCTATATCAATATAGTCAATCAGTTACAGTGAAGCAAGCAACCCGTTCAAATAGTTCCTTCAATATATATATATATATATTGCAGTCAAAGGCAACTCAGATCAGGACATCTCAATGAAAACAGACCGTCCTGGCATTTTCAGAGTAAAATGTCAAGAAATTAAAAGTTCATGCCTGCCTTGCCTGCCCTGGTGGTGCAGTCGTTGGAATGCAATAGTATAGGCTAATTCTGCCCACAGCCTGGAGTTCGATCCTGACCAGCAGTCAAACCTGGCTCAACTCCATAGCTGCCTGTACCTGCTTTCATCAGCAGCTCTGCCTTACAGTGACAGGAGGAGGGTGGTGAATTCCTAAGGGTGAAGGGAGGCTATGGAATTCAAGTGAACCGCTTCTTGCTAGACAGACATTTTATCTAACAAGGCCGAGGGATGAAGAATATTTTGACTGGAGCAGAGAGCTTTTCCCAAAGCAAAAGAACTGAATTCAGTTGGTGAACTATGAACTGCGGGTGGCTGGAGGGGAAAAGAGGAGTTAACTATGTGGGTTTTTGAGGGAAAATCCCAGAACTTACTTTGCTTCTGCCGTGCCTAGATAGATTTTTCAATAAAGCTACTGGCTATTAACTGTTGGATAATCTAAAGAGTTTCTTTTGTTCGATGTGGTAAATGGGACCAGCTGACATTGGTTCAAGGTTTGACTCAGCCTTCCATCCTTCCAAAGTTGGCAAAATGAGGGCAAAATGACCCAGCTCGTTGGGGGCAATAGGCAGACTCTATAAACTGCTTAGAGAGGGCTGTAAAAGCACTATGGCGTGGTATATAAGTCTAAGTGCCAGATTATTTCAAAAAGACTGTTCCAATGTATCCCTAACCTATTTCGGATATAAATCAATTGTATAAGCATCATTTCTAACATGGGGAAAAAGGGCCCCAAGGGGTGGGGCTTCTCTCACCAGTGGGTTGGGCCGGAATCTGTAGGCCAACATCATCCTCTTCCGAAAAGCCTCGTACTCATCATCATCCTTGGACAAATCAGCAGGACGGTCGATCCCAAAGCCTGCTCCATCCACAGCCGTCACCCCCCTGGTTGGGAAAGAGCTGTGTCTATCTTATGTGCATGGACATGAGGAAGCTGCCTTAGACCAGACCTTTTAAGATAGGGTGGATTAAAACCATAGAGTCAGAGGGCTGGAAGGGACTATGGAGGTCTTGTAGTCCAGGGGTCTCCAACCTCGGCAACTTTAAGCCATGTGGACTTTAACTCCCAGAATTCCTCAGCCAGCTTTGCTGGCTGAGGGATTCTGGGAGTTGAAGTCCACAAGTCTGAAAGTTGCCGAGGTTGGAGACCCCTGTTCTAGTCCAACCCCTTTCCAAGGTAGGGGTTCCTTATACTTTATTACAGGTAGTCCTTGACTTACAACCACAACAGAATCCAACATGCTAAGCGAGACATTTGCTAAATGAGTTTTGTTCCGTTTCACAACCTTTCTTGCCCTAGTTGTGAAGTAAATCACTGCAGCTGTTAAAGTTAGTCACATGATTGTTAAGTGAATCTGGCTTCCCCACCGACTTTGCTTGTCAGAAGGTTATAAAAGGTGATCACATGACCCCAGGATACCGCAACCGTCCTAAATATGAGACAGTTGCCACGAGTCTGAATTCTGATCGTGTGAACATAGGGATGTTGCTATGGTCACAGGGGCGAACAATGGCCGTAAGTCGCTTTTTCAGTGCTGCTGTAACTTTGAACGGTCACTAAAAGAAACTGCTGTAAGTCGAGGACTACCTGGATTTAGGGACTTTGCTCTTGGAGCTGAAGCAGGGTTGCCATAACTTCCAAACCAAGTAAGAGAACCGGAGTGGTTATACTGGGATATCATGAGGATGGTGGGCCAGAACCAGAGCAAGTTTCTAGTAGTTCCCCCTCAGCCACAGGAGCTCTCTGGGGAATTTTGGGCCAGTCTTTGTTTCTCTACCCAATTATCTCACAGGATTATTTATTGTGAGGAAAAATAGAAGAGGGAAGGTACATACCCCACCTTGAGCAACTTTATGAAATCTGAGGTAAAAATCCAACATAACACAGGTAGTCCTCGACTTACACCGGGGCACTTAGCAACCATTTGAAGTTATGACAGACTCTCCAGGGTTACTCACCACCCAGATTCAATGTTCTGATGGCTGGGTCCAGCTGTATTTTGGGTGCTTGGCAAATGGACCACATTTATGGCTGTTCCATGTCATGTGACTACAATCTACGATGGGGTTTCTTTTTGCCAGAAAAAGCTTATTTCCAGCAAAAAAAAAAAAACAAACCAACAACAAAACCACTGCTGATTCACTGAATAGTGCTTAATGTCCATGGTGATTCACCTAACAACTACTGCAAAAAAAAGATTCTAAAATTGGGCACAGATGTGTGGTGACCCATTTAATGACAGGCATGATTTACGACCAGTATTCTGGTCTCAGTTTACGGTCATAAGTCAAGGACTACCTGCAAATACATTTAATTTTTTTTACACTGGGACACCTTGCTACCAAGCCAAAACCTGTGACTGCCAAAGAGAGAGAGACAGAGACAGAGAGAGACAGAGAGAGAACGTTCATAATGACTCTGGTGTGAGAAGGGGTTAGCAGGTCATCCCTTCCAAGCAGATCATCTAGAACAGTGGTGGCTAACCTTTTTGGGCTCCCGTGCCCAAAATACTGGAAGTGCCAAAATGGGCCCGTTTTTCGGCCTCCAAAGGCTGCAGAGGCTTCCCTCAAGTGTCAGAGAGGCTGAAAATGGCCTCAAACAGGCCGAAAATCAGCTGGGAGGTGCGTGCATCCGCAGTGCAGGTAGGTTTGGCTGGGACTTGCGTGCCCCCACAAATGGCTCCGTGTGCCACCTGTGGCATGTGTGTCATAGGTTCGCCATCAGGGATCTAGAATAACGGCCCCCCAACCTTTTGGGGCATCAGGGACCGGTTCTGTGGGGAGATGTTTTTCTAGGGACCGAAGGGGGCATGGTTTCGTGTGCTGCCTTCATCCTGTGGATGGGGCTTCACTTGTTTGTGTGGCCCAGTAGCTGGCATGCTGCAGACCGGGCGCCGATCCACGGATTGGGGGTGTGTGTGTCCCCTGATCTAGAATGACCACTGATAGGCAGACTCATGGCAGTGCACGTGACACACATGATGCTAACTCCAACTCCTTCCTGTCTGTTCAGAGAAGGAAGCAAACTTTCCTTGCTGCGACAATGTCATTCAGTCTGTCCACATGAAGGGGGGGGGGGAGAAGAGAGAGACAGGCGCTTGTTTTGGTTTTTCCCTCTGAGGTTTCTCCTTTCTACCACCTGCTGAAACATCCCTGATTCTCATCTGTCTGCAACCAAACACCTGAAAAGCAAATTATTCTAAACAACTTGGACTTTCAACTGCTAAGCCAATATGTCATATCAGAAAGCACATCTTGGTGATGTTATATAAAAAGTAGATTTTATTCTATCAATTTTATAACTGTCTTCTTTCTACACTGACGTTCTATATATTTTGGGTTGTTGTTTTTTTAAACTTGGTTTTCTAGCTTGTTCGCTGCTCTGTGTGTTTCTGAGCAGGGGAAAACGGAAGGACTTCCCCCCCCCCCAAATCAAGATATAACAAAAGAGGGATCAGACACCTACTTGTTCACAGGAGCTTTGATACCCTGACCATCAGATCCCAGACCATCACCTTCCTTCCAGCCCATTTTCATCAGCATCTGGTAACCGATGTTTTCCACGGTCAGTTTAAATTCTTTGTATTCAGAGTAATCAGGCTCACGGCCTTCCTGTGGAGGAAGAAAACAATAGTTTGAAAAGAAATCATGCATGAGAATCTGCTTCAAAACAATGTCTCTCCACTGTGACAATTTAAAGAGATGAGGACTTCAAAATTCCCAGAATTCTCCAGCCAGCAAAGAATTCTGGGAGTTGGAAGTCCTCACCTCTTTTAGTTGTCAAGGTTGAGAAACACTGTTCCAAGCTGTCACTATGACTGACAAGCAATGACCTTTTTCAGTCCCCTTTCAAAGGCCCATGCCACCTGTCTGGAGGCAGCGACCCTTTAGTGCAGGGGTCCTCAAACTTGACAGCTTTAAGACTTGTGGACTTCAACTCCCAGAATCCTTCCTCCAGTCATGTTAGCTCAGGAATTCTGGGAGTTGAAGTCCACAAGTCTTCAACTTGCCAAGTTTGAAGATCCTTGCTTTAGTGCAGGGGTCTCCAACCGTGGCAACTTTAAGACTTGTGGACTTCAACTCCCAGAATTCCTCAGCCAGCAAAGCTATTTGAAGAATTCTGGGAGTTGAAATCTACAAGTCTTACAGTTGCCAAGGTTGGAGACCCCTGCTTTAGTGGGTCTTCTAGATCTTGTGGGGTTTTTCCTTTTTGGACAATCCTCCAGTTCCATTGCTATTAGAACAGGAGTATAAAAAAGTATTCTCTAGGGAATAATTTTATATAGCTATTTCTAGACTGCAAAGCTCTAAGCAGTTTAGGATTTCTCTATAGAGAAGTGGTGCCTCAGTAATCTCCCATTACTTTTGGTTATCCTTCTTTGCTCCTTTCCCAGGTTTGAGGCCATGCTCTTTGGGGTGAACACACACAACCATGAAGTAGAAAAATTCTGAATCTGAAACGTTTCTAAGTTTGGAGGGGCCTCTTGGAGGCTTAAATGCTGTTCCAACTGCCCTGCCAATATTTTCAGTTGCAACTGGTATACTTTGGAGTTGATTGCCAACCCATTTGGAACAAACTGACTTTTGAAATTGTTTGAAATTGTTTTGTCTATTGCATGTATCTAATGTGTTGCCTGATTTTTTTTTTCCAAACAGGAAAAACAGATCCTCTTTCTCTTCCCTCCTCCCCGCTCCCATCCTCTTCCTCCTCCTCCTCCGGAAACATTCAATCACACACATATATATAAGCTGTCCTAAACAGAAGGACACTAAACATTTTACCTTCAGAGCTTTGAAGGTTTCCATAAACTTCTCAAGCTCATCAGGGGGCAGAAAATCTCCAATGAAATGTTTTCCTCGGCCCATTTGAGTCAGCTGCTCCGCCCATTCTGAAAAAGGACCAGGCAGAACAGAATTACTTCTCAGCAAGACGTTGTTTGTAGAACGTACAAGATGTCCTTGATTTAACAACCATTTGTTCAGTCACGGATTCCAAGTTACAATGGCCCTGAAAAAAAGGCACTTGCGACCGGTCTTTACACTTACAACCACTGCAGCATCCCCATGGTCATGTGATCAAAATTCAGGTGCTTGGCAACTGGCTCATATTTATGACGGTTGCAGGGTCCTGGGGTTGTGGTCCCCTTTTGTGACCTTCTGACAAGCAAACCCAACGGGGAAGCCAGATTCACTGAACAACCGTGTTACTAACTACTAACAACTGCAGTGGTTCACTTAACAATCGTGGCAAGAAAGGTTATAAAATGGGGCAACTGTCTCACATGGCAACAGAAATCTTGGCCGTAACTGTGCTCGTAAGTCAGGGACTTTCTCTACAGGGTCAACACACATTAAGCCCATGAATTTGTTGGGATCAGCAATTTTATGCTGGACCCAAGAGAATTTCTTTAGAACATCCATATAACTCCAGGCACCAGGCTTATAATTAAGGAGGAGCAGGGAGCCTGTTCTCACGCAGGGCAACTTGAAAATGGGTGGACTCCGAATCCCAGAATTCCCAGCCAGCATGGGGGAGGGGAAAGTCACAACCGATGAGTTAAAATTGAGTCCTCTTGCACCAGATTCTGTAGAGTAGCGTTTCCCAATCTTTTGAGCCCAGGGACCGGTTTTGTGAAACACGGTTTTTCCACGGACTGGGGAGACGGAGTGTGCAATCTAGGGCCCGTGTGTGCGTGTGCCGTTTCGCTCGCCTGCTGCTCACCTCCAGCTGTGCAGCCCAGGTCCTAACAGGCCATGGGCCAGTGCTGGCCTGAGGCATGGGGCTTGGGGACCCCTGCTGTAAAAATAAAAGCTTTACAAGGAGAAAGTTATGGCTTTGTTAAGAGTAATGAAGAGTTTAAGCGTTGGGAAAATTTACAGAATGTTAAGTGTCAACTCATAAAATATTTCTATGGTCTTTTTAGAGTTGCCAACAGAAAGGGAGGGGGGAGCAGTGTAGCAGCTTGCAAACCGAAACTGCATTCCATAAATGTTTCCAAAGATAGTAACTAGGTGACCGAAGTTTGTGCTGCGCAAAATTCTAACTGGAGAGGATGATTGATGACTCTTGGCTATGGATGTTTCCCATTGGAGAATATGAATTATGATACATCCAGCGGGTGGGGGGAAAACCTGGGCCAAGGAATGGCCAATGAATGGCCAATGAATGATGTGTCTCAGAGTCGGTTTCACCCAGGCAGCGCCGGCATGTTTACTCCTAATAAATCTTTTTAAGTTTTGAAAGTTTGACTAGAGACTTATGATTTAAATGGGAGGGGGGAGGGCAGGGGGGGTAATTGCTGGAGCCCTGACAGCAAGGGTTGGAAATGATTGTAAGACTCATCTAGTTTGTTTTCAGTTTCTGGCAAAAATAAAAATACAAAAATCCATTGAAGACAATGGATTTGCTTTACAACTGCTGCAAAAAAGGTCGTAATGACCCAACTCACAAATAACATAATGCACAAATAACATAATAGCATAGTGACCCAACTCACAAATGACATAAGCACAGCTTATGACCCTAATTCCAGGCTCAATTCTGGTCGTAAGTCAAGGACTATCTGTATTGTCTAGATCAGGGGTGTCAATCTCACGTTGTCATGGCATTGTCATGTG
This sequence comes from Pseudonaja textilis, assembly GCF_049901715.1. Lineage (NCBI taxonomy): Eukaryota > Metazoa > Chordata > Lepidosauria > Squamata > Elapidae > Pseudonaja > Pseudonaja textilis. The sequence goes on from NC_141990.1 coordinate 326,271,315, forward strand.
ATGTATCGCGACTCCCCGCCCCTTTCGCTAAACTGGGCATGGGCGTGGCCAGTGTGTGCGATGCATCTGGGCTGCGAGTTTGACAGCCCTGGCCGAGATCAAGGTAGACACGAAGTCTTCCCTGTCTCCCCTGTTAAGCACTAACCACGGGTCTTGTCCATCTCCATGCGCCTCAGCTGGTGCTCCCACGTGCCCAACTCATTGTCGATTTCCTCATCGCTGTCGTAGCCGGACTGGTGCTCTTTGATCGTCTTCTCCCACATGATCTGCATCTCCTGCATGGCCTGTTTGTGCTTCATGATCATGTCGTACATTTGCTGCATCTGTAGAACAGAGTAGGATTCTTAACTGGCCATGTGTGATTGGACACACAAGGAATTGGTTACCGGTACATAAACTCTAAGTGCACGGTACATACAAACAACAAAATGATAGATATCATAGATCGTAAAGGAGAATATTTAAAGCTCAGTACTGCCATGAGGGGTCCTTTGGTGCTCTCTGAGCTTGCTTGTTTTCTTGCAGACATTTCATTACCCTAATCAGGTAACATCATCAGTGCTATCGTAGTAAGGAGTGCTGTTTGCTGTCAGATTATATTCTGGTATCTTGCTTGCCTGTGTGAGTGAGGGTGGTGGTTGGGCTGTTTACTGATGGCTCTTTGGCACTTTCTTGATTGGGATATTGCTTATGTCAGCGTTCCAGAAAACCTCCACTCCAACAAATAATTCCAAGACAGACATCATCTCCAAGGTTCTTTTTATTAAGAGTAGTAAACTGGCAGATCTGGGAAATCCCGAATGTGAAAGTTCCGGGTTTCCTTGCAATAAGTAAAAACTACAAATCCACCCCCTGCACCCATCATTGCATCAAATGCCCCAATCACCATCCGTCCCAACTTGAGACGTCTTCTTACCCAGGTGCAGAAATAACATGACCTTGACTTAGAAGAAGAATGCTATTATGTCTATCCACATACACTCCAAGAACTTCCCCCCTCCCACTTTCCCAGGCTCAAGAATGTGGCAGCGTGGAAGCATCTGGTGCTAATATGGCTTCCAAAGCTGACAGCTTATTTGATTGTTGGTCTGAAGTTAACCTTGGAGTTAAGCTACGCTGATCTGAGTGCGGATTACTGGTGGAGAGATGCTGGAGTCTTTTTGTTCTCTTTTGGGCTCTTCTGCATAGTCTATATAGATGTTGTCAACATCTATTTGTCTGTTGATGACTGATTAACTATCCTTTAAACTCTGCACCTAATCTGTTTGGTTGCTGTGCCAAACTGGACAGTTATTGAGGTACAAATGCAATAATTCCTCTGTAGAACTGTTATCAAACAGAACCTTGGACAATCTGAGCTTTCTTAGCTGATGCAGGAAGAACATTCTTTGTTGTCCCTTCATATTCTTGCATAAAAAAAACCATGGCGGCCAATCCCAAGCGGCCAATCACTGGCAACTTTAAACCAGTGCAGTCCTGCAAAGTGCTCACCAGCTTCCCTAGGAATGGGCTAAGATGGAAACTTCAGGAAGAGAGGTAAACCCTATTTTAATAGACCACCTGAAAGGCTTGAAAGGGTGTGTTTTGCTTTGGAGAACCTTCCATTTCTCCACCTTTTTATCATTTCCACCAGAAAGCAAGCTGAGAAGAGAAGCGATTTATAATGAAGGTTTGGACTGCAGAGGGCAGCAAAATTATCTGCCTCCTTATGCTGCAAGGTGATGTGGAAGCTACAAGCCCTGAACCGGCAACTTCCTCTGTAGGGACGGGGATCCTGATGCTCCAGGAAGGACTTCTTATCCATTACTGCAATGTTTCTTTACCTTGGCAACTTTACCATGTATGGACTTCAACTCCCAGAATTCCACAGCAAGCATAACTGGCTTTCTTAAAATTCTGAGCAAGAATTCTGTGGAATTCTCGGGAGCTGAAGTCTATACATCTTAAAAGTTGCCAAGGTAGAGAAACAGTGCCTTATCGGATCTCTTCCTCAACACAGAGAAGACTTATCGGTGCTTATATGAGCCTTGTGGCAAACCATGTTTGAAGAAAGCCCGAGGAAGCATATGCCTCTACTTCTGCATCATTCAAACCCTTCCCAACTAGAAGGTAGATGTCCCAATTAGCTCCATTCCACAAATTTTGCTTTGCAGAACCAGGAAGAAACCAGAAAGCAGCTGCTTAAATCTTTCAAACACAGGCTCCAGTCTCATCCATACTGTATAATATGCCATTTGCTGAATAAATTAGTTGCTTGCATTTGTACAATGTAGTAAGTCACAAGCATGGTATTACACATCAAAAACACTAGGTTTGCATAATATGCTAAGGCAAAACATTTGTAAACCTACTTTATAAGACTCTAGGAAATAATGGGGTGTATCTGGCTAACGTGGCCATAAGAGAGAATTTCTGTGTGTTTTTGGCTTGGAGGATTCTGTTACTATAGCTATTCTAATAAAAGTAGCTTTAAGTCTACACAGTGTCTGTTTCTGTTTCTGTTTCTTAGTCTGGTCTACCTTAGAAGACTGACATAGATCTTGTAAGTCTGAATGTGTTTCCCTTCCGCTCTTTTTTATTTTCATATATGTGTGTGTGTGTGTGTGTTTCAGAGGTATTTTGGTAAACTATTTCCTTGATCTGGGCTGAAACCTACTTTATCTGATTGATGCTTTGGTAATGGATTCTCTTCCTGCCCTTCAAAGATCATTCTCTATACCAGGGGTGTCAAACTCATACGTGATGTATTGGGACTTCCCCCTCTTCGCTAAAACAGGTATGAGCATGGCCAGCACATGATGCATCCAACTCACGGGTCAGGAGTTTGACAGCCCTATTCCATTCCATTCCATTCCATTCCATTCCATTCCATTCCATTCCATTCTAATTCTCTTCTCTTCTCTTCTCTTCTCCTCTCTTCTATTCCATTCCATTCTATTCTATTCTATTCCATTCCATTCTTCTCTTCTAATTCTGTTCTGTTGTTCCGTTCTAATTCTCTTCTATTCTTCTACTCTATTCTATTCTAATTCTATTCTAATTCTAATCTTCTATTCTATTTCTATTTCTATTCTATTCTAATTCTTTTTTTCTATTCTATTCTAATTCTAATTCTAATTCTAATTCTAATTCTAATTCTAATTCTAATTCTAATTCTATTCTATTCTATTCTATTCTATTCTATTCTATTCTATTCTAATCCTATCCTATCCTATCCTATCCTATCCTATCCTATCCTATCCTAATTCTATTCTAATTCTCTCCCTCCCTCCGGCTTTTATCACTTTTACAATAACTCAGGGCAGTGAATATATCCAACATACCTTCCACCTCTTACTTCCCCACAACAACCCTGTGAGGTGAATTGGGCTGAGAGAGCTGACTTTTACGGCTAAGGTGGCACTAGAACTCAAGTCTCCTGGGGGTTGGCCCAAAGTCCTCCAGAGGGCTTTCATGCCTAAGAGAGTCCTAGAACTCAGACTCCTGGCTTCAAGTCTGTGTCTTAAGAACTAGACCAATACACAGAAAACTGGATGGCAGTGGCGGCGGCAGCAGAGACACAAAAGCCAAAGAATGCAGTAGCCCCAACAAGCACACACCAAAATAACGTGACCTTAATTTACCTCTTGCTGTTCCTTCAGCTGCTTTTTCTGCGCATCTGACAGCTCTGTCACACCCACCAATCCAACTGGCTTCCCCTTCTCGTAGCCAAGTCCCTTGAGGTCCTGGACTGGAAAGAAACAAGGATTAGAAGAATTAACTCAGTCTCCACTGGACTCCTTTCCCCAACTATTGTGGCTTAAAAGCACCCTATCCTCTAGGGTAGGCTACTATGCATCAAGCAACATTTTAGCCTCAACATTCTTGAAAAACAATTTTACTCCTTCTTTGGTGGTTCTTGAAAGTGGTACCTAGCTGCTATTGACAAGGTGTGTTCAAGAGAATCAAGTAAGTTCTTTTGTTTTCCTAAAGAGGCAATTGGCATAGCCTTCTGGAAGAATAAAACATTGGACACGCCAACTCAAAAGCAAAATCCACCGAGCCCACTGAGCGAAGTATTTCTAGGAAGATACGTGCGTGATTGTGTTTTTGAAAGCTACAAACGTTTGCGTGTAGAACAACATACTATTTTTTTTCCCAGCCAGGTGGCACATTTAGCCTCTGAGTGCCTTGCCAGGGTTAACCCTCTCCATAAAGGGAATTAATCTCAATAGCTCTGAGGCTAAGGCTCTTAACAGCCAGAGGCACGGCCATGGTGGGGCTTAAAAAAACATCACTGGAGCAGATGAAAGGTCCTATTACAAGCAGTCCTCCAACTTATGACCATGATGACAATGGCAGACAGGACAGCTCTCCAGAGGGTTAACAACATCATTGCCCAGAAGATCATTGGTTACCCTCTCCCCTCTTTGGAAGAGCTTTATAGCTCCTGCTGCCTTAAGAAAGTTCAAAATATTATTAAAGATCCATCTAATCTTGGGCACCTTTTTTAAAAAAACTATTACCATCTGGCAGGCGGTACAGGACAATAAAGACAAGGACAAATAGGCTGGAAAACAGCTTCTATCCCAGGGCAGTAACTATATTGAATTATACTGTACAGTGAGTGCAATATTAATGCAATATCAGGGGCTTTCAATTCAATTGTATAGAATGTGAAGGATGTGTGTGTGTTTTTATGTATAAGTAGCCCAATACCCGTGCTCTGCTATGAAACTATGTGGTCGGACTTAGTTTTTGGGGAGGAAAATAAGGGGGGGAAATTCTGCCTACCAGCAGCCATCGGTATTCATCTGGCTAGAGTTGAGGAAGCTGTTTGGAAACTGAAACAGTATTTGTTGTGTGAGCAAGAGACAGCAAGGAGCCTGGTGTGGCTTAGCTCAACTGTTCTGTACTAAAGCTGCTTGGTGCTGTGAAACTAAAACTGAGACTGAACCTCCTCTCCTCTGCTTGTGTTTTGCATTTGGAACAGATTTCTTTTCAGGTAGGGAGGGGGACTAGAATTCCAGAGCATCAGAGTATGTTAATAATAATATAGGGGTCAACTAAAAAGATATTCCTAATACTAATGCTCTGATGGTCATTTCAAAAAATCCTTTCTTAGTGAGCACCTAGAAGCCAAAAGAAACATACATGCCAAATGTCAAGTTTGTAGGTTTTATGGTTCTGGAGATTCTATGATGATGCCTGAGTGGTATTTCGTGCATATATATCTATATCTATATCTATCTATATCTATATCTATACACACACAGACACACACAGACACACACAGACACACACACACACTGAGGTTCTCGCGGGTATTTGTATGTGGATCTTTGGTTATTCGGGTTTTCTCCCGTGTAAAATTGGAAGTATCCGCTTTGACCTGAACAGAAACCCCACCCACCCACCCAATCAGAACACAGCCAAAGCCCCACCCAATCAAGTCACCCCATAGCAGTTAAAGGAAGAAGCAGCTGCAAGCTCACATTACTCTGAGAAGCACAAAGCTGAACACACAAGCCTGAAGATGATGAGATTTCGTCAGATACTTCCAATTTAGGGAGAAACCCGAATAACCAAATATATACATGTATGTATGTATGTATGTATGTATATGTATATGTATATGTACATATGTATATGTATATATATATGGTATTCAGCTTTGTTCGGGTATTTTCCCACGTCATTATAGTTGTGCTTTTAAAGTTGTAGCAACGTTTCGGTAGAATCTCATCTGCCATCATCGGGCTTCTGTATTGTGTTCGTCTGTGAGTCAGACTTTTACAGTTGTTTCAGTTTTAAATTTGGGAACACACTTCCTCACTAGTCCAACACATGAAAGCCACAGGTCATAGCATCAACTTCAATGGCACCAAAATCCTAGCCACTATAGAAAACCCCAGCCACAGAATTATCAGAGAAGCCAAAGAGATTGAAAAAAGACCTGAAAGCATGAATAGAAGAGATGATTCCACCAGACTGTCAATTATTTGGAAGCCTGCACTTACAAACAAAAAAATCTCCACACCACTAGCCAGGCAAACACCTGGGCAAAAACAGATCCCCCCTGATACCTCCAGCTCAAACACACCCCAACCAGGCACCCAGATGAAACCTAGCTTCCTAATAAATGATAGCCGTCCATTCACTCAGAGCCAAGATACACTAAAAGCCTCCAATACAGGAACACAATGTTGCCAGCCAATCAAGACAAAAAAAGCCACAAAACAGACAGAAGATATTAGAAACACCAATCAAGCAGAACACAGCAAACTCCAAGACCAATAAACACAGACCAAGACTCCCAACCAATCAGGATGAAGAAAAAACCATTCTGGCACAGCAGTAGGCTAGCCCCAAATTTAAAACTGAAACGGCTGTGAAAGTCTGACTCACAGACGAACACAATACAGAAGCCTGATAATGACAGATGAGATTCTGCCAAAACGTTGCGACAACTTTAAAAGCACAACTATAATGATGTGGGAAAAAACCCGAACAAAGCTGAATACCATACATGTAAGTACCCGCGAAATCTTAAGAAAACAAATATATACATATACATATACATATACATACATACATACATGTGCCCAGCCACATACATTGGACAAACCAACAGGAGAATAAATGCACGCATCGCAGAACATAAAAACTCAGTCAGAAGAGAAGAAAATACTTCCTTCCTCTTCCAGCACCTTAAAGCCACAGGACATGAAATTAGTTTCGAAGGAACCAAATTAATATCCAACACTGAACACTCTAGCAAGAGAATAATCAGGGAAGCCGTTGAGATAGAGAAACACCCCCATAACACGAATAGACAGGACGATACCTCCCGCCTATCAGACATCTGGAAGCTAGCCCTCACCAACAAACGAATCCCAGCCACGAAAACCAACACCAGACCCGAAACAACACGGGACACCACTGCCAATCCCCCTCATCAGACCCAGGCCCAAGCCTGGGCCTATAAACGAAGGACAACCACCATCCAGAAAACAGACCACGGCTGCCTCGCCAGCTGTCACACACCCCGACCCCAAAACCAAACAAGCTGACACACGCCAAGAACACAGACCCAGACCCCAAACTCGAAGCCAGACTAAAACCCAGAATGCTACATCACAGCCACCCGCTCAGGATATCACACAGAACTCAAGAAGAACTCAAGAACTCAAGAAGTTGCAACACAGCAAATGACTCAGGATATCACAGCACAAGACCAAGGATACCACAGCAATAAGTTTCACAAGGTCATTACACAACCCATTACCAAGCACACAAGAGGCTAATGGAAAAGAGATCAAAACACAAACAACCCAGGAGATTACAACGCAGGACCCAGGATACCACAACAAAAGAACTTGCAAGCCCATCACACAACCCATTACCCAAGCCGTTAAAACACGAGAGGCTAATGGAAAAAAGATCACTACAAAACAAACGACTCAGGATCCAGGATATCTCCACAACAAAACTCACAAGGCCATCACACAGCCCATTATACCAACATCAACTCCATCAACCAATCAAGAGGCAGCAGCGCAGCCAACCAGGCCAGCACACCAGCCCCCACCATCAGTATTTATAGAGAGACGGCAGCTCCGATCACACACTGCTTGCACTGGCACGAAGCCGAATGCATCAGCCTAAGGATGGAGAGTAGGACCCCACCGAAATGTCGCCAAGATACTCTTACTCTTACACAGGAAAAGACCCGAACACACTTAGACCTACATACATACATACATACATACATGTATATATACACTGAAGATGGTATTTAATTTCATTGTACGAGGTGCACTGACAATTAAGTAAGCTAATACTAATACTAATTAGGACTCAGATTGTTGGGGCCAATAGGCTGACTCTGTAAACATCTTAGAGAGGGCTGTCAAGCACTATGAAGCGGCATATAAGTCCTTAGACTCTATTGTTCTAATAGAGCCTGCCCATTATGGTCATAAGTCGGGAGGTTGTAAAGACAGGTCAGTCATGTGATCTTTCTTCGCAGTGATGATTTGCTATGGGCATGATTTTGTCGAAAAGTGGAAGTGCCCAGTTTGGGGGGACAAAATGTGCTCATAGGATTCTGGAAATGGCTGTAAAGGAGCCCACACTGCCCAGTTCTCAGAAGTTTGGTCACATGACCCTCCAACCATCGGAACTTCAAATCTGTGTTGTAAGTTCCCTCAAGGTACAGGCAGTCCTCAACTTACAACAGTTCATTTAGTGAACATTCAATGTTACAATGTCACTGGGGAAAAAAATGACCTATGACCATTTTTCACACTTGTGACCATTGCAGCATCTCCATGGTCATGTGATCAAAATCCAGATGCCTGGCAACTGACTCACATTTATGACCGTTGCTGTGTCCTGGGGTCATGTGATCCCCTTTTGCGACCTTCTGACTTACGACTACAACTGAGCTCCCAATTTCTGTCGCTTAGTGAGACAGCTGCGAAGCGAGTTTCGACCTGTTTTATCGCCTCCCTTTCCACAGTTAAGTCAATGACGGCGGCTGTTATGTTAGTAGCACGGTCGTTAAGTGAATCTGCCTCCCCAACTCTGTCAATGGGGGGGGGGGAGGAAGCAAAGTCAATGGGGGGGGGAGGCAGATTCACTTAACGACCGTGCTACTAACATAACTGCCGTCATTCACTTAACAACTGTGGTAAGGGAGGTGATAAAAACAGGTCGAAACTTGCTTCCCAGCTGTCTCACTAAGCGACAGAAATGGGGAACTCAGTTGTAGTTGTAAGTCAAGTGCGGCTGGTAGGTCCGTCGTAACCCTGAAGGGTCAGTAAGTGGCCCGTCGTAAAGGTGTCGGTATACTGAAGCCGCTCCTCTAGCACTTTACCCTCTGCTTGAAAGAAAACTGGCTGGCTGGGTGAGGAAACTCACCCCCCGCAACAGCCCCCCCTCACAAGCCCCAGCTCTGCACTGGCTTTAAAACACAACAAGCGCTAACCAGACAAGGGCGTTGGCGACGGCTCCTGCGTCTGCTGCGCAAGCTCTGGAGGAGGCAAGTCCACCTTCTCCTCCTCTGGGCCCCAGCGGCTTTTCCGCTTTTTCTTCGCACTGGATGAGGCCGCCTGCTTCGGCAGAGAAACCGGGGGTGCTGCTGTTGAGGAGGAGGAGGAGGAAGAGGAGGAGGAGGAGGAGGAGAAGGAGGAGGAAGAGGAGGAGGAAGAAGAAATGGAAGAGGAAGGTCCTCCCTCAGAAGAGGCCTTGCGCTTCAGGTTGGCTTCTGATATTGGCGGAATGCCCTCGATGTTACTGTTGGCTTTCCGGAATTCCTCCAGCTTCTGTTGGTAATACTTGTATCCAGAACTATTGGGCTCGTACAGAAATCTGCAAGCGTACACAAAACAAAACAAGAGTGTCAGCTGCCACCTCATGCTTGCACTCTGGCTACCATTCAGTATCAGTTGCCATGAACCTTGGGGGTGGGGGTGGGGGGGTAGGCTGGATGGGACGGGGGACGCTTCAAGGGAAAACGAAAGGTCATGGTATCTCTCCGGGGTGGGCTTCAAAATTAACTGGCTGGGAACTGGACACGGCTGCATACCAGACCTATGCCTGAAGTGATTGTTCTAAAAACATCTTGTTCGAATTTGATTTGACCTGGGAGGGGGCCCGGTAACGGGAGGCAACTAAGGGAGGGGATTTAAGGATTTGGGCAAGTGATTTTCAGTTCTGGCTATGCACTACTGTAATTCACTTGACTTCTAGTAAACTATACCTTTCTCAACAAATGGAGCTAAGGGTCATTCTTCCTTAGAGGATCAAGCTGAGGAAAATCTGACACACAGCCACTCTAAATCCAGCAAGCTGTCATTTACAGAGACAATAAACCCAAAGAGCTTATCCAGCTATTTTCAGGAGGGCCTGGCTGTCTCTCTCCCTTGATGAAGAGAGTTTTGTGAACCCATGAGTGTATTTTTATTTCCATTACAGGAATTGCCAATTCTGCAATACACACACACAGCTCCACCTCCACGCTCTTTCTGAATTCAAATCTTGGAAGATAAACGCAACTGCAATAGGAGTATGGCCTTCCCACAGAAAACAGGTTTATGGTTTGACTTTGCTTTCAGTAACTCTTTCACATGGTCTCCACAGAAAGTTGATCAAATCATTATCCCCTCAGATTTAAACTTAGTTGACACACCAGGATACAAAATCAGGCTCAGAAATCCAAGTTTAAATCATTTACCCATCTAAGTACACATAAAAACAGAGAAGGATGGGTTTGGATGTTCAACCTGAATCAAACTAAGATTTCATTGGTCAAATGTCCAGATTTGGGGGGGGGGGCAGGAACTGACTCTGTTTTTGGCCCCACCTACCCTGAAACCCACAAAGAAGAAAGCTCCAGTCCTGAGACAGATCATCATCAAAAAAAATTTTTTTTGTGAGATTTTCAGCATTTAAAAATCATTTGGGAATCGAAAAAGCTGGCGTCTTTGCCAGCGTCTCCCTTCTCACCAGCCCTCTTTACCTGAACGACTGATTCTCTCGGTGGTTTTTCAGGGCAACCATTTCCACCACGGGGCCCCCGTCGGCCACAAACCGAGCCAGCTTCTCAGCACAGTCCTTGGTCTCTTCATCCTCTGGGGGTGAAACTTTAAGCAGGCTGTCAGTACGGTGTCCCCAACTCACACACCCAACAGTCACAAGATTAATCTGGCTTTAAGGATCCCAAAGGGTTGGAATAAGTGGGAAGAGGAGGGTTGAAATGTTTGCTTTGTTCCCTTTTTTTTTCTTTATAAATGCAAGTTAGAAAAAAAAAATGGATCTAGCCTTTGACATTGCTCTAAAAAAGACCGGGAGAAGGCTAGCCTGGAAGTGTGGCAGTGGTTTGGAGGTTTTCCATTACATCGCTAAACCAAGGAAATGCTTCTCAAGCATGTCCTTAAATAGCTGCAAAGGCCAAGAATGATACTTTAGTCTAGTACATTATGTCTCAATCGCGGGACCTTTAAGAGATGTGGATTTCAACTCTCACAATTCCCCAACCAACATGGCTGGCTGAGGAATTCTGGGAGCTGAAATCCAGATATCTTAAAGGTGCCAAGATCGAGAGCACAGCTGTAATGAAACCTCAGTGCAAAGGATTAATCTATTCTGATGAATGCCATCTGGATTACAGAAGCAGCACATATTCATTGTGACAAGATACTCTCCAATTTAATGGTCATTCAAAAATTATCAACATCTCTTCCCTGAATTAATTTGATAAAACAACAGCTTTCAACATTTTGAAGGTGCAGCGCTTGGAAATATTTTATTTCATTCGATCTAGATCAGGGGTGTCAAACTCGCATTGTCACATGACATATCACAACTTCCCCTCCCTTTGTTAAACCCCTTTGCCAGCGAGTTTGACACCCCTGATCTAGATCCTCATTTTCCCTTGCAATGACTACTACTTTAATGGTCTGAATTGTGCACAGGACATATTAAGGGACGCAGGGTGGTAATGTAATCAGTTAAAAGTCTATGTACTTTAAACACAAAACATTTCCTTTTTGATATCCAAACCACATTGTTAATTTGCAAGGAAATATTTTGCCTAGAAACCAACCTAGAAATACTTTTAAAAAAACTATAATACAAGCAACTATATGTCTGAGGTGTCTGAAGTAAGACCTGATTCTTCACTTCTGGTCTGATTTCCATTTTTCTAACTGTAGTAAGAAATCTACCAGGCACAGCAAGGTATGAATGTTGAACATAACAGAATTCTTCTTTAGATAACAATAAGAAAAAAAAACCCCATTCTTCTGAACTTTCAAATACAACCGGTACAATTTAAGTACAAGTAGTCTTCGACGTACGACTGTAACTGAACCCAGAATTCTACGTGAAAGTCATGCTTAATTGGGGAACCAATTAAAACGCACCCAATCTCGTTAACACTATCACATTCATTTTAACTACCTAGTCTAAGCTGACTGACTGGCTGATCACAACGCTGTAAGCCAGGGTTTCTCAACTGTGGCAACTTTAAGACATGTGGACTTCCAACTACCGGAACTCCTCAGCTAGCCGTGCTGGCTGGGGAATTCTGGGAGTTGTGGTCCACACACCTCCCGAAGTTGCCAACATTGGGAAACCCTGATGTAGAGCAAAGCAAATGACTTCACGAAGCTGTGAAACAGTCTCACCTTTCTGAGTAGGCGGGGTCTCCTCTACATCTTGGCTCTTCTTCCACATCTCAGCCAGTTTCTTTCTGTAGTAGAGAAATTCTGGGCTGTTCTTATCATGTAGGAACCTGAAAGCAAGAAAGAAGGGCGAAGGGGTGTATTTAAGGCTGTTTTGCGGGGATGGGAACAGGGGGCTGCAGACCAATGGATCTCCAGTCCCCAAAGTAGGATGATATAAGGGGTCCTGGATATGCCCCGGGAGGAGAAGGAAGATCCCGTGGATGGAACCACTGAGAGGGGAACCACTGACAGGACCTTAGGGCTTTTGGTGATGAGTTTGGACCCAATCCCCTATCAAGGGCACCCTGCGCGTGGAGAAACAGGAAACAACATACGCAAACACTGGGTTATCCTTGCAGTCTTCCAGCGCGACCTTCTCCATTTCTGGGCCCCCTTCGGCCACCACCCTGGCCAGCTTCTCAACGATTCGGCGGGTCCGGATGTCCTCTGGGGGGCAAACTTTAAGCAGGCTGTCAGTACAGGGGGCTCTCTACTCACACACCCAACAGGCACATTACTTCTAAGAGCCATGATTGGCAGGGAGAAGGCAGGGTAGGGAGTGAGAAGAGGAGGAAATAATGGAGACATGGTGGACAGCAATGTAAGCCGGGCGCTTTTAATCCAGGAGGGGAGAAAAGGAAGGTGCGTGGGAAAGACACGTGGTAGGGCTGAGGTTCATATATCTTCAGGTTTGGAGTAATAGCTACTAGATGCACCCAGGGGCCGAGGCAGCTTCTGCAACAATAGAACCCGATACCAAATCAGATCTTTGATCTGAGCTTGTGAAAGGACTGGACCTTAGAACCCAGGGCCCCAAAACCTGCAGGAAGAAAGGCTGAAATTCATCACCCTTGAGGGGTCCTTGGTGCTCTCTGAGCTTGGTTGTTTTCCTGCAGATGTTTCATTACCCAAACCAGGGAAATCAGTGCTTAGCACTGATCGATGTTGCCTAGTTTGGGTACTGAAACATTTGCAAGAAAATAACCAAGCCCAAAGAACACAAACAACCCTCATTTCAACCCTTAGCTACAAACATTCTCCTTTAGTGGTATCATCATCCTCGAACACCTGTGAAAATTATACAAGGAGTTTCATTTCTCAAGTGTCCCAAAGATAAGACTACCAAATAGAAGCTTTGCTATCTGCATTAAGGCAAGGTTGAGGAAACCTGCAACTCCAGTTATTGCTAAATAATTAACTCATAGCATCCCCAAAACAGAATGTGCTGGCTGAGGCTACTGGTACCCTTCTACCTTCTGATTTCAGGCAATTGTTTTTGAGATTATACAGTCCTGTTCTGAAATCCAGGAACGGCTGTCGGATTAAGTAAAGAATGCAATCTTTTCTTGATTCTAGTCAAGCGAACAAAAATCAAGTGGGGAAGTCTTGTTTCTCCCCTTGATAGAGCCTAAACTGGCCCACTTTTTCTGGCAGAAGTTCAGCTAGAACTGGCTTTCGGCCCCATTTTTCTGCCTGGTTGTGGAAGAAGGGATTAAAAGAAATTAGCGTCTGCTTTTAAGTACTGAGGTTTCCTGTGCCATCTGAATCAGGATTTATGACTGATGGAAACTAAGCTTAGTTTAAGTATATCAGCTTCAAAATTAGACAAAGCTTGTTTAAAAGTAACACCGGTTAATCAGAATGACCTGATAAATAAGGGTCAGTTCAAATCTCCTGGTTATATGTAAGGGAGATGAGATTTATGATTTGGAAGGAGCCTAACTATATCTTAATGTAATACTTGAATGCTGCCTGCTGTATTCCTATTCTGAATATCTCTCATAGTTGGCTGTTCAAAAGAACCCATCTGGCAAATTTTGTAATTGTTTTGGACAGGGGAGAAAGCCGCTAGATATTCAAACTGTAATCTGTTTTCAAAGCAGATCAGTGGTTGGGGTAAACTTCATCAAAGCTATACAGTTATGGCTGTGAAAGTAACCTTGTCTGCTACAAGATACACTATTCCCTTGCACCATGATGTCAGATTGTTCTGTTAAGCATTACAAAGGGAAAAAACTGAGAACTAGCTTTATTTGTTTTTGGTATGATCTGAATAAACCAAAAAAAGGATGGACTCATATATCATAAAAATAACTTCTTAGTTGACCTAGACCTAGAAACTGTGGTAGTACAGTGGTTACAATGCAGTATTGTAGGTTGATTCTGCCCACAGCCATGAGTTCAATCCTGACTGGCTCAAGATTGACTCAGCCTTCCAAGCTCAATAACATCAGGACTCAGATTGTTGGGGGCAATATTGTGATATTTGTAAACTGCTCAGAGGGCTGTAAAGCTCTATGGAACAGTATATAAGTCTAAGTGCCAAACTTGACAGCTTTAAGACTTGTGGACTTTAACTCCCAGAATTCCTCCTCCAGTCATGTTAGCTCAGGAATTCTGGGAGTTGAAGTCCACAAGTCTTAAACTTGCCAAGTTTGAAGACCCTTGTGCAAGACACTCAGTAACCTAGTGGATATCTTCCGTTCTTAGCAATGATATGGAAGAGGTTTGTTACTGCTGTCGTACCACATTAAGCCATAAAAAAAATCAGAATATCCACAAGATAGTCAGTTTAAGCATGTGGCACAGGCCAAGCATACCTAGCTGGTTTAGCTTAGCGTAAACCATAGTTGAATTTATTTTGAGAAACTGTACTAGCAAACACAGTTTATACGTTGCCATAATGTACAATTCCTGACAATGGCTTGATTCATGTGCCATGCTAACCATGATGAGGTTGAGCCTGGTGTGATATCTGAACCTGGGATATGGATTTAAGTGGTACTTAAGGAGGAGCACCTTCATCATGATTTGAAAATATTGTCTGAAATAAATGTACATTATCTGGGAGTTGAAGTCCCCATCTTAAAATGCCCAAGGGTGAGAAACATTAATCTAGATTCCAGAGCATTACTGAAATCTAAACAAGATCTGTTCTACCCTTTATATAGACAGAAGACAAGAGCTGCCCCAAATGACAAGCAAGATGTGTATATTCAAATCCCTCTGGATGTATAATGTTTTAATATTGAAACAACTTTATAAAAAACAAAGAGGATTTTTTAACTGAACAGCCTCTGATAGGATGTTGGCTGACGCGGTAGTTAATAAAGAGCCCACAACTAACCCTGATTTGTCATTTTGTCCTGCACCAATTCAGTGGCTTAATATGTTGTGTAAACGTATTCAGTGATTGATTATAGGACCTTTTAGCCTATTTTTGGCTTGCTTACTGAATCACAGTGAAACCATTCCACTTTCTTATTTCCTTCCATTTTCTCCCTGCTATCCTTCCCCAAAAAACTGCCCCAGCAGGATGTGAATGCTACATTTCACTCAGCATTTGTTTTTAGCTCGCAAACAAAACCGGCCTCTTTTTTTTAAGGCGTTCAAGCACTTTCAGCATCTTCTCTCCCACACATTTTTTAAAAAAACAATAAAGTTGCTAAAGTACCTCAGGGCAGAAGAATCACATTTTTAAGATGGCATTAGAGAAACAGATGACATCCCGCCAAGAAACTTACTTTTGATTTCCAGCCACTGCTCATAATCCTCTTCTTCCTCGTCATCTGGCGACTGGAAAACACTCAGGCGATTCGTTACTGGGGTCTGCTTGGAATGGGTGTAGTTTTTGACTTGATTCAACATGCTGCTCACACTAAGATTGGGACGCTTCCCACTCAAGGGGGGTTTCTTCACTGTACTTGCAGGGGGAAGATGGGATCTCTCTGAGGAACTGGAAGAAGCACCTGCACAATTGAAGAGTTGCGGAGGCAGCGGGGGAGAACAGATGGAAAGACTGATGTGATACAGCATTAGGAGCATCAGCTACTCCAGATCCCTGCTCAGATTTCTCAAGGATGCCTTAGCCAAGTAATATTTTATTCACTTTCCATCCCACAACATGGGCAGATTGAGGCATTTCTTAGAGAGCAAGATGGCACTGCTAGATCAGGCCAAAAAAACCCATCAAGCTCAAAATCTGCAGCCACGTAGCACTCAACAAATTATATTCCTAAAATTTACCAATGTGGGCAAGAGGACAATTAAATTTTATTCTAGATATATCGGGAATATTAATTTCTCATTCACAAGAAACAAGTTTACTTTTTCAAACGGAAGTGAATATACGTGTCCCAGGATACCGTTGCCAGATCCAAACTCGGCTGGTCCCTGGGACCAAAGGTTTCGTCTTGTGAGCTTTCAGACGTGTGCTGGAGCCCGTTTTCAGCAGTTTATTTTTTAGTTGCCCGTTCTAAGTGCTTGCCTCCTAATCAGGGCAATTTTTAATAGATTCTGTGGTGTGAAAAAACTCTGCTGAAGCTACAATTCTGATCAACAAGTGTTAATGTGGTAAAACAAAAGTAAACCTCTTGCTACTACCTTGTTTTTCCTTCTGCAGCTTCAGGAACTGCTGGAGGAAGCTGCCATCGTTAGCAAATTTGTTTGAAACACCACTTTCACCATCACCACTGTCGTCACTTGAAGGGAAAAAGAGAAAAGGTATTAAAAGTTGCAAGAGTCACAGTATTGGGGTTTATTTATGCTTCTATATAAGCCCATCCACTCCCTCTTCCAGTATTGGGAAGGTGTTTTGAGGTGTTGGTTATGATCTTTAAAGCCCTATATGGCACGAGGCTATGGGAAATAGTCTATTACAATCTGAAGGCTCATCCACATAGTCTAGTTATTGTTCTGACTGAGAAAATTTGTCCAGTTATAGATAAAACTCTTTCTCACCACCTTATCCTCTTGAGCCTTTTTTGTACTAATCACACCAGGGCTAAGCAATTACCAATACACAAGTCTTCCATCACCAATTCATTCTTTTCTGCTGCTGCCCCCACCATCACCTGTTTGTTAGTTATATCAGAATGATAATTAAGAATCAATTCTACATACTCGCTCCCCTGTGAAGCCTGCTGGGTTGGCAAGTGGTTCCGTTTGGCTTGCCGTTCCATCTTGGCTTCAATTTCCCTCTTCTTCTGAGCAATCAGCTTCTCCTGATGGAGGATGTTCACGTTGGTCTTCACCGATTTGGGCATCGCAACTCCAAACCACCGGCTGGCCTTCCCTGGTTAGCGAGAAGTGGGGACACAAGAATTACTAAAAGCTGGCAGCTGAGGATTTGCTAGGATACAATTGCAAAGGAAGAGAGATCCAAAATGACAAGTTTCCCTTTCCCTCTACAAACGCAATGTCAGCACAAAAATTAATGATTAAAAAGTGCTGAAGTGTGAATGTAGCACCTTCCTGCTTTAAGTTGTT
Organism: Pseudonaja textilis; assembly: GCF_049901715.1. NCBI lineage: Eukaryota > Metazoa > Chordata > Lepidosauria > Squamata > Elapidae > Pseudonaja > Pseudonaja textilis. The sequence goes on from NC_141990.1 coordinate 326,288,795, forward strand.
GCACCTGTCAATAATGTACTAATTTCTATGTGCTTTTTTCTGGATTGTGTTTTTCTTGTGCCGCAATTAACTTTAGCATTTTAATCTTACTGCATCAAATCTTATATACTATTATAAATCGCTGTAAAACAACTTAAAATGAAAGTCAGTGTAAAATCCATTAGGTAAACCAAGAATAATAACTGGACTTCAGGCTAATAAAATATATTTTATGTCTTTAAAACAATCTAAGAAACTGAGATCTGATCTAAGTATTTTGCCAAAATTTGTGTCAGAAATGAACAGGTTTCCCACTCTTCATGGGGGGGAAGGTGTTATTGCATACTTTACCTTAGCAATATAATGAAATGTAGGTGGAGCATGAAAAAGATGCCATGTTATTCTTACAATTGAAGGAAAATCAGCATTGATTTGACGTCCCAAGTCATCTAAAGACCTTCCATCAACTAAAGATTAAAAACATTCTATGTTCACATGCACTGTGCTGCAGCAACTTTATGAACAGTTATTTAGCAGGCAGCCTGTACCACTAATATCCACTTCCAGCAATCAATAAGCTAAAAATCTTTGGCACTGCTGTACTTTTATTAATTTTTTCCCCAGAACAATCAGAACAAAAATGTTACAAAATTAAAAGGAGATAATTTCCCAGTGTAGTAAAAGTCAATTTCCTAGCCACTGACAATTGAGGAAAAGAGTACTGATAGCAACAATTACCTATTGCCTACCATAGAAGTATATGACCCCTTTTACAACACCTCTCTAAGGTAGATTAATCTGAGAGTGAATGAGTGGCATGAAGTAACCCGGTGAATATATACATCTGAGAATAATTTGAGTATCTCTGCAGTCTCTTGCAACATATTTTGTTAGTTCTGAGCAATGCCAATAGTACCTCCGGTGCTTGTCAGTATATGGCTTTTCAGGTTACTTAGAAGCCACTGAACTAGCACAGAAATTGCAGTAAACAAAGGAAAGGTTAAATGACTACACAAAGACTTATAATGTATTAAATCAAGAAGTATTTGAAGAACAGAATAACAGAGTTGGAAGGGACTTCGGAGGTCTTCTAGTCCAAATCCACTGCTTAGGCAGGAAACCCTATACCAGTGGTAGCTAACCGTTTTGGGCTCCTGTGCCAAAAATTGTGTGTGCCCAGAAGGCAATGCGCCCCCCTCAAGCCCCCTGCACATGCATGCGCTATCCCCCCCCATGCTGCCCCCCTACTGCACTGCGCATGCACGCACCTCCCAGCTTGATTTCTGGAAATACAAGAAGTGACGAAACAAGCCTGTTTTTCAGCTTCCAAAGGCTTCCCTTGAGCCTCTGGAAGGCAGAAAAAGGCCTCAAACGGGCCGAAAAACAGCTGGGAAGCTCATGCCTGCACAGTGCAGGTAAATTTGCATGGAGCTCGTGTGCTTACACAAATGGCTCTGCGTGCCACAGGTTTGCCATCACGGCCCCATACCATTTCAGACAAGCGGTTATCCAATCTCTTCTTTAAAACATCATGTTGGAGCACCCACAACAAGACAAGCTGTTCCTCAGATTCATTGTTCCAACTGTCAGGAAATTTCCTCTTAGGTTGCTTCACTCCTTGATCAGTTTCCACCCATTACTTCTTGTCCTGCCTTCAGGTGCTTTGGAGAATATATTCTTTGTGGAAACCTCTCAGATATTTGAACACTGCTATCATGTCACCGCTAGTCCGTCTTTTCATCAAACTAGACATACCCAATTCCAGCAACTGTTCTTCATCTCATAGAATAACAGGGTTGGAAGGGACCTTCGAGGTCACCTAGTCCAACCCGCTGCTCCAGCAGGAGAGTCTATGCCAAATCTTTTAGCCTCCAGTCCCCTAATCATCTTTGTTGCTGTACTCTGCCCTCCTTCTAGAGTCCCAACATCGTTTTTATATCATGGCGACCTAGTGCTTCTTTGGGGACCTTTTTATTTTATGTATTTAGAAAATTCATATTGCTGCCTTTTTGGTGAATGACCTGTTCCAACTCGGCCCAACAAGATAACATCCTTATGGCATGTATTGTTTGAATACCACCAGAGCTATGGTTCTCCATCACATTCACACCCTGAGACATAACCATCCTGTCCCTCTTCCCCGTTTGCTTGCTGGCTTGCTTCCCTGCCCTCCCCACCGTAATATCATAATTCCCACAGGGAAGCTGTTCCAATTCCTGGATCTTTGCATTTCTTCTCTTCTCCTCCAATCTTTTACAATTAAAATCCGGGGACGGGAGGGAGGGAGAGAATTAGTCAACCCCCCAAAAAACAGGCACGGCAGTAAACAACAACCGCGCCAGCACAAGAGACCGAGGCAGACGACGAAGCCCTTTGCCGTCGCTCGCCTGCCTGGAGGGGAACTGTAGTCCGACGCGCCTGTGGAAAGCATTCGGGAGGGGATGATGGTCCCTCGCCACCATTCATAAAGCAGGCCGAAGGCCTACAAAGCAACCACCACCGGACAAAGGGCGTCGTCACTAGGCATTGTTTAAAAGAGCGGGGAGGGAACCCTTCCCAGGCGGCGGAGGGAGGGAGGGAGGGGGGAAGGGGCGCCCCACCTGAGGGCCGAGACTCACCTGGCGCATCCTTGCTGTTCTCCATGGCTGCAGGTTGAGCCCCCCTCCCCCCGCCGCTATCGCGCTTCCCACAATGCACTGCGGGCGGGTACACACCCGGATGGGCCGGGAGGCGGCGCGGCGCGATGCATTGTGGGAGAGGAGGGAGCAAGACGGCCCCCCCCTCAAAAAAAAGAGGATGCCGGGTATAGTAGTTTTAACAGAGATAACAAGCGTTGGAAGTCCCCAAGGTGCTTTTTCAAGAGGCAACTGGACTTTCATGGGGGGTTTTTTTTCCCGCTTTTGAAGACGTTTCGCTTCTCTCATTCACGTCTTCAAAAGAAAACCCAAGAAAGTCCAATTGCCTCCTGAAAAAGCACCTTGGGGACAACCACGACCTGGATGACTGAGAATCTCTACAGAATTTTAGAAGATTTGGAAGGGACCCAGGACTAAGGTCATCTAATCCAGGAGTCTCCAACCTTGGCAACTTTAAGACTTGTGGGCTTCAACTCCCATAATTCCTTAGCCAACTTTGCTGGCTAAGGAATTCTGGGAGTTGAAGTCCACAAGTCTTAAAGTTGCCAAGATTGGAGACCCCTGATCTAGTCCAACCTGCCACCCCCCCAAGTCTGTAGACCTGCAGAGGCTGGAAAACTATTTGTGGGGGGGAGTTTTACAAGTCTGGGAGTTTGTAATGCTACTGTTACATTCAAATTTCTAGTTTTGTTTTGTCCACTGGGACAAAAAAAAGGTAAGAGCACTATCCTGAACCAAAGGGCAGGACAAGAAAGAATGGATGGAAACCAATCAAGGAGAGAAGCAACCTGAAATTAAGGTGAAACCTCCTAACTTGGAGGCTTGCCTTCAGAAGTTGTGGGTGCTCCATCACTGGAGGGTTTCAAAAAAGAGACAGGAGGTTCATTTAGAGTAGAATAGAACAAATGAGCTAGAAGGGAACTTGGAGGTCTTCTAGTCCAGCCCCTGCTCAAGCAGGAGAACCTATACCATTTCAGACAAGTGATTGTCCTGTCTCTTCTTAAAAACATCCAGCGATGGAGCACCCACAATTTCTGAAGGCAGGTTGTTCCACTGGTTAATTGTCCTCACTTTTAGGAAGTTTCTTAATTCCACATTGCTTTTCTCTTTGATTAGTTTCCAACCATTGTTTCTTGTCCTGCACTCTGTCTTTGGAGAATAATTTGTCTGGAATGATAGGGTCTCCTGCTTGAGCAGGGGGTAGGACTAGAAGACCTCCAAGGCCCCTTCCAGCTCAATTCATTCTATTCTATTTTAAATTATTCTCCAGTCTCCTTTTTGAAAGCCTCAGTGATGGAACACCCACACCTTCTGAAGGCAAGCCTCCAAATTAGAAGGTTTCGCCTTAATTTCAGGTTGCTTCTCTCCTTGACACATTTCCGTCAGGTGCTGTGTGGCAACGGGGAAGGAAAAAATAGTGGTTTTTACCAGACTTGTTTACCGGCTGCAAAACTTCCCCTCAGCTATTCTAGTCCTGACTACGAACGGGGGAACTATATTTCCCATGATGCAAAAGGAGTTAAAGGCCACTATTACTAAAGAGTGCGGCATGTTTGTTTTGAAATGTGTGCCTCCCCTTCAGGTGGCTGATTTCGAAATGACTCTGATGATCAAAAACATCGCTTTTCATTCCCATAAGAATCAAAGATCCAAGACTTTAATAAAATGCAGGCATTATAAAGCAAATAAGTACCGAACTCTTCATAATTTGCTAAAGTTCTAAAAATAAGCTGTGCACATCTTTTTAAAATTAAGTCTTAAATCTGCAACACACTTTTGGAAATAAGGGCCGGTGAAGTGGATGGAATTGGACAAGCATCTCATGGCGGTGCGAAGGCGTACTTTTGTTTTGATGTGATGCACATTATTATTTTTTTTCAAAGGAAGAACAGAGGTCTAGAAAGAGGAGGGGATGACATTAAACCTCTCTAGGAGGAGGACCCGTTTCCTGACCCGGGTGGGAGAAGTGGGGATACAGATTTCCCCGGAGTGCAGGATTCTTTGTCTCCCAACTTAGCCTCACGCGGGATGGGGATGAAATAAGCTGCCACCGTCTCCAGGACTCACTTTCCCATCAAGCGTTGCGGCGCTTGCGCCTGCGCGGTGAGTCTCTGAAGTCCGCCGCGCAGCGACCTCCCGTTGCCTCCCGGTCCTTACGGAGGCCAAGCCGAGATGGCCGCCGTCGGGGCGTCGGGCGGCTCGACGGAGACGGCGGGCAACGGGGGCGGAGCGCAGGTTTCCTCCTCCTCCACCGCTGCCACCACCACGACGGCTCCAACCTCTTCCTCCACTCCTTCGTCGTCCTCCGCAGCCGCGGGAGCGGCGGCGGCGGCGGCAGCAGCTTCAGCCGCCTCGTCCGTAGCAGGACCACCCCAGCCCGCGGTGGGAGGGAGCGCCGGGCCCGGCTCGGGGGCGGCGATCTCCGGCGGGGCTGAAACCACGGCAGGAGGAGGCGGCGGCGGCGGCGGCGGCTCCGCCGGTTCCTCGTCGTCGACGTCCTCCGCGTCCGGGGCCGGCGGCGCTCCGGTGTCTTCGGGGGCGTCCGAGTCGTGGTACGTGGCGCTGCTGGGCTTGGCCGAGCACTTCCGCACCTCTAGCCCGCCCAAGGTGCGGCTCTGCGTCCACTGCCTCCAGGCCGTGCTGCCCCGCAAGCCCCCCGCTCGGGTCGAAGCCCGCACCCACCTCCAGCTCGGCTCCGTCCTCTACCACCACACGCGCAACGGAGAGCAGGCCCGCGGGCACCTCGAGAAAGCGGTGCGTCCCGGGGTGACGTGGAAGGGAAGCGGGGTGACCGGCGGCGCCCCTCAGATTGCTCCAGGGAGGGAGGGAGGGAAGGAGGGCTGCAGTGCTTGTGTACACGTGTGCCTTGGCTGTGTGGCCCCAGACAGGGGAAAACACGGGTAGTCCTCGGCTTCTGGCCACAGTGGAGTCCCCAAATTTCGGTTGCTAATTGAGACGTTTGTTATGCGATGTATTTGTGATGTATTTTGCCTCCTTTTATCAGGAATCTTTCATGCCACATTTGTTAGGTGAACCACATCAGTTGTTAATTTAGCAAGGGGTTTGTGAAGTGAAACCCTTGACTTTGCTGGTCAGAGGGTCACAAAAGAAGCCCCCTGGGACACTGCAAGGGTCGTAAATAAAAGTCAGTTGCCGAGCCTCTGAAGTTTGACTACGTGCCCATGGAGATGTTGCGATGGTCGTAAGGGTGAATAACAGTCATAAGTCATGCGGTAACTTGGGTTGAACTGTAACTTCAAATAGTCACTAAACAAACTGTTGTAAGTAGAAGACTTCCTGCATTTGTAGACCCAGGTAGACAGACCTGTGTAATTTCCTGACAGTGAGAACAATCAGTGGAATGACTTGCCTTCAGAAGTTGTGGGTACTCCATCACTGGAGGCTTTTAAGAAGAGACTGGACAGCCACTTGTCTTCACTGATATAGGGTCTCCTGCATGAGCTGGGGTTTGGACTAGAAGACCTCCAAGGTCCCTTCTAACTATGAAGACCATTTAGAGTCAACACTGCTGCTGTCCAGACATGCTGGGCCTTCTCAGTGGTGGCCACGCAGTCTGCAGTAGTTTCTCCTGAAACTCATTGGGTGCCCATTATAGCATTTCTTATTCTCTTCACCTGGGTCTTCCACCCTGGAGGTGAAGATGCTAGCTCCATCCATGTTTTGGTTCTATTTTTCTTTTTATCCCTGTCCCTGAAATATTTAAACATATTTCTTTTCTCATTAGATTCTTATCTTTGCCTTTTGATCAGGAGTGCAAGGTTGTATATTTAGCACTCCTTTCTCCTTCTTGTCCATAGAAGGACAAATATGTTACTGTTGTGGACTAAACTTTTGCTGGTGCTGCATTCGAGCTATAAAGAGGCTTTGAGAATTAAAGTGACATATTTTAATTGGGAGTGTTGTTGATTGTAAACCAGCACATCTGGAAGACATCAGGTTGTGCAAGATAGTTCAAAAGGAATCTGGCTTAATGTTTGCTGCTTTTGCACATAAACTTGGCAAAAAATCTAAGGAAGATTGTACAGTTTCTCTCTATTGTGTCACATATTGCTACATTGTTATAAATGAACGAGTTTGAGGTTTTGTTTTTTTTCTCTACATGTATAACTGGATAGATTTTTAAAGCAGTTATACAATACACAAAAAAGAGTCTATAGGTAAATTATTTGTAGGTATTAGCAAAGGAGGCAGGCGCTTTGCCAAAAACTTGGTGGAGTAAAATGCATAGCTCTTAAATTGTGACATTTTAAATAAGTTAATAATGGGTTGAACAGAAAAGAAAACATCTCTTCTAGGAATAAAAAGAGAAAATAAATAGGAACATAGAAACTTTATTTATACAGGTAGTCCTCGACTTACAATAGTTCATTTAGTGAAGTTCAAAGTAACAATGGCATTGAAAAAGTGACTTGTGGCCATTTTTCACACGACTTTTGTAGCATCCCATGATCATGTGATCAAATGCTTGGCAAGTGACTCATACTTATGACTGTTGCTGCGTTCTGAGATCATGCGATCACCTTTTGCGACCTTTTGACGAGGGAAATCAGTGGGGAAACTTAACCGTGTTGCCAACTTACCAACTGCAGTGATTTGCCAAACAACTGTAAGCAAGAAAGGTCATACAATGGGGCAAAACTCACTTAACAAATGTCTCACTTAACAGAAATGTTGGGCTCAATTGTGGTCATAAGTCAAGGACTACCTGTAATGAAACCAGACTTTTGTCTTGCGTTGTAAACTAACATTGGAAAGGGATCCCATTTCGGCCTCGGGACTCAGTTCCTTTATGGATAATCGCCCAAGGTGGCATGTGCCAACAGTGGGCAGAATCAGTCTCAGAAATACCAGTGATAGCCTCTCCTCCAAGAACAGTTTGTAGCAGTATTCCCACCTTCCAGTCTCTTAGTTGTTTCCCAGCAATCAGGTGGAAGAGAGAAAATAAGGCGAAAACCCAGATGAATACATGTATATTTGCCTGCCAGCTAATTTCCCTTTCATAGTTTATACTGATTAGCACTGATCTTTCTGAGTCAAGCCTGTCCATCCAACTTGGGAACTTGGGAATTTGAATTTTGGGGCTTCTGCTGAGCTTATCAGATACAACATTTTAAGAGTGAACTTAAGGAGGTGTAGGAAAAATGAAAAGCGACTATTTCAAGGAATAACAGAATAAGCATTTCAAGAAGGTCATGAGAGTAAAGTCTGGCTAAAGAAGAATTGGTCTTTTCTAAGTTTTGAGACTGCAGGAAGATTCAGTTTGGCAGGAAGGAAAAGGACAGTGCAGCACTGTCACTTCACTGTGTCTTGATTATCCATAAACCATAATAAAAATTATTTGTTCATCTATTGTGTTTCAGAAATGTATCATTAACTTTTTTTCTCTCTTCTTTTTTCAGTGGCTGATATCACAACAAGTATCCTTTTTTTGCTGATCTCATGAAAACTGGAATTCTCAATTCTCAATTAAACTTCTGTAGGTTGTTAACATCAACTTGGCTTGATTTCTTGCCACTAGTGCACATGGGGATGGGCATACAGAAGATGGCAGAACAGAATAACAGAGTTGGAGGGAACCTTGGAGGTCTTCTAGTCCAACCTTCTGCTTAGGCAGGAAACTCTACACCATGGGTTACATTACACATGCGTTCGTCCACCACTTCCACAGTCTGGTTCTGAATGGCTCAAGGCCTGGTAATGGGCTGAGGCCCAGGGGTTGGGGAACCCTGATTTTAAAATATTAGGGCCTAACTTTGCTGAAATTATTGAAGCAGCCTGGAAAAGGGATGTCCAGTTAAATATATTACAGAGAGGAGCACTGGGTAGTTATAAAGAGTGTAGTTCAGTACTTGGCATATTCTACATTAAACATAGCATTGGAATTTTTCCAACCAAGAAGGTCTATTGTTTTAACTTTTAACAGAAAGTGATATTAGCTTAACTCGGACACTACCAGATTCCACAGTTTGAGGATGTCAAATTTGAAGCTGCCAGCCTCTTGTCTGAGTTGTACTGTCAAGAGGTAAGAAGAAGAGCATCTTTCCTATGCAGTTCTTCAAATGTTAATATTTAATGGGTTCGATACACAAAAGATGTTTAAGACTTTCTTCCATACAAAATAGAAAAGAGCTAAGACCCTTTATCCATCTTTGTTACCTGACTTACTTGCATGTCAGTAGCACTTCCGTTAAAAGGAACTGGGTGTTTGTTCAGTTTGTTTATGTTTTATTATTTTGATATGTAAGATGATGCAATCAATACCAACAGCAATTTATATAACGCCCTGTTGTGCTTTTACAGCACTCGCTGGGTGGTTTACGATGTCAGCATATTGCCCACAACAATCGAAGTCTTCATTTTACCAACCTCAGAAGGACGGAAGGCTTGAATCTGTCAGGATCAAACTCCTGACTGTGGGCAGAGTTAGCCTGCAATGCTGCATTCTAACCACCACACCACCAGGCTCCTAACTCCTAACAAGTAGAGTTAACATCTTGATGCCCCTTTTTGGGAGCTTCTAGGTGTTAGGTGTTCAGAAGCAGATGTAATTTTGGGTGAATGCAGAATATCTCTCACAGAATTTCCAGTCATCTATTCTGACTGTCCTTCTCTAGAAAGGTAAAAAAATCTGCCCAGTACATCCATCTGGGATGCATTGTAACTATAGATGCCATGAACGGAATCCCTGTGCTTGCTTTGCTCCTGATCTTTGGACCTCCTCACACAGCTTTTACACAAATATATTTGCTAAAATGTATCTTTGGGAAAAGTGATGTGTCATTTTTGCAAAATTGTTCACTCTCCAATTAATAGAATGGTATTCCACTTGCTTTACGAAGCGTGACTTTTTCCAGTTGATTTTGCGTTTGAGTCCTCTTCCTCCTCCTCCATCTCTGTATGATAATTTGATTTTTTATTGTCCATACTTTTCAGAATTCTGTTGACACAGCAAAGCCACTGCTGCGTAAAGCCATCCAGATTTCACAACAGACTCCTTACTGGCACTGTCGCCTTCTTTTTCAGCTTGCGGTAAGCTCAATTTCACTGTTCTCCAATGGTTTAAGTTATAGCTAGTCCTCGCTTAACAAATTTACGTGGAATGGAATTTCCATCACTTAAGTGAAGTGGTTATTAGGTGAAACATTGTGTGATTCCACTATTTAATGACAGAAGTTTATGGTAGTCTTGTTGCAGTGAGGACTTTACACTTCTGCTCTGCTGCGATGGCCTCTGCTTCAACTCCCCTCACCCACTTATCTCTCCCCATTTCTGCTTTTTTGGTCACCCTGCTGTCCACTGACACACCCACCCACCCACTCCCTCCCTCCTGTTGTCCTCCACCACTCTCAGCTGACCTTTATTACCTTCTTCTTCCCATGGCTGATGATGCACCTTGCCACGGGAACCGCCAGTGCATGTTGTGGCTGCAAATGTGGACAGATCGCCAGGTATCCAAACTTTGATGATAGGACCATGCAGATGCGGCAATGGCTGTAACTTTTGAGGATTGGATGTAACTACCATTTGTTCAGTGGTAACTTCGAATGGTCGCTGAACCAGTGGTTGTTAAGCGAGGACTACTTGTATGAAAAACAGTATAGAGCTTGGGGGGATTCTACAGTACTTACATCCGAGAGGGAAACACATGGCTGCAGGGTTGACCTTACCACTGAGACAGAATGTCCTTGCAGTAGAGACAAAACAACCCCAAGTATCTGCCCACAGCAGGAGATAAAGCAAGCGGGAATGCACTTAGCTGTGTAAATTACTATTATTATTATTATTGCTTTTATTTCTGTAGCATTCCTCCTTCTGGGGGAGCCCAAAGTTGTTTATAATAAAGTAATAAAGAAAGCCTTCAAGAAAGGTGCAAGAAATCCAGCACTGTTTAAAAATAATAAATACAAAAAAGTGAAACAAGACTCAGTGGCAGGCGTATGAATAGAACGGAGGCAAAAAAGCAGCATAAGAGAATTTAAAAGAGAGTCTGCTCCTGAAGTAGCTATTCCACAAATGCCTAGCCATGTCTTCTTTTCTCTTCGGAAAAAAGATAGTACGGAGACCTTCTGAATTGATCCTTAGGAAAGAGTTTTGTAACTGGGGCACTTCTTGTCCTTTGGTACAAAGTTGTATAGGTGAGCAGGTGAGTGGTGGTTCATATGCTCAGTTCTAAGTATCGAAGCAGTAATGGCACCCTCATAGTGGGTCCAGAGAAACAAAATCACGGTTGCAGCATTGCAACCAAACCCCCAATCCCTTTGTCTGTGTAGGTAGTGTCAGCATAACAGACAATAGGGGAGGAAGTTTTATTACTGTGCTGTGACCACCATTCTGCCGGTCTTGACATCCGCCCACCTTACAGATTTGGTTCTACGAGAAAAATGTAAGTGGGGAATTCTGGAAGAGGTCAGTTACATTAGTAACTTTTTGCTTTGTGGTACCAGTGCTTAACAGAAAATAAATGGGTTTGTGGCATCAACATCACCTTAGAGGTTTGCAGAACCTTAAAAAAATTTTGAGCTTGGAAAGTCTTGTTTGAAAATTTATTTGAATCCCATTTTTATTGTTTTTACAAACAAAGGGAGTGAACATATCCAATACACCTTCCTTCTCCTATTTTCCCCACAACAGTCCTATTGAACATGAAATAGAAAGGAGATTTTCAATTCAGTTTGAAAACTTGAAATTGAAACTTGAAATTGAACTTGAAAATAGGTTTTCAATTCAGTGGTACAGAATGTGAATGTGTGTGTGTGTGTGTGTGTGTGTGTGTGTGTGGTTTTTTATGTATAATGTACACTGAAAATGGCATTTAATTTTGTTGTGCAAGGTGCAATGACAATAAAGTAAACTAACTAACTAACTATGGAATGTCCCAAAGGTGCTTTTTTTCAAAAGCAGCTGGACTTTTCTTTGTTTTTCCTTGAAGACATTTCGTTTCTCATCCAAGAAGCTTCTTCATTTCTTGGATGAGAAGCTAATGTCTTCAAGGTAAACAAAGAAAGTCCCCCCCCCCCCCCCAAAAAAGAGCACCTTTTTGACAATCAGATTTGATGGAGCCCATCAAATGGCTCGTGTGATCTGCTGTCATCGGGGCGGAAGGTGGGAGTTGGGGTTGATATTTTTTTTTCCAGATTTTGTTCTATTGTACTTTATTAATTTATTTGATTTTTTTATATTAGTTTTTATTGATTTTTTTTGTTTTAAATATGGTTTTGCATTCTGTAAGCCGCCTCGAGTCGCCATGGGTGAATAGGCGGAAATGTAAATTCAATAAATAAATAAACAAACCATGACTTGGATGACTGAGAATCACCATAAACCCGTGATGGCGAACCTATGGCACACGTGCCACAGGTGGCACGCAGATCCATTTGTGTGGGCATGTGAGCCCCAGGCAAACTTAACCTCACTGTGCATGTGCGCGCCTCCCAGCTGATTCTCGGCCACTTTGAGGCTTTTTTCAACTTCCCAGAGGCTCGAGGGAAGCCTCTGTAGCCTTTGTAGGCCGAAAAAAAGGCCTGTTTCATCACTTCCTATATTTACAGAAATACCGGAAGTGACGAAACGGGCCCATTTTTCAGCTTTCAAAGGCTGCAGAGGCTTCCCTTGAGCCTCTAGGAGGCTCAAAAAGGTCTCAAACTGGCCGAAAATCAGCTGGGAGGTGCAGTGCAGGCAAGGGGGGGAATCGTGCATGCATGCGCAGGAGGTGTGGGGGGCCGCACGCATTGCCTTCTAGGTGCTGGCACGTGAGTGCACGCGTGCAATTTTGGGCACAGAATCCCAAAAAGGTTAGCCACCACTGCCGTAGACAATCCTATGGGATGAGTTGGACTGAGAGAGAGTGACTAGGCCAAGGCCACGCTACTGACTTTGAATGCATCTCTGCTAGTTTCTAACCTGGTGCCTTAATCAGCCCAATTTGATTCTCAAAATCAAAATAAATAAATCTGGACCGTTTCAGAGCTTTTTCAACCTTAAGTGTGTTTCTCTATGTATTCCTCATTAGCAACTTCATACGCTTGAAAAAGATTTGGTCTCCGCCTGCGACCTTTTGGGAGTTGGAGCAGAATATGCCCGCGTAGTAGGATCAGAATATACAAGGTGGGTGGCTTTTTTTTCTCACAGGGAGACATTGAACAGACAAGAGTTATGAAATATGTTCTGTACTCTTTTGCAGATTGCAATATTTTTAAAGTATTTTATTGAAGTCTGTCTTAATGTAAAATACAAATGAAAGTAAAGACAATAGGAAAAATGGGAAAAGAAAAAGAAGGGGAAAAGACGTGAAGGAAAAAGAAAAGCAGCTGACTTCCACCTTTTCTGGTACAGACATTACAAAGTAAAGTTACAGTCTCAACTTTTTAGTTTCATATCATCAGAAAACTTGGTCATTTCTATAATAACAATAACTAATCATGAAAAGTTACAGTTTCGTTTTTTTCTGAAATATTTTTTGGATGCAGTTTTAGGGTTAGGGTGAGAATACATTGTATTTCAGGGAGATCTCTACAGTGTTGGAATCTTAATAACTTTCCTTTTCTTTTTCAGAGCACTGTTTCTACTAAGCAAAGGCATGGTAAGTTTTCTGGGGCTTAGACAAAATAATATTTTACTTATATTACTTTAAAATCTGTAGTCTTGGTTTGTTTTCCTTATTTGGATATAGAAGCAATAGATGGTAAGTAGATTTTGGTCTTGTAGAGCCGTGTTTCTCAAACTTGACAACTTTTAAGATGTGTGGACTTCAACTCCCAGAATCCTTTATTTGGCATGCTGGCTGGGGAATTCTGGGAGTTGAAATCTACATATTTTAAAGTTGCTGAGATTGAGAATCATTGGTCTAGACGTCTGTTGAAACGAGTTTTGGCAGAATCTCATCTGCCATCATCAGGCTTCTGTATTGTTTCGTCTGTGAGTCAGACTTTTACAGTTGTTTCAGTTTTAAATTTGGGGCTAGCCTACTGCTGTGCCAGAATGGTTTTTTCTTTCATCCTGATTGGTTGGGAGTCTTGGTCTGTGTTTATTGGTCTTGGAGTTTGCTGTGTTCTGCTTGATTGGTGTTTCTAATATCTTCTGTCTGTTTTGTGGCTTTTTTTGTGTGTCTTGATTGGCTGGCAACATTGTGTTCCTGTATTGGAGGCTTTTAGTGCAGCTTGGCTCGGAGTAAATGGGTGGCTATCATTTGTTAGGAAGCTAGGTTTCATCTGGGTGCCTGGTTGGGGTATGTTTGAGCTGGAGATATCAGGGGGGATCTGTTTGTGCCCAGGTGTTTGCCTGGCTAGTGGTGTGGAGATTTTTTTGTTTGTGAGTGCAGGCTTCCAAATAATTGACAGTTTGGTGGAATAATCTCAGGGGATTTCGTATATGCCTTGGTTTTCCAGGTCAATTTTATCTTTGGGGTTTCTAAGGATGGCTGTTATTTTTCTGTCTGTTTTGAAGGCAGTCTTGATGTGATGCCTGTGTAGTATCTTACTAATTTTGTCTGTAGGACCTCTTATGTAGGGCAGGACACACCATATACCAGAAGAAAACACACACCAACCGCTACCTCAACGCCCAATCCCACCACCACCCAGCACAGATAAACTCTGTGGCCAAAACACTAAGTGCTAGAACCAAACTCCTGGCAGACAAGACACACACAAAGACTGAACTATGCACCCTTACTAAAGTACTGACAGCCAAAGGCTTCCACAAAGCAAAATCACCGGCTTGATCCACAAAAACACACTGAAACATAATGGAGACCTAGAAGATGAACAGACCTATGGAACAGCTGTCCTGCCCTACATAAGAGGTACTACAGACAAAATCAGTAAGATACTACACAGGCATCACATCAAGACTGCCTTCAAAACAGACAGAAAAATAGCAGCCATCCTTAGAAACCCCAAAGATAAAATTGACCTGGAAAACCAAGGCATATATGAAGTCCCCTGTGCATCATGCCCGGCCACATACATTGGACAGACCAATAGAAGAATAAGTACCCGCCTGGATGAACACAAAAATGCAGTAAAAAAGCTGGAACACACTTCCTTACTAGTCCAACACATGAAAGCCACAGGTCATAGCATCAACTTCAATGGCACCCAAACCCTAGCCCCTATAGAAAACCCTAGCCACAGAATTATCAGAGAAGCCATAGAGATTGAAAAAAGACCTGAAAGCATGAATAGAAGAGATGACTCCACCAGACTGTCAATTATTTGGAAGCCTGCACTCACAAACAAAAAAATCTCCACACCACTAGCCAGGCAAACACCTGGGCACAACAGATCCCCCCCGATACCTCCAGCTCAAACACACCCCAATCAGGCACCCAGATGAAACCTAGCTTCCTAACAAATGATAGCCGTCCATTCACTCGGAGCCAAGCTGCACTAAAAGCCTCCAATACAGGAACACAATGTTGCCAGCCAATCAAGACACAAAAAAAAGCCACAAAACAGACAGAAGATATTAGAAACACCAATCAAGCAGAACACAGCAAACTCCATGACCAATAAACACAGACCAAGACTCCCAACCAATCAGGATGAAGAAAAAACGATTCTGGCAGCCCCAAATTTAAAACTGAAACAACTGTAAAAGTCTGACTCACAGACGAACACAATAGAGAAGCCTGATGATGGCAAATGAGATTCTGCCGAAATGTTGCTACAACTTTAAAAGCACAACTATAATGACGTGGGAAAATACCCGAACAAAGCCGAATACCATACATGTAAGTACCCGCGAAAACTTAAGAAAACATATATGTAGGTCTAGGTGTGTTCGGGTCTTTTCCCGTGAAAGATTAAAACTATCTTGGCGATGTCTTGGCGAGGTCCCACTTGCCATCCTCAGAATGTGAGATCACACAAGATGGTGGCTCTTCGGACTTCGAGTTTCTCATAGGTCCTGGTTAGCCGGAAGGTTTCCTCCCTGTAGAGGTACGATATTTGTTTTTGTAGATTTTCACGGGTACAGGTATGTAGGTCTAGGTGTGTTCGGGTCTTTTCCCATGTAAGATTAAGAGTATCTTGGCGACGTTTCGGCGAGGTCCCAATCTATGAAAACAAACATATATATATATATATATATATATATATATATGTGGATCTTTGGTTGTTCGGGTTTTCTCCCGCGTATGATTCGAAGTATCTAGGCAACGTTTCGATGAAGTCTCATTCATCATCTTCAGGCTTCTGTCTCCGGCTCTGTGCTTCTCAGAGTAATGGAGATTGCAGCTGCTTCCTCCTTTTAACTGCCAGTGGGGGTGGGACTTGATTGGGTGGGGGCTTGGCTGTGTTCTGATTGGGTGGGGGTGTGTTCTCATTGGTAGGGGTTTGGCTGTGTTCTGATTGGTTGGGGGTTAGCCGTGTTCTGATTGGTTGGAGCGTGTTCTGTTCAGGTGGGGGCTTGGTTGTGCTCAGGTTAGTCTTAGTTGCTGGGGATTTGAGCTGGAGAGTTGTGATCTTGCTGTTTGGCTTCTAGTTCGTGGTCCTGCTGCATCTTCATAGTGGGTGTCGGTTTGCTTCATGTATGGCTCAGAGGGGTTTGAAGTGGGTAGTGATGCAGCTGCAGTGCAGCTTCTGGTCCATGGTCGTTTCTCATTTTCTGAATGGGTGGGAGTCTGTTTTCTACATGGAAGTGTGGTGGTGGCATCTTGTGTGGCTCTCATGAGTGTGGGTCCGGTGTCCTTCTTCATGTTAGGTACTCGTCTGTTCATGATGGCGGGTTTCCAAATGGCTGGAAGGCGGGAGGTGTCATCTCGTTTGTTCATGCTGTGTGGGCGTTCTTCTATCTCTATGGCTTCTCTGATTATTCTGCTGTTGAAGTGTTCGGTTTTGGCGATAGTTCTGGTATTTTTAAAATCAATTTCATGTCCTGTGGCTTTGAGGTGTTGGACCAGGGAAGAGGTCGTTTCTTCTTTTTTGATTGAGTTCTTATGTTCTTCAATGCGTGCACTTATTCTTCTGTTAGTTTGTCCAATGTATGTGGTAGGGCAGGCAGTGCAGACACCTCCCGCCTTCCAGCCATTTGGAAACCCGCCCTCATGAACAGACGAGTACCTAACATGAAGAAGGACACCGGACCCACACCCATGAGAGCCACACAAGATGCCACCACCACACTTCCATGTAGAAAACAGACTCACACCCACTCAGAAGATGAGACACGACCATGGACCAGAAGCTGCACTGCAGCTGCATCACTACCCACTTCAAACCCCTCCGAGCCATACATGAAGCAAACCGACACCCACTATGAAGATGCAGCAGGACCACGAACTAGAAGCCAAACAGCTAGATCACAACTCACCAGCTCAAATCCCCAGCAACTAAGACTAACCTGAGCACAACCAAGCCCCCACCTGAACAGAACACGCCTCCAACCAATCAGAACACGGCTAACCCCCAACCAATCAGAACACAGCCAAACCCCTACCAATGAGAACACACCCCCACCCAATCAGAACACAGCCAAGCCCCCACCCAATCAAGTCCCACCCCACTAGCAGTTAAAAGGAAGAAGCAGCTGCAATCTCACATCACTCTGAGAAGCAAGAGTCGAAGACAGAAGCCTGAAGATGATGAATGAGACTTCATCGAAACGTTGCCTAGATACTTCGAATCTTACGCAGGAGAAAATCCGAACAACCAAAGATCCACATACGAATACCCGCGAGAACCTCAGAAAACAACAAATATATATATATATATATATATATATATTTGTATATATATATATGTATACAGAAGCCCGATGATGGCAGATGAGATTCTGCCGAAACGTTGCTACAACTTTAAACGCACAACTACCATGACGTGGGAAAATACCCAAACAAAGCTGAATGCCATACATGCATACAAATATACATACACACATACACACATACATTTATGTATATATATGTATATATATGTATATATATGCTAGACTAAGCTGATCTCAGATTAATTTAGCAAATACGTTTTATATTGTGTGGATTAATTAGGTTTGCATCTGTTAAACAAAGGGTGGGCAGTTTTGGGCTGCATTTAATTGCTTCAGAAAACCTATGACTGGTAGGTGAAGTAATGGGATAAAATGTGTGGGACTCCACTGTGTGTCAGCATTCCAACCAAACTCTCTATTCCGAATTCAGCACTCCGGGACTAATTCCATCCAAGTAAGAATGTATTCATGTTGGCACATCTGGGGAAAACCCGAATTCCTATGTTTTTCCCCCTCTACCCTAAAACTTACACCCTGCCCCTATTGATGACCCTCAAGTCACTCTCTCCAATCCACCTCAATTCTGAACTCCCGCCAAGTCCAGCCACTCCCCTCCAAATTCCAGCCACTCGGCCTTGAGCTCTAGCGAAAGAATGTTGTTGTGGCTATCGTCCTTCTCACTTCTCTCCCGTTCCCATAGCATGCCTCTCCCCCTCTGTGGCAGCCCTAAATCTGTGAATCAAGATGGATCGGGAGCTGACACTGTGCATATAACTTTGAAAATATTTGTTTTTTTTGGAGGGGACATCTTTAAAATTTTCAGACAGTTCATATACATTCTGCTTCAGAATGATAGGAAGTCACACAGCTGGTTTGGAGCAACTGCTGTGTGTTTTTAACAGTGCAGTCAGAGAAATCTCTGGGAGCCCCAACAAAATGTGTAGATTGTCTTTTCACATCTCAAATGATCCTGAGAATAGCTAGAGATAGACCTCCAAGGATTGAATCAGTGTTAGAAAGTGTCATTTAAAACTCTGAAATTTGCATAATACCACTGTATGTATTCCAAGCGATTGGCATGGAAGGTATAAATTGTAAGTTGGTGTACCCTGTTTCCCCGAAAATACGACCTACCCTGCACAGGTCAAAATTAAGCTAGGGTGGGGATGGGAGGGGTGGAGCTGCCCTACTACTTACCTTTGGATAGTTGTAGCCAGGTCTTGCACACCCTGATTCCTGCCTTGCCGGCCTATTTCTTCTGCAGCCCACAAGGCTGGCAAGGCTTTCCTGAAGGCCTCTGTAGCTGATAACAAAGCTCTGGGTCAATCTGGAGTTCTGTTATTGGCTGCAGAGGTCTTCAGGAAAGCCTTGCTGGCCGCAGAAGTAGTAGTTCCTGAAGGCCTCTGACAGTGAAAAGGAGGCCGGGAGCGACGCACACATGTGAGGTTATTCGGTGGATGGCATCCCCTGAAAATAAGACCTGGTGCCTTCTTTGATGGCAAAAATAATAAGACAGGGTGTTATTTTCAGGGAAACGCAGTACATACAGAAAAACCACTGAGAGAAAACACCTCCTTTGAACTTGTAGTTGAATTTTTACTTATTCCTGTTGTAATTTGCTACCTTATTTTTGATGTCGTTTTTTTGTATGTTCTTTGGGATTATGTTGAAATGATGAGAAGCAAAATTAATCACAGAACTGAGGACTTAGAGATAACTCTCCTTCCCACACTTAATACAGGTCGTCCTCAACTTACAGCCATTTGCTTAGTGACCATTCAGAGTTACAATGGCTCTGAAAAAAGTGATTAAGGACCATTTCTCACAACTCGACAACTGTTGCAGCATCCCCATGGTCACACGATCTAAATTCGGGTGGTTGGCGGCTGATTCACATTTTTGACAGCTGCAAAGTCCTGGGGTCATGTAATCGTCTTTCATGAACTTAGGACAAGCAAAGTCAACGGGGAAGCCAGACTCACTTAACGACCATGTTACTTTCATGAACTTAGGACAAGCAAAGTCAACGGGGAAGCCAGACTCACTTAACGACCATGTTACTAACCTGACAACTGTTATGATTCACTTAACAAGTACGTGGTGAGAAAGGTTGCAAAATGGGGTAAAACAAATATAACAGTGCTCTCGCTTAGCAACAGAAATTTCGGACATAAGTCGAGGATTACCGTACTGTTTTTTGTTTTCCTTCTTTATTTGAGGAAATCAATCCAAGACTAAGGAAGAGGCGCTTATTAAGCGTTCTGAAACTTTTCCTCATTTCTTTTCTCCTCCCTTCCTTCTTCCTAGCTGCTCCTCATGGAGAGGAAACTGCAGGAGGTGCACCCGCTGCTTACGCTTTGTGGGCAGATCGTTGAGAACTGGCAGGGGAATCCCATCCAGAAAGAGTCATTGCGCGTCTTCTTCTTGGTACTGCAGGTGACGCATTACCTGGACGCTGGTCAGGTGAGTTGAAGCAGTTCCAGTGACCTTTTATGACAAAAAGTGTATTGTGGCCTGCTGGCGGCTGGCGGAGTTGGCAGCAGAGTCGGACAGTGAGGAGGTTGGGGAGGAACCTGAGCCAGTCCTGGAGGCTGAGGAAGGCTCGGACGAGGGCTCTGTGTCAGAAGCCGAGATGGGGCCAGGGCAGGCTGGCAGTCTTCAGTTGCCTTCGGGCTCAGACAGCAGTGAGGCGGGGGAGCAGCTGGAACCGGTTCCCAGCCTGCGCATGCGCAGAGCTGTCAAAAGGAAAGAACAATTACAAACTCAGGGTCCACGTGGAAGTAAGGCCACAGGTGGACAATGTATGGCCCCTCCCATAAGGATTAAAAGAGGAAGGGGCTTTTGCAGAAAACAATTCGTTCGTTTGTTCCATCATTGTGAAGATCTGTCTGTGCATCGCAGAGACTCAGTGCTGAGTCCTTCCTTGTCAGCACTGTGTTTGGAAAATATTTATTGGGCAGCTTTCCAAGTTAGATAAGGTTTGAGCTCCTAATTATACCCTTGAAAGACTGTTTGCCAGGCCGTTAGCTGAATGTGAATGCAAGAAATTCACATTTGTTTAATAAAAGGTGTTTGGTCGGGACAAAGAGCCTGCTTAGTGCTTTTCGAGAAAGCCTAGTACAGAACAATGTGGTTGCTCGCAATATAAGAACAGGAGCTTCATTATGACTTAAAAGCCTCTCCTTTACACTCCTAAGTCCGCGATAGGTGCAGAGTGGATCCCCCATGCGATCGATCCAGCTTTAGGATCTTTTTGAGGTGGTTGTAACGTGACCTCATGAAGGAAATGAGTCACAACCACTATCAGGCCCAGAAGTCTGGTTGTTACTTGTAATTGTAAATCGAGGCACCAATGTGACTAGACCTTTTTAAATCTTTGACCTTTTTCACGGCCATCACTAAACAAATCAAAGGTATGGTTGTTAAGTGAACCCATTATTCCTAGTGAGTGTTTTTCGCCGGAAAACAGCAATAAATAAATAAATAAATCCCAAATTGGTATCTTGTGACCACAGGAAGATACATCCGGTCATAAAGGTAAGCGGGTTGCCAAGCACTCAAAATGCGATCACTTGATTGCTATGGGGACACCTGAGCTGCAGTGGCACAGTGGTTAGAATGCAGTACTGCAGGCTACTTCCGATCACCTGCTGCCAGCAGTTTGGCAGTTCGAATCCCACCAGGCTCAAGGTTGACTCAGCCTTCCATCCTTCTGAGGTGGGTAAAATGAGGATCTGTATTGTTGGGGGCAATAGGCTGACTCTGTAAACTGCTTAAGAGAGGGCTATAGAAGCACTGTGAAGTGAGGATAGAAGTCTAAGTTTATTGCTATTTTACGAGGGTTGGAGGTACTTTATGGGCCACAAAGCATCGTAACACTGAACAGTTGTAAAACGACAAGTCATAACTCAAAGACTACTCCAGAATAGAACTGCAGAGCAAATATATGAAGGAACAATGAGTGGAAGAAGATAAAAACGTAAGCTTGACAGGAACCTTCAGAGATATTTAATGTTCCATCTTTAGAGAAGATGAACTGAGAAGAGGACAACAGCCATCAAGATAATGGGTGGTTGACCTAGGACGTGGGGTGCCTTTGATTTGGGCCTCATGTTTGGTTTTGACTTTGTTGAGGCAGCTTCTCTTTTCCTCAGGTGAAGAGTGTCAAGCCATGTCTAAAGCAGCTGCAGCAGTGCATCCAGACCATCTCAACTCTTCATGATGATGAGATCCTGCCCAGCAACCCTGCAGACCTCTTCCATTGGCTGCCCAAGGAGCACATGTGTGTGCTGGTTTACCTGGTGAGATGCTGCATCTGATCTTGCCAAAATAAGTTGTGCAAACTTGGTTGCAGTGACCCTTCCAAGAGGGGCTTTCTAGGATCAGAGGCCTAGTGTTTTTCACATAAAGAAGGAGCTCTCTACTTCCCCTTTAACATCATCATGGCAATATCCTCTTTTGCGTTTGAAAGGATGAGCTGGTGACATTGCCGTTGCCCAGGCGACATTCATGTCCCCAGCTGGAGCAAAGGATGGGAGCTCACCCTGCCCCACAGCAGCACTCCTGTCTCGAACACCAGGCTTACTAACTTCCAACTGAGCGCCCCTAGCCACGTGAGCCACAGTGCTCCTCTAGTGTCCCAATTTACAATTGCAGCAGTGTCCCAATTTACAATTGCAGCAGTTAGCGGGGGGGCATTACTGGCTTTCCTTTAAATTGCCTCTGCGTAATTTTTGCTTTTGTTTACAATATATTCCAAAGAATTAATGTCTTTTGTTTAATTACCAACATTCCTAGGCAGCAGGTGGTAAGAAAGACATCAGTATGTGGCTTTGGAAAACCACCATTCATGTTAATGGACAATACTGAGCTCAGTGGGTTCAGAAGATGACAAGGTTTCCTGAGGGCATCATAGCTCATTGATAGAGTCCTTTCTTTGCTTGCAGAAATGTCCCAGTTATAGTCGCTGGACTTTCAGCTAGCAGAATGTCTAGTAGCAGAGAGGTTTTTCTTCTGGAGACTTTGGGGAATTGTTATAATCAGGTATTGTCAGCATTGGCTTGATTGGGGGTGTCCAACTGTGGCAACTTTTAGGACTTGCGTACTGCAAATCCCAGAATTCCCCAGCCAGCCAGTATTCTGGGAGTTGAAGTTCGTAAGTCTTAAAGTTGCCAAGATTGGACACTCCTGGGCTAGATGGTTTTAATGGTCTAACCTTTAGGTGTCAGGAATTCTGAAACAGTAATTTAGAAACAATTTTTGGACTTTAGCTTGAAACCCAAAGAAATGAAAATGTAATCTTGGGATTTGATGAGTAGAACTGTTTTTAACTAAAGAAATAGTTTGTGATTTGGTTTAATCTACTTGCATTTCATGCTTGTATCTGTATATCAGAGAGTCGGGAGTTACATTTTGTTTTCTCTCTGCACCACCCAATTTTGTGTTTTTCCTGCTTTCCCCTTTTCCCCCCTTTTCCTGCTTTCCCCCCATCCCTTCCTCCTCCCGTGTTCTTTTGAAATTTGATAAAAGTTCTATTTTGTTTCCTTAACAAAAAGCATTAGAAACTAAAGGCAGAGAGGCTTTCTGTGTTTTTTGTACATTAATTGCATTGTTGGCCACAAGGCTTTCCCAATGAGGACAATTTGGCAGTGCCTTGTGCCCTGCTGTGAGGAAGATGAATGTGCCTGTTTTTAATTGCACAGGTGGCGTGCCAGCATGGGCGTTCACAGTGTTGCTAACTGCATGCATTCTCATTTAGAACTTCTACCCTGTCTTTGTTTTTCATGTAAAACGAGCCACGTTAATTTGCAGCAGGGAGAACATTGAAGCAATTCGTTTCAGGGTTGCAAAATAGTCTGCCAAACAAACATGGTATTTTTTTTTTATTTTTTATTTTTTGCCAGGTGACTGTGATGCATTCGATGCAAGCCGGATATTTGGAGAAGGCCCAGAAATACACCGACAAAGCCTTGATGCAGCTAGAAAAACTCAAAAGTGAGCAGAGTAAACTTCTTTGGTGTGTGTCTTCACACAGATTCTGTTCTTGAATGTCTGACTTGCATGCTCCATTTATCTCCATTCTCCCTTTTACATTTATCTCCATTCTCCCTTTTACATGTTGCCTTTTCAGGACACCAGTGTCCTTTTTCAGGGCTACTGATGGGTCCTCTCCTAAGCACCAGAAAACTCTCCTAAGCATCAGAGTTGCATGGTCAGCCAAGATCTTTTCTGAACTTAAGGAAAGGAACCAATATTACTTTGCTTTTCACTTTAGCAGTGCCAGAAAGAATCACTTGATTCTTATGGTGGAATTTTTTTGACATATTTCTTTTCTTCACACGGAGGGAAGAATTGGATAGACTGGTGTTTTTGCCAGCCTGATGTCGCATGTCTCCCAAGATATTTGAACGGTTGCTTTTATAAAACCTAAAATATTACTGCCTGCTTCAGAAAAACAATTAAAGGTAGTTCTTAACTCAACTTGCCCATTATGGTTGCAAGTCACAACAGTCATAAAGTGGATCATCACATTCACGACCTGATTTTACAACCCTTTTTGTGGTGCTTCTTGAGCAAATCCCAGAAATAAACAGCTGATTTTTGGTCTAAAAAGATATAAATTACAGTCGCGCAACCACGGACCACAAATTTAGGCCTGTTGCTGAGTACCCAAAATTGGTCACATAATTGTGTGTGGGGGGGAGATTAGAAACTTCAGAACCAGGTTGTAAGTACCTTTGGAGAGGGTCCATCATGATAACACCGAACAGTCGCTACGGAACTGGTCCTAAGTCGAGTACATTCAGCATGGTCACTCCACCAAATGTAGAGCTGTCTGTTCCCTTTCTCTTTTTTTCTTTTCCCTAAACCGCATCATTTCTTTCCTTCCAGTGCTTGATTGCAGCCCTATCTTATCATCTTTCCAAGTCATCTTGTTGGAACATATCATCATGTGCCGGCTAGTCACAGGGCACAAAGCTACAGCCCTGCAAGAGGTAAAGACTCGCATTGCTTTAGGGGCAGGGTTTCTCAACCTTGGCCATTTGAAGGCCTGTGGGCAGAATTCCCCAGCCAGGCACGATTGAGAAGCGCTGCTTTAGGGCATTCGGTGTCCTTTGGAACTGCGGGTGGTGATGGGGAACAGATGTGTGGAGGCTTAACTGAAATCACCACTCTTTGTGGTTGTTGAAAAGGAGACAGTCTTGGAAGACCTCGGACTGTCACTGCCATAATTGTTCTAACTGTCAGGGAATTTCTCATTAGTTCTCCGTTGCTCCTCTCCTTGATTAGTTTCCATCCGTTGCTTCTTGTCCTGCCTTCTGGTGTTTTGGAGAATAGGTTGGTCCCCCTCTTCTTTGGGGCAGCTCCTCAAATATTGGACGACTGCTATTAGGTCTAGAGGTGGTGACGTGAGAGCAATGTTTTCAATTATGTAAGGAAGACGGGGCCAAGCTATTCTCCTAAGCATCAGAAGGCAGGACAAGAAACAATGGATGGAAACTAATTAAGGAGAGAAGCAACCTGGAATTAAGGAGAAACAATTAAGGACAATTAATCAGTGGAACGACTTGCCCCCAGAAGTTGTGGGTGCTCCAACACTGGAAGTTTTGAAGAAGAGACTGGGCAACCCTTTGTCTGAAATAGTATAGGTTCTCCTGGGTTGGACTAGAAGATCTTCAAGGTCCCTTCCAACTCTGTCATTCTGAGGGCACCCAAGAGTCACGAGTGGGCTTATTCTGGCCATTTCCAGCATTGCAGATTATTTGAAAAGTATGGTGAAGTGAAATGAAATGAAAGCTGGCCAAAGTTCCCCAGTGAAACTTTTACCTGATATTTTTCTATACTAAAGTAGGAGGGGGGTGTTGCAGCAACACAAAAGTGATTTTACAAAATAATGAAGCAATCCCCAAAGTGCAGCTGGAATCAGCGGTTGTGTCAGAAAAGAGGAAGGCAAAAAAAAGGAAGCGAACCCTGCTAGGCTGGGTAAAGTCAGAAGAATCGCTGTGAATCACCCTGGGATATTAAGTCATGTTCTCTTCCGTTTGCACCAAGATTTCACAGGTATGCCAGCTCTGTCAGCAGTCACCCAGGCTCTTTTCTAATCATGCTGCCCAGCTACATGCTCTTCTGGTGAGTATCACTTCCCAGTCCCCGAAGCGTTCTGTGATGCATGTGCATCTAGGTTTTCATGAACCTGTGGAATTTTATTCACTGTGGGAAACCGGAGGTCCATTCCTTGGAAAGCTGTCAGTTTTCAAACAAATGGAGCCCCACAAGGCTTTGGTAACAAGGCCAGGTAGTCCTTGATGTACAGTCACAACTGGGACCAGAATTTCCATTGCTAAGCAAGGCAACTGCTTAGGGAGCTGTACCCTTTTACAGACTTTTTTTTTTTGCCATGGTCGTTAAGCAAATCACTGCAGTTAATCATGCCGTTGTTAAGCGAATCTGGCTTTCCTCATTGGCTTTGCTTGTTGGAAGATTTTCAAATGGCAATCACATGATCCCGGGATGTCGCAGCATTGTAAGGACATGTTGATTGCCATGTGCTTGAATTTTGATCGTGTGACTGCGGGGATGCTGCAATGGTTGTATGTGTGAGGATGGGTGGTAGGTAAGTCGCTTTTTTCAGTGCCGTTGTAACTTTGAACGGTCACTAAAACAAATTCTTGTAAGTCAAAGGCCACCTGTACAACTCAGTTACCCCTGCATAAACACAGGAGGAATAGCTCTCTAGCTTGGCTATTCCTCCCATTTTGTAAGGGTTTGGCCTTGCTGTGAATTTGTTGAAATTCTTTCAGTGCCTATAGATGGGGGGTGGGAAACCGCGGCATTTTTATGACTGGTGGACTTCCAACTCCCAGAATTCCGGAGTCAACCAGTTCAGGAATTCTGGGAGTCGAAGTCCGCTGTCATAAAATGGCCACGATTCCCCAGCCCTGATTTATAGATGAAGTGGCCTTCAATAAATCCTCCTTAATTCTCGTCAGCAGGAATTGATGTGTACGGTTTCCCCCGGTTACCTGTGCTGTGTGTACACCCAAAAGTAGCATTTCTATTGAGTTTCCCCTCAAGACAAGTAGATAACCTTGAGGTCAAATTGGGGGTAAGTTTAAAAGGCCAGGAATAGGAAAATTTGGATCTAATATCATGAATGTCCATTGAAGCTATGGAAAGAAGAAGAAGAAGCAGAATATGAATTGCTGCGATTAACTCTATTGGGGAGCAACACTGACCACAGTAGGATTTAAATGAGTTATTTGTGTGGAGAAAAAAAAGCAGGGCAAAATCATTTCCAAAGCTTAATGCCATGTTACAAAGTTAAGGAATATGTTTACAGGTAGTCCTCGAATTATGACACCAATTAAGCCCAAAATTTCTGTTGCTAAGTGAGAAATTTGTTAAGTGAGCTTTGCCTCGTTTTCCGACTTTTCCTGACACACTTGTTAAGTGAATCACTGCGGTTCTTAACATAGTTACGTGGTTGTTAAGTGAATCTGGATTTTCCCATTGACTTTGCTTGTCAGAAGGCCACAAAAGGTGATTACATGACCCCGGGACATTGCAACCATCATAAACACGAGTCAGTTGCCAAAGATCTAAATTTTGATCACATGACCATGTGTTTGTAACTTCAAACAGTCACTAAACGAACTGTTGTAAATCAAGGACTACCTGTATTTCCCTACTGGAATTTCTTCTAGGTTCTTAGGTGGGAAGAGAAGTTAGATTCATAACTATTAAAGCAAACGGAATGTGAACATAGATCTACACTAGGAACATAGATCTATACTAGGAACATAGATCCACACTGGAAACATAGATCTACACTGCACTGTTGTTCAACTTCCTCCGCTAAGTCTTCATTCCTAAAACCCAAAGTACCTTTCCTTGAACTTTCCCTGCTGTTTTCCATTGAAGGGGCTATATTGCATTTCTGTGAACTGCATGGACAACGCGGAAGCACAGTTTACCACAGCACTTCGGGTAAGTTTCTTTTGTTTTGTGCTTCTGGGTGTAAGTCTCCTCTTCAAATAATCTAATTAATTAAATAACTTGGAAGGCTGATACAGCAGTCCTTGGCTTAAGACCATAACGGGGACTGGAATTTTGTTTGTAAGTCATTGCGGTTGTTGCGCTGTGGTGGCACGTTGCAGTACTGCAGGCTAATTCTGCTGATTGCTGGCTGGCTGCAGTTCAGCAGTTGGAGCCTCAGCAGTTCAAGGTTGACTCAGCCTTCAAGCCTTCCCAGGTCTCTAAAATGAGGACTGAGATTGTTGGGGGCAACACGCTGGCTATGTAAACCGCTTAGAGAGGGCTGTAAAAGCACTAGGAAGCGATATATAAATGCTATTGCTCAGGGATGGGATCCGACCGGTATAACTACCGGGTCTGTCTATTAGCGTCACGTGCACATGCACGAGTTGCGGGAGTGCAATTTATAATCTGCTGAGCTGCCCGGACAGCTGAGCAGCACTGCGTGCAATTGCCAGCGGTTGGAAAAGCCCTCTTTTCCTGCTTTTTCAACTGCAGCTGTATCACGCAAAGCAGCTGCACTTGAAAAAGCGGGAACTAAAGGTCAGGTAAGAGCCTGGGCGGGTAGGTGGGCCAAAACAGCAGCAGACATAGAACCGGTTCTATGTCTGCTGCTCTTCGGAGCAACCGGTTCTACAGAGGTGGACAGAACCGCTAGAAACCCACCCCTGCTATTAGTATTGTTAAATTGAGGCATCCATGTGACCAGTCCTGATTTCGCCACTGTTTTCATGGCACTCATTAAGCGAATCACATGGTTGTAAGTTGAATTCTGCAACTGTTAAACAAATGCATTCTGAGTGGACGTTGTTTGCCAGAAACCAGCAGGCACGTATATATGTATGTATGGTATTCAGCTTTGTTCGGGTATTTTCCCACGTCATTATAGTTGTGCTTTTAAAGTTGTACCAACGTTTCAGCAGAATCTCATCTGCCATCATCAGGCTTCTGTATTGTGTTCGTCTGTGAGTCAGACTTTCACAGCCGTTTCTGTTTTAAAGTCTGACTCACAGACGAACACAATACACGAGCCTGATGATGGCAGATGAGATTCTGCCCAAACATTGCTACAACTTTAAAAGCCCAACTATAATGATGTGGGAAAATACCCAAACAAAGCTGAATACCATAATACACACACACACACACACACAAACACACACACACAGCTCAAAAAAATAAAGGGAACACAAAAATAAGACATCCTAGATCTGAATGAATGAAATATTCTTATTAAATATTTCGTTTGTTACATAGTTGAATGTGCTGACAACAAAATCACACAAAAATTATCAATGGAAATCAAATTTAGCAACCCATGGAGGTCTGGATTTGGAGTTACACTCAAAATTAAAGTGGAAAAAAACACGACAGGCTGATCCAACTTTGATGTAATGTCCTTAAAACAAGTCAAAATGAGGCTCAGTCGTGTGTGTGGCCTCCACGTGCCTGTGTGACCTCCCTACAACGCCTGGGCACGCTCCTGATGAGGTGGTGGATGGTCTCCTGAGGAATCTCCTCCCACACCTGGACTAAAGCATCCCCCAACTCCTGGACAGTCTATGGTGCAAGGTGGCGTTGGTGGATGGAGCGAGACATGATGTCCCAGATGTGCTCAATTGGATTCAGGTCTGGGGAATGGGCGGGCCAGTCCATAGCATCAATGCCTTCGTCTTACAGGAACTGCTGACACACTCCAGCCACATGAGGTCTAGCATTGTCTTGAATTAGGAGAAACCCAGGGCCAACCGCACCAGCATATGGTCTCACAAGGGGTCTGAGGATCTCATCTCGGTACCTAATCGCAGTCAGGCTACTGCTGGCGAGCACATGGAGGGCTGTGCGGCCCTCTAAAGAAATGCCACCCCACACCATTACTGACCCACTGCCAAACCAGTCATGCCGGAGGATATTGCAGGCAGCAGAATGTTCTCCACGGCGTCTCCAGACCCTGTCACGTCTGTCACATGTGCTCAGTGTGAACCTGCTTTCATCTGTGAAGAGCACAGGGTGCCAGTGGCGAATGTGCCGAACTTGGTGTTCTCTGGCAAATGCCAAACGTCCTGCACGGTGTTGGGCTGTAAGCACAACCCCCACCTGTGGACATAGGGCCCTCATACCACCCTCATGACCGTATGAGCACCCACATGCACATTTGTGGCCCACTGGAGGTCATTTT
Source organism: Pseudonaja textilis (assembly GCF_049901715.1). Classification (NCBI taxonomy): domain Eukaryota; kingdom Metazoa; phylum Chordata; class Lepidosauria; order Squamata; family Elapidae; genus Pseudonaja; species Pseudonaja textilis. Next base: position 326,318,351 of record NC_141990.1, read on the forward strand.
GCAGGGCTCTGGCAGTGCTCCTCCTGTCCCTCCTTGCACAAAGGCAGAGGTAGCGGTCCTGATGCTGGGTTGTTGTCCTCCTACGGCCTCCTCCACGTCTCCTGATGTACTGGCCTGTCTCCTGGTAGCGCCTCCATGCTCTGGACACTACGCTGACAGACACAGCAACCCTTCTTGCCACAGCTCGCATTGATGTGCCATCCTGGATGAGCTGCACTACCTGAGCCATTTGTGTGGGTTGTAGACTCCGTCTCATGCTACCACTAGAGTGAAAGCACCGCCAGCTTTCAAAAGTGACCAAACCATCAGCCAGAAAGCATAGGAACTGAGAAGTGGTCTGTGGCCACCACCTGCAGAACCACTCCTTTATTGGGGGTGTCTTGCTAACTGCCTATGCTTTCCACCTGTTGTCTATTCCATTTGCACAACAGCATGTGAAATTGATTGTCAGTCAGTGTTGCTACCTAAGTGAACAGTTTGATTTCACAGAAGTGTGATTGACTTGGAGTTATATTGTGTTGTTTAAGTGTTCCCTTTATTTTTTTTGAGCAGTGTATATGTACATATATACATATACATATGCATATACGTATACCATGTTTCTCCAACAATACGGCCTCCCCCAATAGGAAGTCCCAGCATGCTTTATAGGCATAAAATCAAATTAAGCCCCTCCCCCCAAATTAAGGCCTATATTAAATATGGGAAATGGAAAGGAATGGCGGGGGGTGTGGCTTGCCGTTAGGAAGTACTTTTGTTGCATACCCGGATATGGTGCTGCCTGCGTTGACTTCGGCGTTGGTGGGACACTTCGTATCAGGAGACCTTCCGCCACCGTTGCTTTCCCTTCTCCCCGTGCTGCCGCAGCGTTTAGAGCAACGCCGCACTCTTTGGCGCGGCCAGCCAGGTCTCCTTCCTGCAACCGGAGCCCGGCGGAGACACTCGGCTTCAGGCGCTCCTGTCACCACCTTCCCTTCACCTTCAAAGGCAAAGCCAATTCTTTTAAAACCAACGCCCTACTACCGGTATGACAAAGACTCCCCTGCCTGAGAGGGCAGCCCAACCCCACATGGGGAGGCAAATCTCCTGGGGCTGCAGCACAGGATCGACCCACCCCGGGAGAAGCGCCCAGCCGCCATCCCTGCCTGGTGCCTGGCAGAGCGCGAAGAGCTTCACCTGGGGCGCCCAGCGCAGCTGACAGGCGGGCCCTCCTAACCGGCAGCAGAGCTCTCGCCAAGGCAGCGAGTGCCTCCCCGCCAGGCCCTCCGCTCATCCTGCCAGAGCCGTGCTGGCTGGGCAGAGCCGGGAAAGTGAGCTGCGGGTACGCGCCTGCCTGCCAAGCGAAAGAGCCGGGCGGACCCAAGCTTGGCTTCCTTCCCAAGTCCCTCCAGCCCGAACCTGAAGGGGCCACTGGGAAAGGCTGCCTGAGGCAGTGATAGCGCCCACCTGTCCGTGGACAGGGAGGCAACGTGATGGCAGCGCTGTTTCCCTGGCCGGCAGCTCTGGCGGAGAGAGCCTGAAGCTGCCCGTCCTTTCCACCCCTCGGCCAGCCTGTCCCCATCCCCAGTCATCTCCAAATGCGCCAGGAGCTCCAAATGCTGCAGCGGCACGGGCATTGGGCAGAGGCTCTCACTCGGCAGGTCTCAGCTCGGAGGAGGACGTGGCGCAGGCTGTCGCCTTGCCTCCCTGTCCCTGTCTCCCGGGCTCTGGCTGGCCGCGTGTGGCTGCGCCAAACACTGTGGCGTTGCTCTAAATGCTGCGGCACCACAGGGAGAAGGGAAAGCAACGGTGGCGGAAGGTCTCCCAATACGAAGTTCCCCACCAACGCCGAGGTCAACATCCAAGCCGTCGCCGCCCGCCAGCCCAAGGGTGCGGGGGAGGGGGGAATTAAGTCACCCCTGAAAAGACGGCCTAGCTGTTTTTTCGGGGGTCAAAAAAAAAAATAAGGCCCGGCCTTATTTTGTGAGAAACACGGTACATATACGTATACATATACATATATATGTCACATGACCCTGGGAAGCTGCAACCGGTCATAAATGCAAGTTGGTTGCCAAATCCTTAAAATGTAGTCATGAAACGAGGTGCAATGACAATAAAGTAAATTAAACTAAACTAAACCATTAGGGGGCAGCACAGTGTTTCACAATGGCTGGTAGTGTTTTACAGGCTATAAAACCCCCTTTCCCAGAACCTTGTGACTTCAAATGGTTGTTACAACGACATAAGTTGAGGACTTCGTGCAAGAAGGGTAAAGTGCTTTAAACCTCTTTTTGGTTATATGTGTCTTGTCTGTTCTCTAGCTCACCACCCATCAGGAATTGTGGGCTTTTATCGTGACAAACTTGGCAAGCGTCTATATCAGGGAAGGAAACCGGCATCAAGAGGTAAATGTCCTGGCTGAAGTATTGGGCCTTAAATGAAATGTGAACAGTTGGCTTCATCATATAAAGCACAACGGGGGGCGGGGTGGGGGGAGCATTTACTTTATCCATGTTGTTTTTAAAAAGTCATTTCAAGATGTTCTGTAAACAGCATCTTTTGTCTTCTAAGCTTATGTCTTATGTCTTTTGTCTTCTTTCTAAACTACAGCTCATAGAACAATTCCAAATTTTCATTAGTGTGGCTCAGAATTTAGCTCACTATCTAGTTGTGAATACAATTTTTTTTTATTTTATTTGAGTAAAATAGGAATCATTTGAAATCATCAAAAGCCAGGCAGGCTGATTTGTAAATGTGGAAATCCTTTCAGTTTGTAAAAAATACGCTGAGCTGTATCTGAAAGAGAATGTTTGGCTTTCTCAGACAACCTCTCAGCCCAGGAAGCCTCGGAGAATATTCGCATGATAAACTGCTTGGGTCAAACTGCCTTTGTCCTGTATAACTGTAAACATGATTTAAAAACTAACTAACTTCCTCGTGTGTTCCTCCTCTCCAGCTTTATAGCTTGTTGGAAAGGATAAACCCAGACCACAATTTTCCAGTGAGGTAGGTGAATCAGTAATTCCCATTACAATATAATGTTATATAAACAATATAAAGCCATTGTATTGGATGGCTTGTAATGATTCCTTGGCACCAGCAGCGCTTTTAACTGTTGTATGACTCTGGTGAACTCTCTGTTTCACAACATTTTTATATGCCAGGAATTTAGATAGGCAGTTTGATCAACAACAGTAAACTAATAGTAATCTCGGTGGACGTTTAAAACAGTATAGTATGCCTTGTCAGTCTGCACTTCGATCCCTGTTCCTTCTTTTTAGTTTAGTTATTTACATTTACATCCTGCTTTTCAAAGAATAGAAGTGACGTACACATTCTGGTATGAAGGCATAATAAGGAAAGAATAAAACTGAAACCTGAATAACCTGAAACAATAAAACTGAATAATGGAGTGCTTAGTCTGAAAGGTTGTATTTAAATGTGGTGTTTCACAGTCCACTTAAAATCGAGAGACTCTGCCAATGGTTCTCCCTGGTGGAAGTCTTTCTGAATAGGCCTTTGAAACTGACCTTAGGGCTTGGATAGCTTCGGATTTTTAAGGCACACTAAAGTAAAAGAGAGACGAGTGACTTGTCATCTCTCTTTTTGTAATTTGTGTGACAATTGCCCTTCATTATTTGCATCTATCTACACATCCTCTGCTCTTTAAAGAGAGAAGTAATAGAGGTTGCCTGTGTTAAATGTACATCATAATCAGGCTGCAGGCCTTGAAACCCACCAATTTTTGCCTCTATTCCAAGTTTTTCAAAACTTGTCACCTCAAAAAAAGCCTGTTCCGATTTGCTGGACAGTTCTATAAGGTTGAGCTCGTTTAGCAGGCCTCAAAACATACATACCATACCATACATACATACATTCATACATACATAACATACATACTTACATGAGGGTCCTTGGTGCTCCCCGACTTGCTTATTTTCTTGCAGATGTTTCATTACCCAAACTAGATAACATTAGCAGCACTGATGATGTTACCTAGAGTGGGTCATGAAAAGTCTGCAAGAAAACACAGCAAGCTCAGAGAGCACCAAGGATCCCTCATGCCAACCCTGAGCTACAAATATTCTCCATTATATATGTGTACATACATACATTCATTGTCCAATTTTATACGGTCATCCATGCATCTCATAAAAAGTGACTGTGGGAGGCATTCAGCAAAATGATAAAAACAGTAAACATTAAAAAAAAAAACCCTTCCGCTTCCAGCACAGAACATCCCTTGAAATGATTTGCTTAGAGATTGAAATGTTTCACATGGGATGTTTTATCCTATATTTTCCATATATGCATAAAGATGTGGAGGCTAATCCCTCTGGAGAAGCATAGAAATCAGGTTTCAGCTACTATTTCCGTTCAGCTTGAGAAAAGCAATGCCAGTGGCAAAAGGTACAAAGAAGCAGTGGAAATAAGGAAGAAGAATAGATGGCAGGAACAAGAGTGGGCCAGTTGCCTCTTTTAGAAATGGGCTATGAGGCTAAGAGACACTCTAGAGTAGGGGGTCTCCAACCTTGGCAACTTTAAGGCTTGTGGACTTCAACTCCCAGAATTCCTCAGCCAGGTGGCTGAGGAATTCTGGGAGTTGAAGTCCGCAAGTCTTAAAGTTGCCAAGGTTGAGAAGGGGTGTCAAACTCAATTTCACTGAGGGCCGCATCAAGACTGTGTTTGACCTGGGGGTGGGGGCTTGGCCAAGGTGGATATGGCCAGCTTGATGTCACTTATGTCAGCATCTGTGGTGGCCCGAGCGCTCTGCCCGTGAAAACAGGCTCCCAAGCTCCATTTTCAGCCGTGATTACCTCTTGCCGTGCTCTGCCAGTGAAAATGGAGCTCAGGGAGACCGCATGCGCCCCTCCTCCCGCCCCCAGCTCCCTTGTCACTGGCAGAGCGCAGCAGGATGTTGTCACAGCTGAAAATGGAGCCTCAGAGGGCTGCATGCGGCCTTCCCAAACTCCATTTTATCTGGCAGAGGCCCTGCGGGCTGGTCCTTTGCTCTTTCCAGGGCAGCAGCATGGGCCAGTTCTATCCAGCCCATGGGCCTTGAGTTTGACACCCCTTCTCTAGAGACATTTACTTTAGTGCTTATGGGCTGCAGCCTGCCTTGTCTAGGCTGGTGCTGTGTGAAGATTCAACCAGCTTAGTTGCCATGAAGGGTTTGATGTAACGTCGATAGCTGCAGGTTGTGGTAGTAATCTGTGTGTTGATAGGAGAGATTCAGTAAAGATGATCTCATTGAACCAACAGATACGTGTAGTTGTCTGGCTAATTTTTGTCTGGCCTTCTCTTTACACGTATCAATTCAATAGGAATCTATATTCCTAAATCCAGCCCTTTAAAGGTGTTTTGTAGAATGAGACACAAACTTTGTGGGCAAAGTCTGACAATATTGGCTTGAAATCAAGCCTAAATACGTCACTTAACCTATCGGTTGATAGGGGTTCCCTGGTAACATGCAATTTGGCCAGTTGGAGCCCATGATTTCCCCCTTGGGCCATGAATGCTTGCTTACTTGTCTGTGTGCCTGCTCTGTCTCTTCCAGCTCCCACTGTCTTCGAGCTGCCGCTTTCTACATCCGAGGGCTGTTCTCCTTCTTTCAAGGAAGGTACAATGAAGCCAAGTGAGTCACAAAGCATTTCTTCTTTTTAGCGAAAAGGCAGGTCAAAGGCGGGATTCTGCTCAGTTGCACTGCTGTTTGATAACAGCTAAATACCCTGTTAAGACTCCGCAGGAAACTGCCGTTTTTTATGAATGAGCGCTGCCCCATGGCCAAGTTTAGTGTATGGATGCCAGCAAGGGCCCCTTTCCCTACTCTTATCATCTTAGTAGCTTACTTGGTTCCATTCCAGTCTCAGCGCACAGGTAGTCCTCGACTTACGACCACAACTGGGCCCCAAATTCCTGTTACTAAGCCAGACAGCCCTTAAATCGGTTTTGTCCCATTTTGCGACCTTTCTGGCCGCAGTTAAGTGAATCATTGCCGTTGTTCAGTTTAGTAACGCGGTTGTTAAGTGAATCTGCCTTCGCCATTGATTTTGCTTATGAGAAGGTTGCAAAAGCAGATCACGTGAGCCCAGGACACCGTCAGCGTCGTAAATATGAATTAGTTTGCGAAGTGTCTGGATTTTGACCGCATGACCATGGGGATGCTGCGACAGTCATAAGCATGAAAAACTATCCAAAGTCATTTGTTTCAGTGCCGTTGTAACTTCAAACGGTCACTAAACTGTTGTAAGTCAAGGACTACCTGTAATTTTTGTGGTTAGCAGACAGCCCCCTTAATTGCAACTGAATAAGTATAAACGTTAAACGTTAGTAAAACTGTCTGAATTCTGTTGAGATATCAAAAGTCCATGATTGAAGGGATAAAATGCCTCCAGGCCACTACTGGATGAGTTTGAAGGCCTGTAATCAAATTACAGTAATTCAGCTACTTAAAGCTTCTTTAAAAAGCATAGATACTATAGGATGTTTAGAAAAAAAACAAACAGAGTTATAGATACTATGGGAATGTGCAAATGAGGTGCTGAAGTAGTTGCTGGAAGAGCCAGTTTTTGGTTAAACCTCTTACATTGCCCAAAATGTTTTCTTTCTTTTAATCTTTTGTTTTGGTAGACGTTTTTTACGAGAGACACTAAAAATGTCAAATGCAGAAGATCTAAACCGATTAACAGCATGCTCTCTTGTTCTTCTGGGTCACATCTTCTATGTGTTAGGGAATCACAGGGTAAGTCATAAATCCTTTTTAGTGGTGTTGATGATACTTCCCTTTTTCTCTTGCCAATGAAATTAAGAGTGTGAAATTAATCTTAACGCAATGTGTGTATAAATGGGCTGACAGGTGGTGATGATAGTCATATGGTGTGCTGGAAAATTTGAGGGCATCTGTAGTAATCGAATGTTCAAATTGTGGTTTATTTATTTGTTACCGTGTGCGGCAATCGCATACATATAGATATCAAAAAACAAACTCCAGACGCTTTCTGAAAAATACTTGTAACTACAAATCTTCCCATTTTTTCCTCCTCAGGAAATGTGAAAGATAATTACTATATTTTTTTGCTACGCACTAAATTATTCCACAAACACTGCAATTTATCTGCTTATTGCAAATAGTCAAATTGGTGCCCTGAAGTGAAGTGTGAACTTGCAGTGAGAAATTAATTGCAAATAATCCTCTTATAACAACCACAGTTGAGACCAGAAATTCCATTACTAAGCCAGACATAGTCACTAAGGGAAAAATCAAATAATCGCACCGAATTGACATCAGTTCCACTGTGGTCATTAAACAAATTCAGTCAGGGGCTCCAGCACGAATCCAAAAGCTCGGAAGACTAACCCTCTGGTCCTGGTGACCGACCCAGATTGTATCCTGCAACATCAGCCTGGAACACATATACTTGCCTTTATTCATTAAGCAAATTACCCTTGGTTGTTAAGTGGGACATTGCATGATTTTGCGATGCTACTGCCACTTCCTTCATTTACTTTGCTTGCTGGATGTAAGCTGTGAAGCTAATAAATGGCAATTACATAACTGCAGGGACGGTGCAGCTATTTTTAAGTTTGACAGTAGTTGTGAAGTTAATTTTTCAGCACTGTTGTAACTTCAAATGGTCATTAAACAGGGCAGTTGTTAAGCCGGGAGAATTACAATGAGATTATTTAAGCCTTGTTGCAGTTGTTATCCCCGCACATGGCCTGCAGGATTCGGGATGTTAGCCTTGTCTCTAAATGATTTTTGCTGCATCTTTGAATGTTATGCGGTGACAAAGAAATAATGCAATCATAGCTGAACACTCAATAAGAGATTATCCATCGTGTCCCTGTCTTGTTTCTTTCAGACAGACAGTAGAGAAATGTTTGAAACAGACTCGATTGATTCACATCAGACAAACTTTTCTGAAAGAGGCTGTTTCTTACTCATTTACATATTTAGATGAAACTTTATTGAAAGGAAAAATTCATTATTGTTTTGGTGGGGGAGAAGGGAAATGAAGGCAGCCATCTGGATGGCACGTTTTATTTTATTTTATTTAAAACATTTATATAGTCATTCAGTGTATAAGCAACTCTCGGCCTCTCCCAATCAAAAGTTAAAACAACATATACACTTTAAAACTAAACATATTAAACCATTAAAAATAACAGAAATCCGGTGCCAAGTCAAACTTCTAATGTGCAGGAATCTAATGCTATCCCAGGACTTGCAGGAAAAGCCAGGTCTTCAAAGCTTTATGGAAGGCTAGGCCTGCCGAGCTTCAGGGGTCAAAATGTTTCACAGGGCAGGGGCTACCACAGAAAAAGCACACTTCCTAGCTCACATCGTATTATTATTATTGTTATTAAATTCGTTTGCCTGCCCATCTCGCTGCAGGGCGACTCTGCCATGGCACTATTTAGGGCAAGGGACTTGGAGCGTGCCTAGCCTAGCTAACCTGGCTGGATGTGTAGATGGCCTTAGGGAAAGGGGGTCCCATGGATAACTTGGCCCTGTGCTGTGTAGGGCTTTAAAGGTAATACCTGGCACCTTGAATTGCACCTTGAAAGAAATTGGAAGCCAGTGCAGAGCTCATGCAATGAAGGTGTTACATGGGCCTTACCTTCAGTGAGAGATCTATTAAGTATAATGCCCCAAAGGTGCTTTTTCAAGAGTCAACTAACTGGATTTTCTTTGTTTTTCCTTAAAGACGTCTCGCTTCTCATCCAAGAAGCTTCTTCAGTTCTCTGAAGAAGCTTCTTGGGTGAGAAGCGAAACATCTTCAAGGAAAAAACAAAGAAAGTCCACCTGCCTCTTGAAAAAACACCTTTGGGACAACCATGATCTGGATGACTTGAGAATCTCCATAGATATTAAGTATAATATGATTATCAAGAGATTTGTGTTGAATGGTGACAGGTGATACCCTGCAAACCCATGTTTGATTTATATGTGGGTGCTCCCAATCAGTAAATTCAGGGGAAATAACCACGTCCAGCTGCCATTTTTGTTTGATCAAGACCCCTTTTATCTCTAGGAGAGTAACAACATGGTAGTCCCAGCCATGCAGCTGGCCAGCAAGATCCCCGACATGTCTGTACAGTTGTGGTCATCGGCCCTCCTGAGAGGTCAGTTAACGACAATGGGTCATAATTCAAAGGATGCATTTGTACGCTGTGATAAACTATGGTTTCTTTAATGATTGAAATAACTCCCATAGGGAGTTGGGTTGCACAACGTGCTAAGACATGAACCACCATTTGCAAACCACATTGGCCAAGTTGTCTTACATTAAGACAGGTCATTGATTTTGCTTGTCAGAAGCAGGCAGTGAAGGTTGCAAATGTTGATCACGTGACCAGAGTGCTGTGACATCACAATTGTGAGCCAGTTGCCAAATACCTGGATCATGATCACAGAAATGCGGGAACACAGAAGACCACTTGTGAATACCACGCATTCAGCATCACTGTAACTTCGAATGGTCGCTGAATGAGTGGCACCTGCAGTCTGTTTTCTATTAAATATCATTTTTGTTAGATGCAAGTTACTCAGCACTCTTACCTGTGTCAACTTGGCTATTCAAAGTAATTTAATCATAACTTACATTGCCATCTCAACATAACCCAGCTTAGTATAAAGCAGTGGTGTGTTTCAAAATAGTTTACCACTGGTTCGGTGGGTGTGGCTTGGCGAGCACGCTTTGTGCGTGGACACACACTTTGCATGTGTGTGCACCAAATGCGCACTTTGCACGCACACACAGAGGCTTTCCTACTCACCTCCTGTAATCCTGTACTCTCCCTGTCGCTTCAACAGCTGACACGCGGCAATCTGCTGTGCCGCGCAAAGCAGCTACACTTCAAAAGTAGGGAATGAAGGTCAGTATGGGAGCCCAGGCGGGCAGGTAGGCCCAACAGCAGCTCCTTAGAGAGTACCAGTTCGGTCTCCACTGATCTTCAGTGCTACACCAGAACTGGGCCGAACCCGTAGAATACCACCACTGGTATAAAGATCTTTGATTATGATGCTTGCTCTTCCTTTTCATCCTGTATGTTTTAGAAAGCCATGAATTCTTTTCAAAGAAATTGAAAGTGTAGGTAATTAAATAAAATGGATTTAGATTCTAGATTTAGATTCTACCGGTACTTCTTTCTTTTAAAAAAGTTATGTATCAACTTTTCTAATTCCTAATGCTTTTAATAATATTTACTTCTTATTAGAGTCAGTTTGATGTAGTCGTGTTATATACCTAGCTTAGAAACCAGTAATGAGGTCTTAGGTTTTTCTTACGTACTGCATGAAAGCCAACTGGATGACTTTGGGCCAGTCCTTCTCTCACTCAATCCAGCCAAATTTATAGGCTTATTGTTGTGGGTGGGGAAAACAGGAGGTGGGAGCCTTAGGTTGACCCAGTAGCTACATTTTTAAAAGGTATGATAACAATATACAGGTAGTCCTCAGCTTACGACCACAATTGAGTCCAAAATTTTTGTTGCTAAGTGAGAAATTTGTTAAATGAGTCTTGCCCCATTTTATGACTTTTCTTGCCCCATTTGTTAAGTGAATCGCTGCAGTTGTTAAATTAGTAACATGGTTGTTAAATGAATCTGGCTTACAATTGACTTTGCTTGACTCCCTTTTTTCAGTGCCTTTGTAACTTCAAACTGTCACTAAGTGAACTGTTGTAAGTCAAGGACTACCTGTAATAATATTTATCATTGACTTAATATTATCTAATACAGTGGGTAATTTGTTTGTTTGTGGATAGTTTGCTCCATAAAGGGAGAGGATGGGTTCCTTGACTGAAAGGATTCGCAATCTAATGTCTCTGTTTCTCTCTCCCTCCTTTCCAATGAAGACCTAAACAAAGCCTGTGGGAATGCCATCGACGCCCATGAAGCAGCGCAAATGCATCAGAACTTTTCCCAGCAGCTGCTCCAGGATCACATTGAGGCCTGTAGCCTCCCAGAGCACAACCTCATCACTGTATGTTGGCCACTTTTTCTTTCCTTCTGGCCCTTGCTCTCTGTATGCCAGTGGTGGTGGAACCATGGCCCTTTTATGACTTGTGGACTTCAACTCCCAGAATTCCTGAGTCAGCCCTGCTGCCGCCTCAAGAATTCTGGGAGTTGAAGTCCAGAATCATAATGGGGGGCTATCATTTCCCACACCTGCTATATGCTAACCTGAGTGGGCGCCGTGGGGAAGGGGGTGGGAAAAACAGAAGATCCCAGGAGAAAGATCCTCTGTTCCCCAGCTGCTCAAGTTCAATATGGCAGGTAGTCCTCCACTTATGACCGGTCGCTTAGTAATTATTCAGAGTTACGACAGACTTCTCAGAAGGTACTTACTGCCCATTTCCGAAGTTCCAGTGGCTGCCCTCCAACCACTGTTAAGCACTTCAGCCACACAACTGTCTCATTTACATTTGTTTGCAGCACCTCACAATCGTGACCATGTTTTACAGCATTTTTGCTGAAATCCAGGAGTTATTTCTGAATTTTCGACAAAATTGGCTTATAGCAAAACCATTAATGTCACTTAACAACTAACAACTGCCTGAAAAAGATCATAAAATTGAGTCAGTCACGCGGATGGACCCATTGATGACCATGGTGGGCAGGCTCCATTACAGTCATAACTTGAGGACTACCCGTATTGAAACCTGTACAGTAGATAGAACATTGTGGGCATTCTTTTCCTGATTTTTCCACTGGGCGCCTTGTTTTAGGAGAGTAATGGGCTGAAACTACAGAAAAAGACTGGGTGGGCAGTTAGTTAAACCTCATATTTTTGGCTTTTGATAGAAATAACAATGTCTCTTGACAATTTTTAATTTTGTTAAGAAAACAAGCCAAAGCTGTTGATTTAATCTCTAGATCAGGGGTCCCCAAACTTGGCAACTTTAAGACTTGTGGACTGAGGAATTCTGGGAGTTGAAGTCCATAAGTCTTAAAATTGCCACTTTTGCAGACCTCTGCTCTAGATCTTATGTTCTCTTCTGGGTATCAAAACCATCCTATTCTTTTCTCCATTTAGTGTTATTAATTGAAAGGTCTTGACCACAGGCTTATTTAACAACGTTTAGCTGCTATCCTCCAAAAACTATGCAACTGGGCACACCCATATTTAAAAACAATGAGTAACTTCTACAATGAAATCCAGCATTACAATAATTGTAATTGAGTCAATTAATATATAGCTCACAAGCAGCAAAACATTGCAAAGTTCCAAAATTCACAAAACATGAATGATTTTAGGAGTACTTGGGGGAAGGCTTCAAAATCCCAGGATTTATTATTTTGGGATTCTGGTTCGTGTTTTTTGAGGGGTGTTGACTGAAATCTGCCTAGAGTTGAAAAGTAGTACACAAATTGAGTAAGTAAGAGATCTTAATCTTCTTTGGTTTATTAAGCAGCTGAGAAGAGTAAAGTAGTACCAGAGTACATTTGGGTCGGGCAACATGGTCACCCAGGTATCTATGATGTTTTAAGCTGCCTAGAGTAGCTTGTTAATGAGATGGGTGGCATATAAATCTAATAAGTAAGTAAATCTAACCTTGTTCAGTAGAGCTACAAACTAACATTTGTAGTTCAGGGTTGAACTGTGGGATTCTTTGTGCTCTCTGAACATGGTTGTCTGCTTGTTTGCAGACATTTTATTATCCACCTAGGAAACATCATCAGTGTGAGGAGGGAGTGAGGTTTGCTCTCTATTTTATATACAAGTGGCTTGCCCTTCCAGTGTTGGTGGGAGTGTTCCTGTAGTTTCTTGATTGGGGTATTGTTTCTTGTTTGACAGTTGGTCTGGTATTAATCTGGGCGTTAATCTCTGCTTATCTGGTCAGTCCTAGCCAGCAGAGCAATAACAAGAAATCATGGAAATTGCAGTCATTTGCATGTCGCCTGTTGCTGTTTCAAAGTTGTGCGCAAATATTTCTGAAATATAGAATCTTTAAAACTTGGTGTTTGTTTTAAAAGCATTACGTCATCAGATGACTCACCACGCACCAGTCAATAAACTGCATCTATTTCTTTGTTGTCGTTTTCCTGCCTGCAGTGGACAGATGGGCCTCCACCAGTACAGTTTCAGGCACAAAATGGACCTACCACCAGCCTGGCCAGTCTATTGTGAACCTACTGTCTTCACTTGGGAAGAAGATGGAAACCATTTTGTACACTCGCCTTTTTCTTTTTTTTTTTAACAACAACAAAAGAAAAGGATGGGTAGCAAACACTTCTCCAAGCCCTCTAGGAGATGGCATTGAGGTTACCTTTCCTAGACCCACAATTTGGCATGGCCATTCTGAGCTCTTTTTTAAGGTTGTGTGCGTGTGCGTGTGCGTGTGTGTGTGTGTGTGTGTGTGTGGATCACCTAGGTTGCAGGGATGTGTAATGTAAGTAAACACACAGGGTTGTAAGAGGTAGCCCTTCCTATTTCTCAGAATTTGGTATTACATGACGTGGATAAAACAAGGGCCCCTTCAAATAAGATTTATTTAAAAGAGAAAGAAATCAGCCCATATAATGAAGGTATAGGGAGGTTGAGATGGAATAGAGAAAGCCATGCCTGCTTCCTTGCTAATTAAAACTGCCCCTGAAAATGCCTATATTTTTATGAAGGCTCTGTTGCCCTTTGTATTATCCAGGCTGCTAGATTTGCTTCTTGAGCACACTTGCTCTAAAGTATCTGTAGTTGGTGTATCTAAATAGCATAGGCCCCATTCTCTGGCAGGAAATGTTCTGTCTCTATTTTAGTGTGTTTCAACCTTAGCGACTCCCAAGATATGTGGGCTTCCATTCCCAGAATTCGCAGAAGCTATGCTGGCCAGGGAATTCTGAGAATTGAAGTCCAGACATCATAAAATTACTAAGTTTGATAAACACTGCTCCATTTGCTTACCTTTCCATGAAAAAAAAACCTCAGTAAATCGGTTAAATAATGTGGGAGGTGTTTCCTTCCTTACGTCACTTTAGGGAACTTGGGCTCTGCATTCTTCGGAATAATTCTTCAGATAATTCATATTTGAGCAAAGCTTATGGTAATCAGCTGCTGTCAGTGTTTTAAGTGCCTGTTTGGTTCCTTAAAAGGTGCATGCTTTTTCTCCAGGGTAATCCTTTGGTTTTTCCTCAAGACACATTACCCATCTGGGTAAAAATCATGATTATTATTTTTTAAATACTTTTTGGAAAGCAACTTGACTTCACCTCTTTTCAACTCTTGGATCTGAAATAAGGACAAATGGCGGCTTGGAAAAACAGCTGGCCAGATCTGGAATTATGTGGTTTGTTTGAGATTAGGCTGTAGCCAGGTCTTCCAAGACTTTTAATTAGAATGTAGAGAGTTGTATCTGGTGCAGAATTCAGCTTCTGAGAATCTCGGCATTCAGGATCTTTTAATCTTTTAGCCTCTAATAGATGCAAAGATACCTTTGAAAGGATATGGGAGATAACTTCCCATATCCCCGACTCAAAATGGGAAGCTTAAACAAGTTTTCCAATGATTGGGGTAGGAATTCTGTGCCCTTAGCCTTCCCGTCGTTAGCAAAATTATATATTATGCAAAGTACCTAATTTGGAATGATTATGCAAAACCATTATGCAAGTAACTGCATAAATCATATTACACTAGAATCCAGCTTTTCCAATTACTTTTTAAAATTATATTATTTGAAGGCAGGGACACAACCCTGCTTTAGTGTGGTGTGTGGTGGATCAATTTTAAAAGGAGATAGTTTATTTTGTTACTAGTTCAATGAATTATTAATTATGGATTTTTTAACATTATTTTACCATCCAAAAGCTATAACCAATATCCCCTAATCATGCACTCTTGATATTTTCAGGAATAATGCAATCCAGTTCCTTTCTGAAGTAGGTTGATGTGTAAAAAGCAAAGGTGTTTTCAATATGCCGGGAAAGAAATAGGGGAAGAAAAGTTCAGGATAATAGTAACTAAATAGGTAGCAACTAAAAGAACTGAAAGAGGAAGAGCTGGTATTCTTAAACTTTAATGTTGTCTATTATTTGGAATGTAGGTCTGTTTATAACATTCCTTAACAGATCCTGGCAAAAAAGGAATCCTGCCCTCCCTCTTTTTCCTTTTCCCTTTCCTTCAGAAAATAGCAACAAATGCTTATTATTTCATAGACTGAACGTTTACTTATTCCCGAAGAAATACATTGTGTGTGATTTGCTCCATGTTTGGGATCTTTAAAAAAAAAAAAAACACCCTGCAAAGGGCCCCTCTCACTTCTATTTAGGATTTTTTTTAAAAACCCTCTGGAGTGCCAAAAATATAGGCTTGGGTTGGTAGGGAAGGTGGTCGGGAAGCAGTTGGATCCGTACAGTGATTTACCTTTTTAATTGAGTTGACTCTCCCAATTTTCCCACGGCATCTTTAAACTAGATGTAAATAAGTCAGAAGGCTAGAAGTTTGTTTGTTTTTTTTAAACAAGTCTGGGGTGAAAATTGATTTATTCCTCCAGTTCGTAATTCAGGGATGTCTGTTATCCATATTCCTAGGCTCTCTTCTCCATGTATAGTTGAGGGACAGAAGCTATATATTTTCCAATTAACAGATTCTCCCCCCACCCACCCCGCTTCCTAAGCAGTGTTCAGCCTCTAGAAAAGAATTACTAATGCATACGCAATCAAAATTCGTATTTAGAAAAGACTTCCTTTTCTGCATAAACCAAAAAGTAAAAAAATGTTTCTTACCGTAAAGACGCAAGACGTGCGTCCTTACTAACAAACCTGGGCGGACCTAAGAGGCCTGATCTGAAATAGCCCCAATAGATTGAATCTAGCTTTCAGGATGCTAAGGCAGGCTGTCTTTGTTAAAATACACATACCTCATTTCCTTCTCAGCCCCTTCCCAAAGAATATACCCCTTGATATACACTGTCCCATCTTCTTGGAAATCTGCATTTTAGCTCATAGAGGGTGGGCGATTTAGATCACTGAACTTGTGATTTTGCACAGTTGAAATGTGGAGTCTGCCAACGCGTGTGTGAGTTCTTGCTGTTCACACTTCTGAGACACCTGCAGCTGTTCATTAACACTCTTTATGAAACAGTTCTTTTTATGTACTTAAAATGTGTTTTAGTAAATTTGTACAGTTTTTGTCTTTTAGCCTTTTTTCCAAAAAGTGTTTAATCTTTCTTAACAACAATGTGTAAACATTAAAAAAAAAATGTACAGTAGAAGTAGAGTTTTTGTCTTGTTTTCAGGCTCAATTTTCTTCCTAATCCCGGGTGAGAAAATATCTGTGGGAAGCATATCTTCAATTCTACCCAGAGTTGTATATAGGCCACTAGAGGCAAGAGCTATGTAGAACTTCATCTTTAAAATATTTTTACAATCTAGTTGTACAGGTATGCAAAAGAAGAGGAGGAGAAAGAAAGAAAAAAAATGTACCCCTAATTAGAATAGGTCTAAAATCTTAATCTTGTGCCCATAGTTTGCTTTTGGGTTTTTTTTTCCCTTATCACTTGGCCTGATATTTAAGTGGTTGAAAAAAAAAAAGTATTCCCAAATTACAGTTGTTTAAGTGAATCCAGCTTTCCCACTGACTTTCCTTGTCAGAAGGTCACAAAAGGTGATCACGTGACCCCGGGACACTGCAACTGTCATAAATAGGAGTCGGTTGCCAAGCACCTGAATTTTAATCATGTGACCATGGGGATGCTGCAAAAAATAAGTATGAAAAATGGTCATAAGTCACTTTTTTCACTGCCATTATAATTTTGAGTGGTCACTAAGTGAACTGTTGTAAGTCAAGGACTACGTGTACCATCACTGGAAAAAAATCTAGTCCAGGGCTTAAGGCTTGTGGACTTCAACTCCCAGAATTCCTCAGCCAGCATGGTTGGCTGGCTGGGGAATTGTTAAGAGTCGAAGTCCATAGGTCTTAAAATTGCCAAGATTGATCTAGATCTTAATAAGTCTGAAAAAATACAGCTTGTTTGGGTAATCTATATTGTTGGCAATATGCTGGTTATGTAAACTGCTTAGAGAGGGCTATAAAGTACTGTGAAAGTGGTGTATAAGGCGAAGTGCTATTGCTATA
Organism: Pseudonaja textilis; assembly: GCF_049901715.1. Lineage (NCBI taxonomy): Eukaryota > Metazoa > Chordata > Lepidosauria > Squamata > Elapidae > Pseudonaja > Pseudonaja textilis. Next base: position 326,335,404 of record NC_141990.1, read on the forward strand.
TTGTATCATGTAAGAGGTTGCAATGGGAGATGATCAGAGGTGCTATTCAACCAATTCAGACCGGTTCTGGTGTACCGGTTGCAGAAATTTTGAGTAGTTTGGAGAACTGGCAAAAAACCACCTCTGGCCGGCCCCGCCCTTTCCTATCCTTGTTTTTTAGCTCAGCTGATTTGCACGGCAGAGCTCAAGATCCAGATGGATCTTGACAGACTAGAACACTGGGCCGTATCTAAAAAAATGAAATTCAATGTAGAGAAAAGTCCTACACTTAGGCAAGAAAAATCAAAAGTGCACTGGTTGAAATCAGGTTCAATAGCAGTAACTTTGAGAGGGATCTTGGAGTCTTAGTGGACAACCAGCTAAATATGAGCCAGCCGTGTGCAGCAGCAGCCAAAAAAGGCTAATGCAATCCTAAATTGTGTTAACAGAGGGATACAATCAAGATCAGGGGAAGCACTAATACTACTCTATAAAGCCTTAGTAAGACCACACCTAGAGTACTGCATCCAGTTTTGCTCACCACATTATAAAAAAGATGTTCAGACTCTAGAAAAAGTACAGAGAAGAGCAACCAGGAAGACTGGAGACTTAAAACATACGAAGAACGGTTACAGGAGCTGGGCTTGGCTAGTCTAGTGAAGAGAAGGACCAGGAGAGACATGACAGCAGTCTTCCAATACTTGAGGGGCTGCCACAGAGAGGAGGGGGTCAAGCTGTTTTCTAAAGCGCCTGTAGGCCAGACAAGGAATAATGGATGGAAACTGAACAAGGAGAGATTTAACCTGGAAATAAGGAGAAACAATCAACCCATGGAATACCTTGCCCTCTGAAGTTGTGGGAGCACCATCACTTAAGAGCGGATTGCCTCACCCCACCTGAGCTAAAAAACAGCTCAGCTTACCAGCACTAACACAGGGAGGTTTTTGAGCATGTGTGAACTTGGTAGGAAAAAAATTGGATTTCCACTACTGGCGATGATTTTGATTGGGCTTATCTAACCTTGTACTCCCAGATGTGCAGCTCCCATTATCTCATGCCAACACTTGACCAAGTTACACCCATACTTCAGCCTGCAATTACAGTTGCAAATCTTGCTGGTCACATAATTGACCCAACTTTACTTTACTTTTTTTTTTGCTGTAGTTGTTAAGGGAACACTACAGTCATTAAGGGAATGCCATAGGCATTAAACAAATCCATCGTCTGCAATGGATTTTTTTTTTTTTTGCTGGAAACTGAAAATAAACACAAGGTTACAGGAACCCCCCCCTCCAATAAATTGCAGTCATGTGACTTTGGCATGCTGCAAGTGGCTGTAAGCAGCGGACTAGTTGCCAAATGCCCACAACGCAATCACAATCATTTTCTGGGGAGGGCAGAAATCAGAAATTCAATCCTTTGGGGGGGGGGTGTTTCCTAATCTTTTTTGTGGGTCTATCATAACTTCAAACAGTTACTAAGCAACCAGTCATTAAGTGAGGCTCACCTGAAGTAGACACTATGTTCTGAAAGGAGGACTAGTTTTTCTTCCTCAAATAATTTCCCTTTATGGGTCAACTTAAATTTCCTTTGAATACAGTAATAGGGTTTTTTGGCTTTTGTTATCCAATTTTTTATGGGAACAGCAGCAGCTTTTCGGGTGAGTAAGTTTATGTTTTCCTTAAAATCTTATTCCCATTTTCAGTTGGGAACTTAAAGGATACAAGGTGCACAAGGAACTTGTGATTTTGGGCTTCTTTCTCTATTCTTGTTGCTGCTTTGTCTCCATAAATATTCACCCACCATTGCAGTGTTGATAAACTCAGATTCTTTCATAGAATGCCAGCTGCCTGCTCATTTTCCAGAAATGCATGGAGAAGTCTGGTACTTTCATCCTGGAGAGTAAATTTTGTAGTAACTATGGCATAAAGCTATAGCGGTTTGATCTCTTTTTATGACCAAACATCTTTCTGTCACCACAATTCAGCAGGAATTCTTTGGCTTCAAATTCTCATCAGTTTCTTCCAATTTTGAGAATACTGATAGTCCTCAACTTATGATCACAATTGAGCTAAAATTTGTTGCTAAGTGAGAAATTTGTTAATTGAGTTTTGCCACATTTTCTCATCTTTGTTAAGGGAATCACTGCAATTCTTACATTAGTAACAAGGTTGTTAAATGAATCTGGCTTCCCCATTGACTTTCCTTGTCAGAAGATTTTGCAAAAGGGAATCATGACTCCAGGACACTGCAACAGTCATAAATGTGAGTTAGCTGACAAGTATCCAAATGTAAATCACATGACCAACAGTCGTAAGTGTGAAAAATGGTCATAAGTCACTTTTTGGTGCTACTGTAACTTTGGTCATTAAATGACCTGTTGCAGGTTGAGGACTACCTGTATAAGATGATTTTAGTTATGATGGAAATTACTATTTTTGCACACAGATCTTTTACAGTCAGTCCCAATAGTATGAAATGAACCCCTCCAACATGTCACTTTTTGACACTTCAATTTAAGCAAGTATTATACTGGAGGTAATTATATTTTTCCCTTCCCGTTTGAAAAGTTCATTTGGAGTTTTTTGTTTGTTTGTTATAGTTTTAAGGAAGAATAGTTTTCTTTTAGTGGAAATGAATGACACGGCAAAGGAGGGGAGGTAAAATGAAATAAGGTGTGAATTCAGATTATAGCAATCCATGGCGAAGCTCTGATATCTCGTCTGTTAATTTATTTATTATTGGATTGATATTGCCGCCTATTCGCCCATAGCTACTGCTACCTTTCATTGGCCCCTCGTCGCCGTCTGGAACTTTTCATTGGTGGAATAACTTTGGTTGTCAACCAAGTTGGCGAATCAAAGTGAAGGCGAGCCAAGCGGGCGTTGCTTGTACCAGAAAATGGAGGCGCTCGGTTGCGGAGGCGGCGCTCAGAAGGAGAGGATGGGCGTGGCCCAGGAAAGGGCGAACTCTGAGACAGAGGGCGTGGCTTGATCGGTGGGCGGCTGACGTAGAAGGAGCGTTTCAGACGGAAGGAGGCGTTTTGACGGACGGAGCGCCCTCAAGAGACGTGAGGGGAGGCGTCTCCCCACAAGGACAGCGGAGGAAGAGGCGTGGCCCCCAAGAGGGCAGCGAACCTCTGAAGAGGCGTGGCTTTAAAATGGGAGCGCGGAAGACGACGACGAGGACGAGGAAGAAGAGGAGGAGGAAGGAAAAAAAGAAAGAGGTGCCGGCGGTCCACTGCCTCCGCGCGTGCGCAGATGTTTGGCAGCCAACGAAGGGAAGCGCTTGAGGAGATCGCTGAAGGGGGGATGGGGCGGGGCGTCGCTCGGCGCGAGACGAAAGCGGCTCGCCCGCCTTTTTTTTCCCCTACCGTCTTGAACGCTCCCCCTTCTCGCGGCTTTCCCCCTCGCGCGTGCGTACTCCACTCGTGACCCCTCCCCTCCACGGCATCCCCGTAGTCGTCCGCGTCCTCCTCCTCCTCCTCCTCCTCCTCCTGTCAGTGGCCACCTGAGGGAGCCGCGCTCTCCTCCCCCACCCAGGCCCGGCCCGGCCCTGTGAGTTGGAGAAGAAGGAGGTGGCGGCGTCGACGACTTGAGGTAGCGCGGGAGAAAGGGGAGCGCCGAATAGGGCTGAGGGGGGGGGAAGAGAGGGAAAGGAATGGGGTTTGTTTTTCTTACTGTCGTCGGAGTCAAAGGGGGCGGGGGGGGCGGCGGAAAGAGTTTTCCCTCGGGTGTGTAGAGAGACCGAGGGCGCGCGGGTCCCTTCCAGTCCCGCGTTATCGGAAAGAAAGCCGTGTGATTGACAGAGTTGGGGGTGTCTCAGCTGGGAGGAAGAGGCTTGGGTTGGTTTTTTTGGTGGGGGGACACATTTTGGGATGGAGGAAACGTTTCGGTGAGGGTACTAATTAAAGCGCGGCGCGTATCGGGCCTCGGCCCACACAGTCAACTTGATGGGCGACCATCAGGAAATACTCGGGCCGTCGGCTGGCCTGGAAAATATGTGGGGGTGGGGGGGAACCAAAACCATCGTGGAATAAGGCGGTGCCAAATTGCTTCCATATTGTTGACAAGAAACTACACGGACTCTCTCAAGTCACCAGGAGGGTCAAGCTCAAGTTGGGAAAAAAACTTTTTTTAAACACCTATCTGGAACACCTGTCTGGCCTGTGACTCTTTTATCTGATCACCACTGGTGGCTGGGGGAGAATGACAGTTAAGATGCCAGAAGTTTCTTGAGTGGTTGCTTGTTTGGTTAGTACTTTACTTTACTTTTTTTTTTAAGGGTTTTCTGTTGGGAGATTTTAGCTGCACAAAGATGTGCAACTAAACTTGCTCACCTATTTGAAGAGGGAAAAGGCGATATACTGTAATGTTCCCTCTTCAATCAGCGATGGATATGTTGAGAAATAACTTTTCTGCTTGACGTTTAAAAAGCGTGTTGTGAAAGAAAAAAAGGTACATTGGTGGAATTTTATTTATGCAATCCCCACCTCGGTCTGGAAGGACTTGAGGCAAGTTTTAATAATTATAGTATTTAAACACTACTTGTTAATACTTGTTTTCTTGACAGCTTGTAAAAAGCATTTTAAAGAAATATCTGATTATTTCTAACAACTGGTTCTGTTGTAGTAGTCTGCTACTTTTAAGTTAAGAACATATTACCAAAAAGAGAATAGAATACTGTAGCTCTGAAATTTAAAGTTGTTGGGATGTGTGGTTTAAAACTTAAACACTGTCACCTATTGCTTAGAGTATTCATACAGAATGAAGGGAATTTATAGGACTGCCCAAATTGGGGAAATACAGATTGAAGGATTTTTGATAACTGTTGATTCCATTGTGTTGCATGTTAACACTAGATTCCAGATAAAGAAAAAAGTCACATTTTTGAGTCAGTGAGAGGGTTAATAAGTAGTAGGATCAAAAAAGAATTTGATCCAGTCAGCTAATCCATAAATAGTCAAGCTTAACTTAAATCAGACCTAATAATATACTGAATAAATTCAGCTAGGCAAGACAACACCTAAAACCAATCCTTGATCTGTTTTTGCATAATTAGTCCTCCAAGAAAAAGAGCTGGGGAGAAAGAGTGACTGGGGAAAAAAAAACAGGCTGCTTTGTTACAGAACTCTGGTGGTAAGTCCTGGCAGTATTCAAAACACACTGATTGGCTGTGATGATGAATCATCTTTTTCCTACCTGACCAATGAAGAAGGGGCTAGTGATGGCCTGGAGAATTGCCAGTATTGTCTTAGTTCATGAGATAATAAACATTTCTTGAAGATGGATGAGAATGTTGTATTCCTCATATGCTAATTTTTGATTCAGCTGGTTGAGCTGGTAATTGTATGTTGGGGCAATCACCATTAAGGAAATCTGATTGGATTAAATGTATTGCAAAAATAAGGACTGCTAAATAATGAAAAATTGAGATTACTTTTTATCCTTACAACTACTTTAGCACAAAATGTGGATAAGACCTTGGAGAAATATGCCAGCAGTCTGTGAAGAAATTAATGTTTGAAAGTTGACTTTGACATAATTTGAGGAGAAAAGAGGAAGCTAGCTGATCTCAGTCAAAATCTAATTTCTTAACACAGGGAATAGTTAGAAGCTTATTACAACAGGTTGTTTCTTTTGTGTAAGAATATACAAGGTTTAGGGGAAACTATGTAAATGAGCATCTGAGTGTATTTTTGCAAGGTAAAATTGTATTTAATCTTCAGGCTTATTCCTGAACTCCCTTGGGAGCTAGTTTAAGAACCTCATCGGAACAGTTGGAAGAGATGCCATTAAATGCAAAGTGCCTTTTGGGAGGTAATTGCCTCTGCTTTCATGGTAAATGTGTTCCAAGTGCAATAAAGTTTGAAAGGATTAGGGCTATTTAGGTATATTTCATGCATTTAGAATGAAAAATGGAATGAAGTATATCTGCCTGGAAGAAAACACAGGTAGCAAAATGACATTCAGGACCATGAATGGAAATGCCAGGAGCACTGATAACTATGCAGGGGGAAAGAAAGGTAGGTATTCCATTTGCACACAGTAACAGTTGAGTAAACTTGAGTGTACACATCAGTGAAGTGTAGAAATTGTAGCTACTGGGCATTTTGGACACTAAGACACAAGGAATTGGACAGTTGACTGAACTGAAAGATGCTTTGGAAAAGAAGGGATCCTAGATACAAGGAATTTGTTGTACAACATGTTACTGAGAAATAAGCTTTGTAAAACAGTAAGGTTTACCTTGAGTCAAGCTTGAATTCTGGTAACTTCTTAGGCACAATGAATAATTTTTTGGGGGGAGGGGAGACAACTTTGTGTTTCAATGGGAAATCTTTAAAAGAAGGAAAGGCAGTTATAAAGTCATTTTTCCTGTTTCTGAAGTATGTTTAGGGACAAAATAAACTTATTTAAAAGATCAGCCTAAGTGGTTCCAGGAGAAAATAGTTTAGAGACACTTTCTTGATTTAAAAAATATAATTCCAGTTTTGAAAATTCAAGTTCTTCATTTACTGGATAAAATCTTTCCTATGAATGGCTATGAAATAACCATTGGATCACATCTGGATGAGAACTAAAATCCAAGGCCTGTCTATGGAATGGTTAACAACATCCCCACCCATTGATTTGTTTCTAAAATAGCTCTGGAAGTGAGACATTTCCTTCCTGTTAAATACAATGACAGGGATGGGTCTTCAGGTGATGAGAATGCCCTATTTTTCAGGTTATTCAGCTGGGACATTCTGGGGGCACCAAATTAGGAAATTCTCACTCATTTTCATACCCATTACCTTAAAGGAATGTTCTTATGACAAAGATTTTCTGAATGAGATCCAAGGCTTAAGCAATGCTAGAGTTATACCATTTTATGCTTTTTAAAATTGTTTTAGGTAATTTTATTAAAACTTTAAAATGAAAAATTACAAACTAATATTAGAATAAAAAAGGAAACAGAAAAAACAAAAGTGCAGAAAAATTATATAAAGAAATGACATCTGATTTTCTTTTGCAGCAGTTAAACATATAGCCTCTTACTCTATAGGAAAAATTACAGGTAGTCCTTGACTTACAACAGTTCATTTAGTGACTTCAAAAGTTACAGCAGCCCATTTTTCACGTTTACAACTGTTGTAGTATCCCTGTAGCCACACAATCAAAATTCAGATGCTTGGCAACTGACTCATGATGTTTACAGTGCCATGAGGTCATGTGATCAGCTTCTGGAACCTTCTGACAAGCAGTCAGTGGGGAAACCAGATTCACTTAACCATATTACTAACGTAACTGTTACAACAAAAGTTGTAAAATGGGTAAACTTCACTTAAATGTTTTACTTAACAGAAATTTTGGGATCTATAGTTGAGGACTACCTGTAATGTAACCATAATCTTTTCTAATCATTAAAACATAATTTCAGGTTGTTTAATTTCACACAGTCAATAAAGGATTTCCAATCAGCATTAAACTTGCCTTGTCTCTAATTAAAGCGATTGGTTTGGCCATTTTAACAAGCTCCATCATTTTCATCTCTATTCCTCAATTGTGAGTAAAGTCAAATCTTTCCACCTTTAATAGTCTTACCACTGTCAACTTAAAACTAAGTTCCAAGAGATTTTTTTCTTCTATCTATATAGTGCCTTTCTCCTGTTTTTCTGAATCTTTTTAAAAATAAGATTCTCAGAACTGCGCACAATACTTAAGTTGGGATCTGACCACATACATACATACATGCATGCATGCATACATACAATGGAACACTTAATTGACAGGATTGGAAATAACAAGGACAAAGTTCCTTCTATTATCTAGTTAAACTGCTTTCTCAATCTTACTATTCAATCCTAATGACTGATAAACTATGCATCAGTTTAACTCTTATCCAGAAAATAAAATTTGGGTGCTAGAATGAAATTTAAAAACATACAGGAGGGGAAAATGGAATACAGAAAAAGGGCAGTCTAATTGTGTAACTTCTTCACAGTTCCAATTACTTTAGTTACTATAACTGTTCTGAATTTTGTTTTCCTAAAACATGAGGTACAAGCAGTGGTATGCTCGACCTGGCTTATACTAGTTCACACGAGCCAATTGTTAGAGCAGAGCAGAGCCACAATACCTAGCATGCTGGTCAGATACCTGGTGGCTCATGGCATGGCAGCAGCAATGGAGATAATTATGCATTTATTAGCATACCACTGAGTGCGAGCCACTTTTCTATGGCCTTTTTCCCCTTAGGATTTGTGAAATCAGTGTTCATACAAAATTAACAATTTTAGAAGTATATATTGCAAAAGGCATCTTAACAAGCTTTAAAATAACTCATGTTTAGTTGCTTAGGAGAAACTAAATATGCCTAGTTGAGGAAGTGATTCTTTTCTTTATATGGATCATGTGCTCTTTTGAATGTCAATTTTATTTATATCTCACCATTGTTTTTACAAATAACGTTCAAGACGGTAGGAAAAAAAGGCGGTGAACATATCCAACAAAGGCTGCTTGCTATAACAAACATGTTATAAAAATTATTTTTAAAATAATGTTTCCTATTTTTGAAATGGAGATTAGACTGAAATATTGATTTGCATCAAGGATTAATTCTACTTGTTGGCTGAGATGGAATTCTTGCCTCCTAATTTAGGTCATGTTGAACTTCCAACCTTGGCCAAAATCAGGTTATTAGGATGCTTCTGTTTATGTGTCTTTCACTAGGCTTTTTAATTAACAATTTAATTGTCACTTAATATGAGACTTTGAGCTCAACATTTCCCCCTTATTCCACTCTTCCATCATCTCTCACGTGTACTAATTGTATTAGGTCACTGGCTCCTTCTTAATCACAGTGCATTTTTTGCTGCCTCAGCATTCACTTGTACTTATTACATTAAGCAGGTTCATTTAATAATCCTCTCAAGCAAGTCCCCTTTTAGTTAAGAATGTCAATAATTAAGCAGATATTTTTTAAAATTTGAAATGTTTAGATTTCTAAAAATAATCTAATAAAAGATTCCACACATCAGTTCTTTCCTTTAACTATATTAGAAAGATCAAAGATGTACTAAATTAACATTACTGTATATAGCAAGTCACAGTTGTCCATATAATCTAAAAAACAGTTAGTAGATTAGCGTATTCTAGAGTATTAGAGATATGCTACAGTGATTCTGAAAGGCTTATTTTCATGCATCTCAGTACAGGTAGTCCTCAATTTACCTCAATTGAGCCTAAAATTCATGTTGCTAAGCAAGTCTATCGGTTAAGTGAGTTTTGCCCCTTTTTATGACCTTCCTTGCCACACTTGTTAAGTGAATCACTGTGGATGTTAAGCTAGTAATATGATTAAGTGAATCTGCCTTCCCCATTAACTTTGCTTGTCAGAGGGTTGTGAAAAGCAATCACAAAGCAATGTCCTTACCCTGGGACATTGCAACCGTCATAAATATGAACCACTTGCCAAACATTTAAATTTTGATCATGTGACCATGGAGAATGTTGCAACGGTCGTCACTTTTTCAGTGATGATGTAACTTCAGTGATGATGTCACTAAATGAACTTGTAAGATGAGGACTATCTGTATCATGATTTCTTATAAACATTTGACAGCTGCTGAGGTAGATTGCTGATTTAAATTTTGAAATACATCAAAATAGAATTTTTGGAAAGGAAGTTAGAACACTTCCTTTGGAAAGGAAGTCAGACACAGACCTAGGTTGATTTGTGCAATGCCTCCCAAGATTTGAGGGATATTGAAAGTCAGGAGGGAAAAATGGAACAGTTTTGGGCAGGGAGAGAAGTTTTATACTTGGCAGCTACCTCTGTGGCACATAACAGCTTCCTGAAAGGCCATGGTTAGCTGCCTCACTGTTATAAGTTAAAAGAGCACCAGATTTTGTTCCAGGTTTCAATTACTACTTTTAATACAGGATTTAGGGTAAGACCTGATGCATACTTGTGTCCCTAGCCTTAAGTATGATGTTGCTACTTTTATTTTAACACACCAGAGGTAAAATATTCAAGTATTCAATATCTGGTCTATTTTCCAAGTATTCTGAGATGTAAGGGAGGCTAGACTTAACCACTGTGGACAAAGCAAATATGGATCTTTGGTTGTTTGGGTTTTCTCCCGCGTAAGATTCGAAGTATCTAGGCAGCGTTTCAATGAAGCCTCATTCATCATCTTCAGGCTTCTGTCTTCGGCTCTGTGCTCCTCAGAGAAGCACAGAGCCGAAGACAGAAGCCTGAAGATGATGAATGAGACTTCATCGAAACGTTGCCTAGATACTTTAAGATTTGAAATCTTACGCGGGAGAAAACCCGAACAACCAAAGATCCACATACAAATACCCGCGAAAACCTCAGAAAACAAACACACACACACACGTATTATTTCTTGGCTGCCAAAAATTAATGTGATCACAGCATAGAGTTTGTCTAGAGAACTTATTACTTCTGCATGTGTGTTCTGGACACATTAATTAAAATTCAGGAAAGCACGTGATGTGATCCTTGCTATTTCTGTCCTTATTTCTGTCACTGTACCCTATGACTATCATTAAATGTCATACCTGATGATTCTCAACTCTTGATGAATGTATCTTTTCTTTTATATATACTGAGAGTATTTATACCAAGACGAATTCCTTGTGTGTCCAATCACACTTGGCCAATAAAGCTATTCTATTCTATTCTATTCTATTCTATTCTATTCTATTCTATTCTAACATAACCTAAAGGGAAAATCCAGTCTGAGGTTTTTTGTTAGCATTCCACTAAGGTACCCCACTTGGCAGGCTGTTCCTTTGAAAGCTTTAAATATGAATAATAAAAATTGATTTTTTTTTCTGAAAATGCATGCTCATAATTTGTGACTATGGCAATGGCTCATCATTATAGACAGAATTTGCATAATGTTAGTCTGCTTCAAGTCAATCTGTCTTCATAGTTGAAGAAGGTGCTCATAAACATGCAGTTCTTGACTTATGACCATTCTTTCAATGACTGTTTGAAGATATGACAGCACTGAAAAAAGGTTCTTGACATTCCCTGAAGTAACAAGTGTCACCACAGTTATGTGATCAAGCTACAGTACCTTGCTCACGGTTAAAACAGGGGTGCTTCAGTTCCCCCCCTCTGCCTATCTCCCTCTATCTGTGCCCTTTTGGCAGTATTCCTTGGAGGCCGTAGTGGGGCTGGAGCTGAAGAAGCAGCCCAGGGATTCAGCAGTTGCTCTTGGGGACTCTGCTCCGTAATTCCTACCACACCCAGCTGGCTTTCACCATCTTCCCATTGCTAGTGAGGTGCACCCAGCCTGACCTATGGCTGCTGGCCATGCCAGGCCGCCTTCCTGAGGCTGTTTGCGCCATTCTCCAAATCGTGTGCCTGTTCTCATGAGACTTGGCAAAGATGGCCTCATGTTGCCAGCAGCCAGGACAGGCACAGCAGGAACAAGATGGCAAAGGTCAGCTGGGATGGTGGACTGCAGGGTGGCAAGGGACCTGGATGCAGGATGGCTGGGGCTTCCCAGAGTACTTGTTTTATGCAGCAGCAGCTGCTGCTTTCATTGCACTGCTAGAGATTCCTGGGTGGCTGTTTTGCACCGTGTTGCTTCATTGCAGCTCAGGGGCGTCTTGCAGCCCCAGAGCTGGAGCACACCAAGAAATTCCTAAGCTGTATAGACTATGCTTTTCCTGCACTTCCTAAATTCCCTTTGCATTGCAACCTCCTCCCCAACTTGTTCAGTTTGTGCTGTACCCCGCCCCCAGCACTTTTTACTTGGGACTCTCTCTACTTCCCACTTAACTTAAGGAACTGCATGGATTGCCATTGCTAAACATTGTGGTCACGTGGCATCACACTTTACAACCACATCACTTAGCAATGGAAATTTCAGTCCCAATTATGGTTGTATGTTGGGACTACCTGTATTCCTGTCAGCTCATAGACAGGGTTGAGACATTTGGCTTAATATGCTATGCAAGCTCAATTATGTGCCATCACATCAATGTCAGCCCTTAGTAGCCAAACCTGGATAGCTTTTCTCCACATGAATCTCCTTAATATGGTTCTTCATCTCTTAGCCCATGGCAATATTTTATGGCTCAGTAGCTCTATGAAACCAGAACTGGATTTTGGGAAACCCATGCCTCAATTAACCCTGAGTAATTGTGTTGCCTGGTTTTAAATCATTCTATTATGGAATGGATAGCAAATAAATTTAATAAAATGAAAAATATCCTCCTCTAGGTTCAAAACTGAATATTAGAACTTTCCTGACAAAAAATCTTGGTGCATCTTCACAAGTTCTATTTTTTAGAAGTATATCTTAGCTTTATCTGAGCTTGACCCTCATTTTCTGAAGGTTGAACATTGAACAAGGTAGCTCCAGAAAATTGTGGTGGCTTTCCAAGACAACTGCTTCTCTCAGGAGATTTTTAAATTAAAGGGAAGGTGATTTTGTACCACCGCAGAAGGATTTTCTGTAGTACTTTGTTTCTTGTAGCAAATGAAAGCAGGAGGCAGTAATTAACTTCACATAAAATGTTAAAATGTGGTTTGCTTGTTTGTGACTTGGTTTGCTGCATGGATCAATTATATAAGTCAATAAACCTTGATTAATCAAACCATGATTTAATGTGTTCTCTGAATACATTCACTGATGTGGGAAAAGGAGTAAATTTTGAGATAAAATCTACTTCAGGTGCTCCTAGTAATTGGCTGTTCTCAAATTCAGCAAAAGGACTACAGACCTGTATGCATTATGTGCAATAAAACTTTCTCAAAAATCTTGACAAAGCTTCTGCAGATAATTTGCTTTAAAATAAGTATCTCAAAGAGAGGTTTTGTTGTGTGCCCTGAGAACTGGAGTTAAAGATGCATGCCTCTCTTGATGGATTGGGGAATATCTAAGTACTTGGCTATATGCCTAAGTTATCTGGCGATGAGCCGTAGTAGTGCACTAGTTAGAATGCAGTATTGCAGGCTAAGTCTGCCTGCTGCCAGGGATTTGATCCTAGCCTGCTCAAGATTAACTCAGGTTCTCATCCTGAGGTTGTTAAAATGAGGACCCAGATTTTGGGGGGCAATATGCTGACTCTGTAAACCACATAGTGCTGTAAAGCACCGTGAAGTAAGTGCTGTTGCTATGCATAAGGTATTGAGGCACAAACTAGCTTGCTAGCTTATCCTAGGGTGTATATGCAGAGTGGCTGCAGCAGATATTGATCATCCATGTTGATGTCCTTTCATTTCAAATAAAGGTTAAAATCAGTTGCTAATCAAATATCCTATATTTAACTTTTTTTTTTTTGCATTAGCCAATAAGTCTCATTTCTATAACCTTTAATGAGGCAAAATGGTGTGCCAGAGTAAAGCATTTTGAACCAAGGTACCTCAAATGGGCTAATGTACAGATTCCATCAAAAACCCAGGATTCATGATGCTTGAAGGAATGAATTCTGGGGAAGTTGTAGCTACTTCAAGCTGCTGCTGTGGTGACATGACAGTTCCCAGCTACTGTCACAATCCCTCACTCTTTGCCTGTGGGGAAGTAAAGAGGGAAGGAAGGAAAGAAGAAAGGGAAAGAGGAAAAGGGAAGAAGTTCCCCTGTGCATTCTTCCTGGCACATCACTGTAAGCCCCCCCCAACCCATATGGCACCTCATGTACATCCCCATGCACTCTTCCTCATCTGTACACCCCTATCCCCAGCATGCCATCAGTGATTCACACCACTCACACACGCTCCCAAGCACCACCAGGGACTCTATCGGTGCCTCCTTTACACCCTCCTCTGCCCCAATTGCACACTCACACATCCATGAAGCTTTTTTAACCCACACCACTGCTCCCTTCACAACTATGCAGCATCTCTTGAGCATGTCCTTGCATAAGCGCACCAACGTGCCTACCGTCCCTGTCCTATTCTTTTATTTTTCTTATATGTACCCATTTCATGTATTCCTAACTGTATATATTTATACCTATTATCTTGTAAGCTATTGACAAATCAAAATAAATAAAAATAAAAAACCTGCACCCCCCTTGCTCCCTCCCCCTACATGGCAGCAACCATTTACCTGCTTGTTGGCCTTGAGGTTGCAACTTCCTGCTGGCTTCCCCACTGCCTTTTTCTCTCTGCAAGCTTCCCACTAGCAAAGTAAATGGGGAAGCCACCAGGGAGGGAGGGAGGGCAGGGGAGGGAGCAGTCAAGAAGGGAGAGAAGACAAAGGGAGGAAAGATTTCTAATTCTTCCTGTCAGTTTCCTAGAGGGAAACTCAATGGGGAAGAAGCAGGCAAGAAATTGGAAAGCACTTTCGCTCTCAACTGTTTTTTTGCCCAGGTCATTCTATTTAGGTTAGGAACTACATCTGAAATGACCCAGCTGAGCAGGAGTTCAGTTTCATGAGATTCAGGAACAGCAAAAATTATGGCAAGAGATTCATTCCCTGCTCCGTTCCCTTTTTCAAGGATTTTGGATTTGAAATATTATGCACTGCACCAAATGAGTAGACTGGAAAATGTCTATGATATTATTTATCCATCTATTGAATTTAACTTTCAAGGAATTGGTGTAGTTGCTACACTAAAGGACAAAACAAGTCCATCTCTCTTCATTTTCCCTAGGTGAAAATAGATAGCCTTTTCCCTCTAGAACTGCCTTGCTACTGCTGATCCACAAGGGAGTATGATTAACAGAACCCAGCTGATGCCCTCCTATACCTTCAAATATGATGTCATGTTAGGAATATGCCCTAGGATTTGACACTTCAGGGACCTTGGAATGCTGGCAGACATTTCAAGGCTTAGGAGCAATTAAATTATATGTCTTTATAATGATTTTGGATCTCATTTAGTACATTCAGTAAAAGGTATCGGATGTATTTCTGGTTTTTAGTACTGCACTGTTCTTGCTTTGGTTGCTAGAAAGGAAATCATTTAACAAACTAAGATAGTGGGGATGAGGAGGGAATAAGTTATTAAAGACTTTTTAAATAAATAATTGAAAAATATACAATACAGGAAGCTCAGGTTAGTTATCAATGGAAAACCTAGAAAGGGTCAGCATTCACTTTTGAAGATTGGCTTTGGCTTGATATTCAAGAAGTTTCATGTGCTATTCCCAGCATCTTGAAGTCCTGGCAATGAAGATAGCGGGGAAAGGTCTTGTAGCTGAAAGACAGAGGCAGACCAACTTAATGTACAAAATATTGGACAAAGAGACTGCCGTGAAACATCCGGAGTAGTAATTAGAGAATATCTGTTACACTTCTGTATAATTAACTGTTCAAGACTCATTTCCTTTTGATTAATTTATGCAGGGATCTCGTCTTGGTATTAAACTAATCATCAGCATTCACTCATTCCTAAAGCAGAAATCACTGGCACCCAGAAGTTGTCATTTGTTTCTTTGCTTGAATTGGTGCTCTTGAGTTTGAGCCTTTTATTATAAAGCACAATCAGGCTGTCAGACAAGAACACCATGGATTCTTCTGAGAGCAAGGAATTTCTAAATTTCAATCCTTTTAAAAAGCATAAGATTTTCTGAGTGTAATTTGAACAGCAAAAGTTAACATACCTAATTTGAATTTCAGAAGGTGTCTTAATAAGTTGGATCACTGGGATTTATAGTCTTTGAGGGCACTGTCACAATTATGAATTTTTATTTTTTTTATTTGAACACTCAGGTCCATTAATCAGTTCCAGACAGAAAATAGTGTCTTGAAAGGACAGAATTATCAACAAAATGCTTTTGAACACATACTTTATTTAGAAATTTCTTTTCAAGTCCAGAACTTAAGCCTTTTGTATATATATAGTTCAGGTGATATTTCCCATCCATTCTTAAAACCTCAACTGATATTTTCAGAAAGGGAAATAACTAATTGTGAGCCAGAACCAGTGCTGAAACACTACACGTCACCAATAGAGCCTCATTTTCTGTTAGGCCCTTATCTAGTCCAATGCAATGTGTCACAATAATTCTTCAAATTCCTCATTTCTTTAAACTAGAGATATTAGGAACAAAATCTTGGATTAAGTCCATATAAAATATCCATTCTGTATCCTGAGCTAAGTAGCGTATTTACTCTGCAGGCTTCGGTTTCTTCATCTGCCAGAACCTGGATTCTCTTCCAACAGAGGTCTCTTGTTAAATTTGTCTTCAATAATTAATTTTCATTAATTAGAATCACTAAGCTGGGATCATTTAGACCAGGAGGCCCTTTTATGACTTGTGGACTTCAACTCCCAGAGTTCCCTACCTTTGATTTAGACTATCAGTTCCCACCTTCCGCTCAGTGGAGAAATACAAATTAAAGCATCCCCTGAATAACATTTTGCTGGATCATTGGTTCCACTATGGAATTGTTCTTGCCGTTAGAAAGTTCTTTCTAAATTTCAATTAGAATCTTTCTTGATTTGCATGATAGAAATCCCCAAGATGCCCTATTATTCAGTGGATATTCCTGAATAAGGTACCCCTCTTCCATCAATCGGTTCATTAAAATGGGGTTTCACTCTTTTGACTTCTACTCAGTGCTGCACATGTTCCTATTAAATTTCATTCTGATAATGCCAGCTAGTTCTTCAAGGTATGGAATTCTATTTCTGCCTTCAAAAGTAGTAGCTATCCCACCTAAACGTGTTTATATTTCAAGCTTAACCACCCATCTCCTTCACAGAAGTATATATATACTTGTCATCCATACATTTCATATTCACACCTTTTCATTCAAATCATTAATACAAATAGAGAAAATTCAGTTTCTGGTCCTGTAGTATTTAATACTTCTCCAACTTGATGAGGCTCCATTAATTGAGCACTATTTAAATACAATTTTCAAGCAGCTCTGTATCCACCTAAACCAAGGATCTTCAAACTTGGCAAGGTAAGACTTGTGGACTTCAACTCCCAGAATTCCTGAGCTAACATGACTGGAGGAGGAATTCTGGGAGTTGAAGTCCACAAGTCTTAAGCTTTCCAAGTTTGAAGACCTCTGACCTAAACTATCATGCTGTATCCAAGCTATCCTCCATTAATGACATTTAGGACTGAAACTGCCATTACTGATGCAGTCATAAAATGCAACATCATGTGACCACGCTGCTTGTAACTCCAGCAGTCCCAGTTTACCATTATTAAGCAAAGACTTCAGGTGACTCAACTTCCTGCCACTTCCCCATTGATTTTGCTCATGGGAAACCAGCAATCACAGTCATGTAATAGCTGCAATATCATAAACTGAAAACCGGGCACTATGCATTCAGATCACAATCACATGACCACAGGGACACTGCAACAGTTGGAACTGTGAGGACTGGTGCCAAGTACCACTCATTCAAGTACACTGTTGCAAGTTCAAACAATAGCTGAACAAATGGATGTAAGCCAAAGACTATCTGTGCTTAGTTAATCAAGATATCATTTTGTCAAAGGCTTTGTTGAAATCAAGATATATCTGTAGTATTCCCACAATCAAGAAAGCTATTCAATCAAAGATAAGGTAAGATTTAATCTGGGAATCTTACTTTTGAAGGCTGGGATATTTTCCTCCAATTGCCTTTAATGTCATTTTAAAGACATTGTATAGTGATTAAAACTGATGCAATTCTGATCCCAGATAATTACATTCATTAAGGTAAACAAGTATTTTCTGATTATGTTTCTGTCAGTTGGAAACTTCAGTTCTGGCCTTGTTTATCACAATTTTATGATGAAAGAGTTTTTGGTGGAAGACTGATTCGCTTTTGTCATTTCTTTCTAACCTGTTAAAACATTTTGCTTTTATTGAGGAGTTGGTATGACAATGTGTTATTTTTAGCATCCTTTACTAATGCACATCCTGATCATTTTTACTTTTATTTACATAAGCTGTGCAGTTCTATTTTACCTGTCTACATATTGTGACTTGGCATCCTTGCATTTTCTGACATGTCCTTTTAAAAAAAATCTGGCTTCTTCAACAGTCTACTACCAGCACCAACCACCCATTTTACTTTTTGCAACTGTATTTTAATAAAATCTCCATTAGAAATGTTCCTCCACCTTCATCTTCCTTTTCTGTTACCTGATTCATGCGGAATCTAATAAATACTTGGAGTAGCTACAAATCCAGTTCTTAACATTCCAAGATGTATGCTTCAAATCAAGAACTCCAGCATTAACAGTGACTCTTCCATAATATTCCTGCTCTTTCCAACATCTTTCAAAGGAGAAAACTGTCAAGCAAGGCATGGCAAATTCTTCCTGGAAGGACCACGTTTTGCACAATTTCTCTCAACAGATTTAAGGGCAGAGTTTCTTATCACTGGGACTTCATTCTGCTTAGAAAGGTCTACAGTTCGCGTTTATTTTTTGATGAGTTGGATGGACAATGGTATCTTACAATGGCAGAAAATGTTACAAATGACTGTTCTAAACAAAATGTGATGGAAAGCAGGTTAGGACGCTTGTATGCCAACCACCTGAGGGGAAAAAAATTCCCATTTTAATAATGTTCCATTTTCTTTCCTCACCATTATCTGGAAGGAATCTTTACTTCAAATTTACTTATGAAACACTAATGTTCCAGGCTATTTGCCATTTTAATGCAGAAGCACCACTTAAGAATATATACATCAAATGAAGGTGTACGAGACAACACTGTTACTTATGGTCAAAATAAAGCTTACGCAATATTTTTAACCTTAAGGCAGGGGTTCCCAACCTGGGGTGCTCACACCCCCTGGGGGTGCGAGATGATATTCCAGGGGGTGCGAGAAAAGTCCAGATAATTTTTATTTATTTTTATATTTATAATGCAATGGATTAACTTTGTTTTCATTTTAGAGTTAAGTATCATTTAGTGGCCGTCACATACATAGCTGAAAAGATTTAATCCTACCATATATTTAATGCGTTCAGTAATTCCTAAAGTCTAAATTTCAGGGGGTGCAAGGTTCGAGTGAAATTTCTTTAGGGGTGCGGGGTGAAAAAAAGGTTGGGAACCACTGCCTTAAGGGATTTTTTTTAAAGATGTGGCATACAAACAGTTCTATACTCACTGGAATACTGCTCAAGGGATTTGGGGGCATTTCATAAAATGTGAATGCAAATCACGGGCAGCATTCGCTGTCACAGCCTTCAAATTATGAGAATCCGTCGTCAGGCTTAACCATTCACTGTGTGAAATTCGTGCACCGATGGAGTTAAATAAGCAACACAAAAGTCTATGTCGGTTGCCGTCCTTACTATTCCTAGAATAAAACCGCCAGGTTCTTCGAAAATTAAAATAACATACAACTCGGGAACCCCCCGCCCTCCCACCATGCATAATAACACAGCAAAGATCCCAACCCGAGAAGAGCCCTTGGAGAGCCATCTAGCCTGACGGAAGAATTGGCAAAGCTCGTTCGCGACTCTGCAGCTTGTCGGTGGGTCGTTCCGGAGAGGCTGCCGTGTTCAAGTTTCTGCAGCCGGTGATCCGATGAACGCGGACGGAGGCAAGAAATCTTCCCCGAGCAAGTCCGTCGCGCTCCTGTTATGAAACGCTCGGAGAAGCGACGCCGCCTCGGTACGGCGACTAGGCTGTGACTAGGCCGCGCGGGCTATTCCGAGCCCTGGTTCGCTCTTCTCGCGACGAGGCCAGCCTGGACACAATCGGAGCGCCCTCGGAAGCACCGCCCTGCCCAGGCTTGACGGCGGGCGCTCCTCCTCCTCCTCCTCCTTTCAGGAGGCTCAGCAGGGCCGAGCGTATCATCCGCCACCGCCACCTCTTCTCTCCTCGGTGGGAGCTACGCACGTGGAAGGAAGCGCCAATCTCTCCGGCCACACACCCGCGGCCTTCGTTGGTTGCGTGAGCCCAATTAGTCCGGCCTCTCCACGTGGCCCCAAAGTGCCGCGTAAAGAAAGAAGGGGGAGCTTTGCTGCATCATCAGCTCCCCGGTCTCCAATCTCCGGGCCGGCCTTCCGACGCCGATTTCTTTAACCCTCGCCTAGTTACAGGTCCAACTCTACCAACTGTTACCTCTCTTTCTCTCCGCCTCCAACTCTTCCATTTTACGCTAAATAAAAGGGAGGGGGGAGGCGGTGGTGGTAGAGGAGGAGGAGGAGGAGGATTTTTGCCAATGCAATCTAATTAATAGCTTAACCGGGAGGAGGAGGAGGAGGAGGAGGGAAGAACCCAAGTGAATTAGGCACCGTGTGCGCGCATGCTCTTCCGACCGACTGCACGTGTAAGAAGCGCATTTGGTAAAGGAGGGGGCGATGGAGCGGCAGGATCAGAAGGAAGGAGGAATCTAGCCGGCTGGTTTAAAAGAGGAGGCTTCTTTTCTACATTTCCCCCACCCACCCCCCTTCCCCACGATTTTGGGAGACGACGTGGGGGGAGAGGGAGAAAAGGAAGCGGATTCTAGAGGACGGGATCTCCTCTGGATCGCGAGCCAGCAGCCTTGTAAGTGCATCCTTTTCAAAGTTTTTTTTCCCCTTTAATGAAACAGCGGGGGGAGAGGGCGGTGTGGAACCTGCGTCAAAAAGCCTTGGCTTAGAGGCCTCTCTCTCCCAAGTTCGGTTTGTAGTAGTTGGCGCGACCCTAAAAGCTCCCCCGACAAGTTGGAAGAGCGGGGTGAAATGCGGCGCTGGGGCTCCCTACGTCGTCGCCGAGGTTTGCGGGCGCCCCAAGAAGAGCTCGAAATAAAATACGTTCTTGTAAACCCTGCGGCTTTCGAAATGTTTTTGGTTTTTTTTTTTTAAAGACTCCCAAGGAAGTTGATTCTGGGCTTACTAAATGGAGGGGAGCAGAAGCGATGATCTGGAGGTGGGCTGTCCTCTCTTCCTCGCTCTTCGAAATAATGTTATTTTTTTTTAAAAAAAATCATTCTAAAACAAAAGCAGCATAGCGTGAGGCTGATCTGTAGCCCGCCGGCCTTTTCCTGGTTTGTTTTGTGGATGCGGGAGGGGAGGGAAATATTTGTTTCGGAAAGTTGTAATAGCTGCTCCCTCCCCCCCTTTTGCTGCCCGTGCTTGCTTCCTCTTCCACCATCACACACGCTTGGGAAGCGAGTGTAGAGCTAAGATGGGGGGAAGGGGAAAAAGACTGGGGATCCCCCCCACCCCTTTTTTTCCCTATATAAAGTAGCTTGTTTCAGAAACAAACCCTCGTGGGACCCGTCCGCTACTTTCGTTGCGACAACAACAACAAAACAAAACAAAACCAGGTGTGAGTTTTAGGGCCGCTTCGTTTGGGGGAGGCCGGCGAAGGGCTCTGAACGGGGGCTCCAAGTTTGGACAATGGGGTCCTGTGTTCCAGAGATGATGGCCCTGAGAAGAAGAGATCGCGGAGGCAGCTCTCGGGGAGTTTGGGGTGTGTGAGGGTGGGGGGTGGGGAGAGAATCAGCCTTAAAAGCGGAGGGGGGGGGAGGGGCGGGAACCTTAAGGGGACACATCGGTGTTTTCTTCTGGCCCTTAATCTGGTTTGCAGCCGGAAAGAATCTGATGTCAAAGTAAAAGTCTTCCCCTCTCTCCTCCCCTCCCCCACTCCTGTTCACGTAATTATTTTGTCTTCGCTTTAAACATGCGTAAAGGGGGGGCTGTTGCAAGCTTCCCCCACCCAGGAGTCTGGTCGACCTTGTAGTTCCCCCTTTTTTACCCCACCCCTCCTCCCTCCCTCCCTCCCTTCCAGGACGGTTGTGGGGTGTTCTCCTAAAACCCCTTGCTTTTTTTTTTTTTTTTTTGAAATTATGTTCCACGGAAGTTAATAGAATTGCAACGTATTTTAGAGATGGCACTCTGGCAAAACTTTCCTCTCGTTCTAGGCTAGGGCAGATACTCCCATTCCCAGCCATGTCCGTCTACATCTTTTTTCACAGTCAGGAGGAATTCCCCCTGCTTTTAAGTTTTTTATAAAATGACAAAGGCAACATGCTCTCCTTCCTATATTAAAAAAAAAACAAAAACAAATGAACACTGAGGAAAGAATTGGCACCACTTTCTCGCAGGACATAGCAAAACAGCAAAAAAAAAAAACACCCCCATTTAGATGACTGGGAAAAATCATGAAGAGAATGTGGACAGTTATTATAGAACATCCGTGCATAGATAGTGACGGTGCATCTGTAAATATTTCACTGGAAGTAAGTCTGAGTGGGCTCATTTTTATTCCCTAGCACCATAGATTCATTGTTCTGAATCAGTTTAGAAGCCTCTTTAATCATCATTTTCAGGATTTGTTCCCAAATTAACCCAACTTTAGACAATGCTAAAAAGGTGAATACAGATGGTTGCTAAGCCAACCCAATGTAAAATGAATGAGCAACGTGTGTATGAAAGCTGTGGATGTTTCTGGGGGGGTTGATACTTCGAATTGAGTGACTTTAGTAATCCCCCAGTGACACATGAAGTCTTGATGGCACTTGACAGTGAGATGGACAGCATGTAAATTTAATAAATAAATGGCACAGGGTGTCCCATACTGCTTGTATTATACAGATTTCCTATGGGTGGGCTGAGATGACGAGCAAAATAGTTTGTAGGGTTTGTTGGTAATGTAAGTATTTAGATTTCTTTAAAAAAAATGAAGTGTATATGTTTATGTGCGGCCTATTAATTAGCTACAGAAGCTGAAGACCAGGGTTTTCTCTAGCCATAATACAATATATAGTATTAGAGCAATTGCTGGGTGCAAAGTGATGCCTTTTTGTCTTGCTTGTATACTTTGGACGAGCATCATACTGGCCAGAGTTTCTGAAGTCAGTGAAATTTTGCTCTAATCCAGCAAGTCTTTTACAGTATTACTGGAAATGTCAGGGGCCACTTGCAGAGGCCAGCAGTAAGCAAATTAAGTCACTTATTAGCCATGATAAATTTCTGTGTTCAGAAGCTGTCTATCTTTGAACACCAGGGGCTGGGAATACAGAAAAGGGAGAAGTCTTGCTGCAGGCTTTTCTACAGCAAGACTATTTCTATTTCTTTGACCACTTTGCGGACTTTTTTAGTCTGAGTTTGATGTCAGAGGTGCAGCTGGACAGCCTATTTACTTTTAGAATTCACTGTTGATTGCCATTTTCTTCAGTGTAAGAAAACTCTGGGTTTTGATGAAATTTAACTTGTGAAATGTGCAGGCCAAGAGTTTGGGGATTAAAGCTAGCTTGCGTGCAACACGTTTGTATTGGTTTTGCTTTTGGTTCTGAGTTCCTGGGCTTCCTCTTGCTTTTCATCTGTGAATTTTATATGTGTGGTGAATTTAAACCTGAACTATTCCGTTTAGCTGGTGTATATTGCTTGATAGAGATAACCAAAGAAGAGTCAAAATAAATACTGCAAAATAAATTCCTTCTCCAACCATTGTTAGCAGAGAGGCAAAGAAGGAAGATCAAACAGTAAGATTTGGAAGAATGTACCTAACCACTAAAGAGAATGGCTTAAAATGGAAATTTGATGATCTCAGATAACATTACTTCCTGGGGGAAATGTCCTCTCTAGCTTATAACATGATGATAATATCTGTAATTCTTATTGGTTGGTTGCAAGACTGGTGGGAAGAGAATTCCCTGAAAGAACTCAAATGATTGAAGTGCTTCCATTCACAGGTAGTCTTCAACTTATAACCACAGTTGGGACCAGAATAGCCGTTGCTAAGCAAAACGGTTGTTAAGTGAGTTGCGCCTGATCACTAAATTTGTTAAGTGAATCATTCAGGGAATTAAGCTTCCCCTTTGACGTTGCTTGTCAGAAGCCATCGGAGAAGGTGGCAGATGGCGAGCGCTGTAGCCCAGGATGCTGCAACCGTCATAAATATATGCTGGTTAGCAAGGGGGGCCAAAGTTTGATCATGTGACTGTGGGCTGCTTCAGTGGTCAAAAGTGTAAGGACCAGTCCGAAGTCATTTTGTTTCAGTGCCATTGTAATTTTGAATGGTCATCGCACGAATGGTGGTATGTTAGGACTGTCTTCGTTCATTGTGTCCTCATTTATTATATGTGGAGAGGTATTTTTCATAAGATCTTTGGCAGCAAAAACAGCAGCTAGCCTTATGGTACCCAAGCATTTATTACTGCATAAGTTTTTGAAGATCATATTTCACTTGTGTCTTATGGAATAGATTATGTCCTCTTAGATTAAAAGGAAGTGTGGTTCTTAGCTTACAACAGTTCATTTACTGACCGTTCAGAGTTACAACATTACTAAAAAAAAGTGACTTATGACCATTTTTCACACCGTTGCAGCATCCCCATGGTCCACAATTCAGACGGTTGGCAACTGACTCACATTTATGACGGTTGAAGTGTCCCAAGGTCACCTTTTGCAACCTTCTGACAAGCAATGTCAATGGGCATACCAGATTTACCTAACAAACACATAACTAACTTAACAACTGCTATGATTCACTTACCATCTATGGCAAGAAAGGCTGCAAAAGGGGGCAAAACTCCATGTCTTGCTTAGCAACATAAACATTGCGCTCAATCGTAAATTGAGAAATACCTGTACTGTAGAATGGAAACTTGTAGTATCTTCTTTCCAGTAATAACGAGCTATCTTCCCTTAAGGCACTTGCTGGGACAGGTGCTTTTTATCTCTTTTGCTACCCATTCTTGCATCTCCATTGCCAGGTGGAGGAATGGTCAAAGAAGAAAGGGAAGATGTTGCACAGTAAAGCTGTGTTGTTGCATCAGCACCTGCTTTTGTCTGGCACACTTCCCAAACCTGGATAGCTCACCTAGTACTTTTCCCAACTCTTTGCTTACTTACTTTAACATCTGGATCTTAAAGAAGGCAGTGGGGAATGAGCTGGCACAAATGGCGCAGTGTAAAGAGAGAGACAGATTCTTCGCATACAGTAGATTTAGTGTTCAGGGCTACGTCACTCCTACCAGTTGTCCAGGGAGCTTCACCAATCTATGGCATTCTCCAGCATATCCCATTTCATTATTCTTAGTCATCCAATGGCCGCTTTTCAGTTAAGGGCTTAGAGAGTGGCTTACACTTGGAAACGCCGTTCATGTAATGTCGTGGGCTACGTTTCATGCCCGGTGAAGAAGATTTCCATTTGCAAGGAGAGGAGTTTACTCTTCTAAACCCTAATCCATCCAGTCCCTCGACTTTCTGGAGCAGATAAGGAGGGAGCATTCCAGTCTCCCAGATGATTTAGTTCTTACAATCGGTAAAAGACAAAATTGTAGAGGGTGAAATTAAAAACATTAAAGTGCAAAGCAAGAACAAAAACAAAAACAGAAAACCCTGTTTTAGGAGGTTGTGTGTGTGTGTGTGTGTGTGTGTGTGTGTATGAATGAGAGAGAGAGAGAGGGAGGGAGAGAGCGCAAGTTTTCACCTGAAACTGAAAATAAAATGAAGATGCCATCAGATGACTCAGGAAGAGAAATACCACAGAAAACATGCCACAATTAAAGAATGAGGAGCAAGTAGCCCTTAAAAGGACATTAGTCCTAACCATGAAAAGCTGTGTGCTGAAATTGGAGTTGTAGGGCTGGGTGAATATGTTGTTATGTTGAGTTGACCATGAAATAATGTAGTTATAACTTTAATTGTTTCAAAACTGGTGTAATATTCTCTCTCTAGCCCATTCCAATTAATAATGGCTGTATTTGTCATTAACTGTAGTTTCTAAGCACCCTTCAAAGGCAACTCCAGGTAGAAAGCATTGCAAAACTTTCTTACACAGGTAGTCCTCAACTTACAACTGTTCATTTAGTGATTGTTTGAAGTTACAATGGCACTGGAAGAAGTGACTTATGACCGTTGTTCTTCACACGTATGATCATTGCAGCATCTCCATGATCACATGATCAAAATATGGATGCTTGGCAACTGACTCACATTTGTGGCGTTTGCAGTGTCCCAGGGGTCATATCACCTTTTGCGATCTTCTGACAAGCAAGTCAGTGCGGGAGGCAGATTCACTTAGCTGTGGCAAGAAAGGTAAATTGGAGCAAAATTCACTTAACTGTCTTGTTTACCAACAGAAATGTTGGGCTCAATTGTAAGTCAAGGACTAGCTGCATTGCATTCTCCCTTTATTGTCTGAATGCATTCCACGGCACTTTGGCCGGCTGAAAAGGTGTTTGCAAATGATTTTTTTTTCCCCCTCTTGGGGGAAAAACTGCTGTCTGTCATTAAAATATCCTCAAAATTTGTTGAACATCTGGAAAAACAATTAGCAGTTCAGGAGCTGCTAATAATATAGTAAGCTGCCCTGAGTATAGCCCCATGGCGAGATGGACAGCAAATAAATTTAACAAAGAAATAAATGCAAAGGAGATTACTAACCATTCCCTAAGTTTTGGTCTTTGGATCAAAACCGAAGTTTGATTGATTGGTTTGATTCTGGCAAAGAGTGGACCTCATACATTATAATGATCATCCTGTAAATATTCACCTGATTTATCTTCTTCCTCCTGAGTCCTTGTGAGGCCTATTGTTTCTTTGATTTTGGTTGCAGCTGTTTTCCACCCTCATTTAATTGTGGACAATAGTTGCTGCTACCGAGGAAGGGATCACAGGGGTCTGTGGGGTGATGTCACTGCTGTTTAGCCAATAGCAGTTGCGTTAATACCACTGGGTAATTTACCTGGACTCAGTCAATCCTAAAGGAAACCAACCCTGACTGTTCATTGGAAGGACAGATCCTGAAGCTGAAACTCAAATATTTTGGTCACCAGATGAGAAGAGAGAAGTCATTGGAAAAGGCCCTGATGTTGGGAAAGACTGAAGGCAAAGGAGAAGTTTCAGGAGACAGTGGAAGACAGTGGGGGCCTGGCTTGCTATGGTCCATGGGGTTGTAAAGAGTCCGACACAACTTAGCAACCGAACAACAACAAAATTTACCTTGACTGAAAATTACCTCTAGGGAATTGGATTTTTTCCCTCTGGGAATTAACAAACAAATACCTATCGGAGGCAGACAATTTCTTTTTAACAGTGCTGTTTATCTGGAAAATAGTTGATTCAGCTTGGGCCACAGCTTCTTTGATCCATGACATCAACCTGCCCCACCCAGTTAGGCAGGGGAGGAATATTGTGGACCCCGTCAGTTCAAGAATTTTGACTTGTCTGCCGTTGCCCCTGCTCTCCGGAACGTTCTCCCCCGCCTCAGAACTGAGGCCAATCTCTACTCTCACTATATATACACAGGTTTAATGTTTTATGTTTCAATATTTTATTTGTATACCACCGAGTGTCCCTTTGTGAGGAAGATGGGTGGTTTTGAAATGTGATCAAGCAATCAAATAGATCCACTTGATTAGTTTGAACTGCTATCTTGAATACCACTTGTACTCAAGATCATTGCATTACCACATTATCACATTCAAAATCATTGTAATATAATCTTGAATGTTATCTTGAGATGTGTAACTGTACTAACTAGGGATTCTGGCCTTGCTTTTTCCTTTAAAGTGGACAAACAAATGCTCTCTGGCATCTTGATAAACTTAAAAGAGGATCTGAGAATTGTTCCGTATCCTTTTCCTTTCTTGAAATTAGAGGAGCCTGATAATTTTTGCCCATAAATTTTAAATTTCCAAATGGAAGCACAATCTAAGAAAACTATCCAAAAGTTCTCATACCTGGAATTTGATTTAAAAGCTTCAACACCCACAACACTAGATAAAGTAGTCCTCAATTTATATCCTCAATTGAGACCAGAATATCTGTCATTTACCAAGGTGGATGTTTAAGTAAATTGCACCCAATTTTGCAACCTTTTTTTTTTTTGTTATGGTGGTTAAGCAAATCACTTTTGTTAAGTGAATCATGTGATCATTAACTGAATCTGGTTTACCCCATTGACTTTGCTTATTAGAAGCCAGCTAGGAAAGTCATGCTCCTAGGACGCTACAACTGTTGTTAATACATGCCAGTTGCCAAGTGTACGAATTTTTATCATATGACCACGAGGATGCTGTGATGGTCATAAGTGTGAGGACCAATCATAAATCACATTTTTCAGTGCTGTTGTAACTTTGAACAACAGCTAAGGGAATGGTTGTAAGTTGAGGATTGCCTGTATCACATGGCTGTGGCGATTTGTTACTTGGCCAGCCAGAATATGGTCATCTGCTTTCTGTGGTAGTTATGGGTTTCAAAAGATAAGCAGTTTTGAAATGCAAAAACGAAGATGGGCCATTCCAAAAATTGAATACATAAAATAAATGTTTTTTTCAAATAGACTTCTGAGACAGCTCCATGTTGCAGCCATCTAGCCTGAAGGCGATAAAAGTCGCAAGTCACCCTTGGCAAAGTGTAGAAGCTTGTGGAGAGAGCCTTGAAGAAGGAATGCACAGGCAGATACATAAACACCATCTTAGGAGAGAGAGGGGGGAGGGGTGATAAAGAAATTCAGGATTACTCTGCCTTGATCTCTCTTGGATATAAGAGTGGGGGAGGAAGGGAGAAACTCAGGCATTCAAGACTCAATCATTGCTTCCATAAATTAAAAGTTCCAGCAATCCTTAGAGAGCAGGAGTGTCAAACTCAAAGCCCGCAGGGTTCTTAGATCTGGGCCCACCCTGGAATCAGCGAAGGACCAGCCCGCGGTGCCCCTGCCAGCGAAAACAGAGCTCAAAGACCACGTGCAGGCCTCCCAGGCTCCGTTTTTGGCTGCGACGGCCTCCTGCAACTCTCCCGGGCTCCGTTTTCACTCAGAGGGTTGCAGAAGGCCATCGCTGCCAAAAATGGAGCCTTGAGTTAAGTCGAGCTGGCTACGCCCCTCCGCCTCCCCTCCACAGGTCAAACACAACCCTGGTGCGGCCCTCAATGAAATCAAGTTTGACACTCCTGTTTCCTGACCTTGAAGGCTTAACACAAGTCCTCCTGCCTCAGGATTGCCACAGGTCATCCACCAAATCTTGGCAACGGCAACCACAAATTCGAAGAAATGCCTACGTTGAAGACCTTGAAGAAGTAGTTATATAACACACTCAGGGCCAGCATAAGAGCTAACAGAGATGCAGGCAGATTTTGGACAAGCAATAATTCCATCTTGCCTGGGTCCAGCTTACATTGTCGTCTCCCCCCCCCCTTCTATCCCCCCAGACATCAGACCCTTAGTCAAGACTTCTATATCTCCAGTTTGGTCCATGATTGACATCCAGGTCTAGTAACATTAGCAGACAAATGATATCTCACTTCAAACTGGTGGATTAGTGTAGGTGTGTTTTTGAAAAACAGGAGAGCTGAATCCAACGGCACTTCACAAAAGAGAAATCAGTTGTCTGATCAACTTTTCTCAGTACTGTTGACAGGAACAGACCATTTGGGGGGAGTAGGATCCCCGTACTCTAGTTAATCTTCTTTCAGCCCCTGAAGATGGTACAGAAGAGGGGTCTCCAACCTTGGCAACTTTAAGCCTGGAGAACTTCAATTCCCAGAACTCTGGGAGTTGGAAGTCCACCAGACTTAAAGTTGCCAAGGTTGGAGACTCCTGGTCCAGGGGGCTATCATTCTATAGTATTGAACGTAAGGTTCAGTAGGCCCAAATCTTTCATAAAAAGGGGGAAATGGAGAGTGGTTGAGGGTATCTAATATCATTAGATCAAAGCATGCCTCTTCAGGAGTAGGTTTGCCATCACTTCCTTTTAAGGGAGTTGGTACTTTCCAGAGAGGCATGTACCACTTTCCAAATTGAACACATGTCATCTGGCAGCCCAAAGGAGCAAGTAAGACATTGGTCTTGTCCACTGATGACAGAACTTTTGCTGTAAGAAATTATTCACTCCCACCGGGGTGTCAAATGAAGCCCATGTAACTTTGTTCCAGTCACATCCCAGGCCTACTCAGATGTGGATAGGTCCAGATGTGACTGAATTTCATTACGTTGAAATTTACTTCTACAGCTTGCTCTGATCTCTTGTTTAGATCGGCCACAGCCAGCATGGCAGATTCTTTTTTTTATAAAAGTTTTTTATTTTATTTTTTAATTTTACACATCTCTTCACGTGAGCAACATGATTCCAGATTATAACACTTGTACATAGTCATACTTTCATTTCCATTAATCTTATATAATATCATCTCATATCATTATCCATTTCACTCATCTTTAAATAAAATTGCATTTCATATTTCAATTCATTAATTCAATATCAATATCATTTCATCCACACATAGGTTTTCAATTTTTTATCCCCTATTATTTCCATTTTTCAGCTTACCCCCTATTTTATTTTACATTACACGGCATTATTATCCTTAATTTTCTCTAAGCCGATATATAATTAACAATTTAAAAAGAGTAAAAGTAAAATAAAGTCAATATATTTAGGATTCACATGGTATTTTCCATTCCCCTACTTTAATCATAATAAAATACTCTCATTGTACACTTCTAATATCCATTAAATAATCGACCCTATATTTTAAAATGTATATATTTTAAAGTATCCCCCCAGTAAATTGCTAAAATAACTTATATGTCTCATTTTATCTTCACTTATAATCATTAATAATCATATTTTTTCTTCCTTTCCACTTTGCCAAAGTTTATATATTTTAATTCATTTCCATTCCCGTTCTTAATCCTCCCCCAAAAAAGAGCATATAACAGCATAATTCATACACAATTCGTATTTATGTATGTATGTATGTATGTATGTATGTATGTATGTATTTGTTTTCTGAGGTTCTCACGGGTATTTGTATGTGTATCTTTGGTTATTCGGGTTTTCTCCCGCGTAAAATTGTACAATTTTACGCGGGAGAAAACCCGAATAACCAAAGATACACACACACACACACACATATATATGGCATTCAGCTTTGTTCGGGTATTTTCCCACGTCATTGTAGTTGTGCTTTTAAAGTTGACTACAATGACGTGGGAAAATACCCGAACAAAGTTGAATGCCATACATGTAAGTACCCGCGAAAACTTAAGAAAACAAATATGTCTGTGTGTATGTATGTATGTATATATATATATATATGTATATATGTATATATGTGTGTGTGTGTGTGTGTGTGTGTGTGTGTATATATACCTCAGAACATACACCTCAGAAAACACACACATATATATATATATATATCATATATATATATATATATATATATTCAGCTTTGTTCGGGTATTTTCCCACGTCATTGTAGTTGTGCTTTTGAAGTTGTAGCAACGTTTCGGCAGAATCTCACCTGCCATCATCAGGCTTCTGAAGTAGTACTCGGAGTACTCCGAGAAGCACAAAGCCAAAGACACAAGCTTGAAGATGATGAATGAGACTTCATCGAAACGTCGCCTAGATACTTCCAATTTTACGTGGGAGAAAACCCAAACAACCAAAGATCCACATACAAATACTCCAAAAAACTCAGAAAACATATATATATACATACATACATACATACATACATATATGTGTGTGTGTGTGTGTGTTTGTTTTCTGAGGTTCTCGGGGTATTTGTATGTGGATCTTCGTTTGTTTGTTTTCTGCTCAGTAAGATTCGGACAGTAATGCTGATGAGTCTCATTCATCATCTTCAGGCTTGTCTTGGCTCTGTGCTTCTCAGAGTGTGCTTCGCACTCTGAGAAGCACAGAGCCAAGACAGAAGCCTGAAGATGATGAATGAGACTTCATCGAAACGTTGCTTCAGATATCTCAATCTTACGCGGAGAAAACCCGAACAACCAAAGATATATATAGATAGATAGATAAATCCTAAAATATTTCCCAGCAAGTTTTAGACTAAATACCAATATACATTCCCATGTGGTATCCCCCTTATAGAATCCCTAACCCTTATCTCTAAATGTTTTGGCTTTATTATTTATTTTAATTTTAGCCAGCCTTCCCTTTTCTAAGTTTCCCCAGTCTTTCTTCTTTTTTTCCTTCTGATACTATTTTTATTCCCCTCTGCCTTTCAGCCATGTTTTCCTCCACCCTTCCAGTTCTCTTTTTTGGGGGTTTCTTCTTATATAATTCCTTCTTGGTATTGGGAGCCTTATCTCTTTTATTTGTTGTCTCTGTTGTCAATGTCTCTATTTTAAGTCCTTTTATATCCTTTGGCAATGATCCTTGTTCTCCATATTCATCTGGGCTGTTGTTTCCCTCTTCTGACCCGTCATCTCTGAGCTTTCTTTGTTCTTCTACAAGCTGCAATGCCATTACTTTACTAATCATTGTGTTCAGCAATTTCATTCTTTCTTTTAAAATACCTCTCACAGTTTGCAGCTCCGACTTAAATTCTTTGCTTATTTCTTTATTAAAGATCAAATTTTTCTATTATTATAGAGTTCCAGTTTGCAGGACTTTGGCGGCAGCAGGAATCCGCGATCATGCGTGGTTTCTGCTTGCGCTCGCCGCTGGAGTGCCCCGAGCCAGCCGGCTTCGGGGCTAAAGCCACCCCGTAGAGGTGGCTGAAGACAGGGGAGACCCGGGAGGGTTCGAGGGGAGCCGCACCTCCCCTCCTCAGCTGGCTTAACTCCCTTTTCCGAAGGCGGTAAAGAGCAGTGGTCAGAAATGGCTGCCACAAAGAAGCACTCATCCGGAAAAGAATGTGCAGGAGGAAGCTAAGAAGTGAAAGTTTTGGCTGACCAGGATAAGAAGCAACATTCAAGATATCCTGGAATTTAAATTTTAAAAAGATACATCGTTCCCAAAGAAGATCCGGAAGCAGCGAATGAAAGCGAAAAGGGAAAGTTGGTTTTTTCTCACACTCCTTCCTTACGGTGACAGCAGATGAATGAGAAATCGGAAAAACCCGCTTTGGCATCAGCAGGTAATCAAACTGAAAATTAAAGCCAAGATTTCTGAACACTGAAAAAACTTTTTTTTGCTGTAAGTGGGAAGGGAGAGGAAAAGAATAAGAGTAAGATTTGGCTGGAGGAGATTGCTTGGAATTTAAAAGACTAAAGTTAAATTGTAACAAGACTTCTAAAAGATACATTTTAATTGGAACTTTGTAACTGAATTGCAACCCCAGGAAGAGAAAGTGAAAAAAAGAGAAAATGTTAAATGAAACAGCTTGTGTGTATTTGGACTGCTTGGTGACTTTGGGACTTTTGGAAATTATATTTGAATGATTAAAAACACTTGGGTGGCTATTTAAATTTTTTTTACAATGGCATCACTTGTGGATGAACTGAAAATGGAATTCAAAAAATATAAAGAAGAGGAACAAGAAGGGAAGGGCTCTTTTGGCAGCATTTTTCATTTTTTAGAAATGGTGATCTCTACTTATGAGAAACTACAAGAACAAGAAGATTGGGACAAAGAAGAAGCCATCTTTAATGAACAAGTAACTTTATCTGGGGAAGAAAGGGGAAAGTGGGGGAAAGAGAATGGAGAATTTAAGACCTAAAAAAACAACCAAAAAAGTGAAAAATAAGGTGAGAAGTGGATATAATGTCAGAAAGCAACAGAAAAGAGGAATACAGAAGAGGGAAATGGAGATGAAGAGACAAGGGCATAAAAAGGGTAGAGTGGAGAAGCAAGGGAGGAAGGAAGGGAAGAGAAGCTATAAAGGTTTGAAACAAGATGTAAAAAACAGGACTTATTTAGAGATAATGGGTAAAAACATAACTGAAAAAGAGATTCTGCAAAGGTACATAAGACTGTATTGTATTTGTATTAGAAATAATGTTAGAAAATAGGAACAACATATGATTATAAAATGGGATAAAATGTTCAATGTAATTTAGTAAAACTTTTTTTTGAACAAAAGAAATGAAATGAAATATGAGAGAATTGAATTAAGAAGGAATGGGAACATTTTAATTATATAATGTTTTAAAGAATAAGTGAAATGGGGGGAAGTAACTACGCAAAATTTATAAGTGTTCCCATAGAAACATGATACCTATTTGAAAAGGAATGTGTAAAATGTTTAAGATTTAAATGAGTATTAATTTTAACAATAGAGTTCAGTTGGTATGGATTGTTGTTTTAATTATATTATATATTTATAATTTTTTCTTTTCTTAAAAGATAGTGCATAGCTTTAGAATGTATTAAGCAGAATCCAAATGAAACTTATGTATTATATTAAGTGTTAAATTTAGGGGAAAGATATAAAGGTGTCATACTCCAATCAGTGATTACAGGAGAAATTTTGTGTTAATGAGAAAAGATAATAGGCAGCTGAAACAGGACAGACAAAAGATATATAAGTATAATGATTTAAATTGAGATGAAATAAATAAAATAGAATTAAGAGAGTGAAAAGAGGGGAGAAGCTATATAGAAAATGTAGAATGGTAATAAGATATGGAATGGTATATAAAAGTGAGCATGAACTTGAATTTATGTCTGTAAGAAGAGATATAACCCAGGATCAAGCTGCTTTCAAAAAGATGTTTTATGTTTTGTTTCTTGCTTATATATGTTTGTTTTTTAAAAAATTAATAAAATTTTTGGGAAAAAAATCATTGCCAAAAGTTTCCGTTTCTCCCACTTTCTCCTTCTTCTGTTTTCTTGTCACAGTCAACCTCCAGCAGTCCCAAAATATTGTATTTCTTTATATTTTATTATAGTCCCCTCTTTTTAAAAAAAAAAAACTTCTGGGTTTTTTGTTGTATTAATAATCTTTTATTCCATTTCTTCTCTCTTTCAAATATTTATGCGACCATTAATTCTCCATAAAAACATAAAAGAGGAAAATCTTTAACCATTAGGTGGTGCTCTGTATCACTTTCTTTTCAAAGTTTTTTTTTAAATTCTCTTTTCCGTAGTATTAATGTTAATTTTTATCCATTCCAAATAAGTCCAGCATTTTATCCAATGCCTAATGTCCAATTCTGTATATTCAAATTTAATCTCTGATTTTATATAATTCTTTTATTTCCGGTTTTTCCTTTACCTTATATTTTCCTCTTATTCTCTGTTCGCCACTACCATTCTTCCAAGCAAGGACTCTTTCTTTTGGCTTTTCAGGGTTTTCAAAAAGAAATATATTCAAAGTCTTTTATCCAGTTACCCACCGCTCACCACTTCCACTCTCCAGCACAAACTTAGATCCCGGCAACTTCCTGTCTTCAGGACAGCCGTTACGCTGCCGCTTCTCCCTGTCTTCTAGGGGAGTAAGTACCAAGCCAGGGAGGGGAGATGCGGCTTCCCTCAACCTAGCTGGCAGTCTTCCCCTCTTCCCCCACCCCTACAAAGTGGGTCAGATACTTCCAGTTCCTCGGAGACCCCTCCAACAGGGCAAGCACAAATCAAAGCCACGCACGATTGCTGTCTCTGGTCCGTCTTTGACGGAAACGCCATCGGAAGTCCCCAGCAGGGCAGATTCAATGATCAGAAGAGCATCTTGTGGTCGGTTCAAGTGGGATTTAGCAGGTTCCAACCATTGTTTTAGAACACAGGTGTCAAACTTGATCGTGTCACGTGATGTATCGTGACCTATCGTGACCTATCGTGACATTTTGCCTTTGCGGAGCTGGGGTGGGTGTGGCCTGCATGTGACGCATCTTGCCCATGGGCCGCCAGTTTGACACCCTTTTAGAAAAATTGCAGAAATCTGTAACGCATATTTTTTGTTGTTGAAAGCCATCACAAAAACATAGTGAAGTATAGAAACAATTTAGAGGGTGGGGTGGAGAATCATAGAAAATCTTTGATGGGGATTATATAGCAATGTAACTTTTTTTTTTTATTTGAGGTGCAAAATAGAGTATGGGAATGCAGTAGGCATAGAAGATCTTTATTTTATCAAACTAATTGATGGACTGCCCTCCTATTTATCTTCTACACTGCTGAATCCTAATGGCAGTTCACAATAGCAAAGTAGGACAGTCTAAAATAAATACATGATTAGGTTTAAAAAACAAAGCAAGTGAGAAAAGTATTTAAATACATAGCAGGTGTCATAAACATAGCCTTGAATACCATTTCCCCTGCAGAATTTGGTTTTTACTGCTTTGTAGAATAGTGTTAAAGTCTCTGTCAGTCTACCCTCAGGAGGGAGACTATTCTGATCAGTAGGTGTGGACTGGATGGCATGACAACAGGTGGATACACAACCGGCTTGAAAATTATATTCAAAGAGGACTCATTAGTTAGTAGTTCTGGTATTGAAAGGTATAAATGGGGCACTGCAAGGTTTGGTCCTAGTCCAGTAGTCTTCAACATTTTTATTAGTGACCTGTTGGAGAGAGTAGCTTTGAAAGTTGCTAATTGTGCAAAACTGGGTGGAACAGTTAATACTTGAGGGAGGAAATGCAAAATGTTTTTTTGCTGATTAGGGTAGTGGATTGACCAACAGAAACTAAAGAAACAAATGCAAGGTTACTTGTTTAGGAGAAAGAGATCTAGTGGACTGGTAGAAAATGAGAGATATCCTTGACAAGAACTTGTAAAAATTTGGAATTGTAGTTGATCATAATTTCAATATGAGTAATCAGTGCTTCATATTTGCAAAAGAAGACGAGAACGAATTGGCTGCCTCAATAGTACTGCAGGTAGTCTTCAATTTACAACCATTTGTTTAGTAACTGAAGTTGCAAATGGCACTGAAAAAAATAACTTACAACCGGTCCTCAAACTTACAACCACTGCAGCATCTTCATGGTTACATGATCAAAATTTAGGCACTTGGCAACCGACATGTATTTATATTTATAGTCACAGGTTCATAGGTTCACCATTTGCGACCTTCCCAGCTGATGTTCAACAAGTAAAAATGTAGGAAGCCAGATTCACTTAATGTCCGTGGCATAAAAGGTAATCAAATTGGGTGTGATTCACTTTAACAGCCACCTTGTTTAGCAATGGAAATTCTGGTCGCAATTGTGGTCCTAAGTCAAGGACTACATATATTGTGTCCAAATCACAGGAGGTTAATCATTCCATTTTTGTTCTACATTGCTTAGTTACTGTCTTGAGTGTTGTGCAAGGCAGAGTGGGCTCCTTCCAGTTCAAAAACATGGTAGTTAATTTGGTTAGCACGATTTTGACTTAAACACCATCTAAGTGCAGTTTATCTGGCAGCCTAGGCCTATATTGCTAGCAGCAAATGAAACAGTATGTTGTCTAAGCTTTGTATTCTGTCACACATACAACAAAGCACCATAAAACAACAAATCGGTCTTCCTCACTGCTTTGAGAATTAGCATGTCAGCAAGTAAGACCCAGTTGTGTTGATTCACGAAGCAGCTAGACTAAACAAATGGACCGCTGAAACATTGGAGATATCTGTCCTGGCAACGGAAGTTGTATATTATTTATTTATTGCGTTTATATCCCACCATTGAGGGTTGAATTGATTGCAGTATATAGAAGTTTAATAAATGTCTGCTTTGGTATCTACGTGATGGGACCGCTTGCAATTTTACAGTTTTACAGTGGGCTGCTTGCAATTTTACAGTTGCTAAATTTGCATCTTAGAGACCCATTTTTTAATTACAGCAATCTGATTCAAACAATATCTCGAGCCAGATTCAAGAATACCTCATTATTATTGTTTCATGCGCATTGTGAACCACCCATTCGTTGTCTTTACACCTGATGTATCCTAAAAGTAGACATTCCAGGAAAGCCACATTTCTCTGTAGTTCAAAAAAGTCCGGAATCTGGTACACCTAGTCCTCGGCTTTCGACCACAATTGAGCCTAAAATATCTTGTTGCTAAGTGAGACAATTGTTAAGTGAGTTTTGCCCCATTTTTGCCCTTGCCACAGTTGTTAAGTGAATCATTGCAGTTGTTAAATTAGTAACACGGTGGTTATGTGAATCTGGCATCCCCATTGACTTTGCTTGCCAGAAAGTCTAAAAAAATGATCACGTGGCCGGGGATCATGTGTGATCCCATAAATATGAACTGGTTGCCAAGCATCCAAATTTGGGGCGCCAAGGAGGCACTACAACGGTTGTAAGTAATTAATTTTTTTTCACTACCGTTGCAACTTTTGAACAATCACTAAACAAATGGCTGTAAATCAAGGACTACCTGTAATAGCAATTTTCTTTAAAGCAGAGCCCCAATCTTTGGGGACCCCTGCTTTTAAAGTGTCAGCTTTTGTGAGATCCGTGTTGCCCCATCAGATGCATCCTGTAGCC
Organism: Pseudonaja textilis; assembly: GCF_049901715.1. Lineage (NCBI taxonomy): Eukaryota > Metazoa > Chordata > Lepidosauria > Squamata > Elapidae > Pseudonaja > Pseudonaja textilis. The sequence continues at coordinate 326,373,365 of NC_141990.1, forward strand.
ACTATGCGTCTGGTGAAATGAGCTGTGGTTCATAAAAGCTTATGCCTTTTAATAATTTTTGTTTCTCGGAGTAATGCTAGTAACTTAAACTAAGCTTGGAATCTCACTACTATTTTGTAGAAGGATGACCAAGTGTCCCCTTGACAAAAAACCAACAACGAAAGGGGTTTTTGGTTTTGCCATTTCCTGAGTGATTCCTCAATTCCTAAAATTGGGGCAAATTAAATGGGTTAGCAGGAAGCCCTTTCATTAGGGTAATTATGCTGCCCCTTTTGTCTGTCACCACAGTCAACCCGTGTGGGCAAATTAAGAAGGTCACTTTTTCCCTTCAATGTTTTCTGCCTCCCCCCCCCCCCTTGCAAAGCTGGGCCTCTAGGAAACTTTGCAAAGATTTGCCTCTTTATAGGTGAGCTCATGTAAAGATTATGAGGGGCCTATTAGGCCTCTTAAAATGGTATCCATGGTACAAGGTCCCCAAGGTGGTTGGGAGGAGTTCTCTGGTGACTTCCTCCCAACGAATTTAGAAATAGTGGGAAGACAGAGATGATCCTGAAGAAGGCCAGGCCAGAAGGTCCCAGCCGGTATTCTCTGAGACGGTGGGTCCTCTCTTAAAAATGAACAAAGACGAAACTTGTGGAAAGTACTTAAGTTGAATGGGGGGGTTGCTTTTCTAAAATGCCAGTGGAGGTGGGGACAATTGTTCTTCTACCTTCGTTCGTAGACACAAGAAATGATAATTGCGTTAATACTGGGAAGGACTGTATTATGCAGGTAGTCCTCAACTTACAACAGTTCATTTAGTGGCCGTTCAAAGTTACAACGGCACTGAAAAAAAGTGGTTTATGACCATTTTTCACACTTATGACCGTTGCAGCATGCCCATGGTCACATGATCAAAATTCAGATGGTTCCTATTTATGACGATTTCAGTCTCCAAGGGTCAGGTGATCTCACCTTTTGCGACCTTCTGACAATCAAAGTCAAGGGGGAATCCAGATTCACTTAACAATTAAGTTACTAACTTAACAAACGCAATGATTCACTTAACAACCGTGGCAAGAAAAGTCGTAAAATGGGACAAAACTCACTTAACAAATGTTTCACTTAGCAACATACATTCTGGGCTCAATTGTGGTTGCAACTTGAGGACTATCTGTATTTGCACTGATGATAGAATATGTCTTGTTTTAACTAGCTACCTGGTTCTCTAAAGTAGTACTTTGCTGCTCCATTTAATGATGTACTCGAGTTATTTTCTCTCAGAAGAATCACTTACAGAAGCTTGGAGTTGTTCCGGTTCCTTTCCTCAATTCCCCCCCTCCTAACACACACACACACACACACACACACACACGCACACACACACACATGAGTGACAACAAAGGTTCTTGTTTCCATGAGAACATGATGTGGGTGAAGTGAAGACAAAGGCTCATGGGAGGTTCCAGTCCAGCCCTCTGAAGACTTTAGGAGAAACATAAAAATAACCAGGGAGGTGTTGGCCTGACTCATTGCCGTCCTTTTCAGTAGAATTCAACCCCCCTGCCCAAGACAGGAGTCTTATGCCATCCTGGACAAATGGTCAAGTCTTTTCTTGAAAACTTCCAGCAATGGACCACTCACAACTCCAGCAGGCAAGCTGTTCCAAATCATTCTCCCTGTCAGAAAATTTCTCCTTATGTCTGGGTTGGATCACCTTCTGACACACACTTCCACCCATTGCTTCTTGTCCTGTCCTCTGGTGCTTTGGAGAATCAATCAACTTCTATTTCCCTGTGATAGCCTTTCAAGTATTGAAAAGCTTTCTCTTGTTAGGCTAAACATACCTAGTTCCCTTAGTAGTTCATCATGCAGTTTAGCCTCTGTACCCCTTATCATCTTCGTTCTTCTCTGCATTCTTTCTAGGATCTCAGAATCTTTTTTTATCTTGTGGTGACTGGATGCAGTATTCCTCGCGTGGCCCCACTAGTGCAGTATAGAAGGTTCCTATCACTTCTTGTGAACTTCATACTATCCCTCTGTTGAGGTAATCTAGGAATGCATTGGCCTTTGTGGCAGCTACAGCACCCTGGTGACTTATACTTAAGCCCTGGTACACCAGGACCCCAGCTAAATCCCTCTCACGGCCACTAATATTAAGCCAGGTACTGCCCATCCTGTACCTATCCATTTGGTTTTTCCTGCTTAAGTACAAGACCTTAACTTTTCTCACCACTGAACTGCATCTTGTTGGATAAGGGCCCACACTTACAGTCCTATCAAGATCCTTCTGAATGTTGAATCTGCTTTCCAAAGGGTTTGCAATTTCCTCCAGCTTGGTGTCATCTGCAAATTCGATAAGCACCTCTCGGTTCCTTCAGCTAGGGCACTTATAAAGATGTTGAAGAGCACTGGGCCTAAGACAGAACCATGAAATACCCCACTGCATGCTTCCTTTCATGTAGATGTAGTGCCATTGAGGACCTGAGTGCTGAATGCAGCTGATCAGCCAACTGCAAATCCATTTGCTGATGGTACTGTCTATCCTGCATTGTTCTATATCAGTGGTGGCTAACCTTTAGCCAGAAATTGTGTGCGCACTTGCATGCTCGTGCTCACATGCTAGTACCCAGAAGGCAATGCGTGTCCCCCCCACGTTCCCTACTCATGCGTGCGCAATCCCCACCCCCTCCACCCCCTTATCTGCACTGTGCCTCACAGCTGATTTTCTGCCGGTTTAAGGCCTTTTTCGGCCTCCCAAAGGCTTGAGGAAGGTTTCTGCAGGCTTCTATAAGCTTTGTAGGTCGAAATCTAGCCCCGTTTTGTCACTTCCTGTTTTTCTGAAAATACCAGTCGTGTCCATCTTAATTAATAAACCCTGCCCATCACAATCGTAACTTATGATGTTCGTAAAGTGGGTTGGTCATGTTAGGCGGTTACTAAGCAAACCAGTGATTTACTATGGATTTTGTTTTACCAAAAACCAGAAGTAAATGCCGTGTTTTGGCAAACGCATCATCAAATATGGTCATGTGACTGCAGGACACTGCAAACTGCTATAAATGCATCCTGGTTGCCAGAAGTGAGTCATGTGGCTGTGGGGAGTATGTGACCGTTGGAACTTTGAATCTGGGTCATAAGTATGCCCCCCCCCCCGATTGGTCCGTTGGAAGTCTGAATGGTTGTTAAGCAACCAGTCGTAAAGTAAGGACAACCTGTAATATGGAAATGGTTTGCCATTTGTCATCCTTATTTTCATCGTCTTACTCTACCCTACATGAGTTTTCTCTGTTGACTCTCAGTGAAAAATGGTGTCCAAGAATAGTCAAGGTTGACTGTGTTACCACCTGCTCTGATTGCAAGATAGAAAGCCTTGTATAATAGTAGGACGTTTGGTTTATGACTAAGCTTATTCTGTCAGTTGTTTGTCCTAATATGGGGATAATTACAGGTTGCGCCTTAAGTAGAAGAAAAATCCATTTGCATGTAAAGTTCTCTTCAATCCTTCATGTTTCTTAAGACGCCATTTTCAGTGTGGTGCTTCAAAATTGGATAAAAAGATAAACCACACCAAAGGCCTGAGAGGACTTTTGAAGCAGCATAAATGGGACATGGGGCGTTGCAATGGGATGAGAAAATTGGGAGGATTCAGCCAGGCAGTCTTAAGCAAGGGGACCAAGCTGCCTGCTTAGACAGGAAATGTGTGGATCCAGGTCATTTTAATATTTTCCTGGTTGCTATGTAAATTATTAATCACATGTTTTATCCCCACAGTTACCATGTGAGGTACGCAGGAGGCAAGGAAGTAAATTTATGGCTGGGCATAAATAATATGAAGGTGGATCACTTTGGATTGAATTCAACACTGTAAATGCTATTATAGCTTCCATTTTTTGCAATAGATCCTTGGAGTTCTCTGGCTGTGGCTGTGTCTTCGTTAGCCTCCATTTATTTATTTAAATCATTTATATACCACTTCCCATGGAAGGCATTTTAAGGATGAAATTGAAAAGCAGTATAATCAAATGACAGTAAATTCAAGGGAGCCACATAAAACGTGTACATTAAAATGAACTGTGGGATGGAAAGAAGAAAATAGCTCCCTGCCACTCACAGAGGAAGTGCTAGGTGAAAACAAAAATTGGCTACATTGGATGCCTAAATAGAATAATAGTAGGCCTCCTTCAAATATCAAAGAGCAAGTAACACCATGGAGAAGACCATATTGCGAATGGCCAAAATGATGTCCATTTTACAATGCCTATTTCAGAGCCTTCCCAAGTGATCATTCTGATTATTCAGGTTCTGATGCCTTAGAGCAGGGGTCCCCAATCTCCACCCCACCCGCGGGGCCAGGGCTCGTTCAGAACTGGGCCGCAGAAGTGGCAAGTGAGTGTGCGCACAGCTGCATTTGTGTGGACAACAGGTGAATTTGCACCCAAAGTTCCATTTGTGCAAGCGGCAGGGTGTGTGTGCACGCCCACCTCTTGTGCAAATGGAGTTGGGCGCACACATATTCCACCTTTGCGCAGAACCATCCCCCCTCTCTCTCTGCCGGTCCGCAAAGCCAGAAAGGTTGGGGAAGAGAACATTCACATAAATATTCAAATTCATCTCTCAAAAGTCCAGCCTCATAAAAATCTGAGAATTGGTAGAGGCATTGAGTCCAGCCCTTCTCAATACAAGAATCCATATTAAAGCAAGTAGTTGCAAGTGGCTTCTAAATCTGTTTAAACACATCCAGTGAAAGGGAAACCTTCTACCACCTCTCATGGTGATTGGTGTTGACCTGTCCTTACGGTTCACTTGTTTTTGTCCTCTAACATTTGGCTCAAATTGACTTCCATGTCCTGTATTGGGGGATGAGAGAGAATGGATTGTAGGTGAGACTTAACAACTATTTGAAAAGGGCTATCATCTGCTTTTCAAGGCTAAGCAAACCTAATTTATTATATCTCTCCTCATAGAATTTAGTTGCTAGAATGCAAAGCAGTAAGCATGCTGCATATTTGGTCGTCCTCTTCTCACTTCTACAGCTTGCTAGCACTTTTGGGGGGAAGTCATTCTTTACAGACTGGCATGAAATGTCTAATCCTCTTCTCCACAAGAAGGCTCAGGATTTCTGGGAATTGCCCACATCTGCCTTTCCTCTTTAGAAGAAACGTCTACTGTTGCCAGATACCTGGAGAGTCTATCCTAATCCATGAAAGTTCACTGAGTGACACCAGACCAATTTTGGGTTTTTTTGTGAGGGGGTGGGGAAACACAAATTGCCGTATTAAACAGTCTTGAGCTCCTAAAAAAAAACATGGGGTATAAAATCAATATAGAGGGTTATTGTTGTACAAGCCAAGTAGAGATTCATATATGGACTTTTTCATATTTGCAAGATAAGGAAACCCCACTTATCCAAGTTTTTTTAAGCATCTCCTTTTAAGTCAAGCTTACTTCATTATCTGCTGTCAGGAAACAAACTTCTAGAGCCTTTGTAACAGCAGCCACAGCAGCAGATATTCTTACAATCCAGGGTTTTGCGTTTAATATGGAAGAACAAATGCAGTATAAATATTAACCTCTGAAATTTGGGGGAGCTGACTAGGCCTCAGTTTATACATACTCTAAATTTACCACAAGGTCCCCACTAATGATTTTTGTGAAAAAAATTTAAATGGGGACTCCTTGCTGCTGTCACTAGATAAACTAGGAAAGCAACCGAAGAAATAAATATACAAGTATTCTCAACTTACGACCATAATTGAGCCCAACGTTTCTGTTGCTTAATGAGCCAAGAGTTTTGCCTCATTTCACGACTTTTCTTGCCACAGTTGTTTGTTTATTTATCAAGTTTATTGGCCGCCGGTCTTAACCACAAGGTAACTCTGGGCTGCTAAACAATAATAAAAGTGAATCACCACAGTTGTTAAATTAGTAATATGGTTGTTAGGCGAATCTGGCTTTCCCACTCACTTTAGAATAGAATAGAGTGAATGAGCTGCAAGGGATTTGGAGGTCTTCTAGTCCAGTCCCCTGTCAAGCAGGACATCCTATAACATTTCAGATACCATAAGTGACTGTCTAGATCAAGGGTTTCCAACCTTGGCGACTTTAAGACTCATGGACTTCAACTCCCAGAATTCCAAAGCTGGCTGAGGAATTCTGGGAGTTGAAGTCCACAAGTCTTAAAATCGCCAAGGTTGGAGACCCTGCTCTAGACCAGTGATGGTGAACCTTCTTGGCACTGAGTGCCCAAACCGGAAACGCGCATGCATGCAGGCTGGACCGCTGGAAACCCGAAAACCAGCTGGCCGGTGCTCATGCATGCGCTGGCCAGCTGGTCTTTGCGTGCGGTGGAGTGCCAGAAACCGGAAAACCAGCTGGCGACAGCGCGTGTGCCCACAGAGAGAGGGTTCTATTGGTTAATTGTTCTCACCGTTAAGAAGTTTCTCCTTAATGCCAGGTTGCTGTTGTCCTTGATTTGTTTCCATCCATTGTTTCTTGTCCTGCCTAGAGGTCTTTGGAGAATAATTTGACTCCTTCCTTTTTGTGTATCATTTTTTTCTTTAGACCAGCCAAACCCAAATCCTGCAGCCTTTCTTCATGTTTTAGTCGCTTTGCTTGTCCAAAGCTTGCAAAAGTTGATCACATGACCCTAGTACGCTGCAACCGTCATAAATGAGTCAGTTTGCCAAGCATCTGAATTTTGATCATGCGACCTAGAGATGTTGCAGTGGTTCTGAGTATGAAAAATGGCCATAGCTTTTTCAGTAGCATAACTTCAGACAATCACTAAACAAATTTTGTAAGTCATTGACTACTTGTATTCTGAGGGGAAAAATTTTACATTGAATTAGCACAAGTCAGATACATGGGGTATATGTGTCTATTTTGTTGTGCTGTTGACAGTCTCAGTACGTATAGAGAAGACCATCACTTACAAACAGACAACTTGTGCATTGTAGCCAGACAATAGGTACTTGCTTGGGAGTGGTATTCAGCAGTCTAATTAATTAAAACCCAGTAAATGAACTGTAGTTATTAGTTTTAATTCACAAGAAATTTGTTCAGGGATGTGTCCGTTGGATTTGTTTATTTCACTGCTTGGAGAGATTCCCCCAAATGGATATTTCCTGGCAAGCAGCTTTTTACTGCCATATGATTGATTTCAATATTTTCTTTCCCCCTTCCTTCCTTTTCAATTTTTTGTTTTGTTTTTGCAGTGAGTCAAGTGACTTCTTCCTGTGTCATCTGTTTATAGGATACTGTGAGAGAAGGGGGAGATCTGACATTTTAGGATGAAAGTGTGCAGGTTGGTGATGGCGTTCATGGCCGTGAGGAAACTTTTGTATTAAAAGAAAGGAGTGCAGCTTGGTTGACACTCTAGGCCTGAAGCAGCGGGCGTGGCTTTTGCTATATTAAGTCCTGGGCTGGTGCCAGCATAGTCTTGCAATGTCCATTTAAAGGCCTTGTCTCACGTAATGGATCCAGGCTGGCTTTCTGTAAAACCTTGGAATTTTATTATAGTTTATCCATATAATATTTGAATGGCATCACTCTAGTTTTTCTGTACTTCTCAGGGACTGGATAATAATTATTAAATAATCCCTATGAAATAAGACAATCAAGAAAGGATTTTAGGTGGAAAAAAAGATGTATTAAAAGCAAGCAGTTACAGTACCTAAAATAAAATTTGCTGTCCGGAGCTTCCGGAGTTGTACCATGGAGTTGTGCAGTTTAGATCAGGGGTCTCCAATCTTGGCAATTTTAAGACTTGTGGACTTCAACTCCCATAATTCCTCAGCCAGATGAGATTATCAAGGATCTACTGTATGTCTTGTCCCTTTGATCTGTGATCAGTTGGATCGCAGATAACTTTTCTGTCAGATGTTACAAGACCAAGCAGGGTGTTAAGGAAGCGATTCCCTAAAATTATGCTGTCTTTTAGAGTTTCTAAACGAATCGCTTATACACTGAAAGAATCGCAAAGCGATAACTAGATTGCAGGATTGGTGTGAATGATGGAATCTCCTGCCAACAATGCTGACTGCCATTTGAATGGTATTAGGCGAAGCATCAGACTAGGCTAGGGAAAAGGGGCAGGTTGAAATTTACCTTCTCCGTGTCACTTAGGTGATGTTAAGTCAGGGGTTTTCTTGGATTAACCTATCTCCCCAGGCCTTTGTGGTATAATGGTCAGAGCAGAATCTTTCCCTGTGTTGCAGTAGTCATATACTTTGGAATATAATGTCCTTATTAATGGTCAGGAACGCTGGGTCTTGTATATTCAAAACCTAAGAAAGGCCTTGACCCAAAGGTGCTTTTTCAAGAGGCCACTGGACTTTCTGGTTTTTCTTTGAAGACGTTTCACTTCTCATCCAAGAAGCTTCTTCAGCTTTGACTGGATGATGTGGAATGGAAGGACCAGCTGTCAACAAGGAGTATAAATCCTTCCATTCCAAACCATCCAGTCAGAGCTGAAGAAGCTTTTTGGATGAAAAACGAAACGTCTTCAAAGAAAAACCAGAAAGTCCAGTGGCCTCTTGGAAAAAACAAAGCACCTTTGGGACAACCATGACCGGAATGACTGAGAATCTCTATAGACAGATAATCCTTGACTTACAACCATTTGCTTAGCAACTATTTGAAGGTACAGCGGCACTGAAAAAAGTGACTTATGACTGGTCCTCGCGCTAATGACTGTTGCAGCATCCTTACAAATCATGTGATCAAAATTCAGGTGCTTGGCAGCTGGCATTTATTTTCAAGGCTGGCAGTGTTCTAATCACCATTTGTGACCTTCCCAGCTGGCTTCCAACAAGCAAACTCAATGTGGAGAGTCGGATTGATTAAGAACCTCATGATTCACTTAACAATTGCAGTGATCCGCTTAACACCTGGCAGAAAAGGACACAAAACTGCTTTGTTTAACCATGGAAGTTTTGCTCCTAATTGTGGTTGTAAGTTGAGGATTACCTATAGCGTTGGGGCATGGGTTTCAAATCCCTACCTCAGCTGTAAAGCTCAGTGGCCTAATTTACATCAGTTATTTCTCAACCCTAGCAAATTTAAGGTGTGTAGACTGCAACTTCCAAAATACCAAAGCCAGCATTTTTTTTCCTGTTATTTGTTACATACTGTTGTTATTTGAACGTAATGTCCTGAGTTGCATGTCAGATGGACAACTGTATACATTGAGTTAGTGAATGAATGAAACAATCCTTTCAGGAATGTGATGGTGGTGATAATGAGAGTTTTGCTTTATTCTTCTTCCTAAGGAAGTTCAGAATGGTAAAAAAAAGGGTGGGTGGGTAATAAAGTAACCTGCACTATTATCTCAATCTAGTTAGGTTCCTCTTAGAATATTAGCAGAGTATGCTTATTTGTACTTTATGAATGGTGAATCTTGTATCACATGTGGCCTTTGGCTATCTGGAAATATTTCCTTCACTGTTTTTTTAAAGCTCCTAGTCCCCAAAACATACTTGAAAGTTATTCTTGTGTTTTCTGTGACAGCTTAGTGAACTTCTAAATCCATCCATCCATCCATCTGAGAACAGCTTTACTAAATCAGACCAAGAGCTTATCTAGTCCACCCCTTTTGCTTCCTAGAAGCGGAGTACTGATTTAGCAAATGTCTCTCAAGTATGCTTTTTTCAAAAGGCAAATGGACTTTGTTTTTTTCCCTTGAGGAAGACATTTTGCTTCTCATCCAAAGAAGATTCTTCAGTTCTGAATGGAAGTCGTTTCTTGCATGAGAAGCGAAATAAGTATCTTCCTTGCGTGGAACCATCCCCTGCCCCCTCACTACCACCACCGGTCTGCAAAGCTTTGGGAACTCTGATGTTGATGGTTAGCCAACATGTTCACCTAAAAACCAGATTGCAAACAACAGAAAGGGAAGCCTGCAATCTTCACATCATATTGGGCAGTTTTACTGTCCATTTTCTGCTCCTTCAGGCATTCAAGGCAAATTGCAACAGTAGAGAATACGTGACATTCAAATTAATACAGAGTCCTCGACTTACAGCAGTTCTTTTAGTCACTGTTCAAAGTTACATTGGCACTGAAAAAAGTGACCCATGACCCTTTTTCACCCTTATGACTGTTGTAGCATCCCCATGGTCACCCTGATCAAAAATCAGATACCTGGCAACCAACTCCTATTTATGACAGCTGCAGTGTCCTGAGGCCACGTGGTCTCCCTTTGCGACCTTCTGACAAGCAAAGTCAATGGGGAAGCCAGATTCACTTTGCAGCCGTTGTACTAATTTCACTGCAGTGATTCACTGAACAACTGTGATAAGAAAGGTCATAAAGTAAGGCAAAATTCACTTAATTGTTTTGCTGAGCGACAGAAATTTTGGGTTCAGTTGTGATCTTAAGTCGGGGAAATCAACTCACAGATCACAAAGAACTAGTGATGTAAATGAGGGCCTGCTAGCAGTTGAAGTTCCGCTTTTACTCATTAATTTCAATAGTAGTGATTTATTGAGGTTAATAAATGAATAATTGCATTAAAGAAATACTCAAAGTACTTCCTGTTTTTGTTGAAATTACAACAGCCTTGGAAAGTGAGCAGGTTCTCCTCCTCCTTGCATTGGCGATGAAATTGGGGTTTAATGATCCTATCATATGGGACAAAATTCCATCTCTTAGCAGGATATGACCAGTTTTCTGCTTTAAAGAAATCTATATCCATTTCTTCATGCAATGTATAATCATAAATTCATGTTTTTTAAATGTCTGAATGAAACGTTTCAACTATTGTTGATTTTCTTCAGCTGTATTGAATGAATGAAATTAACTGCCCTGTTTAATGCCACTTGCTATATAAGTATCTCTGAACAAGCTAAAGTATTTAAAATAGATGTTGGACCAAGATACTGCTAAGAACTAACCTAAAAAGTACAACATTTTTCTCATGAAATTTCATGGAAAACTTTAGACTATATTGGGTTGCAATGTGTGTGTGTGGATAAGTCTATTTAGCAGTAAGACCCACTGGCTGAGTGGGGCTAATTTTCATGAAATAAAAGAGGTATGTTTTCATTTTTAATGTGAATTACGCTGCTTTGTTAAAACAAATTCCAAGCTTATTCTGACACTTTTATCTGAAAATGTGCTCTGCAATTATTTTTGGAACTTCCCAGTCCAAGTGATAATACATCTGGTTCTTGTGTTGCCTGCAAAATAACAGCTTTAAAATGAACAAAAACAAACAAAAATTACAGAACATTTGCAGCAAAAGGTTTTTTTTTTTTGTAGAACTGTCTGCCCCTTCAACAATTTTCAGTGTTCATTGAGGTAGGGATCCTATATAAAGACTGGCAGTACACCATATTTTATAGACTGAACTGTTTGTCAGACTCCTTCAGCAGAAGGTGCAATGTCCTATCGCATCTTTGGCAAATAAAATGCTTCCACATGGCTACAGCCTTGATATCTGGGGTACAAAAATAAGGATATCCACTAGATGGCAATCAGTGTTACATCTTCTGTTTCTTTGCTGCCATCTTGTGGTGGTCACAATTAATGTATCCTTAACATACTGATAGAGGGATGCAGTGGTTCAGTGGCTAAGAGCTGAGCTTGTCGATCAGAAAGGTTGGCAGTTTGAATCCCTAGCACTGAGTAACGGAGTGAGTTCCAGTTAGTTGTCTCAGCTTCTGCCAACCTAGCCGTTTGAAAGCAGGTAGAATGCAAGTAGAAAAATAGGGACCACTTTGGTGGGAAGGTAACAGCGTTCTGTGCGCCTTCGGCGTTTAGTCATGCCAGCCACATGACCTCGGAGACATCTTCGGACAGCGTTAGCTATTTGGTTTTGTAATGGAGGTGAGCACCGTTCCCTAGAGCCGGAAACGACTAACATGTATGTGCGAGGGGAAACTTTAACATACTAATAACTGTATAACTAATACCTTTAACGTACTAATAACTGAGGATGTCTGAATCATTTTGAAACAGATTGCAAGTTAGTTCTCGTTACAACTATTTGTTTGGTGACTTTGCTGGGTATGATAGACTCAAAAATAGAAAAAAATATATCAATATTTAATCTTGCACATTATAACGGCAGCTAGAATAAGTTATGCTCGAAATTGGAAACTGTCTATTGTCCCTTCAGAGGAGATGGTCATTAAAAAAAATCACGAGTGTGCAGAGATAGATAGCCTAACCAAATTACTAAAAAACAACAAAGATAGTGAATACTACAAAGTTAGGAACTGTTGGTACGAATGGTTAAAGAAAAAGCAACATTTGACAACTGAATAAGTTATGAAACTATGAAGGACATGCATTTAATCATAAAGTATTCTGTGAAATTAAAACATTAAAAGAACGAGGAAGGTATTGTAACAAGGTAGATCACGTCAATGTTATGGGGTAAAAGAAAAAAAGAAAAGAAAAATGTCGCCAATGCTCAATACCTGCTGCAAAAATATATATACGTATATATATTTGTTTATATGTTTGTTTGTTTCTTCTTAAATGTTTTAAATATATGGAACTTAAATAAACTTTATTTAAAGAAAAAAAAGTTCAGATGCTTAGCAGCTGGCATGTATTTCTGACAGTTGCAGTGTCCCGGGGTCATGTGATTATCTTTTGCAACCTTCTGACAAGCAAAGTCCATGGGCAAGCCAGATTCACCTAACCTTGTTACTTACTTCACAGCTGTGGCAAATCACTGAACAGCTGTGGCAAGAAAAGTTACAAAATGGGGCAAAGTCGCAGCTGTCTTGCTTAGCAAAGAAATCTTAGGCTCAGTTGTAAATCAAGGACTACCTATACTAGCAACCAAACTGAAGAAAAACATGAGTGAGCAATAATCCAATTCCACTCACTAAAGCAGGGGTCTCCAACCTTGGCAACTTTTTAAGACTTGTGGACTTCAGCTCCCAGAATTCCTCAGTCAGCTTGGCACTAAAGGGCACAGGGAAAAAGCTGATTGAAGTTAACACCCAGGTGTCTATCAAGACTCTGAATCATCCAGGTCATAGTTGTCCCAAAGGTGTTTTTTTTTTTTTCCTTCTAAAAGGCAACTGGACATTCCTTGTTTTTTCTTTGAAAACGTTTCGTTTCTCATTCAGTTCTCCTGAGAACTGTTGTAGAAGCTTCTTAGATAAAAAGCAAAACGTTTTCAAAGGAAAAACAAAAAAACAAAGTCCAGATACATTTTGGAAAAAAGCATCTTTGGGATTAAGACACAGGGTTTTTTATATGACAAACCTATCCTGAGTCTAAACAATGATCTAAACCAGGTAAATATTTTCATTATTGGCTTGCTTTGTGATTGCAACTTTTATTCAGAATCTTCACTTTCCGCACAGTTGGTCCTTCTCTGAACTATCCACCATACAAATCTACTTAGGAGCAGGAGTGGGTTTCTACCAGTTCGCACCTATTCGCTAGAACCGGTTGTTAACCTTGCTAAGTAGTTCAGAGAACCGGTTGTTAGAAGAAATTACTGGCCTAATCCTGTAAGGAAGGCAGGAAGGAAACATTCTGGTGTTGCTTACAGAAACTGCCTCTCCGTTAACCCTTATTATATTCTTGGCAGGACTAGACTTCCTGTCTCAGGAACTTCTCTGGAGTTTTTTTCCCCCTCCTTTGCTGGTACTTTGCTTGTGTGGAGTGACCATTCAAAGTTACAATGGCACTGAAAAAAAGTGACTTATGACCGTTTTTCACACTTATGACTGTTGCACCACCCCCACAGTCATGAGAGGCCAGGTGAGGCGATGTGAGTGATATTGAGTTGGCCATGCCCAGCCAATAACATGACCACCAAGCCATGCCCACCAACTAAGCCACGCCCACCAACTAAGCCATGCCTACAGAACCAGTTGTTAAAAAAACTGAATCCCACCCCTGCTTAGGAGCAACACTAGCTGCCTAAGGTCTTTTCCTGCAGCAACATACGTTGTGTGATCCTCAGCCTGTTGAGGTTCTCTCCTGCAGATCGAGAGGCTTTTTGGGATCTTCCTGATCAGAATCCAGGGCCTTGGGGTTCTGTACAAACAGGAACCAATTCCTCCTCCCTGCTGTGCTGGGCCTGTATAATTAAAATAACCTTTTAAAAAACCTGGAAAGGGTGGGGTGTGGGCCCAAGCTGTACCCTTCCAACAAAATACTGGAAAAGGTTGCAGACAGAACAGGCAAGAAACTTTTAATGTGGAAGTTCGTGGTAAAACTACAAGCTGAACTCAAATGAAAAACAGGTCTTTAACTTCCTTAATCAGAAAGTCCTTGAAAACACCTCCAACTTTCTTCTACTGGTGCGTTTCACAAAGAAATTGCAACCTATCATTAAATCTGGATCGAGTCTTTCAAAACAAACAGGGAATAAAAATGATCTGTGTTCATTGCGGCTGTTTACATCATAAGAAATATTCCCTCAAAGTTATGAGTAATTTCCAAATGTTGTTTTCCCTGCATAAACCTTCCTCCCTCATTCTGCCATTAGGAACAGTCCGATAGGTATAAAAACAGCTATGTGTGAACAGCAGTTTTCTGAAAACTTAGGCCGCAGACGTTCCATATTTGTCGTTCGGCCGCTGAAGTTGAAAAATCAGGAAATAAAGATCAGGTAAGAGCCCGGGTGGGTGGGCAGGTGGGCAAACACATCAGCAGACATAGAACCGGTTCTATGTCTGCTGCTCTTCAGAGCTACTGGTTCTACAGAGGTGGACAGAACCGGTAGAAACCCACCCCTGCCCAAAGGCATCAACTGGTCACTGCAAGGAATTGAATACAGGTAGTCCTTGACCAAAATTGAACCCAAAATTGAGGTTGCTAAGTGAGACATTTGTCAAGTGAGTTTTGTCCCATTTTACGACCATTCTTAGCACAGTTGTTAAGTCTGAATCTGGCTTCCCCATTGACTTTGCTTGTCAAAAGGCTACAAAAGGTGATCGCATGACTCCAGGACGCTGCAACTGTCATAAATATGAGTCAGCTGCCGAGCGTCTGAATTTTGATCACCTGACAATGGGGGTCATGTGGTAAGTATGAAAAACGGTCATAAATCCCTTTTTTAAAGTGTTGGCGTAACTTGGAACTGTTGTAAAGTCGAGCGCTCCCTGTATTACAGCATACTATTATATGCTTAACTTATTTTTAGCAGGCTGATGTGTTAGTGTAGTTCAGAAATAGTCATTGTTTTATAGTAGTCTGTCTCTATCAAATCACAGAAGTGGCCGCCTCTGTCACAACCTGTTTTGTGAGGCTTTCTGAGTCATCTGGTTGTTTACTTGGGGAGGGGGGGGAAGTAGGATGTGGGTTTCAGTCTGATAGAGCAGGAGTGGTCTTTTATCAGTTCTTGCACAAGGAGGCATCCTCGTGAAGCCTCCATGTCCAGAAGCAGCCTCTTTAAGAATATCAGCTGCCCCAGAACAAATGGCCGGCAGGATGGGGGAAATCCTTGTGATTTGTCATGGTTTAGTGTGGCCTTTTGTGTCGCTATTGTTGAAAATTGTATACTGGATGAAACAGACCAAGTTGTGTTAGTAGGCACGGAGACTTTTAAGGGCACTGGAAGATCCCTTCATTTATAGTGTTTCCCGTCTTTATGATGTGTGGAATTCAACTCTCAAAATTCCCCAGCTGACAATACCGGCTGGGGAATTCTGGGAGTTGGAGTCCACACACTTTAAAGGAAATTTAAGAGCAAGAAACACTGAAGAAGAAGATCCCAAACTTGTTCACTGACATTGTCTCTTACTGAGGGCACACATCTTGGTGGCTTTGTAAAGACAAATGAGCTCCGGACAATGAGCCCCAAGTTACCTTTAATTCAGCATTCAGATCTTGCATCTTCCGGAATCTCTCGTTTCGACACTTCTGCGGATGATGCTCCCAAAATTCAGCAACTTGCCGGATGTATGTTTACTCCCCCCCCCTTTTTTTTTCAAATGCCACAAATTTACTTAACATCCCTGAAAAGCCTCCAAAATGCCTAAAAAACCTAGCTCTACCTTCTGCAGAACCTCTACATTTCGAGGCAGTGGTCTTGGACAATTTAGAAAAGAAACGCATCCCTAGGTTTTAAAGTGGACAAAAGAAGAAAAAAAAATGCAAGCGCGGTCCCAAAATGTTACGACGGCCTGATCTTGCGTTCCAGTGTGCGTAACTTTGTCTCTAATACATCATCCCTTGTAACTATTTTTCTTATTTCAACAAGAAAGTTGTAATCTTTGTTCTAAATGATCATTTCAGCAGAGTTCTGTAGCCTGGTCAGTTATTATTTTAAAAGGAACCCTTTGTTGTTCGATGCTGCCTGCTAAATCTTCCAGTTCACCTTTTCTTTCTGCCTTGCTGTGCAATTCTTCAAGGCCTTGTCTTCTTAGTAAATCCAGCCTCTTTAGCACAATTACTTCTTTCTCTTTTTTTCCCTTCCCTCCCTTTCTCTCTCTCTCTTTCCCTCCCTCTCTCTCTTTCTCTCTCTCTCTCCCTTTCTCTCTCTCTCCCTTTCTATCTCTCTCCCCCTCACTCTTTCCCTCTCTCCCTTTCTCTCTCTCACTCTTTCTCTCTCTCTCTCTCCCTCCCTCTCTCTCTCCCTCTCTTTCCCCTCCCCTCTCTCTTTCTCTTTCCCTCCCTCTATTTCCCTCTCTCTCCCTTCTCTCTCTCTCTTTCCCTCTCTCTCTCACTTTCTCTCCCTCTCTTTCCCTCTCTCTTTCTCTCTCTCTTTCTCTCTCTCTCTCCCCTTCTCTCTCTCTTCCCCTTCTCTTTCCCTTTCTCTCTCTCTCTCTTCTCTCCCTCTCTTTCCCTCTCTCCCTCCCTCTCTCTCTTTTCCTCCCTCTCTCTCCCTTTCTCTCTCTCTCTCTCCCTCTTTCTCTTTCCCTCCTCCCTCCCTCTCTCTCTCTCTCTCTCTGTGGAGTCCTAAGGTCATTCCTGCAACTGCTCCGGAAGCGTAAGCCAGCTTAGAGGGGCAAGAGCCGGCCTCGTTTATTGGCTCCCTTAGAGGAGGAAGCTTCTTCCCGGAGTCTCTCCCTGACTTTTTTCGGAACGCCCACTGGAAACAGCTTCCAGTCTCTGATGTGACACTTGAACGCACAGATAACCTCGTTCTACGCTGGGGTATCCTTTTTTTAATTTTTCTCCCCCTTCCACCATCACTTCGTCCCCAAGTGGGGAAGGGGCTCTGTTCTGAAAACCCGTGCTTGAGCCGTTTCCTTTTCTTGGCCGCTGAGCTTTTGGAGGAGGTCGTACGCGGCGGCAGCTCTTTGCGTGAGAAGTTGACTGGAGTTCGGCAGGCTTCCCTGCCGGGAAGAGGAGGAGGAGGAGGGGAAGCTACGAAGTGGGGCAGGGCCCTGAGCCTCCACTCAGCTGGTAATTTCCTCTTCTTCGTAAGCAGCAGCGTGTGGGTCAGATGAAGTCAGGGAGAGCGAAACGTTGAGCCTTGTGGGAGACACCTCTTCTTTGTCATCCTGAATCCCTCGGGGTCCTTTCTTGAAGAAACGGAATTAGGATCTCCAACTCACCCGTAGCTTCGTGTTCTGTTGGGGGCATTGTTTTCTCCGCAGCGTCTTGCGTTTGGCTCTCGGGTGGGAGGAAGAAGCTTGGTGGTTCAACTTTTGTTTCAAAACCTTTCCTGCTTTCTGTCTCTCTGTCGGTGTAAGCAATACTGTAACGCCGTGCCTTAAGAGACACTGATTTTGGATTTAACAGGGGGAAATGAGAGACGTTGGGCATTAACAAAAAGTAAACAATCGCTTAGAATTTATGGTAGTATTTTTTTTTTTTCACCAATTTCTATGGGGCCGCTTCCTCCGTTTCGATTTATTTGGCTCCTACTGAAATTTGCCGTGTGCTGCATGAGGCCAGTGGGGCAGCAGAAAAGGTTTGCCAAAGCGAGTGAAAACCCTGCCCCACCCCAGTCTTCCGCGATCAATCGCAGCACGCATTTTGTTCCTGCCAAGGGTTTTTCAAGCTTGCCAGGGGAACCTCGAAAAGCAGGTATTCAGGTTGCTGTTGAAAACAAGAAGGAAATTTCCCAGGCTGTTGAATTCAGCACCCCGTACCAACTTCTGTAGTGCATCTTTAAAAATGGGCAAGGAGTGTGATTTGATTAGGGATGTTCCCATCGTTTTAAGATAAAAGTTCATGCGGCATGAATATATTTGTTTCCAGGGTCTTTTATTTTTAGTATGTGTTAGGGAGAGTAATTAAGGCAGCTGTCTTGAAACACACACACACACACACACACACACACACCCCTATATAAAGGGAGGAGGGTTTCATAGAAAGTTTGATTTGATTGCTAAAAGTTTAATTTTTGAATTGGTTTGATGGCTCCTTTTTTTCTCATCCAAAGCAAACAAATTATAATAAGACTTTAAAGCAAAAGTCCAGTAGTGTGTGTGGTGTGTGTGTGTGTGGGGGGGGGGGTGTCAGCATTTTGGGTTCCACTGAATTAAATAGACAAAAGGAAAATAGAAGAGGAATGTGCTTGTTAAATTAAAAAAAAAATCAAGGAAAAAGGGTGTAGACTTTTTCATATGAACGTTGTAATTTAAACAACTGATTGATTAGTCATAAGGTCTCTTCTAGTATAGGTCTACTCTAAATCTTAGTCATAAGGTCTACTCCACAACTGAAGGCCCTCCAGAGGTGTTGGGACTACAATTCCCAGAATCCTAAGCTGAAATGGAGCACACCAAGATGACCCCAAAATGGTGCCTTCCCTTTCCGAAGGCAGAACAGTAGTGTTTGAAAATTCTGACAATTGATATTTGCATATATGGACCAAGGTTAAAGAAAACGCATTTTTAGAGTTTTGGTGCTTTTTCCATCTTTTTTTCCAAGATACCAGGAATTGAATTTGGGGTTTTGAGCCTGCAGAGCCTCTGTTCTGCTCTTGAGCCATAATATAGCGTGGAGACAGTCTACAATGTGTGACATCAAACTAAAGAATTCTCTGGGATGGAAACATTGAGAGGGATTATATAATGCAGATGAGGTTAGGGGAGGTTCTTTTGCACTCAGGAGAAATTGATTTTTGCTGTAAAATTCCTAGGAAGACCAATGCTGGGACATAAATATGTAGGAATGTTTGGTTACCAAGATGACCTCTTGAGTCGCTTCACCATGTGGGCCAGGCATGATTCCCAGGTTGTCAACCCAGAACGTCTATGACTAAAAGAGCTGCTAGCTTTTGGTTACTTTTCGGGTGAGGTCAGGCTGTAGTTTCAAATCGTGGGCTTCCTAGTTCAACCTCTTACCTGCTTTTCAGGAGCTGCACATTTTGGATTTCCTTTGGGCATGGTACTAAGTCTGTATTTTTTAAAAAACCCATTCCCAATAGAAGTATAAAAAACTGGGGGAAAAGGTGGGGGGGAGACTACAGGGAGTCCTCGACTTATGACCACAATTGAGCCCAACACTTCCGTTGCTAAGTAAGACACCTGTGGAGTATGTTTTGCATTTTATTATTTTTCTTGCCACCGTTGTTAAGTGAATCGCTGCAGTTAACCTAGTAATACGGTTGTTAAGTGAATCTGACTTCCCCATTGACTTTGCTGACCAGAAGGTTATAAGAGGGGATCACATGACCCCGGGATGCTGCAAGTGTCATAAATGTGAATCAGTTGCCAAGTGTCTGAATTTTGATCGTGTGACTATGGGGATGCTGCAACGGTCATAAGTGTGAAAAACAGTCTTAAGTCACTTTTTTCAGTGTCATTGTAACTTCAAACAGTCACTGAATGAACTATCGTAAGTTGAGGACTACCTGTACGGTCGGGCCTTGCTTGATTCTATATACCCAGAATTTAGTGAGCCACTGCCAAACAAAGAAGATAGCAATAGTACTTAGACTTATATAACACTTCACAGTGCTTTTACAGCCCACTCTAAGCGGTTTGCAGAGTCAGCCTGTTTGCCCCTAACAATCTGGGTCCTCATTTGACCCACCCCGGAAGGACGGAAGGCTGAGTCAACCTTGAGCCTGGTGGGATTGGAACTGCCAAATTGCAGGCAGATGGCAGTCAGCAGAAGTGGCCTGCAGTACTGCATTCCAACCACTGCGCCACTATAACGCTGAGCAAGATTCATTTGAACAAAAATTCACATCCAATTCTCTTCGAATCTTAGTTCTGGGACAAAATGATACATTTAGAACATAGCACGTTTGACTCCAGTTCTTCCAGTTACAGCATGTCAGACAGCCACAAAGGACTGCTGGCAGATGAAGTGCAGTACACTTAGACCTTCAGTTAACAACCGTTGGTGTAGCACCCATTTGAAATTACAGCAGTACTGGAAAAAGTGTATTGCAACCAGTCCTCGTACTTAACAACTGTTGTAGCCTCCCTACAGTCACGTGATTAAAATTTGGTCACTTGGCAATCGACATGCAGTTACAATGGCTGCAGCATCCCGGGATGATGCAATCACCATTTGTGACCTACCCAACCAGCTTCCTCACTCCTCCGTCAAAGTCAGTAGGGAAAGCCAGATTTAACAACCGTATGATTTGTTTAACAACCATGGCAAAAAAAGGGGTGGTGGTGGTGGTCAGAAAATCAGGCTTGACATACTTAACAACTGCCTTGCTTAGCAGTGTAAAATTCTGGTCTTAATACCGGTTGGAAGTCAATGCCTACTTGTAAACAGCCTCAACGATGCCATGGCTTGACTAACTAAGCATCAGAAATCACAATAGAAAACTTCCTGCAATTTGAAGTAGGGCTTCTGTTTGGAGGAAGTGGAACCCCAGTTCCTGTACTTTTGGGTTCTCGGCCATGAATTCAGTGGATAGCTTTTTCAGGCATCGGATTTTAAATAGTCAATCCATGGATTTTGGGGGCAGAGGCATTAAAAAAAAATCTATTGTTGATTTCAGGAGGTTGAAACTAGGCAGTAAAAGTGATAATCCAATCTGCAGTGAGCTAATTTCAAATCAGGTAGCTTGTACTTTATTTCTGCTTTTGCACCATCACTCTAGCCACTTACTAGCGTAAGGGAACCAGGATATTCAATACCCTCTTTGTCTTCTTGATAGGTTCTTTGACTTTCGATCACCCTGCCAAAAGAATTATACGGTTCTTCCTTCAGAACTCATGAACATCCAGAGCAGGTAGGTACACCTTCTATATATATACTCTGTGTGTGTGTGTGTGTGTGTAGCCTGTTGGAGCTTATGCAGATGTTGCGTTAATGGCAGTTAAACTGGGATCTCCCACCTTCAAAGATAATCTGATTTTTATTTCCAGTTGTCAGGAGTAAATAAAATGAAAAGGTATTGCTGTCACGAGTTGCTTTTGTGTTTTCACAAGAAACATTTGCCCCTCTGTAAGCAGGCAGCAAAACGCTGGCCTTAAAATGGCCCCGTCTGTTACTCAGGCTACCTTTATGCTATATTAGCAGCTTACCTTGCAGCATTCAAAATTCATAGGAAGATATTTCCTGCTTTTCAAAGAATCTCCAGTACTGCATTTGATATACCTCTAGCTTCTGTCCCATACCCTAACCCTTTTCCTGTGTGATGAAATGCATTGCTAAGTGAAACAGCGCTAACACTTAAGCTGTTGGTAGTGGTTTGACCTATGCTAGAAATTAGCACTCTGCTAGGGAGGCCCAGATTCTCTCATTGCTAAATCGTAATTGACCCCACCTCCATCCCATCTGTATACTGGCTCTTCAAATACCTAATTTCTCTTAAACTTTTAATATTTAACGTTTGTAGTTATGCTTTTATGATGTAAGCTGTCTGCCCACAGTTATCTAACAATGCGGTGGGCAGCATATAAATGTAATTGATAAATACATTTAATAAGTAAAATAACGGATGCTGGAGTTATACAATTAATTATATGATTTATCATCCCACACATTGATATACCGGCATAACTGGGATTGAAACATCTCTTGTGGGATGCTGCCTTAATTCCAAAGTGGTTTATTTATTGCAAACATGGTTTAAGGTACTGGTTGGGACTGTGGAGTTAAGGGCAATGTAGTATCTATCTTGGTCTTTCCCAACCTGGACACATGCATGTGCTTCAGAGTATCCCCAATTCTTCACATTTCTGGGTACTATTTAATTTTGTTTAGCATTGCATCCTGGAGGCATGGAATAGATTACTTAAAAGTGACATGGCAACTCTAATGTAGCATTCCATAATTCACCATGCTCTTCTTTCATCATTGCTGAGTTCTGACAGTGGAAATGCTTCCAGGTGGGATTTAATCGTGGAAATGTATAAGAATATAAACTAATTTGCTAGTGCTTTGATTAGCTACCAGTAGTAAGTCTGTAGAGATTCTCAGTCATCCAGGTCATGTGCACAGATATCCTTATTAGTTTGTAAAACTTTTCAAACTTGGTTTATGAGCTCAGGATCTCCAGTTTCTCCAAGGGCAAGGAAATTTTCTAAGGCTTTAAGTTCAAAGATGTTTGGAAAACTGAACTGATTTCACAAACCATGTTCGAGATTCAGTGCAGCAGAAATAAACTTCTTTCTATGTGAAACTACAGAAGAAGAGAACAGGAGATGTACCCCTGGAAAGATGGCAGAATTTTAGAAGTGCATGGACCACACACACACATAACCCCTCAAATGCCATGGCGCTAAGATGAGAGATGTGGGGCAGGTTGATCTGGAATGCCTTTTTGTTGTGGTTGAGTAGGTCAGTCCCAATTTGCAAATTTCTACTATCTAACCATACTCAAAAGGATTGTTGTCGTAAAAAATAAAACAGAATAATTTTAATTTTAACTCAGTACCAGGAGGCCAAGATGAAACTCAGATAACGTTTCAAAGACAATCTAGGACCGTGATGGCAAACCCATGGCACGCGTCAGGAAGCCTTGGGAGGCCGAAAAACGGGCCTTCCGGAAATACCTGAAATGCCGAAACGGGCCCATTTTCCACCTCCAAAGGCTTCCCTTGAGCCTCCAAGAGGACGAAAACAGTCTTCCCCGGGCTCCAGGGACCCTCTGGAGGATGAAAAAGGGCACTTCCGGTATTTCTGGAAGGCCTATTTTTCGGCCTCCCGAGGCTGCAGAGGCTTCTCTCAAGCCTTCGGGAGGGCAAAAACAGCCTCAAAAACAGGCCAAAAATCAGCTGGGAGGCGCGTACCTGTGCAGTGGGGCGGGGTGCATTGCATTGTGGGTGCCAGCGCGCGCATGCTTTTGGTATACCATAACGAAAAGCTTCGCCATCGCTGATTTAGGAGCTTCATAAACTTCTTGACTTCGGCGTTGACTAGGTTGACAACCGTTGACTAAGAGTCCGTGGTGCTTAGCTAAGATTACTGGATGAATGCACTCAGGATCAAAATGGCTGGTGTTTTGTTGGTGTGACTAGGAGACCAGTGCAATCTTTCCTAAATCAACTGGTGGATGTGGCAGTGGCACGTCCCTTCGGGAGTGCGGTATTGTTCTAATTGCTTGGGTGTTTCTGCTTTGGTCTGTGGACTTCCCTGCTAGTCTGGGCTCGTAGGGAGATGATCTACAGAGCAGGATGTCAGTCACCAGTCTTGACCCTTTCTGTGGGGGTGGATTGTAATAACTGGAGTAAAGTTAGGTGGTTTAACTAGATCAGAGCAGAACTAAAAGGAAGGATGCACTGTATCATTTGCCGAGCTGAAAGAAATTGAAATTTTAGTATATTATTATGGTCAATAATCCTCTTCTTCCCCTCTGGAAAGCATAACATTATAATTGCTCAGAGGGTACAGTTGAAAGTCAGGAATAGCCAAGAATCAGAGGAGGTCTTTAAGCTGCCCTAGAGTACAGATAGTCCTTGACTTATGACCACAATGGAGCCCCACATTTCTGTGGCCAAGTCTTGAGACCATTGTTTGTTGAATTTTGTCCCATTTTACGATCTTTCATGCCAAGTGAATAATTACAGTTGTAAACAACTACAGTTGTTGAGTTAGTAACGCGGTTTTTAAGCGAATCTAGCTTCCCCATTGGCTTTGCTTCTCAGGAGGTCGCAAAAGGGGGGATCACGTGACCTCAGAATATTGCAACCATCATGAATATGAGCCAGTTGCCAAGCGGCTGAATTTTGATCATATAGACGCTACAACGGTTGTAAGGGTGAAAAACAATCATAAGTCACTATTTTCAGTGCCGTTGTAACTTTGAACGGTCACTAAATGAATGGTTGGGACTACCCGTACAGTGGTAGCCTTGTTAACATGGCTTTGATTGGGAGTCAAGCATCCTTCCAGCTCTAAAGCATTTTAGACAGTATGGCGTTCCTAAAGCAGGCTCCAAATTAGGTTGGCTTATAGAGCAGGGGTCCACAACTTGTGGGCCGCGACCCACTGCTAGGCTGTGGCCTAATCACCGCTGGGCCACACGAGTGGCCGGCCGGTGCATGTGCGTCTGTGCACCCCCCAACTTGTGTAAGTGTTGCTGCAGACACGGTCCCATTTGCACGAGCCTCATTGTGGGCGCTCACACACACACACGCCAGCCCTTCCCACAAAATCATTCCCTCTTTCCCCCCTTGCTCCAGACCGCCAACCAAGAAACATTGGGGGACTCTGCTATAGGGTGTAAGAGAAGAGTTATTCCATTGACATTACCCCTTGGGGATTAAACAGAGCCTCCATGCTACCAAGCATTTTACACCACTGCCGTAATGAGCTGCTGGAGAACATCAGAAGGAGAGAAAGCTGTTAATTTCCTAGTCTGCTTATGGGTTCTTTAAAAACCCCACTTTAGGAATCAGGCTTGCTGGTCTAGAGAATCTGCCTGAGCTAGTCCAAAACAGTAACTGTAGTTCAAGTTGTGGGATCCCTCAAAAGTATAGTATGTCAATCAGGCCACTGGAGGAAGTTGCACAGATAGTCCTCGACTTACCATCACAATTAAGCCCAACATTTTGGCTGTGAGTCCTTATGGTTGCTAAAGTGGGCTACCATGTGACCTGACTTGATTTTATAATTGCTTTTACGATGGTCGTTAAGCAATTTACATGATCGCTAAGCAAGTGCAGCATATCCAGTGGGCAGTTTTTGCCATATTCTGCTGGAAACCGGCAAAAAATGTGACAAATCGTGGTGTTTTGACTGCAGACACTCACAAAAATGTGATAAATTGCGGTGTTTTGACTGCAGACACTCACAAATGCAAGCTAGCTGCCAAGTGCCCAATATGCTACCATGTGACAGCATAAGGTGCATGTACAGAAGCCATAACTTTGAGGATGGCTCATAAATAAGCCTTTCGCAAGTCCGTCATAGCTTCGAACAGTGGTTAAGTGACTGGTTATTAAACTGAGGACTGCCTGTTCTGTGATTTATTTACTTAAGCATGATGTAGAACATGAATGCAGAATGAGATTCCTTGTTACATCTTAAGTCTTGATTACCTGAATTTCAGTAGCCCTTGTATTAAAAAAACAAGGGCTGATACATGCAAGTTACTTTACAATGAAGTAGGTAGCACATAAGCATAGAAGAGGTCTGTGCATTATACTTTCAGGTGATTTCAACACTTTGCCCCATTTTTCCCTTCTGATGATGAAGCTGAGGGCACAATTGCGATGCTGCTGTGTCCATAATTACTCCATCTCTCAGTAGGATTGACTCATAATCACAAGTGGGGAGAGATGGGGCTAGGAAGGTGCCCAGCTATGAGAAGAAACTTAAGAGGAAGAAGTGGGAAATGGAGGAAAATGTGAGGTACCAAAATATAGGATGGGGGAGGCCTGGCTAGGGTTGGCAATACAGTTAGTCCTCGACTTACAACAACCACAATTGAGCCCAACATGTTCCTAAATGAGAAATTGGTTAAAAATGAGCTTAGCCCCATTTTACGACTTTTCTTATGCTTGTTAAGTGATTCGCTGCAATTGTTAAATTAGTAACACAGTTGTTAAGTAAACCTGGTTTCCCCATTGACTTTGCTTGTCAGGAGATGGCAAAAGGGGGAATCACATGACCCCAGAATACTGCAACCATCATAAATATGAACCAGCAAGCGCCTGAATGTAAATCACATTGACCATGGGAATTTTTGCAACACTCATACGTGTGAGAAATGGTCATAAAGTCACTTTTTTCAGGGCCGTTGTAACTTCAAACGGTCTGTTGTAAGTCAAGGATTACCTGTGTGGTACATTTAAGAGGATTCTCTGGATGTCCTCGTCCATTACAAATTATAAAAGTGAGCCAGCAACGTGATGCAATTGCAAAAAAAAGGCAAATACTGTTGGGGTGAATCAACAAAAACGTAAGAGTTCAAATCATGGAAATAATGGTTCCCATTCTGCTCTGCCCTGGGCAGTCCTAGTTTGGAGATGTGTATTCAATTCTGGACAACACCATTCAAAAGGGACAGTGAAAAAATAGAAGAGGACTACCAAGATGGCAAAAAGTTGGAGATATGTAGCCCAATCAGGAATAATTAAAGGGTCAGAAAAAGACAAATGGGAAAGGGTCTCATCCAGAAGAGGAAGGGGATATTTCATATTCTCTGTTGCTCCAGTGGACAGGACTGAAAGCAGTGGACTAAAATTAAGAGGAAGGAATTTTTGATTAGATTCTAGAGCAGCGGTCGCCAACTGGTGGGCCGTGAGAAAATTTTGGTGGGCCGCAAAGAAATCTCACCCCCAGAGCACCCCCACAAAGCAATTAATCCAGGCTGCACAGAAACACAAGGCTGCGCCGCCCCCACATGGCCTGCGGGAGCCTTCCCTGCCCACTCACTCCTTACCCAGCAAACTTGTCTGCTAAGTTGCTATTTTTCCTTTTTCTGACCATCATCTGTTCTGCTGTGCCAGGAGATTTAGATTAGCTAGGAAGCAGGAAATGGTTGGATTTCTTGCTTTCTAGCTAGTCTTTAGAGCTTCGGCTCTGCTTCCCTTAGGATTGAAGGTTTTTGCTTGCAAGCAAATTCAGTGCAGACTCACAGCAAGCAAATTTGAGAGACTGAGCTAGCCGATGGCAGATAGGTAGATCACTGAATGGTTCTGTGAGCAACTCAATCTGCCTGCTTTGCCTGATTTGGGATAAAAGTTGATTTTTTAAAAATAAAAAATTCAATATTTACATGCATGGTGTGTTGTGAGTTAATTTTATGAGTTTGCTTGCAAGCAAATTTTATGTGACAGACTGAGCTAGCCAATGGCGGATAGATAGATTTCTGAATGAATCTGTGATTCTGTGAGCAACTCAATCTGCCTGCCTGCTTTGCCTGATTTTGGGTAAAAGTTGCTCTTTTTTTATAAAAAAATTCAATATTTATATAAATATTTATAGTATTTACATACAAGCCATGCCCAGCCAGTCACATGACGACCAAGCCACTCCCACAAATTAGGCCATGCCCACAACCAGTTAGTGGTCCCTGGGATCTAAAATTATGAGTTTGGTGGTCCCTGAGGTCCAAAAGGTTGGCGACCCCTGGTCTAGAGGAACTTCCTCTACAAGCCGTCAGCCAGGGGAACAGCCTGCCACATGACATCATGAGATCTCCTTTTGCTAGAAGCCTTCTTCAAATAGAAGTTGGATAGTCACATGTCGGAGATGCTATGGATCCCTGCACTCGCTTATGTGGGCTGACCCATTTTTTAGTGTCCATCCCCCACCGCCATATCTTCCATCATCCCCATTCTGCGTTCACTTAGTAAGGTTCTGCTATTAGAAGAATGATGGGAGTTGTAGTTCAGCTGTAAATCATGCCTAGAGCAGCTTCTTTGAAGTATTCGGACTTTTAACCTTTAAAATGTATGAGAATTCAACTCCCAGAATTCCCATGTTGGCTGGGGAATTCTGGGAGTTGAAGTCCACACTTCTTCAGACTGCTAAGGTTGAGAAATGCTGCTCTAGAGCAGTGTTAGCTAACCTTTTTCGGCTCCAGTGCCGATAACTGCACCCATGCTCACTTGTGCACGTTCGTGTGCCAACACCCAGAAGGCCCCACGCCCCCTGAGCATGCATGTGCAACCCCCCTCACACACCACACAAATACACACGCAACTCCCTCCTTGCGCACCACGCATCTGCACATGCACGCATGTTTCCCCCTCACGCAGCACATCTGCGCATGCGCACACGCTCCCCTCATACACAGCATGTTCCCTTCACGCACAGTGCGTCCCTGCGCATGCACGCACGTCTCCTGCGCACCCCCTCCTCTGCCCCTTGCGCATGCACGCCAGATGCTCAACGGTCAGCTGTCCGGCGGTGACACATGCATGCTCAGTGGGGCTCTTCCGGGCAACCTCTCTGCGTGCCACTTCCGGCACAGGCAGCATAGGTTCGCCAACACGGCTCTAGAGACCTTCAAGTTATAACCCAGAAATTGAAGGGTTTTTTTGGGGGAGATTACAACAGGTTTACCTTTCAGTACTTAAAGCTGTGTAATCTTTTTTGGGGGAGAGGGGGATCTGAAAATACCGGGTAATTTTGGTAGTTCTAAATCTCTGCTCAACATACCTGACAACAAACTTAATGCATTTCCATGTTTATAGAATCACAATTTGCTTCCCCTGCTAAGAAAGGCTGGTTTTGTTAGCCTTAAAACTTCTGTCTATTTTTTTAAAAAGTTAAAATGCAAAATTGAAGTCAGGATTTTTTTTCCTCTATACTTCTTTTTTCAAATTGTTGTTGTTCATTAAGTTTAAGCTTTAAAATCTTATTTTAAAATAAAACTTCTAAAAAGCTTTTAACTGTTGCTATGGCTATTTCCCTCCTCCTTTCTTGCAAGCAAATTAGAATATCTCATAAACCCATTTGGCCTTGAGAGTTTTTCTTTAGGTGTTTTTGATTCAGCCTGCTGAAGTGTGTGACTGACAGTGAAAGGAAGTGTGGCAAGGAAAGGGTTAAGGTCTGCCATTTTGTTATGTAACACCCTTAATGGACATATCAGTGAATGGCATGAAGATGGCAGGACTTAACCCTTTACATGCTGGAGCCAAGGCCTTTCAGTTCAGCCAAGCCTAGGAGTGTGTTGGGCAACTGAGGGTATTTTTTTAATTTCAAAGAAAAAACTTGGATTTTTTGTTTCCTTTCAAAAGCTGCACATCCTTATCTCCACCCCTTTTTCATCTAGTATAATTATTATTAAATTTTGTTTGGGTAAATGAAATTAAACTTTATTTTAAAATTAGAACAGTAGTAATAGGCTTCCATAAACCACTGGAAACCGTTTTTAATAAAGGTTTTGGATGGGAAGCAGGAATTTAAATAGACTAATGCCAGAATCATAATGTTTAGGAAAGCAAGGATATAAATGAGTTGAAGGAAGAAGAAAAAAAAGCCTTTAAGTACTACAATACTTCTGTAGTTTATCAGGAGTTTGAGATATGGAAGACTGCATGGCCTTTAGTAAGATGAGAGTTTTCTGACCAAAATTATTGGCAACCAAAGGTTTTTATTTTACTGAATGCCCTTATAGCAAAGCAAGTTTTAAATTGTATTCCTTTATTACCTCCTGCTTGTTTGTATTCCATCCTGAGGTGTTAAAAGTATTAGTCGCTTTCAGCTGCTCAGCCTTTATAGCTCATTTGAGAAATATTTTTGAACATACATGATTCAAAATAGTAGATACCATTTGTGGCTAATCATTTGACTGAAATGGTGTGAGGAGAGTCCTGCCTTGGGCAGGGGGTTGGACTAGAAGACCTCAAAGGTCCTTTCCAACCCTATGATTCTGATTCTGTACCAACTTTTTGTGGCAATACAAAAGGGGATATATTTTACTTTTTAAGTTTTAAAAAATCTAATTATACACACATAAGAGTATCTGTGCAGGTAGGTAGGTAGATAGTCTTTGACTTCCGACCACAATTGGGACCAAAATATCCGTTGCTAAGCAAGGTGGCTCTTAAGTCAGTCATGTCTGCTGTGACTTTGTTGCCCTGTTGTTAAGTGAATTGCTAAGCAGATCATGCAGCCGTTAAGCAAATGCGCCATGTCCCCATTGTTTGTCGGAAGCCAGCTGGGAAGGTCACAAGTGATGATCACATGATCCTGGGACATTGCAACCATTGTTAAACATACGCCCGTTGCCAAGTACCCAAATTTTGTTCACGTGACTGTGAGGATGCCGCAACAGACATAAGGGCAAGGACTGGATATCATATGAGTCACATTTTTTCAGTGCCACTGTAACTTCAAACAATCTCTTAACAAGTAGCTGAAAGTCGAAGGCCATATTGTTATTTATCTGAGCCTTTCTCTTCAAGAAACCTTTGTCTCTGGTCCCGTGTGTGCAATATATAAGGACCACAGCCCAGTGGGAACAGAGCACACGTTTTGAAAGCGGAAACCCCAGGAGCGTTCACCAGCATCTCCAGTGAAAAAGGGTTTCTGGTTAGCCCATTGTAGGCAACTCTCATCTTTATCCAGGCCCCTGGAGAACATTTTCCTCTCAGTAGTTAAGAGTACAGATCTTTTCACAATGTAGGGCAGCGGAGAAGGTGCTGGACTTGGAACAAGGACATGAGCTGGCTGAGGAATTCTGGGAGTTGAAGTCCACAAGTCGTAAAGTTGTCAAGGTTGGAGACCCCTCAACAAAGAGATCCAGGTTCTAGCCCCCTTCAGCCCCAGAAACTCATTGGTTGATTTTCAGCCAATTCTTCCCTCTCAGCCCAAAAACCAATCAGGTAGTGGGGACTGGACTATGGGCAGAGAGACCCCAATTCTAGTCCTCCTCTGCCACAGAATCAGCTAACCTTTAGTAGAATAGAATAACAGAGTTGGAAGGGATCTTGGAGGTCTTCTAGTCCAACCCCCTGCTCAGGCAGGAAACCCTGGCCTTTACCATTTCAGACAAATGGTTGTCCAATAACCAAACAGGCTGAGTTCATGTAAGATCAAAGGTGGAGGACTGGCATCTCTCTGTGAGCAATTAGGATATTTCAAAAGATGGACGGACGGACGGACAGACAGAAGCAAGCCCTCTGAAGGTATTCAGCCCATCCTATACACGGGCTAGGAAAAAGAGGAGATAACATTACTGAGCTGTTGAATAAGAAGTGGGATATACATCCATAAATAAACAGTATGGTGTATGGTCACTACCTGAGGAAAACATTTGTCTAACATTTGGAGGGTATTTTCCACACCTGTGTAGCCTTCAGATATGTGGGACCATAGTTCCCAATAAGCCCAGCTGTAGATGCATTTCCACAAGTACAAAAGTGGGACAAAACTGAACATAAGAGCAAAACAAATACAGTACTGAAAAGAATATCTTCGCACATGGTCACTGTTGAAAGGTCACATTGTTTGGGTGGATAAGCTGTTGATTACTTGTTCCCAGGGTGGTACCAGAGATGGCCTAATTCCCTTCTTGGCAATTTCATCTGGGGGGAAAAAAATCAGGATAGCAGGAGATTGGGGGGGAAGGAAACCTATTAGGAGAAAAATCTGAAATTTCTGAGTCCCATGGACAAAGAATGGTGAGATGGCACATAGCACAATATTCTGTAAAAACAAATGATCCCTTCTCCCATATCAATGTCCAGCAATTTCTTTGTTACTTGAATGCAGACAACAGATGAAAATCTGTGGGATAAATTATGATTTGAGAGGTCCTTGGTGCTCTCTGATCTTGGTTGTTGAAGTTTTCTTTAACTGGACAACTAACTTTTCTTTTTGACACAGTGATGTAGTCTACTCTGGGAAACCCGGGTTGTATGCCTGATTCTTCTCTTATATCTTAAAATGGAACTCATTTCTGTTTTTTTTTTTGTTTGTTTGTTTTCTTCCTACACTTTCCCAACAGTGGCGAAAGAAAGCAGTAATTGCCCAACAAGGTCCCCTTCTCTCTGCCTGTCTTCAAGCAGAAGGTGGTTCAGTCAATATGTGATAAAATTCTGTCACAGACACCCATGTTGGAAAAGACACTGCCTGAATTATCCCAGGTTGGTCTTCTTTTCTTTAAGGGAGAGGGGCGGTCCTAAACACATTTGGGGGCTGCCAATGCAAATGGCGCTTTCCAGGGCTGGAGCACGGGCAATAAGTGGTCTGTGATAGGTTGTTTGTATGCATAAATTTTATAAGGCGAGAAAATAGTAAAATGTTAAAAGTAGCACTGAAAAAAAAGTCTAAATCACAGTCTGGTTGCCTGTGGTGAATTGAGATTTCTCTCCCAGTAACTCGGTGAAATAATTTTATCAAAGCTGTAGATTTCTCCATACAAAAAATAACTAGAATATGTAAGTGGCCTACTTTGAACTCATGATATTTTAAGATGGACAAATCAACAAACAAAAATGGGTATGACTTGGAGTACTACCCGTCTTATCAAGTCAAACAGACATTTGATATGCTCTGTGTTTGGGCTGAGAGGACAGAATAACAAGAGTTGGCAGGGACCTTAGAGATCATCTAGTCCAACCCCCCTGCTGAAGCAGGATTTCATAGGCTGACTAGAGGTTACTTGAGGATAACCAAGCAAAATCTGAACAATTTCCCAGTATCACAAAGGGGTGTGCCTGCACATATGTTTGTGTTGCAAGTGGGCTACTAATGTCCGTGATGTTATATACAATGTGAGTCACAAACTATGCATTCACAGTCCAGTCTTCTGCAATGGATGATATCAACAAACAGTAATGAGTTGAAAGAAGTTGTTAGCAGGAAGCTGTCTGGCTCTTTGACAGGTATTCTGATCCATGTAGAGCAGTCTTCCCCAAGCTGGGCTTCAGTATGGGTAGTCCTTGACTTACAAAGATATGTTTAGGGACGTTTTGAATTTACAGTGGACCTGAAAAAAGTAACAACCATTTTTCATACTACGACTGTTGCAGCATCCCAATAGTCATGTGATATTTATAATGGTTGCAGCGTCCTGGGATCATGTGATCAGCTCTTGCAACCTTATGACAAGCAAAGTCAATGGGAAAGCCAGACTCATTTAACAATCATGTTACCAAATTAACAACTGCAGTGATTCACTTAAAAACTGTGTCAAGGAAGACTGTAAAATTGAGCAAGGCTCACTTGACCTCTGTCTTGCTTAGCAGCCGAAATTTTGGGCTGAATTGTGGCCAGAAGTGAAGGACTATCTGTAATCGATAGCCAGCTATGCCTAAGGATTCTGGGAGTCAGAGTAGACTATATTAAAAGCATCAAGTTGTGGGTTGCTAACATACAAAGGAGATGTCCACAGGCTTATGGCCCCCAGGGAACGGTGAAGCATTTGCAGGTGGTATACAAATTACTATAATAAGGAAATAAAGAACCCTGCTAAGCAGCAGGTATATAAGAGGAGGGTTATAGCCTGCTGGTTTAATTGTGTCTCAAGGATATTGTTCCTATATGAAAACTCTCTTTGCCCCAAATTGGATGTGGACTAAGACTGGGTACACAGCATTATATTGGGATGAAGCTTTCTTTTTTGACTCTAGTGTAATGGAAGCTGGAAGCTGAGATGTACAAAGTAAAAACTTAAGTTAGGGTATCATTACTACATAGAGGTTTAAAACAGGGTCTCCAACCTTGGCTGAGGAATTCTGGGAGTTGAAGTCCACAAGTCTTAAAGTTGCCAAGATTGGAGATCCCTGGTTTAAGAAGGGTAGAAGGAGAATCAGTGGTTAGGAGCTATTTGCAGTCTCTTTCTTGTTGTTGGTAAAAGGCTCCTTACTCTGGGCAAAATATGCCCCAATTAAAAACAAATTGATTGATTTACTAGCTAGGAATTCAGCAAGAATTGGATCCCTGTTGAACCATCTTTATCTTTGTTCTGAATTTTATTTGTTGGTCCCACGCCCTCTCTTATCTCTAACTTGCATGCCTCTAACTTCCATCAGGGTCTTGAGTGTTTCCTATCGTTCTCTCTACATCCAAACATTTCCCGGTCATCCTTAAGTAGCAAATGTATTCATGCAAAATGAGAACGAGGCACCATAACTGTGGAGGTAAAACTCTGACACTCAGTTTTTGGCCATCTCTAAGTTAGGGCTTGGGAGAGATTCTGGACAGGGCAGTCAGATAATGACTGGGTGGTTCAATTATGCTTAATTACCCTATGGAGTTTGTTTTGTCTTTTGCAAGCTGCATTGGTTGCCATTTGCTTGCTGGATCCAATTTGGGGTGTTGGTTATGACCTTTAAAGCCTTTCATGGCATTGGGAACAGGTTTTCTGGGGAACTGGCTTGCCCCAGTGTCATTGACCTGCTCCACTTGCTTCAGCAGAAAGAACTTGCTACAGATCCCATCGCCAAGGAATTTCAGCTAGCAGAGTCTAGGAGAAAGCCTTTTCTGCCATAGTGCCTGTGCTCCAGGACAACTGGCTACTATGAGGTCTGCCACTACTCTTTTGGCCTTCCAGAAAGGCCTTAAAATGTGTCTCTGTTGTATCTTCATTTCACATTGGGGACTCAAGAATATTGTAGTGCAGGGGTGTCCAACCTTGGCGACTTTAAACTTCCAGAATTCCCCAGCCAGCTCTGATAATTGAAGTCCACATGTCTTAAAGTTGCCAAGATTGGACACTCGTCTTGTAGTGTATGAACCCAACATCCATCCACCCATCCTTCCTTCCTTCCTTCCTTCCTTCCTTCCTTCCTTCCCTCCCTCCCTCCCTCCTTCCTTCCTTCCTTTCCTCCCTCCGTCCCTCCTTCCTTCCTTCCTTTCCTCCTCCCCCTCCCCCTCTTCCTCCTCCTCCATCATCATCATATATAAAAGCAAAATACCACTCACGCATCATCACAAAATCTCCAGAACCATAAAGCCTACAAGCTTGACATTTTCCACCTATGTTCCTCTTGGCTTCTAGGTGCTCACTAAGAAAGGATTTTTCAAAACGACTATCAGAGCATTAGTATTTCCTATATTATTATTAGCATGCTCTGATGCTAAGGAGTTCTACTCCTCCTCCCCACCTGAAAATAAATCTGTTCCAAATACAAAACACAAGCAGAGGAGAGGAGTTTCCGTTTCCGTTTTAGTTTCACAGCAGCAAGCAGCTTTAGTACAGAACAGTTAAGCTAAGCCACGCCCAGGCTCCTTGCTGTCTCCTTGCTCACATAGCAAATACTGTTTCAGTTTCCAAACAGCCCTCAACTCTATCACATACTGACAGGACGCTAGCCAGATGAATACCAATGGATGTTGGTAGGCAGAGGCAGATTCCCCCCGCCCCATTTTCCTCCCAAAAAATTAAGCCAGATCACATAGTTCGTAGTGAAGCACTGGTATCCAGCTACTAATAATATAATACCGAAAATAGTGGACCAATGAGGCAGCTTCCATTGATTCCCCCGTACATTTGTTCTTCAAAATTAAGAGGTCATTATAAACCAACTATGTAAAATAGCAGCTGCCAGTTATTTAGCTGGTATTGACCTTCATTTGCCTCAAGTTCTTTCTAAGAAACTGGAATATCAAAATATATTAGGGTGTTTATATGTTTAGATCCAAGCAATGTAGTCTTGGTAATTGACAGGTGGAAATGTTGTCAATGCACAAATTATTAGTTTGATTATTTGGATTTTGCCTGCCCAAAATCTTGGTTTAGTCTTTACTATTTCTGGAAACATTTACGGAAGAACCCCATCTGTCTGAAACCAGATACCAATCAGTTTTGACAAGATTGGGCTCTGCAGACAAATGTTCAGAGAGGAAGACAGGTGGGAAACAATTTGTTACCAATTCCTAATAGCCTTTATTTATCTGAACTGCTGCCACATGTGTCACACATGAACTGAGAGGTTATTAGGCCTGTGTAGCAGTTGCAAACTAAAAAGCGGTACAATATCCCTTCGGGTGAAGCACGTCCACGCTGACTAACCCAAGACTCTTGTGGCCATATTATGGTTTATGCCCCTTGTGCGCTAATGAATAGCATATGCCATAATTGGAGAATTAAAGAAATGTAGGTTTTCCTCACATATTTTTCCTCAGAAAGTCAAATCGTCAATGGGCAGAGACTTTCTGTATTTCCAGGGTGTCACAGTCTGAAACCTTCAAAGGCCCTCAAAATACGTTAGCTCCAAACCAAGATTCTCTCAGGATGCTTTTGCTGAATTGTTGTAGCACAGAAAATAAACGATGATTTTGTTTCAGCAGGTTGTTGGCCTTACGATGTTTTTTTTTTTGGGGGGGGGTGGGATGTATAGAATTCAAAGAGGAGCAAGGAGTAGCACGGAGTGAAAACTCAAAACTGAAATGTCTTGCAAGTAAAAGCCTTCTTGCCTTCTTCGCTTTGGAATGTTTTCTCCTGAAATATGTCTTCTTTTACTTTCCAAGGCTTCTCCCACCCACCACCACCACCACCTATGACTTTCTCTGGTTTTTCTCGCAGTTGCACTGAGAAAGTTACACTGCCTTTGCCAACAATTCCCCACCCCCACCTCCAAAAAAGTCTCACTGCCCCTTTCCTCCTCCTAATTCTGAGTTGGAGTCTTCTTTCCCCTTTTCAGCTTACTTTTATTTTTATTTATTTATCTTTTAAAGGGACTTCCCCCCAGCCCCCCCCCAAAAAAAGTGGCTTTCCCTGGCGAAGTGGTAATACTGGTGTCCGGGCAGCCATTGCTGCCTTGCTGGTGTCAAAGCACGCTGCCCCTTTAAGAAGAGCCGAGGGGATGGTCCCCAGGACTTCTGTTGTGGAATGCCAGCTGCAGCAGATGCCGCAGCAGCACCACGCCAGCACTGCAAGATGGTGTCTCCGCTAGGGTTAACGACACTTAGCTTGTTGTCTGGAACCAGTTCAGACCGGTTTTCTGGAAAGTGCTTTGTGTCTCCGACTGAATCCTGGGAAAGGGTCATGTGTAGATCCAGTGATGTCATGGGATCACAAACTGACTCAGCTCTCCTCCCCACACCCCCATCAGATATGTGTGTTTCTTGCAGGTAGGGTTGGAGAGGCTTGGTCAGAAGCAGGCCTCTCTCCCAGTGCATAATCCCAAACAAAACTTTTTAAAAGCCCTTTTCCCCTTCAACACCTCCCCGATTCCCACCTGATTCCTAAGAATCCCGGAGCACTTTCCGAGACTTAAAATTGTTGGGATGGGAAGAGTAAGCCAGCTCCTGGTTTTTAAGGACGTTGCCGGATCAGGTGCCTTATTTTCAGCATCAGCTTAAAAGTTTCTCATTTTTAGCCAGGAAGAGTTGATGGGGCAGGGGGGGAAGGAGCCACCCCCCTCGGGCCCTCTTAAAATAGGAGGGACTTTTTCACTCTGGAACACTTCACAAGAAATAAAACTTTAAAGGAAATTGGGTCTCTAAAATGATAGGCAAAACAAGCTGCGTTGTCAGAAGGAAGTGCTCCAGATTTCCTATGGGAAGTTAGGCAGACTTGCACCTGTTCCCCCCTCCCAAACAGTTTTGGCTTTTGATTATTTTGATTTCCACTTAAGGATGTGATGGGGGAAGGGGGAGTGTGAGTATAAGGGATCGGAGGTGAACAACTTGATTTGCCCTATATGTGGTAATATACGGCACCCGGTTGGTGTCCTGTTAATATACTGTCATTCTCAGAGCATGAAATTGAGCTTTGTGTCCGTATAAAGAAGTTCAACCCGGGACCATGCTATTTTCAAAAAAAGATGTTTTACTTGTATTTTGTATGTGTTAAAACCCAAATAAAACTTTATTAAATATATATATATATTCTCATTCTCTCTCTCTCTCTCTCTCTCTCTCTCTCTCCCTCCCCTCTCCACTCCCCCCCCACCTCTTTGTGCTACTTTTCCAGAGCACCATAATGACGGAGGAAGCTTGCAGGACACGAAGTCAGAAGCGAGCACTTGAACGGGAAATCACCCAAAACGACGTGGACTGTAAAAAAATGAAAATGGACAAGGGGCTTTTGGGGGGCCCAGAGGCCAACTCCGAAGGGGGGGACCTTAAGCTAAAGACTGACTCTGGATCTAGTAAAGTCCAAGGATTATTGAAAGGAGGGGAGATGAAAGCAACCATCAGAGTGGAAGTTCAGACGGGAGATGAGCCGGTGGATATGAGCACCTCAAAAAGGTAAGCAATCATAAATGAGTTTTAGGAAGCAAGTGGCTGTGCCTCTCATTCACTTGTCCAGGCATTTTGCGATGGGAGGAGGGGAGAGACAGAAAATATGCTGGCATATAATAGAAACCAAAAGACAGGAAACTGAAGGAAGCATCTGGTTCATCGTGGAATCGGTGGAACTCCTTGTCACATCTTTTTCTTTTTCTTTTTTTTAGCTAGATTGCTTTAATAATTGCTCCATTATTGAGTTTTAACAACCTCGGTTCTTTAGGGTTGTTTTTTCCCAGCAGCATTTCTTCTATAACCGCTGCTGACTCAACTGCTTTTGCTTATGCAGTTAACCAAGCACACGGGCTCCTGTCTCATACGTTTGCATTGGGGAAACTTTGGGGAGAAATGAATGAGGACTGGGATGTATCTGGAGAAACGAAAGACTGAAGTGGTGTGCCAGTCCAAGTTGGAAAGGGAACCGAAGGAGCGTTCTGGAGGAAGGGGAGGGTTGGTTGGAACAGAGGACAGGGGGACTTTCTCATGTCTAAGACACGGTTTGCCTTTGGCATTTTGGAAGTTGAGGGACAAACAGGATTCAATATTTTTCTTGTACTGCAAGAGTGGGAAATTATGGATGCTTTATGACTAGTGGACTACAACTCCCAGAATTCCTGAGCCAGTCAGGAGTTGAAGTCCACAAGTCATAAAGCACCAATAGTTCCCCACTTCTATTGTACCCAGAAAGTTTCCTAGGAGTTTTTGACTAGTTGTGCTTAAACAAAGTGCTGGCCTTGATCTCCCAAATATCTAATTATAAATTGACCTGCAAGGCCCTCTCCAATGAGATTGTTTCTACCTAAGATTCTCTGATAAAATAGAAAACAAAAATAGCATAATGCAAGCAATGGGGAAATATTATTTGTATTAATTACCCTGAATAGTTGCTTTGCAAATCTCTGCCTTGCCTCTCCCCATCCCCACCCCCCACCCCCCCAAAAAAATAATTTGTGCATTAACTGGATTCCATTGCATGATAAGTCTGCTCCTTTTGGGAGTTACAGGTAGTCCTCAACTTACAATCGCAGTTGAGACCAGCATTCCGTTACTAAGCAAGAGGGTTGTTAATCAAATCACACCCAATTTTAAAACCTTTTTTTGCCATGATTATTAAGTGAATCACACGGTCATTAAGCAAATCTGGCTTCCCCTCCGTTGGCTTTGCTTGCCAGAAGCAATCTGGGAAGGGCACAAATTGGAATCATGGTACCCCAACCATACATATATGCCAGTTTACCAAGCGCCCCAATTTTGACCACGTGATCGTGGGGTTGCTGCTACAGTCATAAGTGCAAGGACCAGACATAAATAACATTTTTCAGTGTTTCCCCCCCCCACACACACACAAATTCAGACACTTGGCAACTGGTTCATCATAGTTATGATGGTTGCAGTGTCTTGAAGTCACCTTTTGCCAACTTCTGATAAGCAAAGTCAATGGGGAAACCCGATTCATTTAACGACCTTGTTACTAATTTGCAATGATTCACTTAATTGTGGCAAGAAAAGTCGTAAAATGGGACAACGCTCATTTAACAACTGACTAACTTAGCAGAAATGTTTAGCTCAATTATGGTCCTACGTCGAGGACTACCTGTATATTGCTCAGAGCTGAGAGGGATACATAATACTGTTTATTTCATCAATCAATCCTGTCTTTATTATTTTTATAAATATCTCAAGGTGGCAGCTAATCTTTCTTCCTTATGTTTTCCTCACAACAACCACCCTGTGAGGTGAATTGGGCTGAGAGAGAATCACAGACTTTCATGCCTAAGTCAGGACTAGAATTCACAGTTTCCGACTTTCCGGACTGTTGCTTTAACCACTAGGCCAAAGTGGCTCTCTATATAGCATCACTGTGGATTGAAGACTTACAATTTGGTGTAAAATAACAAACAGGTTTGTAAGATGGAATTACTTAGAGAGCCAAGTAACACTAGATTTCAACTTACCTGAGTGATTTGGACCCTAAACTCCTTTGGCAGAAATCTTGAAGACAAACTGACTGTGATGGTTTAGAAGGGACTGGTGTCTTGAACTCTTTGGAAAAACAGTGGAATTTAAATGAAGATTAATAAATGAATTAATTAATAGACATTGACAAACACACTGAGAAATTCCACTCAACGCACTGAGAAGAAAATAAGACAATACAGGTAGTCCTCGACTTACGATCACAATTGAGTCCAAAATTTCAGTGGCTAAATGAGACATTTGGTAAGTGAGTTTTGTCACTGCAGTTGTTACATTATTAAATGGTCGTTGAGTGAAAATAGGTTGAATTTGCTTGGTAAAAAGTTGCAAATGGTATTCACATGGCCCTGGGACATTGCAACCGTCATAAATATGAGTCATTTGCCATGCATATGAATTTTGATCCACATGACCAAGGGGATGTTGCAGTGGTCGTAAATATAAAAAACAGTCAGAAGTCACTCTTTTCAATGCCGTTGTAATTTTGACCGATCATTAAATGGACTGTTGTAAGTTGAGGACAAACCTGTATTTTGGGGAAGGGTGAGAAAGTTTCAATTGAACATGTGTACGTATTTTTCGGACTATAAGACTCTCCGAAGTATAAAACTCGCCTAGCTTTTGAGGAGGAAGACAAGAAGAAATTTTTTTTGCCTC
Source organism: Pseudonaja textilis (assembly GCF_049901715.1). NCBI lineage: Eukaryota > Metazoa > Chordata > Lepidosauria > Squamata > Elapidae > Pseudonaja > Pseudonaja textilis. Next base: position 326,413,907 of record NC_141990.1, read on the forward strand.
CCAGCAATTTGTCACCTTTAAAGCCCTTCATGGCTTAAAGGCTAGGTTACCTGAGGGAACGTCTCTTGCCAGTCACATCTACCCAACCCATTGGAGCAAGGAGGCAGGGAATGCTGTGGGTCCCATCCCTGAGGGAGATACACCTGATGGGACCCAGAAGAAGGGCCTTCTCCGTGGTGGCTCCCTTTTTTGGAACATCATCCCCCCAGAGATTAGAATGGCCCCCTCTCTTGATACTCTTCCGGAAAGTTCTGCCAGCGGGCCTGGGGAACCCAGAGCAGAATGGAGCTCGCGTGATCTGCTGTCGTTGGGGCAGGGGGTGGGAATTAGGGGTGATTTTTTTATTTATTTTTTCCAGATATTGTTCTATTGTACTTTATTAATTGATTCTTTTTGTAGGTTGATTCTTTTCGTTAGCTTTTATTGTTTTTTATTTTAAAATATGATTTTACATTCTGTAAGCTGCCTTGAATCACCATGGGCGAATAGGCAGCAATATTAAATAAATAGATAGATAGATAGATAGATAGATAGATAGATAGATAGATAGATAGATAGATTGATTTGCCTCCTTGCAATAAACTGCAAACAGCCTGGTCAGCTTCAGTACAGCTTGATTCTAGGAAGCAGCTGATTATCAATTGGATCAGCCTCCCGACGATCAGCTGTTTCAGGCTGCAGGGATCATCGCCTGTTGGCACCTCCGCGTACCCCATTTTCGGCCCCTTTAGGTGGCAGGGATTGGAACAGGCCGAAAATGGAGTACGTGGAGGCTGAAAACAGGGGGGGGGGGGGCGCAGAGGCTGATAACGGGATGGCAATAGGCTATGGCGATCCCTGCAGCCTGAAATAGCTGATCATGGGGAGGCAGATCCAACCGACAGTTAGCTGCTTGTGCTAAATCAGGCTGTGCTGAACTTGACCAGGCTGTTTGCTGCAAGGAGGCAAATTGCTGGGAGGCTGAGGTCAAAGGGTGGGGGCCGTCGGGTGGGTGGGGCTTTGGCAGCATTTGCTGTATAAGACACACAGACATTTCCTCCCACTTTTGGGTGGGTGGGAAAGTATTACTTATGCACCTAAAAATATGGGTGTGTGTGTGTAGAGAGAGACAGACAGACATCTATTTCTAAAATAATATTGAGTATGGGGGAGACCCATATTGTTTGGACAATTGCTGGTGGGCGATTTTTCACCAAGCAAAGTAAAGGAAAGCCAAAGCTATTTTATGTTTTGGTAGGTGCAAAAAAAAAAAAAGTAATTCATACTAACTCTGAAAGACTGAGTTTGATGTAAGCCCCTGTCCTCCATGGTTTCTCTTAGGCTTCACCATGTCACAAAAGCCCACGGTGGCCCTCGTATGTAAGGCATTCGATAGTGTGCCTACTGGGCCTTAAATTATTCCTGTCCCTTCCCCCTTCACGCCAGCACCTGCTGACACGTCAGTTTCTAGCAAAGGTGTTGCATGTTGAAACCACCAGCTTTTCAATCACACTTTTGATGGACTTACCTTGTGGCTGTGTTTCTCTGCAATCTAATGAGCAAGGAGCCATTCTGGCTGGGAACTGAACGAACTGCAGTCCCAGCATATTTATAAAGTGGGGAAGCCGATGCTGGCCATTCGGTTGGAAATTTCCGAGAAACAAAACATGCCTTTCCCTTGAGCGGTGCTGAGTCCTGTAGGCCTCTGCCTAGCGATCTATTCACACGTCATGTTGCCCAAAGAATGGGAGCTTTTGAGGGGACGTACTGCCCAAATTACAAAAAGCTCCACGTTCAAGAATATAAAACCATGGTGGCGCAGTGGTTAGAGTGCAGCACTGCAGGCTACGTCTGCTGGCTGCCTGTAATTCGACAGTTCGAATCTCACCAGGCTCAAGGTTGACCCAGCCTTCCATCCTTCCGAGGTGAGTAAAAGGAGAACCCAGATTGTTGGGTAAATTGCTTAGAGAGGGCTACAAAGCACTGTGAAGAATAAGTCTTAAGTGCTATTGCTATATAAATAATCCTCTACTTATGACCACAGTTGGGTTCATAATTTCCTGTGGGAGGTGACCAGGCTGAATCCAAGGCAAGGGCCAAACGTGTCATAAGTCACAAGTCCCTTCACACTCGCAAGAGATCCAAGTCCAACCCGCCTGGATGACTGCCTTGTCTTCCCTGCATTTTTCTTAATGGTCAGTTGGCCAGATTCTCGTAGAGAGCTTAAGCTTGCAATAAATCTTTATATACTCATTTGAATTGCCCTAATCTCCTGATTTCCCAGGTATTTGACATTTCCGTTGCTAAGCAAAGTGGTTATTGAGTCGCATCCAATTTTATCACCTTTTTGCCACAGTCATTAAGTTCTGTAACTCTGGTTGTTCAGTGAATCACACATTCATTAAATGAATCTGGCTTCCCCCTTTGTCAGAAACCAGCTGGGAAGGGTGCAAACGGCGATGATATGAACCTGGGACATTGCAGCCGTCATATATACATGCTGAATTTTGATCACATGACTATAGGGGTGCTGCACTGGTCATAAGTGTGAGGACCAGGTCATAAGTCACTTTTTCCAATGCCATAAACTTTGAACGGTCACTAAATAAATGGCTATATGTGTCAAGGGCCACCTGTATCGCTGCTTTTCTTTAAGCATTTAACCTCAGGATAAAAGAATTGATGCAGATTTTGTGCTGATGGGGGACAGTGAGCTCTGATTGGGGTCTTGGTTTTAGATTGGGGTCTTGGTACCTGAGTTCATGCCACTTTAGGTCCTGTTACCCTAAAACAGCCTTCTAAAATACCTCACGCTAACTAGCCAGTCCATGTTTGACAGTCAGAATTTTAAATAATTCCATTGGAATTAAAAATGAGGATAGTTGGTCAACCTGTTCTTCTGGGTAGGCAGGTTATACTGATGAAGCACATATAAGATATATATATATATATAGGCAGAAAGAGTGTGTGTGTGAATTTGTATCATCCCACCCTACCCTCCAGCTACTTTTCATTATGCACAATTTTATCTTGTGCTGGATATGCCTCTGATTTTGGGAGGAAAGGAAAAATGGCAGTGGCGTTTTCTTTTTTTGCTTCCTGTTTGCAAATAAGTTATCTTCTTCCTCTTTTTGTGTATTTGAAGGGGAGGTGTTCAGATTTCTCCTCAGATGTACTGGTGGGTAGGTAGAAAGTTTTCACAAGCGACCCACATTTTCCAGAGGTGTTTTACATTGTAAATAGAGTAGGAGCCTGTGTACTATTGGTATACGTGAGGAACAGCCCAGATTTGGAGACCAGGTAGCTCTGTTTGTGGGAATTGGTTGCCTTCAAGTCACACTTCTTTTCTTTTTCCGAGACATCTGGGTAGCCAGGGTGAAAAGCAGTGTTGCAAAATGGCCCTGCACGCTTATCTAAGACTTTTAAGGTGATGCTGAACATACCATTCAGTGTCCTGATAACCTTTTCTTTGAGAAAGTGTGCCAAGATGTATTTGAAACTGTGTGGGCACCATTTGATGGAATCTCAGAGGCCAAATGCTTGTGTGTACTACTGGTTTAACAACTTGAGTCTTTCTCTCCTCCACCACACCCCTCCTCACTTATTTCTCTTGTTCTCTTAAGATTCTAGTCGAGGGAAGGAAAATCCATAGTTCTAAAACTAGTTAAACTACAGTTCCCAACAGCCTTAGCTTACATGGCCAGAATTCAGGTGTAACTCAGCAATATCCATCTTTTTCTTTTTTTTGTAGTCATGTTTGACTTGAAAGGGTCGATAAAGCACCTAGGCCTGGCTTAGCAACCACAATGGGGACCAGCAACTTGGTCTGTACCTGCCAGAGTCACTAAGTGGAAATTCATGGGAGCACGATAGGTTTATGACCTTGTTTCCCACTTTGGTCATTAAGCAAAATGACCTCATCACTAAGTGGAAAATCATATAACTACAACTTCTTAATTCTGCCTTCCATATTAACTGCTTGTCGCAAGCCGGGTGTGAAGTATGCATATATGATGATCATGGGACTGAGACTCCACAATGGTCATAAATGCAAGGATTAGTCACAAAGTTGTTTTTTTAACACCAAGGTAGCTTCAACCTGTTTGCTGCATAAGGCAGTTGGTAAGCAAGGACAACTTGTATTGGTACTCCTTGAGTTATCACTGAGCCCAAAATTTGTTTTGCTAAGTAAAAGATTTGTTTAAGTGAGTTTGCCCCATTTTACAACTTTTCTTGCCACAGTTGTTAAGTAAATCACTGCAGTTGATAAGTTAGTAACACGGTTGTTGAACTTGGATTCTCCCTCGACTTTGCTTGTCAGATGTTCACAAAAGCTGCTCACATGACTCCAGGGCACAGCAGCCGCCATAAATATGAACCGCTTGCCGAGCAGCTGAATTCTGATCACGTGACCGTGGGGATGAAGTGTGGAAAATGGCCATAAGTCACTTTTTCAGTGCCATTGTTACTTTGAACGGTCACTAAATGAACTCTCGTATGTCAAAGTCCGCCTGTACTAAAATATTGGCTAAAATCTCTGTGAGGGTGAAGATAAAAAGTTTTCTCGTGATTGGAAATAAGCTGCTCTGCAGAGGCCCATTCCCGGGGGGTGGTGGAAAAAAAACCACCAGCATAAATTATGCAATATAGCCGATTATCCTGCTAGTTTGCTAAGTTAGCATTGAGATGTTGGTTGCAACATCCAGCTTGGTTGGCGCAAGATTTTAATTCACTCCATCTCTACCTATCCTAACTGACCGGCTTGCATGTGCCAGGAAGAAGGCGGGGCAGTTTTACCACTTCTCTTCCTTATGCCTGGAAGTCACTGTCATTCTGAAGTGGCAAGGCAGGGCTTCCTTGCGACTCTTTTGTTCTGACGATTTGAGTCAGGCAAATTAAAATAACAGCAAAGAGGAGGAGCATCAGTTCAGCTGCTCCGTGAATCGGAGTGGACGTCTTGCTGAGACCTTGGCCCCCAGGCAGTGCCGACCCACCCCTCAAGCTGAGCATTCATTTGATGGTTCTTCTAGTGATCCAGCAGACACAAGTCAGATGAACCCTGGGTTGTTGTTTTTTTTTTTTTTGAGGAGCAATCCATGGATTCTGTCGCCTTGTCCCTTTTTTTAGTTCAGTTTCTCTTCATATGTTGAGGGGAAGGGTGTCCATTTAACTGCTTGCACAAGTTTGGCTTCACAAACTGGACTTCCTAGAATTATCACATTGTCCTCCGACTAGTTGCTAAGGAATCAGCTTGAAGATGCAGAAAGTGGGGAATCATATGCACCCTAATTTTCTTCTGGGTCAAAGACAAGAGATCTATGATGCCTCTTCTTTGTTTGTTTGTTTGTTTGTTTTTAATTTTATTTGGAAAGGCTCTTAACACCAACCATAGCAAATAGCTTGGAAGGAGATTACAACTATTCTTAAAAGTAACATCAGATGCAAGGAGCTGAGACATTCTTGCTTTGTTGTTATATCTATTCTTCCTTCCTTCATCTATACATTTATTTATTTTTGTGCAACTCAATGCTGTATACATGGTGTTTCTCCTTTTCCCCCCATGTAAACTAAAAAAAAGTGAGCAAATCTGCGACCAAAAGGTTGCTGAGATATCTCTGGAAAATACAGTGATATTTTTCCTTGATAATGTGTCATCAATTAATTGCATGTTCATTCTCAGCGATTACATAGGTGGACTAGCTCGATACCCGTGCTTCGCTACGAAACTATATGATCGGGCTTAGTTTTGGGGGATGAAAATAAGGAGGAAAAATTGTGCCTCTGCCTACCAACATCCATCGATATTCATCTGGCTAGCGTCCTGTCAGTGTGTGAGAGAGTTGAGGGCTATTTGCAAACTGAATCAGTATTTGATGTGTGAGCAAGAAGGAGACAGCAAGGAGCCTGGGCGTGGCTTAGCTCAACTGTTCTCTACTAAAGCTGCTTGCTGCTGTGATACTGAAACTCCTCTCCTCTGCTTGTGTTTTGCATGTGGAACAGATTCGTTTTCAGGTGGGGAGGGGGAGTAGAACTTCTTAGCATCAGGGCGTGTTAATAATAATATAGGAAATACTAATGCTCTGATGGTCATTTTGAAAAATTCTTTCTTAGTGAGCACCTAGAAGCCAAGAGGAAGATACGTGCCAAATTTCAAGTTTGTAGGTTTTACGGTTCTGGAGATTTTGTGATGATGCGGGAGTGGTATTTCTCTTTTATATACATATAGATTTTATCCAGGATTATCTGTCCCTAACTTGGGCCTCCACGGTGCCCCCATCGCCACTGGGGGTCCATCACCCTTGCTGCGGGGTTGTCCTTTTTCCTTCACCTTTTCCAGTAGATTCTTCTCCAGAGACCTAGGTTTTTGCATACAGGTAGTCCTCGATGTATGACCATGATTGAACCCCAACTTTTAGTTGCTGAGCAATGCAGTTAAGTGAGTGGCGTCTCATTTTACAACCCTTTTTGCCACTGTGAATCATCACGAAGTGACTCCTGTGGTTATTATGTGAACCTAGCTTCCCTCAATGTCTTTGCTTGTTGGAAGTTGGCTGGGAAGGTTACAAATGGTGATCACGTGACCCAAGAACAATGCAGTTGCCATTGTGCCAGTGGCCACGTGCCTGGATTTTGGTCATGTGTTGACCTGACCGTAGGGATGTTGCAACAGTCATGTGAAAAACGGTCATGTCACTTTTTCAATCACTAAACAAATGGTTGTAAGGCAAGGGTTAGCTGTAGGTAGTCCTCAACGTACGACCATTGTTGAGTCCAAAATTTATGCTGTTCAGTGAGAAATTTGTTAAATGAGTTTTGCCCCATTTTACGACTTTTCTCACCACCTTTGTTAAGTGAATGACTGCGGTTCTTAAATTAGCAACACAGTTCTTAACCGAACTTGGCTTCCCCATTGCTTGTCAGAAGGCTGCAAAAGGCGATCACATGACCCTGGGACACTGCAATTGTCATAAATTCGAGTCAGTCATCAAGCATCCCAATGTAAATCACGTGACCATCGGGATGCTGCAACCGTCGTGAATGTAAAAAGCAGTCACAAGTCACATTTTTTGTAGTGCTGTTGTAACTTCAAACGGTCATTAAGTGAACTCTTGTAAGTCGAGGACTGCCTGTAATGTGTCCAAAACAGGATAATTTGAGCCTAGAGTCATCTAAATCAGGGCTCTCCCTTAGCAACTTTGCAGATTTGTGGTCTTCAACTCCCAGAATTTCCCAGCTTGGCTGGATGAGGAATTCTGGGAGTTGAAGTCCACAAGTCCTAAAATTGCCAAGGTTGGAGACCCCTGATCTAAGTGACAATTCCAGGTTGATCTCTCTCAATTTGTTTATATATATTTTGGGGGGGGGGGGGTGGGGGACTACCCATCAAGAATCTTCTCCAACACCAAAGTTGAAAAGCATCAGTAATTTTACTGATCTGCTTCTTCAGAGTCCAACTTTAGCTTCCGTAGAGGGTCATGGGGAATATCGTGGCCTGCAGTATTACAATTTTTGTAGGTGCAGGGAGTCTTTGACTTACGACCACAACTGAGTCCAACATTTCCATGTCCGAGTGAGACCGTTGTTAAGTGAGTTTTTCCCCCTTTTACGACCTTGTCATAATTGTTAAGTGAACCAGTGCAATTGTTTGATAACGCAATCATAAAATGAATTTGGTTTCCCCATTGGTTTTGCTGACCAGAAGGTCACCAAAGGTGAACCCCATGACCCCAGGATACTACAACAGTCATAAATACAAGCCAGTTGCCAAGCATCTGAATTTTTATCACGAGACCATGGCGCTGCTACAACAAACGGCCGTAAGAGTGAAAAATGGTCATAAGCCCCTTTTTTTCAGTGCCATTGTAACTAAACAAAAGATTGCAAGTTGAGGGCTGCTGGCATAGGCACATCATAGGATAATAATTTTACAGCGTCCGTGGCCTCCATGGTTGCATTTTAAAGGGAGGGGGGGTATCCTTTGATTAGTGCAGAGGTGGGGAACTATGGCCCCTATTATGACTTGTGGACTTCAACTCCCAGAATTCCTGAGCCAGCAGGGTTGAAGTCCACAAGTCATAAAAGGGCCATAGTTCCCCCCGCCCCTGGATTAGGGAAACAATTTACAATTTTTCCTCAAAGCACTGAAGACCACATGTGTGGAGTATGAACCTCTTGTAACAGTCTAAACTGGCCAACAGGATTAGCCATATTCTCTCTCTTGGCATCTCCAATGCAGACACATTTGTTTGCCATTATAAATGGCCACCCAACTCACAGACAGGTGACACTTAGGCAGCTTACAACATTAAACATTCACAAGGTTTTTTTAAAAAAAGAATAAAACCTCACCTTCACCAGGCTCTCTGACAAACGTACATCTTCTTTCTGGACCTTTTACAAAAATAACAAGTTTGGGAGCCTATTTGTGTAATAGTGGCAGCAGAGACAAAAGCTTATCCTGCTACTTTTCTTCTTGGAGGGAGATTATTGAAATGTATTTTAAAGAGAGAAGGTTTTTTCCAAAAAGAGATGTTCTACCTCTTGATTCAAATAATGCAGCCTATTTTTCTGCAAAGAAAGTCCAGTCCTGAAATGCTAATAGATACTAATAAACAGGGGAAGAGAGAGGTGTTATTGGGGTTGATGGTTATCACACATATATCACAGCAGGTGAGAGCACTTAGGTGACTTAGGTAATCTTAGTAATGTTAAATTGTGTCACCTCTGATCAGTATCTGGAAGGGAGGCCACTGGGAAATCACAGGACTACAGGCTGGACTGAGAATAGAAGCAAATGTCCCCAGCGAGTGCTTTTTTGATGTTTCAAGTGTTGCATTTTGCCATTGCACTGATATTTTATTGCATTAGGCACCCAGAGTTGTTTTAGATGAGATGGGCAACCATATGACACTAATATTTTTTTTAAAAAAATACATTGAACCAGAACATACCCTGAGAAAAAAATAATGGCAAACTGCTTTCACGTGCCCAAGATGGTACCTGAGCTACTTAAGCTTTTATTTATTAAAAATTCAATGCTGTCCATCTCCCAGTCCAGTGAGATGGACCGTGGCCAAGGAAGATAGCAAGGAAGTCTGTAGAGATTCTCAGTCATCCAGGTCATGGTTGTCCCAAAGGTACTTTTTTTTCAAGAGGCAACTGAACTTTCCAGAAAGTCCAGCTGCCTCTTGAAAAAAAGCACCTTTGGAATGCCAACGAAGCTATCTAGAACTGCCCAGGTCCTAAGAGTCAAACTGGGCTCGGTGAGACCTTTTCCTATATTTCCTTAGCTGGTGGGGTAAACATTCTGGGTCCAAGCATTTGTTCTGAGTCTGTCAACGTGAAGTGAAACGAAATTCATCATGTTTCCCTCCCTCATCAAAAATCAAAAGCTTTCTTCATTTCATCAGCATTATTCGCCACAGTCTCTATTTCCTTGGTCCCTTTTAGTGTCGGAACTGTAGTTTATAACCTTTGGCCATAACTTCTGGAATCCAGTCCGCATTCTCTGGACATTGCTGAATGCCAGGTTGCAGATTGATTTATGGTGGATGGCAATTCTCCCTCCCCCCCCCCTTTTTTTTTGTGAGCTTTGTTTCATTACACATCTGAGAAAAGTGTTGTCTCCTAAGACGTCCATCGTCTTTGGAAGTGTGTGTGTGGGGGAGGGGTTCTCCCCCCCCCTTCCATTTTCTTACCGTACCTGTCTTAATCATCCCCCCCCCCGCCTCACCATTCCACAAAATGAAAGCGATGTGTCACAACACCAGTTCCAACCGGTTTGTTACCGTAGCTTTTCCACTACATGGGAAGGAATGGTTAAAAGGGTCAGATGACTGACAAAGCATGTCCCAATCAGTCACATGGTGCGTTGGATGCTTGTTAGAATAGAGGAAATAAGCTTTCTGGGATGATAGTGGATCAAGAGGGGGCTCAGGTGACCCACCCCCAGCCACGTGCGTTCCTGATGAAAAACTTCTTGCAAACACAGGAAATGTTCTACTTTTTCATTTATATTAAAAGGTTTTACATCTATAACAAGGAGTACATTCAAAGCAAAAGTTACAGTAAATGTGAAAGTGAAATAAGGGAGAAAGGAGAGAGAAAAGGCAATAGAAGAAAACAAAAAGAAACAATAGAACAATAGTCTCTCTTTGAGAGAGATGGGAGGTAGAGAAATGCGGAAAAAATAAATAAAACCATGAAAAGAAATATGAGATTGTTTCTGATTTTCCTTTTGGCAGTTATACATACAATTCTATTCAAGCCTCTCTCTCTTAATCCCATCATTTCCTTCTTTCTATAATCAATTGTTTCTAATCCTCAAGACCATAAATACAGAATCATTTTCTTTTTAATGCAAGAAGTCCATAAAGGGTTTCCAGTCCGTGAGTCCGTGATCAGGAAACTTCTGTCACATCTGGGCTATGAAGAGGACCAAACAATTTCTCTGATGAAAGCAGAGACCAGGTTTCAGACTTGAAATCCCCTTAAAAACCTTCTTTCAGGATCAGTTCAGTCTCTCTTAGATATCAGGCAAGGCAGATCCTCTGTTTGGCAGATGAAAAGTCTGCTTGTCTAGGGAAATTACACCTGCAAGTTTCATGCGAGGATTGATACCAGGCACAAGTACAGGCAGTCCTCAACTTACGATCACAATTGTGACGTTGTTAAGTGGGAGATTTGTGACGTGACTTTTGCTCTCATTTTGCAACCTACCTTGCCACCTTTGTTAAGTGAAGCACCGCAGCTCTTAAATTAGTAACACGGCTCTTAAGTGAATCCAGCTTCCCCATTGACTTTGCTTGACAGGTCACAAAAAGTGACTGATCACATGACCCCAGGATACTACAATCGTCATAAATCCGAAACCAGTTGCCAAGTCATCCAAATTTTGCTCACATGTCCATGCTGCAACTGTTGTAAGTGGAAAATGGTCATAATTTACTTTTTTTTCAGTGCCTTTGTAACTTTGAAATGCACTAAACAAACTGATGTAAGTTGAGGACTACCTATCACCAGGAACAGGAGTTGAGTTCAAAGTTTGTTCTGTGCTCCCTATATAGACTAACAGTCAAGCCAAGTTAGCACTAGATAAGGGTCAGCGGATGGGGGGGCTTTAGGTGTCCTGTGTTAGCGCAATGGCTCCATATTTACATGCTTGACCTTCTCTCAGACTTGGCTCATCTCCTACAGTTGATGCTATGCATACTGACAAAAAGTTTTCCTGGGAATTGTCCTTTTTTTCAAAGGAATTGGCTTTCATTGCATCAGTTACTTGTAAGAAATCTTAAGACTGTGTTTCATTGCCACTTTGGAATTGATCCCGGTTCTTCCTTCCAAACTTCTCACTCGTAGCAACCTAGTCCCTTTCATCCTCTCCTCCCCCCTTTACAATAAAATAAATAAATAAAATAAAAGCTTCAGTATTCTCAATGTCTAGAGAGATTCTCGTTCATCCAGGTCATGGTTGTCCCAAAGGTGCTTTTCAAAAAGTAACTGGGCTTTCTTTGTTTTTGTTTTTTCTTGAAGATGTTACACTTCTCATCCAAGAAGCTTCCTTCAGTTCTTTAAAATGTGATCAGTTCTTAAGAAGATTGAAGGAATCTTCTTGGATGAGAAGCGAAACACCTTCAAGGGAAAAAAACAAAAAGTCCAGTTGCTTTTTGAAAAGCACAGTTTAGTATTCTCAAGTCCTTTTTTTTTTTTCAGGTAAGGTGATAATTTGAAAATGAATTTGGGCAAACTTTGGGTGAGGGGGGAGGGGAAACCTGGCATGTTATGGTCCATGGGGGGTCACGAAGAGTCGGACATAGCTTAGCAACTGAACAACAACAAAAAAGGTGATAATTGGGGCTGGCAAGGAATTGGCAACAATTTTAGATTCCATATCATGCATGCAATAAATCATAACGTGTCCATTCAATCAAAGTAAAATTATCTAGACTCTCTAAAGTATTAGAGATCAGTATTAGAATATTAGTATTAGATTGAAGTATTAGAGCAATTGGAATTTTTCTCAGGAAAGTTAGGGGGGAAAGAGACATATGACCAGTTACAAATCAAATCAAACCTTTATTACGAGCTAAGACCAGCCTAGCCAGTTACATTATAACATGGGGAGGAAGGAAAACATAGCATTCTCAGAGAATTTGGGCCTTGTTTTCCCCAGGAACGCAGCGTCTCAAAGCCTAATTTTGCAGAATTGTATACTTAAAGAGTTTCCTTGGATCTTCATAATTTAAAAGAAATGAAATGTTTAAATTTAAATGTTGCCTTGGGCTTGAAGCCCATTCATTGTTTGGAAACATATTAATAGTATGTAGTTATGGGGTAATGCATGCAAGGTAGAATAATATAAGAAGTTGCGAAAAAGACCCTCCCCTTTTGATTCAGGACTTAAACTTTTAACGCTCATAGTGAAATATTGCTTTATAGTGCCATCTAGAGGAATTTGTATGAATTGCCATTTCACTTTAGATCAGCTGTTACAATCCTCTCGGGATGGAAGTTTCACTTCCACAAAAACTTTTTGGTATATTTCCTTGTTAAGCACTTGGTGATGCCCCCTCAGACCATTCCACGGCAGAAATTGGGCGGGGGAGGGGGGAGAGGTCAGTTGAATCCATCTGGGGATATGTACTACTATATTGACTTGTTCAAACTCAGAAGGAAGCCTTTAATTAAGTAACTTTCTGCAGTAGCCTCCAGGAACTTTTTAGATTATAGTTTCATAGAATAACAGAGTTGGAAGGGACCTTGGAGGTCATCTAGTCCAACCCCCTGCTCAAGCAGGAGAGTCTATTCCAATTATTAGCCTCTACCTAGGATCGAACTCACAGCCTCCTGATTGTGAGGCATGTAGGCTATCTTAGTGGCAATTGGCTATCTTGCAGCTCTGAGAAAATCTGTATATTTCTCACTTTTGCAGAAAATCAGTGAAAGTGAATTAGTTACTTCCTATGAAGAAGAAAGAAGCTTTTTCTTTGCTAGTTTTCAAAATGAAACATGGACAAAACATGAAAAAAACACTTTTAACAATACAATGAAATGTAACAGTTCTTAAGCTTAAAGAACAGACTATGGAAAACAAAAATGATAAAGATAAAAAACAAAAAAAGAAAATCTGCCTTATATATTAAACCTCAATAATCACTGATTTTTAATTAATATTACTACAAAATCAATAGAAAATATGATTGTAAAATTTCACAAAATCTGTGCCAAAGCAGTACATATTGCTCCAATATTTGACTGGCAGAAAATACTGCTTTTCCCAGAATGGATAAATCTCCCATTTCCAAAAGACATCCCATTCTTTTCACATCTGGAATATTTCCTTTCCCATTTCTCGGGATAATTATTTTAGTCACCTCACCATGCTCAATCAGCCATCATTCCCGATAAACCGGTTCCAAAGCTTTGTACATAATTTGATATCACATCAACATCTTTAACCCTTAAGAGATTTTTTATAAATCTACTTACATGCATTAAAACACATCTCAAAAAGATACCAGATGACCACATGACCATACCATATGCCACTTCAAATTCTCTGCGTTTAAAAGGCATTTTATTTGACTGCTTCATAAATTACAAATGCACTTCATATAAGTCATTTGTTCTGGTTTTCTCTTAGCCTTGGAAAGTCAAGGAATCATCGTAAGAGGCCCTGGTTCTCTGATGGTGTTCTGACCAAGGCTTCCTGAGACTGTAATTAAGCACACACTTAGTCCAAACAACTCTTGTTTCATTTCAACGCTGTTAATTATATTCATTCCCAGGCCGTAATGAGTCCCAAACAGTTCCTTGAGATAAGCACCCACCTTTATCTCCTTTGAATTGCTGCCAAAAACTAAAGTGCCAAATTAGCTGAAAAAACTCCAACGAAGTACAAAATCCACACAAAGCTTCAAGGTTTAATCTGAACAGAGTGAACAGCTGTGCTTCCTTACGGGAGGGGCAATCACTTCCAAGCCTTACTCCCGAGTTGCCCCTTTTGTCTTTAGCTTCTCTTGCCTTCTCGCAGCTCTGCGCACAAGCGCACTGCGACCAGACTCCCCTTGTTCCTCTGCCTTGCTACTGCCAAGTTCTGGAGGGTCCGGAGTCAGCACCCCACTCCCAGATGGTCCTGGCCCCATCTTTGCATCGGATGCAGGAACCTCGTCCGAGTCCTCTCCAGACTCCCAGACTGGTCCCTGTTCTTCCCCACTGTCCGATTCTGCTGCCATCTGCACAGGCTGCTGGTGGATGGAATCCCTAGCCATTTGTTTGCTTTCTGAATACCCCTCTCATCCCCTGAAGTAGTACCTGGAAGGGGGAAGTGTCGTTTTGGTTCCCCTTCCCTCAAATAGGCCTGAAAATACACATGGCGGAGTGGGGAGAGGATGGGTGGGTGGGGTGGGTCTTAGGATTTATCCTTTTCCTTAAAAAATATCCCTGTTCATGTACCTTCCCTTTTTTCAGTGAGGCAAAGCGGGAGAGGAGAGTCCCTTCTCCTGATGTAATAGTACTATCGGACAACGAGCCGTCAAGCCCGAGAATGAATGGCTTAACCAAAATAGCATTAAAAGAGACCAGCGCCGAAGTGCTAATGGTGAGTCTGACCCAGCAGTCATAAAACTGAGAGCAACCTGACCCTATCCCCCTTCTCCCCCTCCCTTCCTTTTGATATGTTCAGATCGTCTGACCAAGTAAATCATGAGTTCACCTTTGGGGACGCTTCCCATCTGCACCAAATCATTTCTTCAGCAGAAGCAGTGCATACATCGACTTTCCTCTCTCCATTGGCAAAAACCTATGGTGCTTTGTGGCTAGGAGGGTTTTCTCCACTGTGATTTCCTCTGCTGGCTTCCTATCTCCCTGGCTTTGCTCTCCCTCATCCAACCTCCTGCTTCATTCTATTCCTTCAATTGAAGTGCGTGGATTTCTCGTCCATTTCAAGTGCACCAGCAGCTCAAAATTTTCCCGCTTACTCCCATACCACGACTCTGCTTTTTCTGTTCTTGACGCCTGGGCCACTTACACGAATCATCTTGCCTGTCTCTTTTTGACCCTCACGCTTGGAATTTCTCCTGCAGCGCTAAAGTCGTCCTTCCCCTGCCTTGTACCCTCCTGGGATGATGACAATCCTGTCACTGCTGGCTTGGAACTTTGGCAGTTGTCCTTTAACATGTCTGTAGGACACTGGATTAGAGAAGGCTGGCCAAGGTCACATTGGTGTTGTCTCTCTCTCTCTCTCTTTTTCTCTTTCTCTCTCTCTGTTGTGGCCCGCCAGCGGCTGACAGAGCTGGCGGCAGAGTTGGACAGTGAGGAGGTTGGGGAGGAACATAGGCCAGTCCTGGAGGTTGAGGAAGGCTCGGACAAGGGCTCTGCGTCAGAGGCAGAGATGGGGCCAATGCAGGCTGGCAGTCTTCAGCTGCCTTCGGGCTAGGACAGCAATGAGGCGGGGGAGCAGCTGGAACCAGTTCCCAGCCTGCAAATATGCAGAGCTGCCAAAAGGAAGGAACAATTAAGAGCTCAGGGTCAACATGGGAGTCAGGCCACAGGTGGACGGTGAATGGCCCCTCCCATCAGGATTAAAAGAGGAGCAAAAGGGGAGGGGGCTTTTGCAGGAAACAAGTCATTCGTTCATTCCAGCCTCGTGAAGATCTCTCTGTGTAATCCAGCCCATCCCTGTCAAGCTTTCCAAGATAGATAAGGTCTGAGCTAATAAATATACCTTTGCAAGACTGTTGGACAAGCCGTTGGCTGAATGTGAATGCCCTAAATTCACATTAATTTAATAAAAGGGGTTTTGACGGGACTCAGAGTTGGCTTAGTGCTTTTTGGGGAACCCTAGGACAGAACACACACTCCCCCTCTCCCTCCTTCTCTCTCTCTCTTTCAACTTCAAACCCCTTTTTTAAAGTTAGCCCTTCTGTCATTCTTCCTAATTTGACTCTCCCCCTCCCTCCCTCAATGAAATTAACACTTTTTCTTTCAATCACACGTGTCCTTGTAGAAAAGCAGCCCAGAGGAACGGGAACGAATGATTAAACAGCTGAAAGAAGAACTGCGGTTAGAAGAAGCCAAACTTGTCTTACTGAAAAAATTACGACAAAGTCAGATACAAAAGGAAACAACAGCCCAAAAGGTGAGCAGAGTCTGCCTTTTTTTTTTTTCCCCCTTCTTCTGTACTTGGAGTTTGTTAAGATTTATTTATAGAATTCCTGGTCACTGGATTTTGAGCTATAAATGATGCTGTATGGCTGGACAGAGAGAAAAGAGAAGTGAAGATATAAACGCTATGAGAAAACACAGGCTAATCATTATAATAGGGGCTACTAGCGGTTTTTTAAAAGCTGTCCATCCCTGACAGAAGTCCACAGTCTTAAAGTTAGTTGGACACCCATGATGTAAATGAAAGTAGCACTCTTCCAGGAAGCAAATTGCCATCATTCCTCCACTTCTCCCCTCTGCTCTTGGAAAACTGGGCTAAAGTTGTGCAACCAAAAAAATAGAGGCACTTTGGCACCACATTTTGGCAGCGAAAACTCACCGCCCCATAAATGGAGAACCAAAAGCAAACCAATTCAGAACAGCCACCTTCTGCGCTAATACATCTCTCTTCCCCGTGTGTTTGTCTTGTTTCATAGCCTCCTGGTTCTTCAGGTAGTGCCGTAGCAACACCTCCCCCATTGGTGCGGGGAACACAGGGCATGGCATCCAGCAAGTCAGCCCTTCTACAGGTGAGGACCTAAGAAAGATCTTTGGTTAATTAACTCAGCCTTATAAGCCGCTTCAGTACAGGTAATCGTCAATTTACAACCGTGACGGACGTCCCAATTATGGTCATACGTTTGACAGTTGTAAAGTGAGTCACCCATGTGGCCGATCTGCTTTTATGACTTTTTTTTTTTTTTGCATTGGTCATAAAGCAAATGTTAAGCAGATTCGTGGTTTGTTATGGGGCATTTTTGCTGATCATGTGGCTTCCGGATGCTACATACAGCCCAATTGTGGGATTCAAATATTTTACTACCAGTTCGGTGGGCGTGGCTTGGTGGGCGTGGCAGGGGAAGGATACTGTAAAATCCCCAATCAGAGGTGGGATTTGCCGCTTCTCTGAATTATTTCAAAATTTCAAGTACAGGTTCTCCAGAACTCATTAGAACCTGCTGAATACCACCTCTGAAACAGCCCTAAATGCAGGTTGCTTGCCAAGCATCCAAAATGTCATGTGATTGTGGGAACCAGGTGATAGGTACCTTTTGAAGGCTCCGTTGGAACTTTGATGAATTTCTAAGCAGCTGGTTGTAAGTCGAGGAACACCTGTAATGTTTCTGTTCCTACAAGTAGTTCTGAGAGGATAAAGAAACTGGAAATGAAACTGTACATGTATTAATCTGAATACTGCCTTCAAATGAGGATTGATGATGCCTTGTGACTGCTGGGATAAGTCCCTGCAGTTTTCTGGGAAGATTTCAGAAGTGGTTTGCCATGGCCTCTTTTAGAACTTTTAGAATTAAGTTTATTGTCACTTTGAATGTGCACTAATTGGCATACATTAAAATGAAATTTTATTGCATACAACTCTCAAAGGGTCACCACCTCCAATATACATTACATAAACATGACTAAATACATACATACATAATTATGCATATACCCACAAATATTATATGAGACAGAGAAACAACTTAGTCTAGTACGGATGTATACATATACATGGCAAGAAAAATGAATCTCACGAGCTTACCAGACTTTTGCCTTCAATGTTCAATTCAATTTAATATTCAGTTCAGTTTTGAAGGATGTTCCCTTCAAATCAGGGTTGACTCCCTGCAGTTTTGTTGGGAAGACTTCAGATGTGGGTTTGCCATTGCCTCTTTTCCTTGGGCTGACAGTGACTGGCCCAAGATCACCCAGCTGGCTTTGTGCCTGTTGTGGTTAGCCAGCAGCAGGTGCAGATGGCTGAGGAGAGCGATGACTCTGATGAAGGGCCAGGACCATCAGGGAGTGGGCTGCTGCCTTCAGAGATTGTGGGGGCTGGCAGCACTGACAAGGAGGTTCCCGAGGAGCCTGTGCCAAGTACACATGCCTGAAGGATTGCTCTGAGGAAAGAACAATTACAGCAGCACAGGCGACTCGGGAGTAAGGCTGCAAGGTAATGGCCCCTCCCTCAAGAGGATAAAAGCCAGGTTTGACAAAGCGTTCTTTGCAGAAAGCAAAGAAGCTCTGAAACTCAACTGGTGGACATACTTGTTCCTTTTTGGAGAATTCTGTAAAGTAGTTCTTTATCTCTGGGTTTTTGGCAGCCTTGACAAACAACTTGGCAAGGCTCTTTCTTGTTGGAGCTAATTGTTGGAAAGCAGCCTTTTATCTGTAAAGGAAGAGAATTGTGATTAAACCTTAAAAGGTGGCGGCGGCTGCCATTGTCTGTGTTTGCTGTCTGGGACCTGGTTGGGTCAGAACAGTGTCTGAGGTAAAATTAAAACTCAAAATCTCCAGGTTTCTTACCTGCTATCTCAACCACTATACCAAATTGGCTGTCAAAGCTGTATTAAGAAAGTGGTTTATGTGCACAAGGGAAGTAGGGAGAGACTGCCCTTGACGGATCTTCGACTGTCTGCAGTTACAAAGCAAAACCATTTTTTTCTCTCTATTCCCTGTCTTCCCCAACCCCCCTCCCCCCTCCCAAAACAGAACACTTCTTCACGTATTCCTGGGCCTGTTATTCCTCCTCCTTTGATTCGAGGTGGGCAGCAGACATCTTCAAAGCTGGGCTCTCAACAGAACACGCAAATAGTCATGCCACCGCTAGTCCGAGGAGCACAGGTAAGTTATTGTTGTACCTTATATTCTTTCTTTCCTTTTTCCCCTTTCCCCCACACTTCACCTTTCTTCTCCCAATATCCTGATTATCTCTGCCTGGCTGGGAAAAGTCCCTTTCTGACTGAAACTCCAGAGAGTTGCTGTTGGCTGGGTTATACTGGGCAAGAGAGGCTGAGTTGGGTCAAATAGCTGGCTGTCTTTATTGTTGGAATCCTACATCCTTGGCAAATTTTAAGATGCATGGACTTCAACTCCCAGAATTCTCCAGCTAGTCTTGCTGGCTAAGTAATTTTGGGAGTTGAAGTCCATGCATCTTAAGCTTATCAAGGTTGATAAGCAGGAATATTGCATAGAAGACAAGAGCTTGGGTGCCTCTTCAATGGAATGACATACCTCCAGAAGAAGAAAAAGAAGAAGCACTTTATTGTCATTATAGAAGTACAACGAAACTGTGGATGCATCCCAGCAACTGTTTGCAATACAATAAAACCAGAGCATTTAAAAATGAAGATAAGAAAGATAAGAGTACCCATGTGGATGAAGCAGTGGATGCTGTATCACTAGAGGTTTTTAAGAAGAGACTGGACAGCCATTTGTCTGAAATGGGGTAGGGTCTCTCCTGCTTGAGCAGGGGGCTGGGCTAGAAGATTCCAAGGTCCCTTCCAACTCTGTTATTCTTGATAGTTCCTCCACACAGACAGTCTTTGTTTAGCTAAGAGCTGTGGTGGTGCAATGGTTAGAATGCAGTACTGCAGGCTACTTCTGCTGATTGCCGGCTGTTGGCAGTTTGGGGCTCACCAGCTCAAAATTGACTCAGCCTTCCATCCTTCTAAGGTGGGTAAAATGAGGACCCCGATTGTTGGAGGCAATAGGCTGACTCTGTAAACAGCTTAAAGAAGGCTGTAAAGCACTTTGAAGCGCTATATAAGTCTAGGTGCTATTGTTATTGCCTTGTTCAGCAACTGTTCACAATTGTGATGGTGATGAAAAAGTAGTTCTTGTGGCCAATGCTTGCATATATCACCTTCATATAGACTTGTAAACCAAAGGAAAGCTGAAGAAAGATCATAAGCACAGTCAGTTTTACTTAACAACTGTTTTGTGTAACAACTAAATTGTCCATTAGGTAGCCTCAAGTGATTTGGTGCCCAAGGGGGACACTAGAACATGGATCTTTTGTTTATTATTTATTAATTTTGAGTTATGCCCTACCCCAGTGGTGGCAAACCTTTTTCAGCTCCCATGCCAATAATTGCACTCACGCTCGCATGCCAACACCCAGAAGGCAATGCATGCAGCCCCACCCCCCTGTGCATGCTGGCGTGATCTCCTTGCCGCATGCCTGTGCATGCGTGTATGATACCCCTGCCATGCACCATGCATCTCTGCGCCTGTGCGCATGATCCCACACCACACATCTCTGCGCATGTGTGTGTGATCACCCCGTGCGCCATCCATCTGCGCATGGGTGCACGATTCCTCCACATGCCGCGCGTCTGTGCATGCACGCATGACCACCAGTACGCACTATGCATCTTTTTACTATTCTGTATTCTGTACAGTGGTAGATTTTGCCTTTTATACAGATGCAGACAGATAAACTCAACAAAAACATTCATACAAAGTCTTTATTATTGGTTCATCAGGTATCCTCATAACTCACATTTGTGATGAAGTTCTTCTTAATGTCCAATCCTTTGCATATTTGTCTTGTAGGTAAAAAGATGGTTATCTCCTTATCCCTTTCCTCCCATCTCGTAGTGATAGTTACCACGAGTCCATGAGTTCAGGCAAGAGTGAAGAAACCTCCCCCAACCCAACGAGGGTTAATTTAGTGACCAATCAGGATTACAGATGTGGTCACGTGACATGGACTACATTTCCCAGGATACCTTAACTACATTTACCATGATGCATTCCCTTAAGGGGACAGCTCACAATTGCTAACTAACTATCCAATTCCCATATACTGGCTGGACGGCACAGATGCCGTCCATCACTTCTTCCATTGCCTTTTGTTCTCTTAACTTCTCACCTCTCTTTTTTCAAGAGCTCATCAGCTCCATCAAATTGCAATTTTCTCAGTCTCTGTCTGTCTCTGTCTCTCTCTCTCAACACATTTATTCTTCTTCCATATATTCATTCTGCACTTTGAGCCTCATATATTATCATGATTAAGCCCATCAGTCACTTGTTTTTTATTCCTTTCATGTTTCTTCAAAATCTTTTCATTCTTGACCTTCTCTCTACATAACACATCCTAAGTAACCTGTTTCCATTGCTTTTTATTTAGATACATTTAATAAATCATGACATACTCAATCTTTACTCTGGGTAATAAAGAAGGCAAAATTGGTTGCACGTATAGCCATTTTTGCATCTTTTAACCAACATTCCACACAGAATACCATATACTGCTCACCAGCTTTCTACCAGTACATCTTAAAATTAATCTTTTCTTGTTTTTTTGTCATTTATCTATACTTTTACCATCCTTATCAAACACAACTGCCTTGGACTTGGGCACTTTAATTATCAGATTCACACTCTTGTCCAATATTTACTGCAAATACTTTATGTTTTCAGTCAACAGCAAGCTATTGCCTGCCTGCAAACGTACACACGCATTCATATTCCCAATAACACACATGTGACATTACACATACTTGTCTTGCTCCCTGCCACCGTTTTCGAACCATTCGTCGAGTTGGTCTCACGCCTGCTTTGCTTCCACTATACACTGCTCTTAAATTCCCCCAGCCTTTCTGTCATTCAGGCCTATTCACTACAGGTACTCCTCAGCTAACAAGCATTCATTTAGCGTGAATGTGGAGTTAAAATTGTGCTCAAAAAAAGGGCCGCGAATCAAAGTGCAATTATGAAGCTTATTCTTTTTGCAGGTTTACATTGAATTATTTGATTATCTGAGCAGAAGAAAAAAAAAAACACTTCCTCTTAGAATCCGATGCATCCTGAAAATCTTCCAACCGTTCTGAAAATAAAGCTACACACTGTTGGCTTTGGGAGTATTCTTTTTTTTTTTTTGATAAAAATAAAAAATAAATGAATAGTTTTTCCTTCTTATTTCCTTCCCCCTTTTTGCATTGCTCCCATGGCATCTTGTTGTTACCATCCCACCCTTCCCCTTCTCCTGCCTTGATTGGCTTTCCTTCTCCCCTCCCTTTTTCCTGCCCTCCTCCCATCTTGTCCTCCCTCGCCTCCATCCGTATCAGTCCATCTCTGTGTCTCCCCAGCAAATCCACAACATCCGCCCGCACTCCAGCTCAGGGCCTCCTCCGCTGCTCCTTGCTCCACGGGCTTCCGTTCCTAGCGTGCAGATCCAGGGCCAGCGCATCATACAGCAGGGCCTCATCCGCGTTGCCAATGTCCCGAATGCGAGCCTTCTGGTCAACATCCCGCAGGTAAGCAGGCAGCACGGTTGCCCTTAAAGCCTTTTTTCCTCCCGACGGTCATTCAGGAAGGGCGAATGGCCCAGTCAGAGGCACGCATGCCTTCCTTGTCTCTGTACAGGTAGCCCTCGGCTTACAACCATTCGTTTAATGACCATTCGAAGTTACAACAGCACTGAGAAAAGTGGCTTGTGGCCAGGTCTCAGTTTATGACTGTTGAAGAATCCCGACAGTCACGTGATCAAACTTCAGGTGCTTGGCAACTTACAATGGTTGCAGCATCCCACCACGGTCCTGGGATTGTCAATTGCAGCTTTCCCACAGAGCTTCTGACAATGGGGAAAGCCAGATGCACTTAAAAACCATGGCAAAACGGTCATAAAACAGGGCACGACGACTCAGTTAACAATCGTCTGGCTTAGCAGTGGAAATTTTGGGCTCAGTTATGGTCCTGTGTCAAGGACTACCTGTAGGAGGATGCTTGTAGTGGTCTTTTTGTAACTCAGTGGTCTCATTTTATCTCCTTCCTATTTTCTATAGCTATAGAGTGGGTTGATGGAGCTGATTCTGTTGTGAATATGAGGGATATTCCCTCCCCTAAAACTCCCTTTATGACCCTGTAATTCCTGAACTCAGGGGCGAGTCTGGGCAGTCGAATGGAGCTGAGCGTTGACTGGCCAGAAGTCCTTCCCTGATGCTTATGACGCAGATACTTTTTTTGTCTGCGCCCAAGGAGAGAAGGATCTGCTACCGAGGGATTCTCAACCTTCCAAGTGGGAGGCGAGCGCATCTTTATCACTTGGCCACCACACCACTCCAAATATTCCCTCCCCATTCATAGAAATACCAGTAGTCCTCGACTTACAACCACAGTTGAGCCCAACCCATTGTGAAACGAGTGAAACAAGAACAGTTAAGTGCCCCATTTTACGACTTTTCTTGCCACAGTTGTTAAGTGACTCACTGAAATTATTAAAGTTAGTAACATGTTTGTGAAGCGGCTTCTCCCTTGACTTTGGTTGCCCGAAAGACATAGAAGGTGGCCATGTGACGACAGGACACTGCAACGGTCATAAGCGGGGACAAACGGTCGTAAGTCACTTTTTTCCAATCCTGTTAAAACTTCAAACGGTCGCTGAATGCACTATTGTAAGTCGAGGACTACCTGTAATTTTGAAAGAGCCAGATTTTCCATCCATGACGTAGGTCTCTGCTTACACGCAGGAAGTCCCAGGTTCCGTTTCCTCCATGGAGAAGACTCCCACCTCACGTATAGATCTCTGCTATCTTTTGAGTAGTGCGTAGTGGGATTGGATGGTTATAAGAAAGACTTTTCTCTCCCCCGCCCCCCCTTTCATTTCCCAGGCCTCCCCAACTTCATTGAAAGGTGCGGCTGGGACATCTGCCCAGGTAAACGCTTCGACCGCCAGCAGCGTTGCTTCCATCGTCAACTCGAACGACTCCCCTGCCAGCCGGCAAGCAGCTGCTAAGTTGGCCTTGCGGAAACAGCTGGAGAAAACCCTGCTGGAAATTCCTCCGCCCAAACCTCCGGCTCCTGAAATGAACTTCCTGCCCAGTGCAGCTAATAATGAGTTCATCTACCTGGTTGGGTTGGAGGAAGTGGTGCAGAACCTACTAGAAGCTCAAGGTGAGGAGGAGGAGGAGAAGCTGTTAAGGGGGCCAAACGTTGAAGCCTTCCAACTTAGAACTCTGTTAGTCCTAGCACCGTCGGAGGCCACCTAGAGAGACGTGAAGCTGAGATTTATATTGCTTAGAGTTGTGAGCTGTTGCTGGACTTCGGTTCCCATCATGCTTGATATTTAGTCATGTTAGGTAGAAGTGGATAGGACTTCAGACCAATAGCTTTTCTGGGGGGGACTCTAGGCTGGGAAAAGCAATTTTAAGGTACTTCGATAAGTAATCAAAAGAGCAATATAAAATCAATTATAAATATAAGAACAATTAAAATTACTGAGGAGTTAGATATAGACGAAAGAACCCAAGTGCCTTCCCTTTCACTGCACCCAACCATTTCCAGCATAAAGGATCTACATCGGGGGGGGCTCACGCCAATCTGCAGGGCCAAGTCAGAAGGCCCCTTCAGAAAGCCAGAAGGATGGGGCCTGGCCTCACCTCTGGCAGCAAGATATTCCAGAGAGCTGGGGCCATGGCAGACAAGGCTTTTCTGCTGGGTCCCGCCAGCCGAAATTTTAACTGGTGGATTAGAAATATGTTTGCCTGATCTGAATCTGTCGGCTTTCTGTGTTATTTTTGGTGGGACTTGCGGTGGTGTTTTTAAGAGCCACCAAGAAGCCCTTGCTTCTGTAGAGATCAACTCTACTTGCTGTTTTAGAACTTTTCTTCGTAAAGCTCCATTGCTTGCCTTCCCGGCTGTCTCCCAGTCATCTAAAATATAACTCCCATACATTGCACTGATGAATTGGCTTGAGGAACAAGAGAAGAGGACCGTCCTGCTCTTATTCCTTCCTCTTCTTGCTGAGCTTCTTCCTGCCCACCTGAAACCCTTGGTTGATCCTTCTGTCTCTTGCTCAGGTAAAGTCTCCGTCAGCCCCTCCTCGCAGGAGCCCTACACCTGCGTCCAGTGCAAGACGGACTTCACCTGCCGCTGGAGGGAGGAGAAGAGCGGCTCCATCATGTGCGAGACGTGCATGTCCTCCAATCAGAAGAAGGCGCTGAAGGCCGAGCACACGAGTCGGCTGAAGGCTGCCTTTGTGAAGGCCTTGCAACAGGAGCAGGAGATCGAGCAGCGGATATTGCAACAGGCTGCCTCTCCGATTCAGAGCAAGCCAGAACAAATAGCTCAGCAACATCACTCACTCAAGCAGGTAGGCATCTTTTGACTTGCTTTCTCAAGCTTTTACAGGCTGAAGAAGAAGTCCTCACAGCGCTGGGGGATAGAGGTAGTCCTCGACTTACATGTGCCGTGGTGGCGCTGTGGTTAGAATGCAGAACTACAGGCTACTTCTGCCGACTGCCGGCAGTTTGAGTCTCAGCTTGAATATACAAAGAAATAAAGATGCGCAATGGAACCTCTTAACACTTTCCCAAAAGTTGGCACAAAAATAATGTAGAATGTAATACGAAAGGGGTGATTGAAAACATGAGTGCTTATTTCTGTACTTATTTAATGTGATTCTTGTACTATAAACCCCACCATGTTATTCTGAAAGCAAGTTCAGTCCTCACTAGTTGCATGTCCACAGCCTAGAAACCCATCAGTTCCCCTGTGGCATAAACTAGAATCTACCTTGCAAAGGGGACTGCCCAAAATCAGGACTGGGCACATGAAAACAACGCTAAAAACAACTAATTCACTTTTTCCTGCTTGGGCATGGGAGTTAAAGAACACATAACTAAGGTGATTAAAGACCTGGAGATAAAAACATATGTGGTTGTAGGAATTGGGTGTGGCCAGTCTAGAGAAAAGAAGGACTTGGGGTGACATGACAGCACTGTTCTAATATTTAAGGGGCTGCCACAAAGAAGCGGGAGTCAAACTATTCTCCAAAGCACCCGAGGGCAGGACAAGAAGCAGTGGGTGGAAACTAACCAAGGAGAGAAGCAACCTAGAACTAAGGAGAAAATTCATCACAATGAGGACAATTAACCAGTGGAACGATTTGCCTCCAGAAGTTGTAGTTGCTCTCAACATTGGAAGTTTTTAAGAAGAGGCTGGACAACTATTTATCTAAAATGACACAGAGTTTCCTGCTCGAGAAAGGGGCTGGACTAGGAGACCTCCAAGGTCCCTTCCAACTTCATTCTGATCAGACCTGTGGTTTCCAAGCTTGGGAACTTTGAGATGTGTGGACTTCAACTCCCACAATTTCCCAGCCAGCTTTCAACGCTGGAAGTTGAAGTCCGCATACCTTAAAATTTCCCAAACTTGGGGGACCGTTGCTGTAGTCGGTATGATTCCAAGAATGTGATTCCACGCTGGCCTCCTTTCCGAGCCCTTGAGTTTCATGGTTTGTTTTCTCTTCCTTGTCTTGGTCCTTGTTCAGGCCTCCAGCCAGCTGCCCCGAAGTGCCAGCACCCCTCGCGGAGTCTTGCATGCATTTAGCCAGTCGCCCAAGTTGCAGAACGCCTCCGGTGTGGCCGTACTTGGTGGCAGGCAAGGTAAGCGTGCTCAGAGACCCATCGGCAAAGGAGGTGCTTACACTTGGAAGAAGACACCCGTCAATGCAGGTAGAGGACTTGCTCTTGAGACTTCTTGTCTTTATCGCCGCTGGCCGCGCTCCCTTGTCCGGTCAGCATTCTTTCTGAAAGGAAAAAAAAAAAAAGAATCTCTGGGTAAAAAGGGTGTTTCTCTTTATTTCTCTTCCTTTCTTTTTGGTGCATTCATTCTTGCAAAGCAATATACGTATGCTAAGGCCTCTCTCCGCTGCTGTGACCTATTCGAGGTAGTCCTCAACTTACAACCGCAATTGAGCTCAAAATTTCTGTGGCTAAGCAAGACGTTCGTGAGTTTGGCCTCACTTTACGACCTTTCTTGCCACGGTTGTTAAGTGGCAATTCTTACATCGGTAACGCACGGTTGTTCAAGTGAATCTGGCTTCCCCATCGCCTTTTGCTGATCCAAAGGTCGCAAAAGCTGATCCCAGGACACTGCAACCGTCATAAATATGAGTCGGTGGCCAAGCGTCTGGATTTTGATCACGTGACCATGAGGATGCTGCAAACGTCATAAGGGTGAAAAGTGATCATAAATCACTTTTTCCAGCGATGTTGTAACGTTGAACGGTCACTAAACTGAAATGTTATAAGTCAAGGACTACCTATATGTGGCGTCAGGTTTCCAAGTGATGAAATCAATTTTAAAAAGAAAACAATAAAAGTTCCATTTTCCAAGACAATTTCTTTTATTTAGGCTTGATGGATGGATTCTGAGCCGCCCCATGACATCCTTGAAAAGGGATATTGGGAAACGCCAGTGTCCTTTTGCTAACTACCAAAAGAGCTACAAATTAGAAAATCTTGGTCTGTTTCATTTATATTACTTGCCGTTAAAAGCCCAGAAGGGGTATATTTTCTAGGTTCTTTTGACGACAATGAAACCCACTCTGGGGTCATGTAATGAATTTCCCTCTCTTATTTTGAGACGGGGAGAGGGCAATGGAACAAGCTGATCAGACTTTATTATTATGATCGTTTAAATTTAATTACAGGTTGTCCTCGACTTGTGACCACAACTGAGCCCAAAAGAAAAATTTGTTGCCTCTTTTTACGACCTTTCTTGCCACCGTTCTTAAGTGAATTAACTGCAGTTGTTAAGTTAGTAACAGGGTTGTTTAAGTGAAGCTGGCTTCCCCGTTGTCTTTGCTGGTAACACGGTTGCAAAAGGGGATCAAGTGAGCCTGAGACATTGCAACCGTCCTAAATACATGCCAGTTGCCAAGCATCCGAATTTTGATCATTGGACCATAGGGATGCTGCAACGGTCCCGTGAAAACCCATCAAAAGTCACTTTTTTCAGTGCCACTGTAACTTCAAACAGTCCCTCAATGAATGGTTGTTAAGTCAAGGACTACCTGTATTTGAAGTCCTCCATAAACTGAAGTTTCTACCCTGTTTCTCCAACAATACGGCCTCCCCCAAGAGGAAGTCCCAGCATGTTTTATAGGCATGAAATGAAATTAAGCCCCTCCCCCCAAATTAAGGCCTATATTAAAACATACAAAATGGGGGGGGGAATGGTGGGGGGATTTGCCGTTAGGAAGTACTTTTGTTGCACACCCGGATATGATGCTGCCTGCGTTGACCCCGATACGAAGTGCCCCACCAACGCTGAGGTCAACATCCAAGCCATCGCCACCCACCCACCCGAAGATGCAAGAGGGGTGGGAATTAAGTCACCCCCCAAAAGACGGCCTAGCCATTTTTTCGGGGCTCAAAAAAAAAATAAGACCCAGCCTTATTATATGAGAAACACGGTATATTTTCAGGGTTTTAATGGTGGGACTTAAGCTTCGGGGAGACAAATGGCTTTTACCACAAGCTTAAAATGGCACCCAAATAGGGTCTGAAATTAGTATTTTGAGTTTATTTGGAGGCAGTTGAAAAATGGGGATAGTTTGCCTCCCATTCCCAATTCCATCCTTGATTAATGGGAGAGGATCAAAAGCCTTATGGTCAACGTTCAACCCTTCGGCCACCAGAATGGTGAATGTCCAGGGCCTCCAACCAGCATTGTAGATGGAGACCAGGAAGCCTGGAAAGCAAAACATCCCATGATTTTCTCAGCAGCCTCCCGTTCAGATGTCCTGAGTGTCACCTGACTAGCCGGCTGTTACTCACCATGTCCTCTACCTCTTTTTCCAGCTGCGTTTCAGTGTTACAGGTAGTCCTCGACTTACAACCACAATTGGGACCAGAATGAAAGGGTGGCTAATTTATTATTA
The DNA here is from genome assembly GCF_049901715.1 of Pseudonaja textilis. NCBI lineage: Eukaryota > Metazoa > Chordata > Lepidosauria > Squamata > Elapidae > Pseudonaja > Pseudonaja textilis. Next base: position 326,442,537 of record NC_141990.1, read on the forward strand.
TTATTCATCCTATGAGGGGAAACATGACAGAAGAGAACTAAACATAAATCCACAGTCCACGTAGATATAAGTAAAACTTCTACGGGGGTTATCACAGTGGTCTCCTCACTGAATGTCCAGTTCAGCCATCCAAGCAATCGCCTCTGGCGTGGCTTCGTGGAGGCTTTCTAGGGAACCAGGGGACGCATATCACGGGCAGTCTTGCACAATACAGGTAGTCCTTGAGTTATGACTACAATTGAGCCCAAAATTCATGTTGCTAAGTGGAACGTTTGTTAAGTGAGTTTGCCCCCATTTTACCCCATTTTTCTCCCCACATTCGTTAAGTGAATCACTACAGTTCTTAAATTAGCAACACGGTTGTTAAATGAATCCAGCTTCCCCCATTAGCTTTTGCTGGTCAGAAGGTCGCAAAAGGGGATCACGTGACCCCAGGACATTGCAGCTGTCATAAATGTGAGACAGTGGCCAAGCGTCTGGATTTTGATTATGTGACCATGGGGATGCTGCAATGTGTATTACGGTCCCAGGTCACTTTTTTCAGAGCCGTTGCAACTTTGAACGGTCACTAAATGAACTGTTGTAGGTCAAGGACCACCTGTATGTTTAATCGTTTGCGTTATCAAGCACCGCAATTGCAACAAGGGGGAATCTTTATTGGCTAAGTGGTAGCAGACATTAAACAAGTCATCATGTGACTAATTTGATGACGATTCTTAGGGTGGTCATTCAGCGAAGCATGCGGTTGTTATGTGAATCACGCAGCTATAGAATGAATCAGGCTTCCCCAATTAACTTCGCTTGTCAGAAGCCAGCCGGGATGGTTACCAGTTGCAATTAAGTGGCCGCAAGTTGCTGCAAACAATACATGCGAGCCAGTTGACCAGTACCCAAATTGCGATCATCTGACTGACTGTTATAACTTTGAAGATGGGGGTTGCAAGTCATTTTTTCCGTGACTTTGAACCGTTGTTAAACAAAATGGTCCTAAGTCAAAGACTACCTGCATCAAATGGCAGAATGTGTTTGGTGCTTGGGGTGGGGGGGGTGCCTTGTTTTTTTGCTTTGGGCTTTTCTGTCTATCTGTCTATAGTTTGATTAATTATATTTTGCAAACTCTTTTTTTAAAAAAAAAAAGATTTCCCCAATAACACTTTATCTCTCACCCTTATTCTATGCTGGCTTTGTCCCCAGACAGGGATGCCTTTTCCCAATCTGGCTGTTTCTCAATATTATTGAGAATGCATTGCCTTGTGGGAATTTTAAGACATGCCCATCTTGTTGTATACATCTGAGGAAGGCCAAAAAGGGGAGAGAGAGAGAGAGTGCCTAGATCAATGTTTCTTAATCTTGGCAGCTTGAACATGAGTGGACTTCAACTCCCAGAATTCCTCAGCCAGCATAGCTCATCTTCAAGCTGCTAAAAGTTGAGAAACGCTGCCCTAGACACTCTTAGAAGGGGAAAGCAGCCTCTCCCTTTTAAGAGTTCATTTCAATGCGCCCTTCGTGTTCCTTTTCTGCAGGAGGGACGTTGAACTTCGTTAGCCCTGGTCTCACCGTGCACAAAACCACCTCCTCGGCTGTAGACCGCCAGCGCGAATATCTCTTGGATATGATTCCTCCACGGTCCATCCCTCAATCGGCCACATGGAAATAACGCAGGAACCTCCGCCCCGAGTGGAAGACTTCAATTTATTCTTTTTTTTTTTTTTGATCTATTACATCTTCTTGGGGTTTTTTTCCCCCCCTTCTTCTCCTTTTGATTCTGCCATCCTTCCCTCCGAAATCTCGCCATGCAGTGGAAAAGCCGCTTTCAAGTCTAACTGGATCTGCCCCGCGGGGTTTGCCGGAAAGTATTTTTTACATTTTTGGTGTTTTTTTGTTTTGTTTTTGCGCCAGTCCAGTCGGGGGCTATTTTGCTTCCTCTGCTGGTTAGAACGGACGCTCAAAAAGGGCGGTAATGAACATTTAAGTTACCAAGTTCTTGCAAACTTTTTTCTTTTGGGGGGGGGGAGGCTGATGGTTGAGATCATCCCTGAGGAGAATCTCAATTTAATATTATTGTTTTCTCTGTGTATTTTGTCTCTTTAGTTTGGGGATTATTATTATTTTCTCTCTTTTTTTTTTTTTTTTTTTGGATCAGCACTAGTATGGAACCAAGGACTCATGCAAGAGATTTGATGGCTCAGTTGCTTCCGGCCTCAGTCCCTTCCCTTCTTACAATACAGTCTCTCTCGTTTTGTTTTGTTTTTAGTTACCTTAGCTGAATTTTACTTTGGTTGATCATACAGTGGCCCTTCGTGACCAAGGATATATTTCCACCCGTTCATAGAAAGTAGAAGTGGGACCTGGCAATGTTGGGGGGAGGAAGCGGGGAAAAAAAAACAAAAAAAAAATCCAGAAAGCTGGACCGGTTTCCTCACGGCCTTGTTTTCTCTAAAACCCTTTGTAATTCCTGAGGAGGCTTTAATCCAAAGGATAACAGCAGGAGTTTGCCGTTTGGTTTGGAGGTTTCATTTTGTTTTCTTTTTAACCCAGTAATATACTACGAGCAAATGCAGACGGACTTGCCACCGCCAGAAGAAATGGAGCAACCGAACATAGGATGTGCATCTTCTTGTTTTCGGGGTGTTTTTTAAAAATAAATAGAACCTTGTTTCAAAGACAGATGTTCTGCTCTGGACCTTTGCTAGTTTAAAGAATTACTGGACAGTTTATATAAAACAGCTCTATTGAATCTCCTCAATCTGAAACGAATGAACAGGTTGTTTTTGTTGTTGTTTTTTACAGAAAAAAATAAGAAAAAAAAATAAGTCTTGACGCGCCCAAAGAGAAAAAGTGAACTGTGTGGAGATGAATAATTTTTTTTCCCTACAAAAAAAAAAAAAGCAAAGTATGATTGAATCTCCCGTCCCCTTTTCATTTTTTTTTCTAGAAAAGTTTTTACTGGGCTATCTTAAGAACAGTGTGCAATTTAGTCATGTGGAGCAGAAGGGACCAGAGAAGTACATTTTTTTGTGTTTTTTTAAAAAAGAAATAAATAAAAGCAACAAAAGAAAAACACGAGACAAAAGTCCACATCTCTCTTGCTACCAATTGTTGTGGGGAAAAAGAAAACAGCTTTGCCGTAGGTAAACCGTTATATTACTGGTGCCCTCCATACGCGCTGGACTAAGCTCCCATCATTCCCAGCCAGGGGCACAAATAGAGGGTGCCTAGTGTAGGCGGGGGGAAAAAACCCACAGGGTCTCCGGCTGTATAAGCACAACATGGGTGCAAAGAACTGTTGTCTCTGGTATGTTCAATCCCATCCTTAGAAATGTAACCAATTTTTAATAGCATCTTGACTAATGTTGGCTTTAAACCGCACTTCCTCTTCCCATTCCCCCTGCCTAATTCAGAGAAATACGGGGGGGGGAGAATGTCATATTTTTATTTTTCCCCTTCGATGCCATTTTTTTAAAAAAATTTGATAGTAGAGGCAGAAGTACAGACCTTTCTATACCTATTCATATTAGCGTATTGGTACTAGATCTAGTGCTGATATAAGAGTTTGTTGCAAAAAAAAGTATATATAAATGCATATATAAATATAAATATATCTAAATATATCTAACTATATATATATATATATATATATATATATATATATATATATATATATATATATATATATATATATTATAATTTGTTTTCTGAGGTTTTCGCGGGTATTTGTATGTGGGTCTTTGGTTATTCAGGTTTTCTCCCGCATAAAATTGGAAGTATCTAGGCGACGTTTCGATGAAGTTTCATTCATCATCTTCAGGCTTGTGTCTTCGGCTTTGTGCTTCTCGGAGTTGAAGCACAAAGCCGAAGACACAAGCCTGAAAAACCCCGAATAACCAAAGATCCATATATATATGCAGGGTGGGAGGGGATTAATACTGTGCAGGCAAACCCTTTTGGGGTCTGGGGTCTGGTATTTTGTTAGCTACAAGTGAAATACCTAATTTAAGAACACACCTACAAATGTTACTGTATCAGGAAGGGCTCCTGTTCCAATGACAGCTCTTGCATTTTAATAAAAAGTTCCTCCTAATTCCCCCTTTTTCCTTTTCTGTAAAGTTGAGAATATTTAGATATAATGTTTTAAAGTTCTGATGGATAGCAAACGTATAGGGTTTTAATTTTTCTGTACACAGTTCTTCTGAATTCAGTGTTTGTGGTGGGGTCCACTTTTGTTTGTACATCAAAACTATTGCTTTACTCTCCATCCTCACCTCTGTTTGAACTCAGTGAGCTTTAAAAGCATTCTTGTTGATTTCCTACCCATAGTTAAGATACCTTAATACCGTTCGTTTTCTTTTTCTCTTGCACTTCAGTTCCATATAGACTTTTTGCACCAGTATAAACAATTGGAGTTCCAGTCTCCTAAAGAACTTGTGTCATTTCCAGATTAACCCCAAGATTTCTCTGATGGGTCAAGTAGACTTAAAACTGGTATGAAGCTGTAGTGTAGACGTAACTCTTCAATTTCTCTGGCGTTTTTCACATTTACATCATTGGTCTGCCTTGGATCGGATGCGAATCAGAAGATTTGCATTTCTAAAATTCTAGCCTTGCTTTTTGCGTAGGAGCTGGATTAACTTACAAATCAGGAAGGATAGGTTTGTCCATGTGAAGTTTTTAAGCTGGAGCAGTTTGACCAACAGTTGCGAACCTGTGTTTCCAAAAGCCATTTCTTTTTTCTTTCTTTTTTTTTTAAAGATGAAAACCCCCAGCCATGTCAGAAATCTCTTTTTGATCGGGTTGGAATTGTCCAGGAAATTTTGGAGGTCCAGAAAAATAAATCTTTTAACTTGAAGCAATTCCTGTGTTGGATCTTTTAAGCCTCGGGTTGAATTACCAGACTTTGATACGTCATCATTTGGGGGATTATAACTTCAATATTGCTCAAATAGTCATCAAAAGATGGTTAGGCTGTTCTAGAAAACAAGCAATATTCTCCTGTGATGATGCCTAAGAAAAATGTTTTGATATTCATTGAATATTGAGGAAATTTGAAATACAGCTGAATATGATACACAAAGCTTTCTGATATACTCTCTTATGTATTAACAAAGGTGGTGACAAAACTGTCATTATTTCTTCTGATTCCGCTTCACCTGCAATTCATTTACTTGCTTGGAAGAGAAACATTAATGTAGTTTTGCTAATGACACAAGTGCACACCTGTCTAGAAATGGACCTGGGTGGAAAGCAGAGAATAGAAGTTTCTGAAAAGTCATAATAAAAACACTATAATTGCATCCAAGATCAAAATCTCTGAAGCACAACAACTGCACTAAACGGATTAAAAGCTTGCGTACTTCTGTTATCCAAGATAATTTTTATTTCGTGGATTTTATTGTGAGCCACTCAAGAGATGTATTCCTAACGTGGGGGCAGCCATATAATTTTTAAATAAATACATAGGCTTAGCTTGCAATTGAAAAACTTCATGTGCCATGCAATGCAATTGTAGCGTTTGTAGTGACAGCTGTTCTTAACACACTGAATTGAATGAGCTGGTAGCCTGACACTTTGCTCCTGTTGTAAACATAAAATGTGAATTCTACAGGAAGGAAGTGAAGCGTGCTGTGAGATTTTCATATTTTTTCCCTGAGATCTGGGAAATGATTTCAAAGATTCCTCCAAATTTACTGTGTAGCAAAATGGGTGGTATTTTACACTTTTCATTTATTTTACAAATAAATGCTTTAGAGTTACTTTTGGGAGAGAACAGGAAATAATTTTTGCTGCAGAATTCTACATTCTTGGTCAAGTTTGATGTTGTGCATGGGTGGTCCTTGACTTACAACCATAATTGAGCCCAAATTTTCCACTGCTAGGCAAGACAGTTGTTACGTGAGTTTTGTCCCATTTTACAATCTTTTTTTTTTTGACAAAGTTGTTAAGCAAATCACTACACGTAAACAAATCTGGCTCCCCCCATGGACATTGCCTGTCAGAAGCTGGCTGAGAAGATGGTGATCGCATGACCCTGGGACAGTACAACTGTCGAAAGTACATGTAAGATGCCAAGCACCCAAATTTTTGACCACATGGGGAAGCTGTAGCAGTCATAAGTGTGAAAAATGGTTGTAAGTCATTTTTTTCCATGCCATCATAACTTTGATTACTAAACAAATGGTTGTTAAGTCAAGGACTACTTGTACTGAGCCATGATTTAGCCAGATAAATTTTATTTCCTCTCTTCCTCCCTCCCCGCCCCCTCGTTTGCTAATGGCATTTGATTATGGGCTTTTCAATCTTGGCATTCCCACAATAATATCAATATAGAAAAATAACTTGTTATACAGGGCATAAGTTAGATGGCTGCCTAAAGTTCCATTTATTCTGACAACAGATTAATGGAGCAGGGAAATCTGAAGAGAGTTGCTAGCTAGCCATCATAGCTAAGCTGAACCTCCATGGACAGAGGTAGTATATCCCTAGGTTGGAAATCAGGATCAGGAAAAACATGCCTGTTGCTTTCCAAGTCAGATCCTGAATTTTGGACACTAATATATTCTTAGTAGTGATTGTTGTCTAATATCGAATTTTACAAATGCCACAATGTAAAAATGTTGAGACTCTAGAAAGAGTGCAGAGACGAGCAAAAAAGATGATTAGGGGACTGGAACATACGAAGAAGAACGATTGCTGGAATTGGGTATGCCTAGTTTAATGAAAAGAAGCACTAGGGGAGACATGATAGCAGTGTTCTGATATCTCGGGCTGCCACAAAGAAGAGGGAGTCAAGCTATTCTCCAAAGCTCCTGAAGGCAGAAGCAACGGATGGAAACTAATCAAGGAGAGAAGCAACTTAGAACTAAGGAGAAATTTCCTGACAGAACAGTGTCAGAATCAGTGGATGCAGAGGTGCCTGCAGAGGTTGTGAGTGCATTCAACTTGTGAAAATCAAGGAATGTTTTAACTCCTGAAGGCAAAATAAAGCATGAATATAATGTATTGGGTGCAAGGAGGTAAATATCCTGTGTTCTATTATTAATCTTTTGAAGAAAGTATTTGACCATGCCAGTTGTTCGCTGCATAATACAGGCAAATTCACGCAAAGACAAAATGAGTCTTGTTTGGCTTTGTGTGTTTTCTGAATTAAGCCACATAGTTTGTTAACTGTGATTCAGACTTCAATGTAATGTGTGGATCCATCTATTATATCTATTATAAACAACATAAGTAGAACAAAACTTGTTCAATAGTAACAGGATGCGTCCCAAACTCCTGGCTTCCTGTGGCTGCTTTTGTGACAGCTTTCCAGGAATTTGAAATCAATTTGAAGCCATATATCCTGTTCCTCCTCAAAACGATTTCTTCAAGACCTTAAGTTGCAATTATTAAATTATCAACAAGGTTTAGTGAATCTGGTTTCCCCATTGACTTTGTCAGAAAGTTGCAAAAGGGGATCAAATGACTCCTGGACAATATAAACCTGAGTCAGTTGTCAAGCATCCAAATGTAAATCATGTGACCATGGGGATGCTGTAACAGAAGTGTGAAAAATGGTCATTAAGTCACTTCTCAATGCTGTTGTAACTTCAAATGGTCACTAAAGAAACTTTTTTAAGTCAAGGACTACCTGTACTAATTAGATATTAGGGGACTGGAGACTAAAGCATGAAGAACGGTTACAGGAACTGAGCCTGGCTAGTCTGGTGAAGAGAAGGACCAGGGGAGACATGATGGCAGTCTTCCAATATTTGAAGGGCTGCCATAGAGATGAAGGGGTCCAGCTATTTTCCAAAGCACCTGTAGGCCAGACAAGGAATAGTGGATGGAAACTGAACAAGGAGAGATTCAACCTGGAAATAAAGAGAAGCTTTCTGACAGAGCAATCAACCAATGGAACAGATGTCTTCAGAAGTTGTGGGAGCTTCATCACTGCCATCTGTCAGAAATGGTGTAGGATCTCCCTAGAAAATGACCTACAAGGACACTTCCAACTCTGTTAATCTGTTAAGAGTTCATCCTTAATTTGTCTTCCTTTAAAAAAGAAAGGTTCGGCAGCTTTCTGTCCTCGGATTGCTGCCTTGCAAAACCCCTTCAATGCTAGCATTCTGCATATCATAAACCAGAAGTCTCCAAACTTGGCAACTTTAAGACTTGTGGACTTCAACTCCCAGAATTCTCCAGCCAGCTATGCTGAAGACTTAAAGTTGCCAAGTTTGGGGACCCCTGTCATAAACGTTTCCTGCAAGGAGATGGGAGCTAGAAAGAAGAACGGGTTTCCAAGCGCGCTCCGGGACCGAGGGACGAAAAAAAAATCCCCCCTGCGCGCGATCCGCACGAGCAGCCTCGTCATCCGAGTTCCCCTCCCTCCTCCCCGGAATCCATGTCACGTGACCGCCAGTCTTCGGCCGAGCTCGGCTTTCGTTGCGGCGCTCGCGTTACGTCATCCACAAGTGGCGAGCGGCAGATCGGGGTAAGAAGCGTTGGGTCGGGAGAGAAGCCGCCCGCTTCCAAGATGGCGGCGGGAGCCTGGAAGGTGAAGCAGGACATGCCGCCGTCGGGCGGTTATGGACCAATCGACTATAAGAGGCGATTGCCCTATCGGGGGATCCCTGGTGAGGATGGAGAGATGGGGTGCTTTGAGTCTTCAGGAGGTGGCCGGCTCTCGGGTCCCTTGCCTAAGCTAAGGATGGCTGCCTTGAATAAGCCACCATGGGCTGTGATGATATGCGGGGTCCGTGCTTTTCCAACCCTTCACACGACGTGCTCAACCTGTAAGATGAGCCTTTGTCTGTCTTGCAGCTTAAGGCCTGCTGCTGCCAACCCAACCAATCGTGATTTATTCAACAAACCATGGTTGGGGTCGGGTGTGTTCTGCAAGACATCTGAGCATCTGGATGTGAGCGTTGGGGGGTTCTCCATAGGAGCCCAAAGGAAATGGGGAGGGGGCGCAGCCTTTCAACCGACATCACTCATAGATCCCCCATTTGAGCAGCTTCTGAAGAGGGTCTCTTATTATCCTTCCCATTCAGCAGATTCTGCATGCTGGGTTCCTATATAGGCAGTCCTCGACTTACAACAGTTCATTGGGTGGCGGTTCGAAATTACAATGGTGCTGAAAAAAAGGGACCTATGACCGTTTTTCACACTTATGATCATTGCAGCATCCCCACGGTCATGGGATCAAAATTAAGATACTTGGCAACTGGCTCGTATTTATGATGTGTCCCACTTTTGGCGACCTTCTGACAAGCTAGGTTAATGAAGCCAGGTTCACTTAACCACCGGGCTGCTAACTTAACAACTGCAGTGATCCACTTATCAACTGTGAGCAAGAAAGGTCATAAAATGGGCAAGGCAAAGCTCATTTAACAACCGCCTCACTTAGCAACAGAAACTTTGGTCTGAATTGTGGTCATAAATTGTAGAGTGCCTGTCTATGACATTTCAAAATCAACCTTGCAAAGCAGCTGAATGTGTTAGTTGGGATTGTTTTCCAGGATCAGGATGTAGTGCCTCCTGCTAATGCCCCAAACTTACTTTCTGAAGGCCAGCAGGAATAATAGCCTTAATATAACTGAGAGGAAAGACCTAACCTTTTGAAGGGAAAAATATTCTCAAAATATCTCCAGACATTTTCCCCGAAACAGCTCCATATAGCAGGTTTGTTGAATGTATCCTCATCGTCTGAGATACCTGTTTTCTGAGGTAGACTGTAGTTATATTTGGAAATGTGCTGGCTGGGAAAAGGAAAGGCCATTTGGTGGTTAGATCTGTTCATATGGAATATACGCTTTTGTTCCACAGGCATGACTGATAATAATACAGTCAAGAAGATGGGAAAATATATGAGCCAGTTTGGTCTGGTGCCATGATGGCGAACTTATGGCACGCATGCCGGAAGTGGCATGCAGAGCCATCTCTCCGGGCACACCAGCCATCACTTGTTGCTCTTCAGAGTTCCAGCACACGCTTACACACCAGCCAGCTGGCCTTTGCTCGCATGGGAGCACCGGAAACTGGAAGAGCAGCTCCTCAACACGCATGTGCATGCTGGCCAGCTGGTCGTCACATGCACATGTATGTTGGAAACTGGAAGACCAGGTTGCCGGCACGCATTGCACGCACTGCACGCACCAGGGAGCTGCTCTTCTGGTTTTGGGCACACGTGTGTTTCGGCACTTGGTACCTTTTCGGCATGCGTGCACACTCATTTCGGCACTTGGTGCCAAAAAGGTTAACCACCACTGGTCTAGTGGCCAAAACACCAGGCTATAAACCTGGAGACAGTTGAGTTCTGGTCCTACTTTAGGCATGAAAGCTGCCTCGGTGACTTTGGGCCAGTTAGTCACACTCAGCCCAGTTCACATCAAAGGGCTGTTGTGGGGAAAGTAATAGGAGGAAGGAATACTAGGTATGTTAATTGCCTTGAGTAAAGCCCAGCTAAAATAAATATAGGCAGTCCTTAACTTAGAACCATTCATTTAGTGATTGTTCAAAGTTACAATGGCACTGAAAAAAGGGCCTTATGACCCGTTTTTCATGCTTACAGCCATTGCAGCATCCCCATGGTCACATGATCAAAATTCAGACTACTACTGTAGCTCATATTTATGACGGTTGCACTGTCATGTTTTTGCGACCTTCTGATAAACAAAGTCGACGGAAGCTTGATTCAGTTAACAGCTGTGTCACTCACTTAACAAGTGCAGTGATTCACTTAATTGTGGCAAGCATGGTCACAAAAAATTGAGCAAAACTCACTTAACAACGGTCTCACTTCTCAGAAATAGGGGGCTGAATTGTGTTTGTCAGTCGAAGACGCCCTGTAAAATAGTCGTGATGGAAAACTGCAATCAGGCCGTGAAATCAGCAAGCAAGGAATCTCCCTGAAGTTCATGTCTAAAGAAAAAAATCGAGATGTCCTCGTGGCCTTTGGAAGCTTAGCCAACCCTTGGAGATCTTTTTACTCCTTGTTTTACTGTTACAAACAGTTATTTGTACTTGCTAATAAACACATGGATCGCATTTTGTTATTTCCAGGTTATGGCCTTCTTGCCATTGGACTTGGAGCTTTTGTTTTTGGAACCTACGTTATTTTCAGGTGGAACTGGGAGAGAAGGTAAGTTTGCAATCCTTCCCTTCATTTAATTGGCCCCAAAAATATGCATGACAACCACAGGCTGCCTTTGCTCGGTAGAAGTAGTCCTCCACTTACAACAGTTCATTTAGTGACCGTTCAAAGTTACAACGGCACTGGGGGGAAAAGGTGACTTGTGACCATTTTTCACTGTTATGACCTTTTCAGCATCACTTCATTCAAATTTGGATGTTTGGCAACTGATTCTTACTTATGACAGTTGCAACGTCCCAACGTATGTTATCATCTTTTGCAGCCTCCTGACAAGCAAAGTCAATTGGGAAACCAGATTCACTTAACAACCAGGTTACTAACTTATCACCTGCAGTGATTCACTTAACAGCTGCGGCAAGAAAGGTTGTAAAGTGAGGCAGAAGTCATTTAACAAATATCTCACTTAACAACATAAATTTTGGGCTCAGTTTTGATTGTGAGTCGTGGATTCCCTGTACATTTGTCTGGGTTCCGCTAATTGCGATTTATTCATTAATAATCCATGATTAAGAAAACTTTGGCATGGTATGTTGTTTGGTAGCAGCCTGTATTTCACAAAGGCAGTTTCTGCAGAAAATCAGAGTGATCTACATTTAATCAACAGATCAAGTTTTATATGGAGAATTTTGAGATATTGATGAAAACAGTTATGTGGAGAAGTTAAGTATTCCAGGGCAGAGGACATAGACGTGGCATCCACAGGGCACATTGAAAGAACTTGGAAGGTGAACTTGCTTGCGGTTCCTGCTTTGAACTGGGATAAGGAATGTTCCTTCTTCCTGGGTTTTCTGGATAAATTTGCAGTTGTATTGGAAGAACGCAAGTATAGACTTGGGATGTTTTTACAACGCAGTATTTTCTATGCTTCTCAGACAGGTTTTTTTTTTTCTCATTTCAACTTAGAAAGGCCAGGATTTGAATCTGAAACTTTCTGAGGGGAAAACAATTATCCTTTTAGCACTGCATGTTGTTTCCCATCCTGGTGCCTTAAACCAGGGGTCTCCAACCTTGGTCCCTTTAAGCTTGGCGGACTTCAATTCCCAGAATTCCCCAGCCAGCTTTGGTGGCTGGGGAATTCTGGGAGTTGAAGTCCGCCAGGCTTAAAGGGACCAAGGTTGGAGACCCCTGGTTTAAACTACCCTGGGAGGGATTTTGTGCGTTGACATCCCTCCATTTTGGCCGAGATCAGGTGGAGGACTCTGCTGTAGTCGCCTCAGATTCTCCAGAAGGGGAGACAAGAAATCCCAAGGTCTCAGAGGACCTGGATGGTGTCCACACATTTTATTTCCTCTTTCCTGAAGGGGGAATGAGGTCGCCTGGTTTTTCCAACCCCAGTAACTTTAATATGTGTGAATTTCAATTCCCAGAGTCCCCTAGCTCCTATGGGTAGATTTTCCATTAGAAGAATTCTTCAGCCACCATGCTAAGAATCGAAATCCATATCAGGGGTGGGCTTCAAATCATTTAACAACCGGTTCTCTGCCCAGTTGCTGGGTGGGCATGGCCTGCACCACCCTGGGAGCGAAAACGGACCGCAGGGGGCCTGTTTTTGCCCTCCTCGGGCTCCAAAGGCTCTCCGGGAAGCCCATTTTTGCCCTCCTCAGGCTCCAGAGGCTCTCTGGGAAGCCCATTTTTGCCCTTCTTGGGCTCCAGAGGCTCTCCGGGAAGCCCATTTTTGCCCTTCTTGGGCTCCAGAGGCTCTCCGGGAAGCCCATTTTTGCCCCCTCAGGCTCCAGAGGCTCTCCAGTAAGCCCATTTTTGCCCTTCTTGGGCTCCAGAGGCTCTCCGGGAAGCCCATTTTTGCCCTTCTTGGGCTCCAGAGGCTCTCCGGAAGCCCATTTTTGCCCTTCTTGGGCTCCAGAGGCTCTCCGGGAAGCCCATTTTTGCCCTTCTTGGGCTCCAGAGGCTCTCCGGGAAGCCCATTTTTGCCCCCCTCAGGCTCCAGAGGCTCTCCAGTAAGCCCATTTTTGCCCTTCTTGGGCTCCAGAGGCTCTCCGGGAAGCCCATTTTTGCCCTTCTTGGGCTCCAGAGGCTCTCCAGGAAGCCCATTTTTGCCCTTCTTGGGCTCCAGAGGCTCTCCGGGAAGCCCATTTTTGCCCTTCTTGGGCTCCAGAGGCTCTCCGGGAAGCCCATTTTTGCCCTCCTTGGGCTCCAGAGGCTCTCCGGGAAGCCCATTCTTGCCCTTCTTGGGCCGCGGAGGCTTTTTTCGAGCCTCCAGGAGGCCCGTTTTTCACCCTCCCGAAGCCTCCGCCTGGGCGCCGCAGTTACCTGCGATCCAAAATGGGCCAGGTGGGGATTCCTGAGAGGGGAGGGGCCAGGCAATTGTAGGAACTACCAGTTCGCCAAACCAGATGTCAGATGAACCCCCGGTTTGGCGGAACCAGCTGAATCCCACCCCTGGTCCATTATATCCTAAAGTCGCTGAGGTTGGGAAACCACTTGTGTTTTTACAAGATCTGGGAACCAGCTTTGACCTTTCCTTTTGTTGTCACCTCCCTCTTTTTTCCCGCCTTTTCTAGGCACCTGGCCTTTGAGGACTTGGAAGCCAGGATAGCCCTGATGCCTCTCATGATGGCTGAGGACGACCGCAGGTAAGTTCAGCTCTCTAGACCTGGGCGCTGAGGGAATTTTTGCCTCCCCTTTTTCCTGTTATCTAAGCCAGTGGCCCCCAACCTTTTTTGTGCCACGGCCCGGTACCGGCATCACAAAATGATCTGCGGCCCAGTACCGGCATCAGCACGCATGACAAGGCAAGGCGAGCCGAGCGACCGGCCAGCCAGCCGTCCCTCGCTTCTCCCCGCCACCTTCAACTCCTCCTTTGTTGATGGGCTTCGCTTCAGGATGGCTTCGGGACGGTCGCTCGGCTCGCTTTGCCTTGGGTGCTGAAAGAATCCTCGCGCCTTAGTTTCGTTCGAAGCCGCCCCCCGCTTCAATGAAACTAAGGCGCGAGGATTCCTTCAGGACCCAAACGCTGCTTTCCAACCAGAAAAGCTCACCCGGAAGCACTTTCTCGTCAAACAAGGTGGCGGCGCCCAGCAAATCGGCGGCCCGGTAGGAAATGTTCCACGGACCAGTCCCAGTCCGCGGCCCGGTGGTTGGGGACCCCTGATCTAAGCCAGTGTTTCTCAGCTCTGGCAACTTCAAGATGTGTGGACTTCAACTCCCAGAATACCCCAGCCAGTCCTGTTGGCTGAGGATTTCTGGGAGTTGAAGTCCATCTGTAAATCAACTGAGGGTTGAAAAAAAAAAAAATTAACCTAGGCAGAAAGCAAGATTTCTCCTTCCCCCAATTAGATCTATTGTCCTTAACTGTCGCCCACGTCCAAAGCACCAAGAAACTTTGGAGTTCTTCAAATACAGCGTGTCCTTGACTTACAGCCGTTCATTCAGTGTCCGTTCAAGATTGCAACGGCATTGAAAAAAGTGACTTGTGGGCGGTTTTCACACGACCGGTTGCACCATCCCCTTGGTCACGTGGTCAGAATTTGGGCACTTGGCAACTGGCGTGTGTTTATGACGGTTGCCCTGTCCCAGGGTCACATGACCACCATTTGTAGCCTTCCCAGCCGGCTTCAGACAAGCAAAGTCAATGGGGGCTGCTTGCAAATAATTGTGATTTGGGCTGCTTGCAAATGATTAAGTGTGCAAAACGGTCGTAAGTCCCCATCTTCAATGCCGTTGCAACTTCAGGCGGCCACTGAGCAAATGGTTGTAAGTCAGGGGCTAACTTTATTGCAGGATTTGGTGAGGTGTTTAAAGTTATGTGTTTGTGCAAGATCATATTGTGTGGGTGCTCCCCAGAGGTGTGGTATCCAGCGGGTTCTGACCAGTTTTGGAGAACCCGTAGCAGAAATTTTGAGTAGTTTGGAGAACCGGCAAATCCCACCTCTGACTGGCCCCGCCCCTTTCTATTCTCTGCGTCCTAAGTCCCAGCTGATCGGCTGGGTCTTCTTTTGTTGCCCTGCGCAGGAGAACGGAGCTGGAAAGCAGGCTAGTGGAGTGGGGAGGGAATGGAGATTTGGCAGTATCCTTCCCCTGCCACCAAGTCACGCCTACAGAATTGGTAGTAAAAACATTTGAATCCCTGCACTGGTGGCCCCAGCACATTAAAAATGTACAGGCCAGAGGTTTCCTGACACTCTGAATGGAGCCCCATATGACTTCGCTTTGCCAAAGGCAGGAATTCATTTGCCCAAATACCCAGCATGCTTCATTCCTCCCCAAACACTCTCTCTCTCTCTCTATAGACAGGTAGCCCTCAACTTACGACTGATTGCTGCTGTAACAGACTCTGAAAAAGGGACTTACAGCCTGGTTTCAAAGTTCCAACATCAGTTCTCTCTCCCCTCCTCCTCGCCCCCCCCCCAGTCACGTGACCATATTTTGGGCTCTCAGCATCTGGCCTGCATTGGTGGCCATTTGCAGTGTCCCACTGTCAACATTATTTTTTGCCAGGAAGAAAATTGGCATTTGCTTGCAGTTTACAGCAAAGCCCAATCCATAGTGAACAATGGCTTATGTAATGATCAGACGTTCACTTAATGGCCACCGCTGTGTTCTCTTAATGGCCACTGCTGTGTTCACTTAATGGCCACTGCTGTGTTCACTTAATGGCCACTGCTGTGTTCACTTAATGGCCACTGCGAAAACGTTCATATAATTGAGTCGGGGTCCTATGGTGAGCCATTTTGTAACTGTTGCAACCCTAATGACCATAATTGCCAGACTAAATTACCAGTGAGGCTACCTGTATGTGAGCCAGATGATTCTCTTTATCTACTTCTAACTCTTCCTCTCTCCCCCCCCTCTCTCCCTCCTCCTTCTCCCTCCTCTCTCCTCCCTCCTCCTCCTTCCCCTCCCTCTCCCTCCCTCTCCCTCCCTCCCCTCCCTCCCTCCCTCTCCCTTTCTCTCCCTCCTTTCCTCTCCCCTCCTCCCCCTCCCTCTCCCCTCCCTCCTTGTCCCCTCCTCTCTCCCAATTCCTCTCCCTCCCTCCTTCCCCTCCTCCTTCCTCTCCTCTCCCCTTTCTCTCTCCCTCCTTCCCTCTTCTCTTTCTCCTCTCCCTCCTTCCCTCCCTCTCCCCTCCTTCCTCTTCCCCTCCCTCTCCTTTCTCCCTCCTTCCCTCTCCCTTCCTCCCCTCCCTCTCCCTCCTTGTCCCCTCCCTCTCTCTCCCCAATCCCCTCCCTCTCCCTCCCTCCTTCCCCTCCCCTTCCTCTCCCTCTCCCCTTTCTCTCTCCTCCTTCCCTCTTCTCTTTCTCCCTCTCCCCTCCCTCCTTCCCCTTCCTCTCCCCTCCTTGTCCCCTCCCTCTCTCTCCCAATCCACTCCCTCTCCCCTCCCTCCTCCTTCCCTCCCCTTCCTCTCCCTCTCCCCTTTCTCTCTCCCTCCTTCCCTCTTCTCTTTCTCCCTCTCCCCCCTCCTCCCTCCCTCTCCCCCTCCCTCCTTGTCCCCCTCCCTCTCTCCCCAATCCTCTCTCCTCCCTCCTTCCCTCCCCTTCCTCTCCCTCTCCCCTTTCTCTCTCCCTCCTTCCCTCTTCTCTTCCCCCCCCCTCCTTCCCCTCCCTCTCCCCTCCTTCCTCTTCCCCTCCCTCTCCCTTTCTCCCTCCTTCCCTCTCCCTTCCTCCCTCCCTCCCTCCTTGTCCCCCCCTCTCTCTCCCAATCCCCTCCCTCTCCCCTCCTCCTTCCCCTTCTCTCCCTCTCCTTTCTCTCTCCCTCCTTCCCTCTTCTCTTCTCCTCTCCCCTCCCTCCTTCCTTCCTCTCCCCTCCTTGTCCCCCTCCCTCTCTCCCCAATCCCCTCCCTCTCCCCTCCCTCCTCCTTCCCCTCCCCTTCCTCTCCCCTCCCCCTTTTCTCTCCCTCCTTCCTTCCTCCCCTCCCCTCCCTCCTTCCCCTCCCCTCCCCTCCTCCTTGTCGCCCTCCCTCTCTCTCCCCAATCCCCCTCCCTCCCTCCCTCTTTCTCTCTCTCTCTCTGTTGAAGGACACTGCGTCTTATGCGTTATAACTTGGATGAGGAAGCCAAGATCATGAAAGACGTCCCTGGCTGGCAGGTTTGAATCTTTGCAAATTTTATAATAAAAGGAATTCCTTTTTCCTCCTGTTGCACCCCCTGCCCCAGTTTTTTCTCTCCGCCCCCCGACCTCCGAATCCTTGGCCGCCCCTCTCTTGCGAAGCCTTTCCCTACGGAGCTATAATATATGGGCTCTTTATGAGGGGATTCTTCCTGGTGGCCCTAGGTAAATTCGGGGGCGGTTGGAAAAACTCCCAATGCCCTCTTTCGACCAGGTGGCCTGAGGTACTTTTGCAGACTTTTAGGAAGGCCACCCTTGGAATTCAGCATCCAGTTTTGGTCGCCACGATGTAAAAAAGAGGTTGAGGCTCTGGAAAGAGTGCAGAGAAGAGCCACAAAGGTGATTAGGAGAATGGAGGCTAAAACACATGAAGAACGTTTGCAGGAACTGGGTATGTCTTCTAGCCTGATGAAAAGAAGGACTAGGGGAGGTGTGATAGCAGTCTTCCAATATCTGCCCCATAGAAGAGGGAGTCAAGCTATTCTCCAAAGCTCCTGAGGGCAGGACAAGGAGCAATGAGTGGAAACTCATCAACGAGAGAAGCAACCTAGAAATAGAGAGAAATTTCCTGACAGTTAGAACAATAAATCAGTGGAACAATTTGCCTCCAGAAGTTGTAAATGCTCCAACACTGGAAGTTTTTAAGAAGAGATTGGATAACCATTTGTCTGAAGTGGTGTAGGGTTTCCTGCCTGGGCAGAGGATTGGACTAGATGACCTCCAAGGTCCCTTCCAACTCTGTTACTCTCTTCTGACATTAATGGAGCAAGGGGGCACGGATCAGTACCGATCCGTGGCCTGTTAGAAACCGGGCCATGCAACTGGAGAGGAGCAGAGGCAAACGAGCGAAATTCTGTCTGTATTTGCAGCTGCTCCCCAGTGCGAGCATCACCGCCTCCGCTCCCCCTCAGATCCTCAGGCATTGGATTATCACAGGAGTACAAGACCTACTGGAAACCACGCGTGTGACAGACCTAGGTGTCACACTCCTCCCCTTCCCGTTCTGTGGAAATAGACAAACCCAATTCCTACAACCATTCTTCATATGTTTTAACCTCCAGTCCCCTAACCCTCTTTGTGGCTGTTCTCCGCACTCTTTCTATAGTCTCAACATGTTTGTTACATCGTGGCGACCAAAACTGGATTCAGTCTTCCGAGTGTGGCCTTACAAAGGCCTTATAAAGTGGTATTAACACTTCAGGTGATCTTGATTCGGCCTTTCTGTCTATGCAGCCTAGAAGTGTGTTGGCTTTTTTGGCCGCTGCAGCCCATGGCTGCAGTGATTGTCCACTAGGACTCCAAGATCCCTCTCACAGTTACTACTATTGAGCCAGGTACCACTTATACCGTACCTGTGCATTTGGGTTTTCTTGTCTTACTTTTTTCACCGCTGAATTTCATTTTGTTTGATTTGCAAGCTAGACTTCCAAAACGGGAGCAGAGACAGTGATGAAACTGTGGGTCTGGTCCTCACGTTTGCTGCCTATATTATAATCATTTATTTGATTTTTATCCTGCCTTTACTATTATTTATAAATAACTCAAGGAGGCCAGCACACCTCCTTCCTTCCCACAACGCTGTGAGGTGGGTTTTGGCTGAGACAGAAGGACTGGCCCAAGGTCAACCAACCGTCTTTCGTGCCTAAAGCAAGACTGCAGCTCACAGTCTCCCGGTGATCGGTCCAAAATCACCCAAACCCGTTTTCATGCCTAAGGCAGAAGTAGAACTCAACCTCCTCTGGTGATTGCCCCAAAAGTCATCCAGCCTAAATCTCCTGTTCCTAAGCTATCACCTTAACCACTGGACCAAAACCACTGCTTTTCCTTCCCGTGTATTGGCTGACCTGTCCCCTCTCTGTTTTCCCAGGTTGGGGAGTCTGTCTACCATACCACACGCTGGGTGGCGCCCAGAGCTGATGAGCTGTACTTCCTTCAGCCACCCAAAGTTCAAGAGGATATCTTCTTCGGTTACACCTGGAGCACATAAGCAGACATGGCTGTGGAAGGACCCGCCTCTCTCGCTTTCCCAGGACGGAGCATATTTCTTAATAAACTAATGCTCTCTGGAGCATCGATCCACTGCGGGCTGCCGTTGTCTTTTCTGCCTTCCCGTCTTCCATTTTGCCCGTTGCCATAACCAGTGGTCCCCAACCTTTTTTGTGCCGCAGCCCGGTACCGGCATCACAAAATCATCCGCGGCCCGGTACCAGCATCAGCACGCATGGCAAGGCGAGCCGAGCGACCGGCCAGCCAGCCGCCCCCGCTTCTCCCGCCTCCTTCAACTCCTCCTTTGTACCTGTGTCGATGGGCTTCGGGACGGCTTGGGATGGTCGCTCGGCTCGCCTTGCCTTGGTGCTGAAAGAATCCTCGCGCCTTAGTTTTGTTCGAAGCCGCCCCCAATGAAACTAAGGCGCGAGGATTCTTTCAGCACCCAAACGCCGCTTTCTACCTGGAAAAGCTCACCGGAAGCACTTTTTCATCAAAACAAGATGGCGGCACCTAGCAAACCGGCGGCCCGGTAGAAATTGTTCCATGGACCGGTACTGGTCCCCAGACCAGTGGTTGGGGACCCCTGCCATAAACAGTTAGGAAAAAAAACAACCACACGAGAAATTGGCAACCTTCAACTTTATCCCAACAAATACATCAAAATATGTTCTTTGAAAAATTGGCAAACAAACAGAGACAAGTTTACCCTTATTATTATTTTTTTAAAAAAGTATTATGACTGTTTAATGGGGAAATCGCCAAACCAGCTTGTCCTGCCCCCCTCCACTTTTACAATTCTTGATTAGGTTGCATTTCAACCAAATTTGAACGCTGTACGCATCCTCCGAGGAGCTGTGTAATTTGTGGGTTGCAACATACGCCTGGCATCTTATAAGGTAGATCAGTAGATACCATTTATTTATTTATTTATATCCCGCCTTTATTATTTTGAATAAATAACTCAAGGCGCTGAACATACCTAATACTCCTTTCTATTTTCCCTTCAAGCAATAGCAGACTTACATATCGCTTCACAGTGCTTTGCAGGCCTCTCTAAGCGGTTTACAGAGTCAGCCTCTTGCCCCCAACAGTCTGGGTCCTCATTGAGGATGGAAGGCCGAGTCAGCCTTGAGCCTGGTGAGGTTTGAACTGCCAAATTGAAGGCAGCCGGCAGGCAGCAGAAGTAGCCTGCAGTACCGCACTCTAACCACTGCGCCACCGTAGCTCATCCAACAACTACCTGGTGGGGTGGGGTGTGATGGGCTGAGAGAGTGTGACTCGCAAACTTCTAGAAGGAATTTTGAAGGTGAGGCATGGATGACTTTGATAAAACAGAATATAGGTAATTCAGGGTTAAACTGGGGAGTCCTTGGTCTTGTTTCCTTGCAGACGTTTCATTGCCAATCTAGGTAACATCATCAGTGCTCTGTACCTTCATAGCTTCTCAGGGAAGTCCAGTAATTTCAACCCCCAAAATTCCAATATAGTGCACTTGAATAGTTAGCTAACCTTTCTCTATTTCCTCAGGCCTTAGGAAGAAAGCTTCATCCACGTGAGAACACGTCGAAAAATCTTGAATGCAAAGCAGTATTAAAGGAGAAACGGTCTTCCTGGTGATTTAAGTGACTTTTTCTGAGAC
Organism: Pseudonaja textilis; assembly: GCF_049901715.1. NCBI lineage: Eukaryota > Metazoa > Chordata > Lepidosauria > Squamata > Elapidae > Pseudonaja > Pseudonaja textilis. The sequence goes on from NC_141990.1 coordinate 326,463,353, forward strand.
AGCTGCAGTTTGGAAGCAGGAGCCACCCCTAAATCGTATTGCATGCTGCAGGATGGGCCCGATAATGGTTCTTAACAGTCTCCAAAGTTTTCCAAAACTTAGGAAAGGAGGGTAGAGAAATCCCAGGCCTGCCTCTGTGATGTCACATGGCTTCCTTTAATGGTTGCGTTGGGACTTTTCCCCCCGTACCCTGTCTCCACTGTTGAGTTCATCCCAGCCAGGACCATCGAAAGACAGACCGGCTGGTTTTATGTACAGGCAGTTTTCGACTTGCAATCCTTCGTTTCGTGTCCGTCCGATGATATGACAGCACTGGAAAAAGGGACCCATGACCGGTTTTCATATTTATGACCTTTGCAGCATCCCCATGGTCATGTGATCAAAATTCGGACACTGCCAACTGGCGTGTATTTATGAAGGTTGCAGTGTCCCTGGGGTCATGTGATTCCCCTTTTTGCGATCTCCTGACAGGCCAAATCAATGGGGAAGCCAGAATAGCTTCACAATCACGTTATTAGCAATAGCGCTTAAGACATATATACCGCTTCACAGCGCTGTACAGTCCTCTCTAAGCGGTTTACAGAGTCAGCATAATTGCCCCCAACAATCTGGGCCCTCATTTGACCCACCTCCGAAGGATGGAAGGCTGAGTCTGGTGGGATTTGAACTGCCAAATTGCGGGCAGCCAGCAGGCAGCAGAAATAGCTTGCAGTACTGCACTCTAACCACTGCCCCACCCAGGCTGTACTAACCGAACAACCGCAGTGGTTCAGTTAACAACCGTGGCAAGAAAGAGTGTAAAATGGGGCAAAATTCACTTAGCAACTGTCTCGCTTAGCAACATAAATTTGGCACTCAGTTGTGGTCGTAAGTCGAGGACTACCTATCGTTGGGAATACCACCACCTCCGCTCCACAGCATTCTATGAAATTTAGGTTTGATTCTTCGAGATTAGCGCATCCAAAGCCAAATTATTGTAATATTTCGTTATAGCAGGAAATGGTATGTTAAAATATTTCTCTCGTTGGGCAGACAAGAATGTATCTGCTGAACAAAACTCCGTATTGGTGACAGGAAGGGCATCCGGCCATTAAACCCTGCTAGCTCCATTCAGTCGCCCAGACTCCACCCCCGCAAGGGATTATGGGGTTGTTAAATGATGATGATGGTATGAACTGGTACAGGTGATGGCTTCCCAGCCTTTGAATGTGTTTCTATGGGAATCCAGGCCCTGAAAGGAGTGGATTGTTTTTTTTTTTTGGTCTTAATCCAACAGGATTCTTCTAAGGTAGCAGCTCAAGGTCCTGGGGCCACCTGTAACACACCTGTACCTTGAGGAAAGCTGTTGCGATTCCTGATCAATCGAATTAACCTGTTCTTGGCAGTCTCCATATCAGTGACCTCAAATGCCTTCTCTCCCACGTCTGTTTTGCCATATTTCCAGGACTGAATCGGAGGACGCTCCAGGAAGTCGTTCCGTTTTTCCCTAAAAAACATGGGCGAGGAAGAGAGAATTTGTAGGAGGAAATTCATAAAATCAGCCCTATTCTTTTCACTGTACGCACAGTCCTCGATTTACAACTGAAATGGAGCCCTGAATTACGGTCATAACTCATGCCAGTTGTTAAGCAGGTCCCCCTCCCACTCACCTGATTGTTCTACCAGGTTTGTTTGTTTTGCAGCTGTCATTAAATGAATCCATGGTTGTGAAGCGAATGAGGTGGATGTTAAATGAATCCATTGTGATCCAATGAGCCGCGGTGGCGCAGCGGTCAGAGTGCAGTATTGCAGGCTACTTCTGTTGACTGCCGTCTGCCTGCAATTTGGCAGTTCAAATCCCACCAGGCTCAAGGCTGACTCAGCCTTCCGTCCTTCCGAGGTCGGTCAAGTGAGGACCCAGATTGTTAGGGGCAAACAGGCTGACTCTGTAAACCGCTTAGAGTGGGCTGCAAAGCACTGGGAAGCTGTATATACGTCTAAGTGCTAAGTGCTACTGTCCACAGTGGAAACCAGAAATAAACATCAATATGGCCAAAAACAGAAGTCAAGAGCAGTCCCGTGACCGGAGGATGCTGCAAAGAGCCGTAAATGAGAGCCAGTTGCCAAGAATCCAAAAACATTATCACGTGTGGGGGACAGGTGTCGAAACTTTGAATCTTGGTTGTGAATAGTAGCCATGGGGAGGTCTGTTGTGATTCAAACAGTTGCTAAGTAACCAGTCGTAAATCGAGGACTACCCATAATGTTCTTGCCTTTGCTGATTCCATCCCATCCACCTTGCAAATTGGAGCAGAACAAAGGGGTCACATTTCACAAAGCCTCCCTGTTTTTGCAGCGGCCTATCGGATCGGACAAGGGGTTGGACTAGATGACCTACAAGGTCCCTTCCAAGTCTGTTAGGGGTGTCTTTGAGGATCCCAAAGGTGCTGTTCCTAAAGGCAACTGGACTTCCTCGATTTTTCTCCTTGGAAAACATTTTGCTTCTCATCCAAGAAGCTGCTTCAGTTTTATCTCCTGCCGAAAACTCAAGATAGAAAAATGGAAGTGAAAACAGCCTGAAACTTTGCTGTCCAATTCAGCCATTTTGCTGCTTAATATGGGCGTGCGACTGCTGGCTTACGACCGTTTCTCACCCTTAACAGTCATTGCAGCATCCCCACAGTCACATGATCAAATTCAGACGTTTGGCAACTGACTCATATTTATGACGGTTGCAGTGTCCCCGTGTGTGTGTGCGTGTGTCACATTTTGCGACCTTCTGACAAGCAAAGTCAATGGAGAAGCAACTTAACAACTGTGTTCCTAACGTAACATCTGCAGGGATTCGCTTAACAACTGTAGCAAGAAAGGTTGTCAAATGACAGAAAGGCCCCTCAGCAACTGGCTCGCTTAGCAACAGACATTGGGGGCTCAATTGTGGTCGTAAGTCAAGGACTACCTGCAATGGATTTCCCACCATTCCTGTTGGCTTTTTGCTGAATGCTTTGCATTGCTCACCAGTGGTGGGGTTCAAAAACTTTTACTACCGGTTCTGTGGGCGTGACTTGGTGGGCATGGCAGGGGAAGGATACTGCAAAATCCCCCTTCCCTCCCCACCCCACTAGCCTGCTTTCCAGCTCCGTTCTCCTGTGCAGGGCAACCAAAGGAGACCCAGCTGATCAGCTAGGACTCAACAGGAGGCGGAGAATAGATGGGGGCAGGGCCAGTCAGAGGTGGGATTTGCCAGTTCTCCAAACTACTCAAAATTTCCGCTACCGGTTCTCCAGGACTGGTCAGAACCTGCTGGATACTGCCTCTGTTGCCCATGTCCCCCAAGACAGACCCCCCCCCACCTCCAAGCCAAACACCCAGTTTGTGGGAACGCAACCAGCCTGAGCGAAAAGTCTCTCCCTGACTCCCCAAAAGCTTTTTGAGTTCTGACTGAACCGTGAGGAGCTACATCAGAACTGGAGAAGCTTCTTGGATGAGAAGCAAAAGGTTTTTTGGTTTTTTTTTTAAAAGTCAAGAAAGTCCCTTTGCTTTTTGGAAAAGCACCTTCCGGACAACCCTGACCTGGATGGTTGAGAATCTCCATAGGCGCCCCTTTGGGGACCATACCCCTGTGGGCATTGTGTGCCAGGGCCAGCCAGGCAGTGGATAATGGAACAACAGGTCCAGGATAAGCAATGGAAGATGGGGCTGGAGGAGATTGCTGGAATAACAGCTTCAGACAAACGGATGTGATGACTGTTCAGCCTGCAAAAAAGTGCCAGAAAGATGGAAGAGGAGGAGGAGGAGGAGTTGAGGAGGAGGAGAAAAGGGCCGATTCTTACCTTTGATCTGACTGACATGCATTGCTCCCCAGCAGCTCTTCCCGCAAGGAATGCAAGACTTTTGCGATCAGCAGATGGTTGCTACTCGTTGTCCTTTCCTGCAGCTTTTGCAAAAGCAGTTGGGTGGGAAGTTGAAAATCCGGGGAGGAATCCGTGGGCTGGGGAAAGGGAAAGCAGAAAGTTGGCTGCAGGATTTGTCTGGGCAAACCAAGCGGACTTCTGTATTTTTAAATCCCTTTTCCCTGACTAATACAGGGAGTCGAACGTAGCAGAGCTGTTCTACCTTCCTGTATAGAGAATAATAGAATTGGGAGAGACCTTGGAGGTCTTCTAGTCCAAGACTCCTTGCTCAAGCCGGACTCTCCATCTCATTTCAGACAAGTGACTGTCCGAGTTGCTTTTTGAAAGCCTCCAACGATGGGGCGCCCACAACTTCTGAAGGCGAGCTGTCCCATTTTGGTTGCTTGCTCTCGGCAATTTCTCCTTAGTTCTAGGCTGCTTCTCTCCTTGGTTAGTTTCCATCCATCCTTTCTCGTCCTGCCTTCAGTTGCTTTAGAGCAGGGGTCCCCAAACCTGGGCCCTTGAAGACTTGTGGACGTCAACTCCCAGAATTCTCCAGCCAGCTATCCACAGGAAGTCCACAAGTCTTAAAGTGGCGAAGTATGGGGACCCCTGCTTTAGAGAGTAGGTGCCCTCCCCCTCACCTTTGCAGGAGCCTCCTCAACATATCTTCAACTTATGACCACAACTGTCAATGGAACTTTTGTCGCTCAGTGATGCAGTCAGGAAATGAGTTGTGCTCACTTTGTGACTGGTGGCTTACGACCATTTTTCACACTTAACAACTATTACAGCATCCCCACAGTCGTCTGATCAAAATACAGACACTTGGCAAGTGAGTCATATTTATGACGATTACAGTGTCCCCCGGGGAGGGGTCACATTATCCTCATTTTGCGGCCTTCTGACAAGCAAAGTAAAGGGGGAAGCCAGATTCACTTAACAACCGTGTTCCTAGCTTAACATCTGCAGGGATTCACTTAACAACCATAGTAAGAAAGGTCATAAAGTGGCAGAAAGGTCCCTCGGCAACTGGCTCGCTTAGCAATGGAAATTTGGGGCTTGATTGTGGTCGTAAGTCGAGGACTGCTGACAGGGAGTGAGAGTGTGGCTTTGTTGGCTGTGGAAGAAACTGGGGAAGGGCAAAGTCCAGCTGGGCAGAGCAGGGGCGAGGTAGAACAAGGCAGAGGGAATTCAGAGGAAGACCCAGGCTCACCCCCTCTTCATCCTAGGGCACGCAGGGAGGAGTGGAGAAGGGAGCAACGTGAGTTGCACGGCTTACAGGGGAGGTAAAGGCCCTGATTCCCTTCATTAGCTGCCACTGGGAACACAGTGTTTGAAAAGGGAAGTTGCGCACAGCAAACTGTTGATAGTAAATCGTGAATTATTTGTTATTGTTGAGACTTATCTGTGTTCCTGGCATCTTCCCAACTGTGTGTGTTTTGCTGGCCTTTCAAGTCTACAATTCCTTATCCTGCCCTGTCAAGTGGTTTGTGTGGATTTTTATTTACAGTTTGTATGTACTTTGTTTTTGGACTGAATTTCCTCCACTTGGGAGAGTTTTTTTCTCTAGCCAAAGGTAACCTGGACATTGGGGGCAAAGTTGGAGATACTAAAGGGACTCTTCTTACTTATGAGGCTGTGTTGCCTTTGTGCCATGCCCTGGGCCAAGACAGACAAGGAATCCCCATCTCCAACCCAGACATCCAGTTTGTGGGAACACAACTGATCTGCTGCCTCCCGTCCCCAAAGTACAAAGGCGCCCACCGGCTCCCAAGGAGCTCCCGGTCCTCCTGGTTCTGCTGGTCTCTTTTCCTGGAGTGGAACATGATTCTGGAGGTTACTCTTGGAGAAGAGAAGTGGCATTTGGATTTGTGGTTGGATAGTCTGGATGGAAGGCAAGGTGATTTTCCGAAGCTGTGTTGATCCTCCTGGAGGCGCCCAAGTGGTTCTTTTGGCGATCTTGATCTTCTTCCTGTAGAGCTTGGAGGCTCCAATAGGAGGCAAGAAGATATGAACTCTGGGAATCCCACGATCCTTGGGGAAGCCAGCAGGCGTTTCGGGAGCCTGATCTTCACCTCCTCCTTCCAAGCAACCTTCATCTCCGAAATCACCAGAGGTGGAAGGAGGACACTCCTCCTGCTGCAGCTGTTTCTCCAATGGTTTCTTTGGCCAAGAGTCCACAGGATCGATGACATTCTCCAGGAGGGGTCGAAGGTCAACTAAGATCTTTCGGGGGGGCTGCTTTTCGGAGGTGACCAAGATCTTTGGGGCTGGCAAAAGTGGTGGATTCATATCTTGGGATCCTGGTAGTGTAGACACTTGTCCATCTTCTGGTGCATTTTCTTGGCTGCAACCTGTCCAGCGGGGAGGCCATTTTCCTTCCCTGTTCTTTTTGTTTCTGATTCCATCTTCACTCCTGAAACCTTGTTTGGATGCTGCTATTAAATTTCTCTCTTGCCTCCTGTTTTTTCTAGTTGTCACTGAAATTAAGAGAGAGAGAGAGAGAGAGAGAAGATGGAAAGAGGATTATTTATTTATCTGCATCATCCTTTTGTAAGCAGGAACCCTCTAAATGTTTAGGTCTTCAACTCTCATCATCCATGACTGATCGCTAAAGAATTACTACAATACAGGTACTCCTCGACTTACAACTACAATTGAGGCCCAGATTACAGATTAACAGAGTTGGAAGGGACCTTGTAGGTCATCTAGTCCAACCCCTCGCCCAAGCAGGAGACCCTACACCATTCCTGACAGATGGCAGTTCAGTCTCTTCTTGAAAGCCTCCAGTGATGATGCTCCCACAACTTCTGAAGGCAACTTCTGTTTCATGGGTTGATGGTTCCCACGGACAGAAAGTTTCTCCTTATTTCTAGGCTGAATCTCTCCTTGTTCAATTTCCATCCATTATTCCTTGTCTGGCCTTCGGGTTCTTTGGAAAATAGCTGGACCCCTTCCTCTCTGTGGCAGCCCCTCAAATATCGGCACACTGTTATCATGTCTCCCCTGCTTCTCTTCACTAGACTAGAGAATTGTTTTGCCCCATAGTACGACTTTTTGTGCCACAGTTACGTGAGTCATTTCAGTTGTTAAGTTAGTAACACGGTTGTTAAATGAATCTGGCTTCCCCATTGACTTTGCTTGCCAGTAGGTCTCAAAAGGTGATCATGTGATTAGAATTAGAATTAGAATTCCTTATTGGCCAAGTGTGATTGGACACACAAGGAATTTGTCTTGGTGCAAATGCTCTCAGTGTACATAAAAGAAAAGATACATTCGTCAAGACTCGAGAATCAAAAGGTGTCATGATCCCAGGACACTGCAACCGTCATAAATCTGAGTCTATTGCCAAGCGGCTGAATTTTGGTCACATGACCATGGGGATGCTGCAATGGTCACTAGTGTAAAAAACGGTCATAAGTCACTTTTTTCAGTGCCATAACTTTGAACAATCACTAAATGAACTGTTGTAAGTTGAGGGCTACCTGTATTATTAGCCTCAATCAATCTGCTGCTAGATGAAGGCCAATTATGGACCATTATCTACCGCTCTATTCCAGGCAAGGTTGATAAGGCAGAGGTTTTTCAACATCCCAGTATTAGGGGTGGGTAGGGAGGAATGAATTCCTCAGGAGTTTCCATGGCTTGGAACTTGGAACTTGGATTTTCCCACCTTTGATCCAGACCCCATCATTTATATCACAACGGTTCTTTGCTAAGGAGTATACACAAAGGAGTATATACAACACATCTGGCCAGAGATGATACATAGCTGGTGTCTTTTTCATCTGTACATACTACTCAGAATGAACCAAAGTGTCAAAATATCAATCAATAGCTAATATAAGTAAAGGTAAAGGTTCCCCTCGCGCATACGTGCTAGTCGTTTCTGGCTCTAGCGGGCGGTGCTCATCTCTGTTACAAAGCCGAAGAGCCAGCGCTGTCCAAAGACGCCTCCATGGTCATGTGGCTGGAATGACTAAACGCCGAAGGTGCACAGAACACTGTTGCTTTCCCACCAAGGTGGTCCCTATTTTTCTACTTGCATTTTCTAACGTGCTTTCAAACTACTAGGTTGGCAGAAGCTGGGACAAGTAACAGGAGCTCACTCCATTATACAGAGCTAGGGATTCAAACGGCTGAACTGCCGACCTTCCAGATCGACAAGCTCAGCGTCTTAGCCACTGAGCCGCCACATCCCTTTCTAATACAGGTAGTTCTTGACTAATGACCACAACTGAGCCCAAAATTTCTGTGGCTAAATGAGACATCTGCTAAGTGAGTTGTTTTTCCCCATTTTACAACCTTTCTTGCCACCATTGTTAAGTGAATCATTGCAATTGCTAAGTTAGTAACACACGGTTGTTAAGTGAATCTGGCTTCCCCCTTCACTTTGCTTGCCAGACGGTCACAAAAGGGAATCACATGACCCCCCCCGGAACCCTGCAACCGTCATAAATAGGAGCTGGTTGCCAAACAGCTGAATTTTGATCATGTCACCGTGGGAATACTACAATGGTCGTTAAGTATGAAAAACAGTCATAAGCCACTATTTTCAGTTTGAAATGTCACTCCAGTCAGGGAGTCTGGAGAGGACTCAGACGAGGATCCTGCATCCAATGCAGGGATGGGGCCAGGACCATCTGGGAGTGGGGTACTACCTCCAGAGCCTCCAGAGTCTGGCAACAGCAAGGCAGAGGAACAAGGGGAGCCTGTTCCCAGTGTGCGTATGCGCAGAGCTGCTAGAAGGCAAAGAGCTGTTGAAATAAAAGGGGCAACTAGGGAGTAAGGCTGGGAGGTGATTGCCCCTCCCATCAGGGATAAAAATCAGACCTCAATGACGAACTCTTTGCAGGAAGCAAAGTAGTTTGATAGATTCTGAGTCCTCCTTGAAGCTCTGTGTACTCTGGTCAGTTCTCTTCTGGTACTTCGGTTGGTTTCTGTTATAATTAATTAGAATCCTTCTGTTTGGGGCATCATTCCACAGCACTGAAAGACGTGGGGAACTGTTTAAGATTAGTTCTGGGTGGAAATTAAGGTAATTCCCCGCATTGCATTAAAATAGGTTTTGCTTTTAAAACAAGTTTGTGTTTCATTACGTTTGACGAAGCCTGGGTGAGAACAATTGGGACAACAGCTCAGTCAAAGCGAAAACTGCACACACACACACACACACACACACACACACGCACACACACACTACCTTCGGATGGGATCTTACGCTGGGGAACCTGGAAGACAAGATTGGTCCAAACAATGCGTGGCAGCTTCAGCTGGTCCTGGGAATCCTGGCCTGAGACTCCCACAGCAGCTGCCTTCATCTCTCTGAAGGAGGAAGCTTTTTGGCCTGCAGTGAGTGTAACAGAACAACAGAGTTGTAAGTCTGGAGATTCTCAGTCATCCAGGCCATGGTTGTCCCAGAGGTGCTTTTTTCAAGCTGTAACTGGACTTTCTGGTTTTTCTTTGGAGAAGTTTCAAATCTCATCCAAGAAGCTTCTTCAGCTTGGATAGGAAGCAAAACGTCTTCCAAAGAAAAAAACCAAGGAAGTCCAGTAAGTTGCCTCTTGAAAAAGCCCCTTCGGGACAACAGAGTTGGAAGGGACCTTAGAGATCTTCTAGTCCAACCCCAGGCTCAGGCAGGAAACACTATACCATTTCAGACAAATGGTTGTCTAATTTCTTCTGAAAAACTTCCAGTGTTGGTGCATCCACTATTTCTGGAGGCAACTCATTCCACTGATTAGTTGTACGGATAGTCCTCAATTAATGAACATTTGCTTAGAAACTATTCAAAAAGAACAGAAAGAAAAAAAAGAAAAAGCCTTAAGAAAGCTCAAAACATTCTCAAAGATCCATCTCAATTCTCTTTTTTTTTCTTTATTTTATTATTCTAAAATGTGATACTTAGAATGTACTAAGCAGAATCAGCATGGAAAGTATGTATTATTTTAAGCGTTAAATTTAGGGGAAAGATAAAAAGTTGTCATACTTCAACCAGTGATTACAGGAGAAATATTGTACTAGAAAGAAAAGAAAAATAGATAATTGAAAGAGAACGGACAAAAGATGCAAGTATAATTATTTAAACTGAGATGAAATAAATAAAATAGAATTAAGAGAGTGAATGAAGAGAGAAAATATATAGAAAATATAGAATGTTAAATAAGATATGAAATAGTATATTGAGCATGAACTTGATTTATGTCTGTATAAAAAGATGTTACCCGGGGTAAGCCGCTTTCCAAAAAGAAGTTTTATGTATTTATGTTTTGTGTTTTGTTTGTTTATCAAAACGTTAGAAGAATGTTGGAAGAGAATAATGAAATTTTAAATAAGACAGATGGATATAATGAATATATACGATTTAAGGCAAAAGAAATATAATTGAATAGAAGGAAAGGGAGAAATAAAGAGAAGTTGGGAAAAGATATGAAATTGAACAGATAAGATGAATATGCATATTAAACTGTGCTGGCATGGAAATGTGATAATTTGGAACTATCCTGTCTTTAAATAAGATGTTCTATTTGTTTTCTTTAGAAAAAGATGTCCTATGTTATTATTCCATGTTTTGTTTGTTGGTGTATTGTTTTTTAAAATTAATAAAATTTGTTTCAAAAAAAAAAGATCCATCTCATCCTGGGCACCCCTTTTTTTTTTAACTATTACCATCTGGCAGACGGTACAGGATAATAAAAACAAGGACAAACAGGCTGAAAAACAGCTTCTGTCCCAGGACATTAACTATAATTGAATCATACTGTATAGTCAGTGCAATATTAACGCAATATAGGGGTTTTCAATTCAATTCTATAGAATGTGAAGGATGTGTGTTTGTGTTTATTTTCATGGTCATAATGTATACTGAAGATGGTATTTCATCCCGTTGTATGAGGTGCAATGACAATAAACTAAACTAAAGTTGCGATGCCTCCACCCCCCCCAAGAAAAGATCTTTATGACCTGGTTCCAGAGTTCCCACAGCAGCATTCACGTAACTCCATTTGGAGCACTTGCAACTGGTTCACCTTTACAACTGGTTGCAGCGTTCAGTGCCACGTGATGCAATGTGCGGTGTTTATAGGCTGATTTCCAGCATACAAACATATTAATTCACTGAACAACCAATTACGATTGCAATATCAGGTCAGTCATATGGGTGCTTTGACTCCTCAAGTTCGCGTCGTCAAGTTACGACGGCAACAGAGTCCAAAATTTCTTCTGTTGCTAAGTGAGACTTGTAGTGCGAGTTTTACCCCATTTTACAGCTTTTTTTTTGCCATAGTTGTTAAGCGAATCACTGCAGTTGTTAAGTTAATAACACGGTTGTTGAGTGAATCTGACTTCCCCATTGACTTTGCTTGTCAGGAAAACCACAAAAGGGGATCACAGGACCCCCGGGACCCTGCAACCATCATAAATATAAAACAGTTGCCAAGCAACTGTTCTAGGGGGCGGTGCTTACAGAGCCAAAGAGCCAGCGCTGTCCGAAGACATCTCCGTGGTCATGTGGCCAGCATGACTAAACACCAAAGGTGCACGGAACGCTGTTCCCTTCCCACCAAAGGGCTCCCTATTTTTCTACTTGCATTTTTACATGCTTTCGAACTGCTAGGTTGGCAGAAGCTGGGACAAGTAACGGGAGCTCACTCCATTATACAGTGCTAGGGATTCGAACGGCTGAACTGCCGACCTTCCTGATTGACAAGCTCAGTGTCTTAGCCACTGAGCTGCCACATCCCTTTCTAATACAGGTAGTTCTCGACTAACAACCACAATTGAGTCCAAAATTTCTGTGGCTAAACGAGACAATTGCAAAGTGAGTTGTTCTGACCCATTTTACGACCTTTCTTGCCACCATTGTTAAGTGAATCATTGCAATTGCTAAGTTAGTAACACACGGTTGTTAAGTGAATCTGGCTTCCCCCTTCACTTTGCTTGCCAGACGGTCACAAAAGGGGATCACATGACCCCCCTGGGACACTGCAACCGTCATAAATAGGAGCCAGTTGCCAATTTTGATCCTGTGAGTGTGGGGATGCTGAAACAGCCACAAGTGTGAAACACAATCATAACTCACTTTTTTCAGTGTCATTATCACTTCGAGCGGTCACTAAACAAATGGTTGTAAGTCAAGGACTACCTGTATATATACACCCTCATGCCCAAAGTTGGAGGGCACATTTTGACAAGAAAGAGTTGATGGCCAATTTCTCATCGGATGAATGTTAGAACCTGAACACTTTTAACTGCTACTTCCTTTTAATGATCCTGTCCTGTTGGTTGGGAATCAAACCATCCACCTGTCAGCTTTTGAGCCTAGCCCTAATTTTCACCCGTCACCTCTCACGGAGCCTCTGGAAAGAGACAAAGCCACTGATCGATGTATTTCCGTGCGGTCATCATTACAAACTTCAGGTTTTAAAATAAAATACACCGAGTGGAAAGAAGTAGAAGCAAGCAGCAAGGAGATTTCAGATCTAAAAGACGAAGGGATACACCAATGTCACCTAATCAAAATTTACAGATTACTTACTCTAGGCAGATTTTTATTTTTTGCCACCCGATCCTATGCCAGTGGATTGATCCCCGGGAAATCTAACCTGAGCGGCGAATATTTCTGCAGTTCTAGATCTCAAGAGTTTGTCTTTTGTTTTGTTTCTTTCCACTTCTTTGTGTGCCTGCTGTATTTGAGCGCCTCTAGTAACTAAGCAATGGAGACAGACACACCGTTCCAACCACCCGGACAAAAACCATAAGCCATATTTAAATATCCAATGGGTTGTCTGGTTGTTGGGGGGCTGGGGGCAGACAGAAGGCAGGGGCGGAATAATATTGGATTTTCAGAAATAGATAAGGTTGCCGAAGCCTTAAAAGAACCACGGCAGGTGAGTTTCTTTATGATAAAACATTGCACGAAAACACCCAGCAAAACCACTTTTAATCCAATTACAGAACAGAATAACAGAATTGGAAGGGACCTTGGAGGTCTTCTAGTCCAACCCTCTCAAGCAGGAAACCCTATACCATTCCAGACAAGTGACTGTCCAGTCTCTTCTTAAAAACTTCCAAGGATGAAGCACCCACAACTTCTAGAGGCAAGTCATTCCACTGGTTAATTGTTCTAAATGTCAGGAAATTTCTTCTTGATTCTAAGTTGCTTCTCTCCTTGATTAGTTTCCACCCATTGCTTCTTGTCCAGCCTTCAGGTGCTTTGGAGAATAGCTTGACTCCCTCTTCTTTGGGGCAGTCCCTCAAGTATTGGAAGACTGCTATTATGTCACCTCTTTTCATTAAACTAGACATGCCCAATTCCTGAATCCGTTCTTCATATGTTTTAGTCTCCAGTCCCCTAATCATCTCCGTTGCTCTTCTCTGCACGCTTTCTAGAATCTCAACCTCTTTTTTTTTTTATCACGACAACCAAAACTTAGGGACCCTGGAGGTCTTCTAGCCGAACCCCCTGCTTAAGCAAGCGACACTACACAGAGGTCTCCAAACTTGACAACTTTAAGATTTGTGGACTTCAACTCCCAGAATTCCTCAGCCAGCATACTCTGCACTGATTCATTGTTCTGTCAGGAAATTTAAGCGGGGGGAGGGGAAATCCAGCATTAAAAATGCACAGATCAAATTTGCAGCCATACACATAATGGTTTACTGTGTAATGATTAAAAAAGAACACCTCACATTTTCATTGATGAATGTGATGAAAGAAAGATGCATAATTTTGTATTGGGATCCCACCAGGCTTTGAAATTCATTAAAAGTGAGAAATATAACTTGAGAGTATCAGGGAAAGGTAAGGTATCTTCTGTGTGTTTAAAAAGACTATAAATCCCTCTGCCTTCTGCAGATCTAGGCCTGTTGGAAAATTACTAATTTTCAGCTTACCTTGCCCCCAGTACATTCCCACCAGAGGTGGTATTCAGCAGGTTCTGACCAGTTCTGGAGAACCGGTAGCGGAAATTTTGAGTAGTTCAGAGAACCAGCAAATCCCACCTCTGACTGGATATTTTACAGTATTCTTCCCCTGCCACGCCCACCAAGACATGCCCACAGAACCGGTAGTAAAAAATTTGAATCCTACCACTGATTCCCATGCAATCCCTAAATACGGATGAGAGTAAATACATAGGCCCCAACTGTTCAGATTAGCTAGCAAAAAGAAAGCTTCTTTGTTTATTAAAACAGGGCTCTCCAATCTTGGCAACTTTAAGACTTGTGGACTTCAACTCCCAGAATTCTCCAGCCAGCTATACTGGAGAATTCTGGGAGTTGAGGTCCACAAGTCTTAAAGTTGCCAAGATTGGGGACTTCTGTATTAAAACATCAGCAAAGATCAAAAGCCAGTCAGTGGCAAAACAAGGTTAGAAAGCAAGCAGGCAGAGGGAAAAACATGAACAAAAGATAAGAATAATATATACACAGATAGTCCTTGACTTATAACCGTAATGGAAGACAGAATTTCTGTTCTAAGTCATGAACATTGTAAGTCAAGGCACTCACAAGATTGAGCCAATTTTACTGGTTTTTTTGTGGTACGGCATTGAGCACAGTGGTCATTAAGTGAATCAATTCATTCCTAGGGGCATTTATTTTGCCAGAAACTGGCCAAAAAGCCCGGTTTGTGGCAGCAATGCAACATAAACCATGTCATGCGATTGCAAAATGCTGCAACAGGCCAATTACAACATAAGACTCACTTTGTTATAATCAAAT